>NW_025113096.1:1605468-2805468 GCF_010416935.1 Polistes fuscatus
TTAACGATTTTGTCGATGCGAGAGACGGAAAGTCTATATCCTATCCTTCTTTCCCCCCCCCTTTCCCCCTCTACCCTTTGTCACCCTTCTCGTTTTGATCTTCCTTGAAAAGTTAACGTAGTAGAAAAGAGAGTCGTGTGCGGTGCTGATTGCAAATAATAGATAGCACGCTGCGCAATTTCCTCATCTTTTGGTTATTTCTGCTTCCCTACGGAGACCAATTTCAATATAGTGGTCTATTTATAAAAGTCAAAAAAAAAAAAAAAAAAATAAAAAAATATCTATATAAGGACTATTTTACGTTGTCACCGTAAAGCATGATTTATATTTGCTCGAATTCTCGATCGACCTCGAATTATTATTATTATTATTATTATTTTCGGATCGTACGATCATTAATTCCGCTCGCGGAAGAAGGGTTCTCGTCGTTTCTCTTGATCAAATTTACAGTGTTTATTTGAAAATAAAAAAGAAAATAATTTGATATACATATATATTCGGGAGATTGATAACATACGAAATTCATTTTAATTTATTGAGAGCAACGAGTATTCGATATTATTAATAAAACATGTCCGTTGAGCAATTTTCGTATAACGGTGGAAATAAAGCAAAATTAAAAAAAAAAAAAAATAAAAAAATTATAATACGTATATATTTAGACGTTTTTATTCATTAATATGATATAATGCAAATCGAAGAATTTTTGTTTTTGTTTTTTCCTTCTCGTAATATATTTCCTGAAATTATAATAATATTAAATGTGTATGTTTTTCCTCGAAAATATTTTAAATGTAAGGGGAAAAACGAACAATATTTTTTCTCTTTTCTTTTGATGATCAAAGATAATAATATAAGGAAAAAATATTTCTTAAAATTATTGTTGAATATATTTTTTCCTTAAACGTTATTTTATATGCAGAAACAAAAATTAGGCGAATGAATTTAGTTTTATAACGATATCGTTCAGTTACAAGTTTCGAGAAACCGTTCAATGTATTCTCATCGAATGTTCCTATATTTTTGGATGAGAAATATCCACACACATCTACACACACGTACACACACCTAGAGAAAAGTCCAGCATTCGGGTCGTCGTCACAAACTGTGCCAACTTCCGTAACAACATTTTCATTCGGGCATAAAATTCTGACCTAATGTTGCGTCGGTGTGTAGTAAGACGATACGATGAATTTGGCATCTTGACAAAGAATTTAAATAACGATATGGTTTAGAACGATTCCCATGGGGAAAGGGAAGTGGGGAGGTGGGGAGAGGGGAGAGGATAGGAAAGGTTGGGGGGAAGGGAGAACAGAGACCAAATTTTTGGTCTATACTCGAATTCGATTATTGGAATAATAATCTAAACGTTCGTGAAAAATACGAAATACGAAAAAGATCTAAAAAAAATGATCCGAAAAAAGAAAAGAAAAAAAAAGAAGAAAAATTTTCCTCGAGTTATCTTTTTCGCACGATTTTTTAAAAGTAACGAACAAAATTGGAAGGAAAAAGTTTAGGATAGTCAGTTAGGTTAGTTAGGTTGGTTGGTAGGTAGGTAGCCTTTTTCATACTTCGGTAATTTTTGATAGCAGCAAAAACGTCGAAGAAGAAACTCGGTTTATTATCTTTTCTGTTCTCTTTGCATCTCGAATTTGTCGAGTGATCTACCGTAACTTTGATAAACACGATAACACTGTAATTCCTATCAATAGACGACTCTTAAGTAACAAAGATTACTCAACGTCTTATTGATTATTATCATCCTCTTTTCGATAATCAAAAGGTTTAGATCGTAAATTTAAAAGATATATAATTTATTCTCTCTCTCTCTCAAATTGTGTTTCATTTTTGCAAAATTATGTTACTATAATACTAGTAAGAAGAAAAAAAACATGTTTACAACATATAATGTAAGCAAATGTAAATTAAATGTAAATAAAATGAGAATTATAATTAATTTTTTTGTACACGATTGAATTAACCATATTATTCGTTTATAATAATACACACACAAAAAAAATTACTGTGTTTTTATATAACGATTATAGATAAAAAAGAAATTTATTTGTTTTTGATTTTTAAATAAAATATATATTGAATAATAATAAAGGGATAATTTTTTGTGTTGTTGATATCAAAAAAAATTAATATTCAATTTAATTTTAAATTAATTAAAGATATTCAAAAGAAAAATGGGAATAAATTTATATTTATAATTAATAGTATTGAAATTAATAAATTTATTGAACTTTTATATTTTTATTAATAATTATTAATAAAATTAATGTTAATCTTGAAAAAGATTGAATAATGAAGTAATTAATGATAATTTTTTGTATTTTCATTGAAAATTCTTATTATAATAATAAATAATATTGTGTTAATTTCTATAATTAATCAAAGTTGAATAAAATTTGATATGAAAAATTGATAATAATGAGTTAAAAATTATGAAGTTTATTAAATAAAAAAAAAGATTTATTTTTTAATAAATTATTTAAGTTGAAGTTTGATTTGTTTAAAAAACAAATGTTCTCATCTGTACTATAGTATATATTATTAAATATATATTTATTATATATAATATATTAAATTTTATATATTATTATATTTTAAATATTTTTATAAATTATTATATATTAAATTAATAATAACAAAAATATAATTAAATAAATTTAATTATATTAAAATATATTATTATATTTAAAATAAATAAATAAATAATTCATTACGAATGAAACATATATATATATATATATTATACTTGAAAATATGCAATGTTGAATTTCTCAAAGACAAATACAAGCTTCGTTACGTTTATTAAACTATTATGCATAACCAGTTTATTCGGTTTAGTAATTAATGTGAACGTTAACAAGGACCAAAACGGATTTGGTTTAATTCGAAGTAAGCCGAACATCTATTCCCAGCGTATGCGAGTTAGAGTTTTATTAATCTGATGATAGTCTGCTGACCCAGTCCGACATATATCTTCCTCCCATTCTCGAAATTCGATTAAGTACGTATAATCCAGCTTCGTGAAGATTATCGAATTAATTGGATCCCAGTGACATTGTCTCATCGTCGCATGATTAAACGTATGGGGAAACTTTTCGTGTTTCTATTCTTTTCTTTTTTTTTCTTTTTTTTTCTTTTTTTTTAACGAGAAACTTCGCGAAAATCGATACCACCATAATATAAATAAGTGTTGTGGTAAAGATACGATGATGTTAGTTCTATAAGAAACTTTATAAATCACTTTTAACTGTTTTAACAAGCGTAATGAAGTTTCTTTTCAAAATGTTTTTATTAAAATGACATTCTGTTTTCTTTTTTTTTTCGTACCTCGTGTGCGAGAAAGTGGATTCGAATATTACATGAGAATAATTTTGATATTATTTATGGTATATTGATCAACTGAGGAAAAATTATCTTCTTTTTTTTTTCTTTTTTTTAAACATTACGAACTTTTTCATTTACATACTCGTATCTTTTCTTAACAATGGCTTTCACGTTTACGTGATACTACTTTAGATAACTTCCTCTCTCTCTCTCTTTTCTTATTTTTCTTCTTTTATCTTCTTCCTTTTCTTTTCTTTAGCGTCTTGATACAAAATTTTGTTATCTTGAAAGGAGTAAAGGAGTAAGATTACATACAATTCACACATAGTTTGTATACGAAAGTATACATATATTATATACGTACATATGTGTACATATATACATATGTATATACTCTATTTTCATTATTCTTTTCTATGTGGATAGTACCTCGTTCGTGAAAAAACACTGCTGAACGTTCTACTTTAACCAAAAGATAAAAAAAAGAAAAAAAAAGAAGAAGAAGAGAAAAATCTGGAAGGGTAACTCGATTTTGTAGCTTCTTGTCGTATCAGCAAATGTTTTGGAAGTTTGGATTACTCTATTAACTTACCTAGTTTCAGTGTGATTTTCGCTTTATCGTGAGAAAACCTTTTGATAACGTACTTTAGCTTTTGTATCAATATTTATATTAAATAAGACATTATTTTGTTGTTACAGAATGGTACAATTTTTTAATAAATTAATATTATATTAATTATAATATTATATATATAATATATAATATATAAATTATTATTATATTTTATTAATTTTATATCAATCTTTGTAAAAAAAATATGAAATAAGAATATACGTGATTATTTAAATTTGAAATTTTCATGACAAACTTTGATATTTTTCATCACGAGATCGTTCTTATTTCGTTAATGATATTCACTTTTTTCCTACGATCTATATTTGAAATAAAGTGAAGTAACAAAAAAAAACAAAAAATAAGAGCATAGATAGAACTTTTGAATTTATTATCATCGTTTCATCCACGTTAACGAAACTCTCGTAGCTAGCTAGCTAGCTAGCTAGCTGGCAAGATCAAATACTTTCTTCTTTTTCTTCTTCTTTTTTATTTGCCTGAGATAAATTTGCGGTTAACGTGGTGACGTATTTAAATCAAACGACGTGGGATGAATTATAATGATTAGAATTGAAAAAAACTTTGCTCTTTTTATTCCCCTCTTCTAGCTTTCCATCTTTACTTAAAAAGTAGACGAAAAAGCGAATGTTTTGATCTTACAAAATTAATATTTGTAATTTTATCTTTTTCCTAAACATTTGCAATATATTTTATTCTTTATGTAATGTAGAAAAGCAAACGAAAAATATGATTATCATTAATATAATGTATAATATTTAAAATAATCAAATATTAAATAAAATAAATATATTAGAATTTTCTACACAATATAAAAAAATGATAATAATATAAATTAATATAAAGAATTTTATTTTAATGATATTGGTTAAATTAATTACGTGCTTCAATATTCAAATATCTCTTCTTCTTTTTGTATCTAATATGATTAAAAATAATATATTCTTTTAATACTCGTATTTTTTTTTTAAATTTTGAAACAAAGTTTATTATATATGCATTGTAAAATGTCCGTAACAGTTGTATGATTTCTGATGCACTATTGATCAATTCAGCTCGAGTTGGTAACTCGAAAACGTTGGGTTGGCTGATTAGAATATCTCACAGATGGTTGTGTGCAAACTTTCATAAAAACAAAAACATACATGCATATTTTTACAAGTCACATATACAAATACATGAATATATGTATAAAAAATGTTTTTATACGATCGTATGAAAATAACTATTGACGAGAATATTAGAAAAATTGCAATTATTAGATCGAACGTCAGTTTAGAAAATTATTTCCAAAAATGATTACGCATACATACATGTACAATTTATCATATACATATGAGCCGTTTATTTTGAAAGTGGCCTAACTCCATTTTTCATTTTTTTCCGGTTACCCACGGTAACATGTACAGCTTCAAATTATCTATCAATAAAGCATTTAAGATTTTTTATATTCCGAGTAAATACGGTAATTCTGGAGACATAAGTTTTCAGAGTTAGTTGAATCACTGAACCGTTTATTTTGAAAGTGGCCTAACTCCATTAGGAGTAGAGATTTTGGTGTGGTAGAAATGGCATTAAAAAAAAATAATTTACTGTTTGTCCCCCGAGGGTATTACAATATATTAAAAAGTGTCGGAAAGGTAATAACTTTATTGTACATGAAATGAGACAAGAAGATTTTGTATCAACAAAATTATTAGAAGACGCAATTTTTAAAAGGGTCAAGAATTCTAACGGAGAACCAATAAACTGGTTAAAAATATGTTGGATGCGTTTTGTCAAAAATGAATAAGATTTTCTATAAGACATCAATGAATGAGAACGAAAATTTGAAAGTCCTGAATTTAATACCACGTCGGGGTAGACCAAGAAAGTTTGAAAATATTGTATTGACACCACTGTATAAAAATATAAGACAAATTACAACCGCAAAATTCAAGAACATAATTGACTTATTACGATATACCACCGGAACATCATGATTCTTTAAATCCCTTTCACATACACAAAATGTAGATGAGTAGAAAATTGTTTCGTAATTTATGTTTGTAAAAATATTTTGAATCGCATAATTTATGTTTTTAAAGTGTTATAAAGATATGTAAAATAAAATAAGTATTGTTTTTTCGCAATTTGAAGCATCTTAAATTATGTTGAATGGACTTCGGTTCCTTCAAATTTGATAACGAATCTGGTTGTTAATTTTGAAAGTGGCCTAACTCCATTCTTGGTAAGAAAACGCATATTATTCACTTAATAATTGCCATTATTTTAATAGGAACTGTAAATTGAACACCTTTAGATACACTTAAGCAACATATCATTGTTATTCTTTACGTATATTTTGAATTGCATTGAAACGCAAACCTTTAAATATCTCAATTTAAGGTTACATGGAGTTAGGCCACTTTCAAAATAAACGGCTCATATATAACGATAATAAAGTATAAAATAAAAGAAAAAAAGAAATATATTTCTTTCCCATTGTAATTACATAAAAGAACGTTTCTTCTGAACCTTTAATTTGTGCATGGTCATTCGGGTAAACGTTCCGATGGGAAAATTGTCGTGTGACACCGATGGTAGAAATCAGCTGTTAAAACTTACTGCTACGTTTCTTTTTCTTCGTTGAGTATTTACCCCCACGAAAGATGTTTCAAGTTTGGAAAACTTATTTACCGTTAGAGTACGTCATCAACGTGATCCAGGAGAAAGAAAGAAAGAAACGGGAAATGGAAAAAGATAATGAATGACGGAGAGAAAAGAAAAGGGGAAATAAACAGGAAGAGAGAAACGATAGAATGGAAAGTGAAAAGCAAAAATGATAAGAGATAAAAACCACTGATAGAAAAAGACAAAGAAAGAAAGAGAGAGAGAGAGAGAGAGACTGGTAAAGGCTGGCAATGTTTAAGAAAAGAATAAAACAGAGTAAACGAATTCGTAGTGGAAATTAACGTAAGAAGAGTTTCTTTGAGGATTGCGGGTGGGTGGAAAAGTTTGGGGGAGGTGGGTGGTTGATAGTCGAGACAAGTTGAACATTGGCTTCATTTTAACTAATGGAAAATTCTTGTCGTATATAAAATCGTCGTGTGCTTGCAGTAATTGTCTGTCCTATCATTTGAATCACAAGGGATAGAATATAAAGTGATGTTCGTCATTAATTTTAAGAAATGTTTTAAATGGATCACAATTAATTTGTTTATCTTCGAATTAGCGATATATAATTTAAAAAATAAAAAAAAAATAAAAATTAATTAATTCATTTATATTCATAAGAAATTGTTCTTATTTGATAAAAGGGGTCTTTGAACGGGATGTAATTTTCATGAAAAGAAAATTATTCCTTTTCTTTCTTTTTTTCTTTTTTTTTTTAAATCATATACGGTTAGACGGTTAAATCGGAAAGGGGACGGAAAAATATTCTGTCGGCTTATATAACGGGTAATTTTATTCCTTTAAAGTGAATTTTCTCTTCTACAAAAAATGATCCTTTACATAATTGATGGTCTCTAGATATATATACTTTCAAAATTGTATTAAGAAAAAAATCAGAATTTCAAAGTTGGAAACCTTCTCTTATTAAATGTAAAAACGTGCAAATATTTTCGTCCTAGAATAAATAAATTTCTCAATATGTTTGATATCCGATTATTTTTATGAGGAAACATTTGTTTTATCGTTAAAACGACAATTTTTAATATCATTATTTTTAATGAGCAATATACATTTAAATTCTTCATTTAAATAATGAATCATTTTAATGAAATGATTATAATTGTAAACAAATATAATTATTTCCAGGCTTTATGATAAATGCGAACATTCGATAAGAAGTAAGAAAAGAAAGATGGAAAAAATAAACTTTAAAAATTATATTCGCACGTTTCTAATTGATATTTCATATTTTCAATTGAAAAATCCGACTTTTTTAACGATTCGTAAAAATCCTCTTACCGATAGTCTTTGAAATTTTAACTCAACTAACTGTAGACATTTTTGTTGTATTATTTAAAAATATAATTTATTATATTTATATTGAAAAGAAAAATATATTAAGTAACGATCCCGGTTCTCAAGGTTTTACATTAACTCTGCGTACCATTTGATTTTTTGTTTGTTTTTTTATTTATTTCAAATAACTCCGTTTGTTTCAATTAACGTAACATTTGATGGAATTTGAAATCAATATCGATCGAGATAGAATCTAGATAACTTTATCGGATAGATACTACACACAAACACACACACACACATCACAATACGAGAGTACACATAAAACTGTAACGGAATTTTACGAACTCGATGAAAATCTATCAAAGGTGATACCTAAAAGGGATAAGGGTAATCGTATATAGAGTAAGAATTGAATTTCTCTACATTTCTTTCTTTTTCTTCGATAACATTTCGAGGATTTAAACGTATATTGGAAATTGTCAAACTATTGGAAAGTGTAGAAACGACGTAAAGTGATGGCAGATAAAATCTTTCCCTTTTCAAGATCTTCCCACAGACCACGGGGATAGAAAATATTTTTCCATTGATTTGGCGTATTTTTGTACTTGAAAAAAAAACTACTACTAACCTATATTTAAAGAAGAACTTTCGTAAAAGTGCTCGTGCTCTCGTTATTTATAAAGAAGAAAGACAAAAATAACTTTTGTTAAAACATGTATTATATTTTCAACGTTTTCTCAGTACCATGTATACCTTTTTACTTTTATAAAAGGTAAAGATGGATCTCTGATCAAGATTTTACGATCTTATTATTAATTCTATTCGTTATTTATAAAGAAAGTAGAATAAAAAAAAAACATTCTTAATTATTATCATATTTATTTCTATCGATTAAAACGTATCACGAATTTTTCCTGCTTGTTTAAATATTAGTAAAAAAAAAAAAAACATCATACGATAAAACGTCGAATTGATTGAAATATTAAATTGATTTTTGATTGAAATCAATTTTTGATTATTGAATAAATTAATTTTATTGAAATAAATTATTGAAATAAATTAAGAAACAAATAAATTGTTTTCTATTATTTTATATTTAAAGTATGTTAATAATTATGTAATATTTAAATCAGTACACATATGTGTTTAAACAATCTGAAATATAAGTAGAGTGTATTAGAATATTAAAATAATTGTTAATAAATCGATGCAAGTGTCTACTGTTGTTTAAAAGCTCGAAATTTATGATCCGTGTACCGTCCCCTTCGAAATTCACCTTCGGACTGGCACGTTATCTTCTACGAAAATACTTTTATTAAATATTGTTTATATGACTTTCCAAATAAGGAAATTGTATTTATTACGAATATTATTCCTGTTAGACACATGCACAACGTTCGGAAAGTCGTATAAATAATTTTTAATAAAAGAAATTTCATAGATTCACTTCAACGGTAGATTTTGAACGGGACTGTACACAGATCATACATTTCTAGTTTTTAGATAACAATAGACACTTCTATCGATTAATTAATAATTATTTTAATATTCTAATATACTCTACTTATATTTCAGATTGTTCAAACACATTGTTCGTTTTATTTCAATCTCACAAAAATGATCTATTCGATTTTTCAATGTTACAGATAGAAAAATCTACGTCCACCGATGTAATTACTGCTGGACTGACAAAATCGGTACTGAATGTTTCTGTATAATTTTAAGAAGATAAACAAATTGAAGAGAAGGAAGGAAAAAAAAAAGAAAAAAAAACCCAAAGCATGCATTCGATGGTTTATGTTCTTTTTTCTTTTTCTTTTCTTTCTTCTTTTTTCTTTTTCTTTTACTTTTTTGACGTTGTACATACGAAAAGAAAAAAGTGTGACGTGTGGTGGAATAATTTGAGAGAAATATTATATAGTCAATGAAATTGTAAACGCGTGAATGTGATGAATAATAATAATAATAATAATAATAATAATAATGATAATATAATAAACGATTAGTATAAATTGAAAATAAAACGAATAATATTAAAATGATCAAAACTTGTGATTTGATCCATCGAATATCGATTTAGAAGTGATATGAAATGTTTTTTCTTTCGTCGTTTTTAATATTAAACATTATTTTGAATATGTAAATATTTCTTGTAAGAAAGAAAAAAAAAAGGAAAAAAAAAAAACAAAACAAAAATGGAATAAAAATAAAAGAATATATTACAAAGGGGGAAAAAATGAAAACAAAAAGAAAATTAATTAATAATTGTAATAACGTACGAGACTATCTCTCTTGAAATTTCTAAACGCTTTAATTAACTAGCACTATTCTTTGATTGAAATTATTGTTATTAAAAAAACATCGACTGATTGTAAACGAATTGAACGAGCTTTAGATATAATGTGAAATTAATTGTATATCTGTATCGAGATTTATCGTTTAAAATAAATCAACAACTCTCTGTGTGTCGTATGCGTGTGTGTGTGTGTGTGAGTGCGTGGATGTATGTGTGTGTACACACACGTGAAAAGAAAACGGTTTAAACGACGTGGACGATCGCGGACGAGCCCCCGCTTTTTTCCACAAGATAAATAAAAAAATAACAAAACACACAATAAAAGTAAATAGTTTAAACTGTTTCCTTTTCCAAGAAGAAAAGAAAAAAAAATTCTAGTATTTTATCATGATGTTTAAAGAAGGAATCAATTTGAAACCACACACAAAAAAAAATCGATCGACAACAATTGTATAGTGTATTGTTAATAAAGATTAAATCAAAAAATTATGTTAATAATATGTAATTTGTAATTAAATTTGATTTTACATTTTCTTTTTTTTTTTTGATTATACTCGAGAATTATGTTTTTGTATTATCATCCAATTTTTTTGTATTCTCCTAATTTTTGAACTTTTTCTAATTCATTGTAAATCTAAAAATATTGAAAATGAATAACACATTGTTTTTTTTTTAATTTCATCGCAACGAACGTAGAACAAATTTTTTCATCGATGACTCGGGGAATAAAAAAAAAAAGAAAAGAAAAGAAAAGAAGAAGAAGAAGCTTCCATGAAAAAGAGAAAATCGATTATTCATTCGGTATAATTTTGTTGATGAGACAGAAAGATTAAAGCTTTTCCCTTAATGAGGCTGTATGCATATTAGGAAAGGGAAATAACGAGCGTGTTGATAACGGAAGAATTACTAGCCCTTCTGTGAAAAATTAATGTTCCGTAAAAACGAAGCTACACAGATCTATTTTCTTTTATACCATTTATACACCTTTTCAGTTCATTCATTACTCGTTACTCAAGGTTCCAGGTTCCAATAATGAATAATAATTCTAATCAAAATCAGACACACACACACACACACACACAGATGAGAAAAATAATTTTATATTTCCTTTCTATCGATCACTTATTCTATTTTTATTCTTTTTCTTTTACTCAACGAACAAAATTATCACTAATATAAAATCGCTACTAAAATGAGAAAAATTAAATTAAATAAGAATAATAAAATTAAATCGAAACACGAGTATTCGTTTCGAATTCTTTCCCAACGTGATTTTCATTCGCGTTTTACACGAATCGGTTAAATACGAAAAGTGATATTTATTATTGGAAATGTTCACGAATAAAGTAAAATCAAAGTAAAGCAAAGCAAAGTATAAAGTAAAGTAAAGTAAAGTAAAGCTAAGTAAGAGTTACAACCGAAGAGAAAGAAAGAAAGATATAACGATTTTGATCCCCTAAATGGGCATCTGTCGGGCAACTGTAGTTTTTCTCTCCTCGTCGAAAGGATTAAAGTGCGCTTTTACGATGGACCATAAAATTAAAAGGACTTAAGTTTAATGCAAGTGCATCGTCGCTGGCTAGATCGTAAATATCGATGTCTTCATATCGTACACCGCAAACTCTAAATACTCTTTAAGAGTATCTCGACAATTTTCCCTGACGATTTTATTACGATCGAAGATATGAAAAAGAAATGAAAAATGTGAAAATCAAATAATCGAGGATAGAACAAAAAAAATATGTAAAAATTAACCCTTTTTTCACTCGAGCGGCGCCGATACGGCGCCCGGTTGATTTCAAGGGTCTACTCAACCAAAATTAATTACAGAGCGTAGTATTTATCAAAGTTTCTTTTTTTCGACATATAAATGAATAAACTGATGATATTTTATTATTTCTATACGCTTGTTTGTTTATAAATGTTATTAAAGTACCTGTAAAATGTCTACTTAATTTGATTAATGACAATAACATTAGTTAATTAGTTAATTACTAGTTATTAATAATGATTAATAACAAAAAAAAAATTGTATGAATATGGAAAAATACTTTTTTATTTATTCGAAACAGAAGAAATCAAATCGATAGGAAATGAAATTGATTATAATTAATTATTTTCAAAGATAAGAGGTAAGTATTATTATTTATTAGATATATATATTATATTGTTAAGAATAATCGTTTATATTTGCGCATGCGTATCAATGTCACACTCGAGAGAAGTGTTCCTATCGTTTCACTTTAATTCTAACAATGACTCTATGAACCTTATCCTCGAGTAAAAGCAACAATACATGGATAAATATATGCTCGAAGAAAAGGAGGAAGCAAGAGCGTTTCTGGAGCGGAAAAGTTTCGAATGAACCTCTGGTTTATGGATGCCTATCCAACCGAGTGGTTTATGCATAAATAAAATCACGTAATATACGTGCCTACCTACTGATTCCTACTGACTTTCCCCTAACACTTGTATTACCATAAAAATGAAATTTTAACTAGTATCGTCCAACCTCAACTAACGTTTCCAATTTTTACTTTTTTTCTTCTTAAAATTGATAATCCTACATTTTGTAATATTTCATATATAAATGTTTAACATAAATATTAAATTAATAAACGATTAATTAACAAATAATAAATTATTACAATGATATATAACAAATTGAATGAACACAATGAATAAATATATCAAAAATTGATTGCAATGTTCGATTATTCTACTAAATTTTTATTTATAAATAAATGTATTATATGATATTATAAAATGAAATTTTAACTAATATGGTCCAACCTCAACTAACGTTTCCAATTTTTACTTGTTTTCTTCTTAAAATTGATAATCCTACATTTTGCAATATTTCATATATAAATGTTTAACATAAATATTCAATTAATAAACGATTAATTAACAAATAATAAATTATTACAATGATATATAACAAATTAAATAAACACGATGAATAAATATATAAAAAATTGATTGTAATGTTCGATTATTCAACTAGATTTTTATTTATAAACGAATTTATTATACTTTTATAAATATAATTTTCTATATACGAGAGAAGAATATCTTTTTTAAAAGTACTTGTTTTAACGTTAAATATTGAACAAGGTCAATTTTAGGAACATATATCTATCTCTTTCTTTTTCAATCTTGTACTCTTAGGTCAGTGGTAAGTCCATAGTGGCGCGAAAACGAAAAAGGGTAGAATATGGGCCAACCCTACAACTTAAAGAGGGGTTGGTTCACGTCATCACGTATGCACTAGTAATTGCGTCGTTGAAAAAGCAACGGAAGAAGAAGATAGAAACGAGTATGAAGGATGGAAAGTTTAACGGAAAGAATTTTATAAGCATTGTGTGTATGTGTGTGTGTATATGTGTGCGTGTTAGGAGGTAAGGTGCTCGCAGAAAAAAAGTAATTTTTTTTTCTAATCTTTTTACTCTCGAAATATGAAGCTTTTGTCGAAAGAACTTTTACAATTGCTATGTTGAAAAATGTTGTTGTCGTATGCTGTCAATAATGACGAATGATCGAAAAATATATTTTTAAAGAAACAAAAGTATACTACGACTATCAAATTTATTTAGTGCAATAATCACGGCCGGTAAGTAAACGTTCCAGTCAGCTAATTATAAAATATTATTAAAATTCATTATTAACGTTTATACACAAAAATCATAACGTTTAATTTTTTTCCATTACTTACGGTGTTTATAATAAATCGTAAGAAAAAAAAAATAATCCGAAATATTTCCTTTTAATAACAGTGAATTATTAATTTTCGTATTAGACACGCTAATAAATATTTTTCTACGTTATTTGAATAATAATAAAAATATTGCTGGAAATAAATTATCGATAACTTAATTTAATCAATGTACGAATTTTGATCATGAAAATATATGTTTAACTTTACGCACACTAAATATTTTTAATTATGTATATATATATTGAGTATATGTACATATGTGGTCGGTATTCTGGAAATTCGATTAAAATGTCTGTGTAAATTAATTCGCGGTAACGTCAGGGTTGCGTTTACTCACCCCGATACTTGTCATCTAACGAGGGAAACAATTTCGAAGTTTGTCAAATTACGTTGAAAGCCAATCTCTGCAAATTTGTTTGAATGTTGCTCGTATTATTATTAAGCGTGTCGTATTTGACTTATCGATCAAAATTCATTTAAATCTCCATTATGGCAAGTACAGTTAGTTTACGATAAATGTTATAAATTTCACATAGTATTATCCTACATACTTTATATACCCGGAGTGTCTCTTTAAATCGTACATCGTTACGCTTATTACATTTTGACTTAATAATTATTGACATAGTATATTTAGGATGAAGATAATTTAGAAATAAATACGTTAGTATAACTTCATTACATATTTAATCAGTTCAACTTGAAAGCTTTATTCATAATAAGTGAATTCTAATAAATAAATACGAAAATAATATACGTAAAATAACTGTACCTTCAAATCTTACGAATAAATAATTTCTATCTGATTTTTTTGTTAGATGAACATTTTTAATTCGAACTCATGCATAATCATTATTATTATTATTATTACTGACTAAAATATTCACAAAAGTTACACGAGCGAGAATTAATAATGTAAATTATGCGAACACGATGAAATAAAAAAAAAAACGTTAATTGAGAAAATTAATTACCAAATCACCAAATAAAACTTTGAATATTTTCTACGATAATGCATAAATAAAGTAGACGGAAATAAATAAAAAAAAAAGAAAGAGAAAAGAACATATCGTAGTTTAATAATTGATATCCGACAGATTACACATACATAAACATCTCAATATTTCCTGCAAGTGGTTTTATATGGGTACATACATAACACGCTTTACCTGCTGTCATGCAACTTGAAATTCGCAAATTAATACGTTTGGCAGAAGCAAAATCGATCGTTCCGTATGGTTTGAAGGTATAACGTGTGTTATCGAGCTCGACGGACGTGAGTTATGATTCATACATATAATACCACTTATATACTCAAATTTCTATACTTATATATATGCATGCATATAATATTATGTAGATAATCAGATCGAACGATTTATTTTATTTTAAACCGTTAATAATAACGTTTCAAACGTATTACATTTAACAAAGTATAATATGTTGTATCCAAAATTAAAATTGTTTAAAAAAAGAAAATTTATCAAATTTAATATCATCATTCACAAACCATCGTATTATACACGGATTAAGATTTTAATTAATATTAATATTTTATGTTTTATTATACTTCGTTCATGATAACACGTATTAGCAACAGGTTAACGTATCCGAAAAAAAAAAAAATGTTCTCTTGCTCTCGTTGAGGTTTACAAATTACATTAAAATCAATGGACTATCCTTGCGAAAATACAAAAATTATAGGTTAACTTTGATCGATGTTACCAAATTAATCACGTAATATCATATATTGATTAGAGATATTGAATTAGGTCATCATCGGTGACTGGGCTTTCTACCATGTTCCGGTTTACGCATTACTACGTAAAACGTGTTATATTAAGTGAGAAAATTATATAGTTTGCAGAGCACCGTATTCCACCATGTTTTCAAACCACTCTACTCTGGATTAGTTGGTGTAATTTACAAGTTTCAGCTTTAGCCCCGAATGACCATTGCAAAGTGATCTACTTGATACCACCAAGTACTATTACTGACTAACTCTGACTATTTATTACTAGTGAATTTTCGGTTAAGATTTAGAAAATACAATTTAAAGATATATATACATCCATTTTATTATTTAAAATAAGATAT
This sequence comes from Polistes fuscatus, assembly GCF_010416935.1. Lineage (NCBI taxonomy): Eukaryota > Metazoa > Arthropoda > Insecta > Hymenoptera > Vespidae > Polistes > Polistes fuscatus. Next base: position 1,621,507 of record NW_025113096.1, read on the forward strand.
TCATATGAATTCGAGTCGAATTATATAAAACTTTTACTTTTCTTCAATTTTATTAGATTTTTTATCACATTATCTTAAATCTTATTATTTTTATTACTCTGAAAATATATTGATGAACTTTTAACTACAATTGAAATATCTTTTAACTGATGGTTCTTTATAACTGCTATATAAAAATCCTTCATTTCGATTAGTATTCTAATTTTAATAATTTGCTGAACTGAAAAACTGTCAACTGTTATTGCCAATGGAGATAAATAATACACAGATTTAAAAGAGGTGGTAAAAGATACTGATAGATCTAGATAAATAGCGTGTGATAGAAAGAGAAAGAGAAATGAAAGAAAGAAAGAAAGAAAGAGAGATAAAAAAGTTCGAATTTTAGAGTAATAAAAATTTCTAATATCTGAATCCACTTTACTGTTAGATTTTGCGAACAAGATAGGGTAAATAACCTCCGTAAAATTATACTATCTCTCTTTTTCTCTTTGAACACAATTTCCTTTTAAATGACCATTCCGTTTTATCATTTATTTTCATGAACATATCATATATAATACCAGATGGGGGGAGGGGGGAGAGAGAGAGAGAGATAATAAGCAAAAACTGTAATATCTCTCACTGTTACAGGTAAAAAATATTTGTGCTCCCTTGGTACCAGATTATTACACACACTATTGTTAAAATAGTATTATATTTAAAGAACACGGAAAATTCGGATTTTTTATTATAACCTTACTTTCACGTTTTATTATACTACGATTCTAACATTTATATATATATATAAATGAATCCCTGTTTGTGAGACGAAGAAGACTAGTTTCTTATATTTTTAGAAATTAGACGTTTTGTGTGTGTGTATCATAAATTATATATATATGTCGATGAGATATTAACATTTGACTCTTTATATTCTATATAAATATTTAAATGATATGAATTTGATTGATAAAATTTGATATTTAACATGCAAAACCATATATGTATTATTTATACATGAAATATTAAAATTCCACTCCCCTGACGAGATCATTTCCAAAGCTAACTCTCCAACGGGAACAAATTTGAATACTACTTACATTTTGCAGATTTCGTAATTCGTGTAATCCAATTTTTCCATGTGATGAATATTTTCAGAATTCTTTGTCACTTTCATATTTTACACAGCACAGTACACGCGAATAAATTATTATCAAAATATTCTTTATCACTTTAATTAAAACACGCGAAAACTAACTAAACTCACTTTTCTTCTCATGCTCTAAACGTTTAATTAATTATTCAATTACCGTACTTGGATTGTATCATATTTGAGATATAACTGAGTACAAAACTTGTTAGAATTTGTTTAGATATTAGTTTACGAACGTAATCAAGATATTGTATACAGTAATTAATATTTAACATTGTTCAATTTAATTACGACACGTCTAACCTGAACACAGGAACAAAAGAGAACGATTTACAATAAGGAACGGAATTATAATCGAAATAGTGAATATTCGATATAAGTGATTATCGATTCTTGCTTCTAGATCGCGCTTCTGCTCGATTCTCATTGGTCTATATCGATCGCTATTATCACTATAGCCAATGAAAAAGATTGTCGTGTAGTATATTGCGTTGCTATCTTCATACTCATTGTCAGTTTTCTTCGAACGCCGAGATAATATGTTAAAACGATATTAAAAAAAAAGTATCAAATTTATTTCGCATATACGCGTGCACGTTTCGATATTATGCAAGTGATATAATGCATATATGCGCGAACTGTGTATGTATGCCGAGTGATATACATATATATGAATAAATGTATTATATTAGCATTGTGTATAAAATGAAACACACATCTAACGAGATTAATTAATGAAAATGTTATTAATTAAAGAATCGTTAAAAAATAAGATAGAAAATATTGTATCTAATGTAAATTAGAAGATAAATGAGGTAAAATAATGTACAATACGTTATACACGAACACGTCTTGTCGGAAGCTTAGAAGAATGACGACTGAGAAGGGAAGGGTATGTGTAGAGGTTGAAATAATCGAAAGATCGTTTAATGTTTTGTTTATACAAAGACTCTTTGGTCGATGTTGTTTATATTCGAATGTTGTTGTCGTTTCGAATTCTATTACGAAAATCGATATCGTACATATAACACACATTAATTATATTATTGACGAGTGATATTACATATATTTACATACGTAAATTGTATAATACAGTTAAATCGTGGAAAAAAAAAACTAAAGTTTTTATTCGAAACGATTAGGCAATTTTAAGAAAACATATAAAAAGAATTTTATTATACAATAAAAAACCAATAATTTTCGTGTTTATAGTCATTTTGTTTTATTTCTACAACAATGCTCGTAGGTTATTCGTTCTTATCACTTTTAGTAATTTGAAAACCAACGTTATATGTTAATCGTATCGTTATTAAATACGAAAAAAATACTTTCGTTAGATTTATTACTTATAGAAACGTAATTCTTTTCTTCTTTTTTTATGAATTATCATTTGTATAATATTATTGTATAATATTAATTAAGGATTTATATAATATTTGTATAGTATATAGGAATGACTCTTGTTATAGATTGGTAAGAAAATTTGATAGAACAAATGAATGAATAATTATAAAAAGGAATAGGTATAATTAACGTAAAACGATAGTAATTTTGGTCTTATAGATTTCAGAGAATCTTAGATATGGTAAGATAAAAATTTTCCCCCGGTCAAATATTGTTACAGTTGATGCGCAAACGAGGAAAATTAAACAGTTGGTGAGTCGTCCCACATACATACATAAAATCCGGGATATGGTCAGTAAAAGAGAAGGAGAGAAACACAGAGAGAGAGAGAGAGAGGGAGAGAGAAAGAGAGAGTCAAATATATAGAGAAAGATAGAGACAGAATTATATGTTCTTGCTCGGTGAAATCAATTTTGACCCCGACATGGTAATGAATCGGTTCGGTGAGTCAACTGTGACGAGGAAACCTTGATGAGGAAAGTAGAAAATTAGTTCTCGATGGGATTACGAATCCACTGAATGAAAGAAAAAGAAAAAAATTAAAAGAATAAAAGGAACAAGTGAATTCGATTATAAAATACTGTATAAAAGCATGCCAACTGACTTTTAAATCGAACTTTTCGCTTCTTTGAAATTTAATACAATTATATATATATATCGTAAGTGTACCAACCGTAAATTTCTGTAAAACTGGTAAAAAATCTTCAGAGATCTTTTTTTTTCTATTAATCCATTTAATCATTCGATAATTTTATATCGTAATTTAATTTTCGTTAATAACGATTCGAACAATAGGGTGTGGAAAGGGGTGAAGAGAAGAGGGGGAGAGTTAGAGTGAAAATCTTTATTTGAATATAATTTTATTTAAAATTTGTTGTAAATATCGTATCGACGTTGAGGAAAATGGGGTAATATGGGACGATAATAATCAAATTTGTACAATAAAATGAAGAAGAAAAGAGAAAGTAAAAGTATTGTGGGAAAGCTTATTGAAATCGAAATAATAATCAGTGAATGGCAATAACATGGTTCACCCATAAGAACATATTTATCCTTCTCCTAGTTGGATTAGCCATATTTATCGACCTTTGCAACCCAAACAATATTAATCCCTATATGTATGTGATCTGAAATGTATAACTTCATATGAACCTAACCATATTCCATTAGATTTTGGTTTAACGAGAGATCATAGACGATTTTGATTAAGGGAAAACGTGTTTTAACTTGATAAAGAGATTTCTGTAGCTATCGAAAACATTGCCATGAAATATTGTTTTATAATTACCAACGTATACACATATACATACATAATAACGTATACATATTAAGATTGTAATATCCTAACAGAAACATAGAAAGATGTACATTGAGAAAAAACCCATATAATAGAGGGTAACAAATAAGAATATCATTCGTTCGAAGGAAAAAAAAAAAGAAAAAACATGTGATTCGTGATGATGATGATGATGATGACGACGATGATCTCTTTTCTTTTTATATTTTACGTATTATTCTTATTTTTTTTGTTTGTTCGTTCTTTTTTATTATCACCGTGAACTTGAAAAATGTTTCCGCTTTGTGAATCGAGCATTTTCTTTAAAGAAAGAAAAAGGGGTTAAGGTTGTTCTCGAGAAAGAGGGTGAAAATGTCGTTTTATTTCGAAGAAGAAATCAAGCGTAATTTATTTCTTCCGAACGTGGTCCTAACTTGATTTAAGGTTGGAGTTAAGAGAATCGAATCATGGTGGAAACGAGAGAACGAGAGAGATAGAAATAGTAAAAGACTTTAAGGGGTTACGATCGGTCGTTAATAATTTATTTTACACGATAATTTCGAATGTGGTAGTAAGCCGAGAATCGAAATGTTATCATTGCGTATTCGGTAAGTAAAAATATCATCTTGAAAGGGCAAACACAACGATAGTTTAGTTTCCAAAAGATCCAAGAGAAAATTTTCATTAAAAATGTTATCCAATAACTAAATAAATGAACAGTGCTGACAAAGTTATGCGAGTATCACCGAGAACGAATAAATTGAAAAATATTATCCTCAATGGTATCACGAAAAAGTATACACTCTCAAGTTCTCATCTCTTATCGTATGATTTGAGAATCTTCCTTTTACTTATAAAAATGAAACGTTTATTTTTGTCAATTATTATAAAATTCGTTCGGTTTCTTTCTTTCTTCTTCTTCTTTTTTGTTTTTATTTTTTTTTTTCAATCATACGAGAAAATTTTATTTCAAGCTCGAGTATTATTTTCAATCTTTAATTTACATCAGATTCGTTAATATAATTGTTGATATTTAAATTTCATTAATACAATTATTCATAAATTCATACAATTATTCATATATTCTTAAATACAATTATTCACAAATGCAACAAGCGTAGATGTGAATTTCGTTTTCACGTAAAAAGAAAAAGATTCGTCTTATCTGCTTTATTTTTGTATCGTACTATACGTTTTTTTTTCCGTCTTATCGAGAAATGACTATTTCGAAATTGATTTCGATCAATAATCCTTACTCTCGTTTATCTTTTTTCACGGGAAAAACCCTAAAACCCTTGTGAATAGGTACGTTGTAAGAAAAATATAGAAAACGAAAGAAATCAATCACACTTTGAAAGTGTGGGTGCGTTTGTGTGTATACTTTGATTCTAAGGCAAAGATCAGAAAAGAAATTTGATGAAAAAACACTTATTGCAGTAAAAACAGAAGAACAACTTTTCTTTCTTTTCTTTTGTTTCGCTTTTTTGTTCTTCTTTAATCGATTTTCAAAAACATGCCACAAATTTGTGCGGAACTCTTTTATTACTCTTCCAAGTTGAAGTATTTGCCACGAATAATTTTTTGTTGCTTGACACACTCTCTCTCTCTTGGAAGATCGATCATCCCTTATTACTAGAACTTTTTTAAAAACTGTTTCGAGTAAAACAACATAAAACAAATATTATACGTATATATATATATACTTCTTAACGAACTCATCGTAAATATTATAAAAGAGAAGAAAAAAACACTAATTTAACAAAACTTCATTAAAAGTATTATTAAAAGTAATATCTAATATTTAATATCTAAAATAATAATAAATAAAAGTAATGTCTAATTAAATAATAATTATTTTCGATCTTTAATTTACATCAGATTCGTTAATAAAATTGTTGAAATTTAAATTCATTCGTACGTTCGTATTATTTATTATATATTACGTTTTTTTTTTCTTCTGTTTTTAATTTCTACGTATTTAATACACGTTACGTTAATCTAATTAAGTAATATCTAAGTAAACATCTAAAAGTATTATTAAAAGTATTATTTAATTTAACAAAACTTCCTTAAAAGTATTATTAAAAACAACCTTCCCGTTCCGCGATGTTAACGATTTTTTTCTTTCCCATTCTAACCAGCGAAAAATATGATCAGGTGAACGCGTAATTTCGCACGATGAATATCACCGAGGGATGTTGCAAACGTGTGTCTGTGGATACCGCAGTATTACAAATAGCTTATCATAAATTATCATATAAGTATAGTATATATTCATAACTAACTAAGAGAGTAACCACGTTGAGATAAAAATTACGATGATATCAGAAAAAAAAAAAATAAGAAGAAGAAAAAAAAAGAAAAGAAAAAGAAAAAATGAGCCTCAGGGTGTAATTTTTTTTGACCCTGTTTTCCATCTCCTTTTTTTCTTTCTTTCTTCCTTTCTTTTTTTTTTTTTGTTACTTCACTCTCGGTTTTAGCATAAATCGACACTCCTTTTAAGCTTCCCCTCTTTTTTCTTTTTTTTTTCTTTTTTTTTTATTCTTTTTTCAAATAGCAATTTAAAGTTTCACGAAACAAGGCTTCTTCCGTCGTCTTAAACTTGTCGAACGAGAAGATTTCTTCCTTATGTAGGAAGGGGATCAGAAAAAGAAAAAAAAAAAAACAGATTCTTACGTGAATAATGAAGTCAGACGTTTTTATATCTTACGCAAAACCAAATTTTGTGGATTTTTAATATTATAAATACGATTTATTTAAAAGCGTTCGTTTGTTCGTTTAATAAATAACGTTTCTTAATATTTCTCTTTGACGAATATCATTTATTCAAAAGCAACGGTTTAGGTAAATTTTGTAAGAGGAACATTTTATCGATTTCAAATCAATAATTTTGTTTAATTTTTTCATTTTTTTCTCGTTAAATGAATTTCTATTGTTTCCAATAAACCCTTTCAAATTCATCCTTTAATAGAATATCCATCTGGTATTATTGAAATATTTATTGTAGAAAATATATCAACAAGTAATTACATTTGAAATAGATTATTCAATAATCGCGAGTATCCTTTATACTGAAATAGAGTGTTGAACGTTCCACATTGAAAAATGCTAGACCATTGTATAACTGTTGCGCAAAGAATATTAAACTTACTGACAGTTTATGTATACCTTATTTCATAACTTTATATATATATATAAATATCATAACTGGTATATGTGTCAAATGATCGATCTATGAAAAAGAAAATTAAATTTTTGTTATTCTATTATCGAATACAGAATAATAATATTCAATTTATTATTAGCTTCAAATAAAATTAATTCGGAAGAAGATAATTATAAGTAATAGAAAACATTTTATATATCGAGTACAAAGGATCAATAATTCCATTCAATGTTTGAGATCGTTTTGAATACAAAATGAATTCACAATATTAGTCTTTCCTGCTTTACTTGGAAAAAAAAAAGAAAAGAAAAAAAAGAGAGAAAAGAGACCAAATTTGTTCTCATCGAACACCGTTATTTTTTTCGTCGGATAGGTTTAATGAGATAAATACAAGTTTTCATATAACCTGATCATAATTAAAGTTGTGAAACTAAAATTGATAACGTTTGTTGCATCGAGCTTATTTCATTTCTTTTATTTTCTATTTTTTTCTTTTTTTTTTCTTCATCAACGAAAAATGGCGAAGATAAAATTTACTTTATCTTAATTAAAAATTATATCACGGGGTTTTATACATGCTTTATACAAACAATGCCATTTTAAATCATAACACGAAAAAATAATAAAATTGTATTAACCAAAAGTTCGTTTATTATGAGCCACCGGGAATTCGTCGTAAGATAAATTATTATAGAATTCACACGGGGTGCAGACAAAGTTTCCTATTCTACGATTGAGAGAGAGAGAGAGAGAGAGTAGTTTCTACTCTAAACGTATAAATCTCATAGGGCGTAAACATCTTCCGGTATATGGACTTGTTTATCCATGCTTCATACCTCGCTGAATTTTCAACGATTTCGTTTGCAAATGCGATTTCCTAATGGTTTCCTTTTAAAACTGTTTTTAGATTGCAAACATATGTTTCCTTGTTATTTTTGTTTAACATCATAGAAAATATTCCATATAGTGTTATTTATCTGTAAAATATTTTCGATCGTTTATTTTTTACAATATGGTTTTCAATGCTAAACCTTCCGACACTAAAACAGAAAAAACAACACACACACATACACACACACACATACACATATATAACTCAATATAAAATGAATATAATAATAATAATATAATAATAATATAAAAATATAAATAATATAATATTATTATTATTATATTATTTATTATTATTATTATTAATATAATAATATAATATAGAATGATTTTATAATCCAAATATATTTTATCTCATTTACAAATGAATAATAATGTAAATTAAATTTTAAAAATTATAGGACGAAATTATTTGATAGCAAGTGGTGTAAGGGGGTGTAGTGTTTTAAAAAAAAAAAAAAAACAATAAACAAGCAAATATTTGCACGAATGAATGATCCAAAATTAATTATCAAATTCGTATCATATATATTCGTGGTAAAAAAGTAAATTATATTTACATATATATCATTTCAAGTTAACCCGAATTTAACACGCTGAATTTGGTTAGTAATATAGTAAGACGTCGTCGTAAGTCAGAGGACTCCTGTCTGTTAACGTTAATTTGTAACTTGGCCTATAGCCCAGCGTTTACTATGCGTTGTAGCATGACCGATACTCGAATAGATTTCAATCTTCATATATCACAAAGAATCACAGTTATCTCTTTAAACTGGGTCGTTGTGTTTTCTCTGAGAATTATTATTTTCTACGATTCTCGGTGATTCATAAATTCTCTATTCGTTCCAATAACCAAGTTTAGTAAAAAAAAAAAAAGAAAAAATGAAACTTTTTTAATCGTTAACTATCTGGTGTAGCTATTGTTTTGCAATGTCACGTGATTTTTTATTAACCGTAGCAATGTTTTTTAGTTTCACGTTGCTTTTATCGACGATTATTATTATTATTATTATTATTATTATTATTATTATTATATTGCGAATAAATGCAATAATTATATTTCACTTTTAAATACCGAGGAAGAATCGAATTATTGTTTTTTTATTTTTTTTGTAAATCTATTTTATATTTAATATACACACATGTATGTGTATTGAAATAATATTATTTGAAAAAATTGTTGATTAGAATACTCATTAATCTTCTAATTTTAATTATTTTTAAGAATGATCATAATTTTGTTGAACAATGTTTCGAAAATAATTTGTTTGTACCCAATACGAAATTTGATTTCCAATGAATTAATTTAAAAATAAGATTTTCATAAATTTAACGAGTTAAATGCGTTTTATTGAAATATTTGTTGTTTTACGTGGTCCATAATTTTCACTAATTACAGATTTAATTAGTATTATAATTTTTCATTAAAATATATACGGACGAGCATACATACGTTTGTGATTCGTTTCCTTTCTTCTTTATTTTCGTTTATTTCAGCGTTGCTTTTCCTTGAACCACGTACACGTATAGAAAAAAAAGAAAACATCGTTTCATGTGATATTTTGAAAAAGAAAACAAAAAACCATAGGAAAAGTAATATCGTTCGTATAATTTTTCACTCACGATTACGTTCTTTACATTTGAAAAATGTAAAGTATCGTCGAATATATTTATGCTCTTTCTCGATTATTAAAAAATATACAAAAATCTCATAAGTTTCGATTGTAAAAATACGAGATAATAATTCATATTTTTTCCATTTTTCCAATGTGTCTCGAGTAGTATCTTCGTTCGTTAAATATCTTGCTTTTTCCTTGCCCCCTTTCCTCCCCCTTTCCCCCGATTACGACGCAAATACACGCGTGTAAAATTACTTATTAAAATATGGCTAGACGTTACGTTTTGTACGTGACTGTACGAACAACGTATGTCATTAATAATCCCATATTAATCTTTTCCTTTTTTTCTTTTTTCCGTTTCGTTTTACGAGAAATTCTCGATACGTAACAAATAAATGTCTTTACATTCTCTTTTTGAACCGTAAAAAAGAAAAAAAAAGAATTAGGACAAATGTAAACTCAATATTCCGTTTTAATTGAAATCGAAATAATTTAAAACTCCAGCACCCCTCGGGCAACGCGACGAGTAATATTTCCGTGATTTTTAACTTGTATATATTTTTTTTTCTATTTTTTTTTCTCAAAATAATATCCAAGTTAAAAATGAGAAAACAAGAAATAAAAGGAAGAAAGGTAGGAAGGAAGGAAGAAATAAATAATAGCACACCGAATGAAATATTTGATCGGAAAAAAACAATTATGGTTTCGAACTAATCCCGAAACGTTTGAAATACTTCGAGAACAAAATATATATATATATATATATATATATATATATTGAATTTATTAACGAGCTTACAAAACGTTTGCGAGATCAATTAAAACTATTTCAAGAATTCTTAATCATCGTTTTATGTGATTCTCTGGAATAAAGATGGTCTTCATCTAAAGACGATATTTTTATCTCGGTTGTTTTTTACTCAAGGATCTAGTAATCTCAGAGAACGATAGAATTCGAATAATTTCAATGTAAGAACCTAAATATGAAGATGAGAAATAAAAAGGGAGAGCGAAGAAAGGAAGAAAAACAGATTTTTCTAATAGCGAAAAATTCTTGTGGATGAACCTTTCAAATGTACAATTACATCCATTATTTCTTTAATATGTAAGTATTATATAATAAAAAAAAAAAAGAAATAAAAAAAAAAAATAAAAAAAAAAAATAAAAAATAAAAAATATAAATAATATAATATTAAATAATATAATATAATAATAATATATATATAAATAATATAAATATGTAAATACGTATGCATAATATAAAATAAAAACAATATATATAGTTAAAATAATAAAATAATAAAATAATAAATAAATAAAATAAAATACGTATACGTAGTAAATAATATACGATTATATTATATATATATTATTATTATTATTATTATATATATATTCTAAATCGTATAATAATATTCTAATTAATTTTTTGTATACTTCTCTTCGTAAGACTTACAATTTTTCTTGATTGAACAATATACGTAGCGTGTAATTACCGTAACAGAGAAAAAACATAATTCAATTGCATTGGATAGCTTCAAGCAAACGACATCGATTCTTTTGCATACATTAGATATGCAATATCACGTTTCTTAATCCAATGTGAGCTCATGTCGAGTATAATCCTTCATTTCAAAATATTCTTCTTCCGAGCAAACTCGAATAAAAGAAAAAAGAACAAAAAAAAAAAAGACAAATTAATTCTTATTACGATGTTAATTTCTCATTTCTTCGGGTTTCTTTCAATTACTATAGATATTTGTATTTATAAAAAAAGGAATAAAAAAAAATAAGCGAAACATATATCATTTATAACGATATTCGTTTTCTTTATTACTACTATGAGGTAAAATTTAAATCAAAATTTAATTGTTAAATTTACGTGAACGATAAAGTAAGTTTTTCTACATACAATATTCGTGTAACACGACGTTTGTTTAGAAAACATTTGAAAAATAATAATTAATTGTAAAGAAATAATTATTTTGGAATAATAAAATCAACGCGTTCAAGTTTCATATTAAATAATATGAAAGTTTTCAAATAGCTTATTAAGTAACCTAGATTCGGAGATAGAAACAAACTGTATCCAGTTTATCTCCTCCTAGTTTGTTAGAATGCATTACAATAGATCGTAGACGTATATATAATGTGTATCACGTACCTAAGCAAATACATTCACCGAGCATGATTATGTGTGCGTTGCGTTCGGCGAATGGATGAGATTTAATTGACTTTATGACATTTAGGTTATTGCCTACTAGTGACGGTTAAATTGATTGCCACAGTCTTGCAAATCTAAATTGCAATTAAATATCCCACTTGATATACTAATTCTTTTAATAATATCGTTCTAAGAATTTTTTATAATTTTATTAAATTGTCGTGGTCTTTTATTATTGTTGCCAAAATATTTTCAACGAACGTTTACTTTTACAGAAACATTTTTAATAATATATAATATTATTATTATTATATTTTTATTATATATATTATTATTAATTTATTATTATTATTATTATTAATTTAATATATATATTAAAGATGTACAATCTGATGAAAATTTATTTGAATTTTTATTTATAATATATATTTATGTATAATTATTAGGAATAAAAAAGGGGGAAAAAAATAAAAATATTCTCAAGGACAAGGAACGAATAATTTTTACTCGTAAACGTGCGTTTAAATAATTCGTTCGAAATGTTTAAGAACGATATTAAAAACATAGACACCGTATATATATAAATATATTAGTATACTAATATGTTACTAGAAAACTTATCAAAATAGGGATAATATGTTTTTCTTATTTACTATCCGTTTATTTTATTATAATTAAAATGCTTTATCATGCATTAAGTTGCCCGAATAGAAAGGTATCGGATTTGCGCTTATGTTACAAGCGTAATCTCTTACAAGCAAATTGAAACGCATCTTCAAGGCCAAGTTTCCTCTATAATTACACGATCTTAGATAAAGCAAATGGTATTACGTATATACGAAACACGTATGTGCATCAAAAAAAAAAAAAAAAAAAAAATCATTATTTGATAAATCAACAGTACAGTTTGACATCGAATGAACGAACGTTCATCTTTTTACGTTCGTCCCTGTAAAAAATATTTCGTCCTTTTAATTATCTATGCTGCCGTAACGTAATAATGAAAAAAACAAAACAAAAAAAATAAAATAAAATAAATAGGAATACATCATCCGTATTATTACGCGAGAGAGAACGAAGTTTAATTAGATTCGGACGATTTAAGTAAAACAAAAAAAGATTAAAATAAAAATACAAAATAAATAACTGCATTTTTTTTTTTTTGCGTTTGCCGTTTTTCGTCGTTGTTAATAATTTTAATATTACGATATTAAATCGTTCAAAATTACGATTTAATTAAAAATTCGTTCTGTTAAATCGATTTCAAAAGATACGCGTAATAATTAAAACCGATTTATTCGAACACCTCTTTTCTTCTTTTTTTTCTCTTTTTTTTTTTTTAATCTGAACGCATTTTATTAAAAGAATAAACTTTATTAGTTATTCGAGATAAAATATGGAGGAAAAAAGATTTAATGAAAAAAAAAGGTTAAAAAAAAATTTGATTTATTGTAATAACGAGGATTCACGGCATTTCAAAGATCAAATCGGATCGAATCGTTGAGAATCACGAGAAATAGAGGGGGCGGGGAAGGGGGTAAGGAGGAGGGGGGTTGAGAGGAAATCATCCTCTCGTTAGGCTAGTCATTTCCGATCGAGTGCAGCAGAACTGTTCGTAGTGCATGATAAATGCATCTACGAATGTTATACGTCACTTAAGTTTCTGATTTATGGTTCGAATTTTTTTTTACTTTATTGCAAATTGGATGAGTTATGTTATTTATAATAGAAATGATCCTTTAAGTTTATCAGTTTATCAATGAAAGAAAAAAAAAATTATCGAGTAAAGAATGAAAGAAAGGAGAAAAAAAAATTATTCCAACCCCCTCCTCCCCCTCGCCCCTCCCACCAATCCTCTCTATTTCTGTAAGCGATTTTTGATCTAATCAAATTGATTAGGAAAATACGAAATTAAAAAAGATCCCGAAAAATTTTGTTTAATTTTCTATCTCGTTTCACAATAAAATATTAAACACGAAGTATTTCACATTTGTCGAATAAAAAAAGGTTCATTGTTTATTCGATTTTTAATCGAGATTGCATATTTTAATAATAGAATAAGACGCTAAAAGTGTGTAAGAGAAATAGAGAGACAAGAGAAGGAATAGAGTAAGAGAATAAAAGTTTTTGTATATTTTGCAATACAGAAAATGAAAATGATAATCTTTTGAATTGGTATTACGCGAGTATAAAAAGAAAAATAGAGAGATTCAATTTAAAAGATAGGTCGAGTTAGAACGTAAATTATCATTTAATTTAATCTACACTTTAATCCTAACAAAAACATGAGAGTTATCGTAAATTTTGCGAATGATCTTTTGAATTATATCGAAATATCAATCATATCGTAAACGTGAAAAAAGAAAAGATAAAAATGAAAAGATAAAAATGAAAAGATAAAAGAATGAAGGAAGAACAGATGAAAGAGCATTTTGTGTATTTCGATATGTGAAATGTTTCTTCCTTTGTTTATATTTCATCTAGGTATATCGTTTTTTAGCATCAATTGAAACATAGAGCATTGTGCGAAGGGATAAAGGATTACGATACGATACGTTCTATCGACAGGTTTTCAAATTTTCGATTGAAATTACGTAACTTTCATGGATATCGATAAATGATTTATTTTCCGCACGAAATTTTAGTATTAAATGATTTAACTAATTTATTAGAGAATAGTATTGGTATACAAAGTTTACTTTGTTTCATAAATTTTCACCAATTATTAACGAAAATTCATCATTTTTCCTATATAGAGAAAATAATGCAATTGTGTGTGTGTGTGTTATTTTGTTTATTAAAAAATGTATTCAATTATTCTTGTTATATAGTTGTTTAAGATTAATCAAGTTAGATAGAAAGAATAATGTGTATTACAATTTGTTCTTTTCTTTTTTCTTTCTGGAATATTTTTCATACCTGTTTTTTATTTTTTATTTTATTTTTTGTTGAAATTTATACGAAACTCTTAGCTTTCATATTCATATATCTTCTTTGTACACGTTACTTTCTTTCCTGCTTTTTCCCTAGTTTTTCAATGGATGCATTAACTTACGGCAAAGTGCCAAGAACCAACTACTCCACTGTCTTTTTCACTCTTAATACTTTTTTTTTCTCCTTTTCCTTTTTTTTTGTCAATAAAAGAAAGTAATTCTACGAGTAAGAAAGAGTGGCGACAGTTTTAAATCAACGAGGTCTAATCCCACACTTTTTCTACTTCCCTATTTTACTAATAACAAACCTAACGGAGAATTATTTTCGCTCGTTTATTAAAAACGAGTGAGAAAGTGCTATTAATCTTTCGCTCACAATTAGAAACATTTTTTTTGTTTTCCTTCGTCTTAAAACGCTTCCGTCATTCGTTATGAATCCAATAGAAAAAATTTTTGTGATTGTGATTGAGCCAAGTAATCGTCGTTTTATTCGTATTAAGAAAACACACGTGTGACTGGTTTTTATTTTTGAACAAGAAAAACACTTGGATAATTTAAAACTAATTTTAATCGAATCAATTGATTTCAAACTCAACCCCAATCGTTGAATCACGAGACGAACGTAAAGGTAAGAAGAAGAAGAAGAAGATAAAAAAATAGTACTCTTCTAAAGATGATAAAATAGTTGGATAAGTATAGACAAGTCGTGACGATATATACGACCTTGGAATTTTCATTAACGGGTACATCACTTTGCACAGAACTATTTTGTTCGAGGATACGAGAATAAATGAAATCGCGATGATGTACGAGAACACGTGCGATGTTTTTTATTATTATTTAGTTCTTTTTGTAAAATCCTTCCTTTTCCACTAACCATTTCATTTTCCAACTTTTCAAATATCATAGTTCCCTATTTCCATAGTATTTTCATATAATAATTATCATTAGAAGTTTTTCTTATCTCGTTAAAAGACGTTAATGAAGTAAATTAAAAAACAGTTATTTGTTTAAATTTATGAACTTTAGATAAGAATATAAAAGTATATATATATATATTTGGATTAAACTTCGTGTAAATAATTTTTGTTCTAATTACAAAATTTTTATAAGATATTTAATATCGAATTTTAGTTGTTCATTTGATTTGTCAACTAATTTTTCTTATGTTGGTCATAATGGAAAAAATATAAAAGTATATTAATTAATTACGTCATTTAAGATTTTCATTTTGGTCATAATTATTCGGACGATTATTCTCTCGTACAACATCGTCAGGTGTGTTTGGCATTTCTCCTTGATGAAACGCACCACGTAGAGTTAGTTGTTACACTTTCGTTGTTTCATCGATGGTAATAACTCATTGTCAAACATACTAACAATAAATAGAATGAGAGAAAAACGTGCAGTAAACTATGTCGATCAACGAACGGTTTTGTTTGTTTAGTGGTGGTGGTTTTGAGATATATTATAGTTATTATTCCAAAATACTTATTTATATATTAATAAAACATTTCTTGAAAGATTTTTGTTTATGAACAATTTCGAGTAAATTTTAAAACAATTAATCAAACTATTTATACCTTACTTATTATTTTATTATATCTATATGAAATATAATTCAAATATAATAATTATATTATTATATAATATAATTTTATTATATATTTATATATATTATAATAATATTATAATATTAAATTATATTATTAATTAATACTCTTTTGTATAAAATTTACTTATACATGATTATTTAATTAGGTTACATGATAAATTAATTTAGTACCCTAATTAGGGCATCTATTAAAATATTCTGTAGATTATTATATTTATTATTTATTATTTATTATATTTGTATATTATTTATATTATATATTATTTATTAGAGTTTATCTATTCAACGTATTTAACGGGAAAGGAAGATAAGATGAAACAGAGAAACCACCGATGCGGTTTTTGATTGACCCAAAACTTTTCGACCCTTCATCATGACTTTGCATATCTGAAACTTCTCACTGCCGATCAATCGTAAATTTCTACGAACTTTCTACGAATGTATGTGTATGTGTGTGTATGTTCGTAAACAAGAAGTAAGGTTTTTACTGATATACCCTGTTTTTGCTATATTTGACTAATTTACCATAGGAGAAGGTTAATTTGTTAAAATACGTATCATTATTACGTATTCAAATTACTATCCCTTTAACAATTAATTTTTATTAATATTACTATCATTATGATAATAATTATATCAGATATATTCTAATCATAACAATATTATATTGATTATATATTCTCATTTATTATTAATAAAAATTTCATGACATTTTACGACAATTTTTTCTTGCCTTTCGACTAACCCGAACGAAATTTGTGCATAATTCAATTTTAACGATTACATGAATTTTGTAAAAATAATTACAAATTTATTTATTTATTCGTTAAGTATGAATTCTTCGTTAATTGTTTTAATTCAAAAGTTTCAATAAACGATATATAAGAAATAAATAAACGTGAGATGTTTTAATGCGACATTCATTTTTCTTTAATTAGTATAGAAATTATCTCTATTATGTTTGAAAGATAATATCTCAAGTGATTTTAGATTCTATCATTCATTCTGAGAAAGATTACAAATATCAAGAGTACTTCAACGGTTCGAAAATGTTACTCGTGCGTTCTCAAGTTTGACTTTGAAACTTTGAATATCTCAAAGACCATTTACGAAGTTCTCTTTACGAAAAAAACACACCTAACTGTTATTTCTTTAACAGTAACGTTCAAATAAGTATAGCACGAAATTCATGCTCTTACAATTAGTCTGATCAATTCGTTGAAATATTTTTTTTTCTTTTATATATAATAATTTTTATATAAAACTTTTTTGTAAAAATATTTAATATATAATATTTTTCTTTTTAAATAATAGAATTTTTTTTCTTTAAAATAATAGAAAATATCTTTTATAATTGATTCAATCATTTGATATACTGATCAATATTTATATTATTAGTTACGCGAATATTCATTCAAGTTTATTGATTGCAATTTTCTTTTTTCGTTAACTGTAATTTATTTAGTAAGGAAAAATAAAGAAATCTTCGGATTACTCTGATTGATTTATCGTTTTTTCTTCAAATTGCTTTGAAACAAATATGAAAAATATTTTGATAGTCTGGATGTTTCGTTTGAAGGAATTTATGTGTCGTACAGGCTTTTCTTTCTTTCTTTTCTTTATATTTTATTTTTCTTCTTCGATAATAAACTTCGTTGGAAAGAAAAGTTTGCGAATTTAAAAAGTTTCGTCGTTGTTTGGGTGGGGGTAGATAGGGGTAAGTGGGGGGGGAAGATAAAGATAGTTGGAGTCGATTTTCAAATTTACCACGTCGAGATATTTTCTCTTTTTCTAAATTATTGACCAACTTTTCAACGACTTTTCGTTGGCCCTTTTCGTTGTTGTTCGGATAAACAATTGTTTGTGATCAGGTTAAAAGAAATTTTACATTCGAGATAATATCTCGTTTTTCCGTTCTCATGAAAAATAAAAATAAAAATAAAAAGAAAAATAAAAAGAAAAATCTCGTTGATATCAACAAATGAAACAAACAAACAAAATACAAAACGTCAACGGTAAATAAACTCATTTCGCATTGATTATCTCAGATATCGCGATTATAATCGGAATAACGTTAACGGAAATATTCAGCACGTAATAAAAAATGATTTAGATAAGGATTAGATTATTTTAATCTCTTTACGATAAGTACACGATAAGTGGAATAATAAATATAATGATCGAATATTTATTATCACGAAAGAAATCAATTTTCCACTGAAACAACAATTATCGAGCACCTCAGTAATATAATAATCCTTATTTTTATTAGATTAGATTGATTCTATATGTCTGTTGAAAAGAAAAAAAAAAGAAAAAAATAAATAAACAAATTTCGTATTATTGAAAATATAATTTTCAATTCAATTCGCTTCGCGTCAACTTACATTTAGCTTACGCAATATTCCGACACGTGTATTGCGTTCCATTTCTTCCAGTGATTTAATATTAAATTAAATAACAGATTGAAATGTAGTCTGAATAATATTTGATCGATCTCGAAATTCAATTAGAAATTTTTTTATCGTAGTAAAATAATAGATATATTACTTATGTTCAATTTCACACGATTTTTTCCGTATCAATGAAAAAAAAGTCAAATTATTTTAAATTAAGAGATATTTTTATTGTAATGTGTTTCAAGTTAAACAAAAAAATATATATTTTGTTGTCGTGTTCGCCGAATTCTTTTCTTACAATTAAGAATTAAATTAATAAATACAATTAAGATACCGGTAAACAAATTAAAGTTTTGTATATATACATAAAAGGGTTGTGTGTGTGTGTGTGTGATAAAAAAATAAAGTAAAATTATTTGAAACATTTACTTAAACTATGTTACATTAGTGAAATAATTTTAAACGATGGTACACCCTGTATATATATAAAATGCGTATGATTGTGTAAACATTGTTAACATCCAATAAAAATGCATATTTAAAGATATTATCCATATTACATAGATGTATGCATAATTCAATACTCTTAAATATTAGAAATACCATTTTTTTGAGAAGAAACAATATTTCTGTTAGATACTTCGAATAATTTGGTAACAGTAGTAAACCTTGTTAAAACTTTTCCAGCACGTGTTCGTTTTATTTCTTGCCTATAAGCTTTGTAATAACGTGTGTTCTTGGATTTCGAAACACTATAACGAAGTGATTTCAAATTATACGATCTGAGAGAGATAAGAGTGATAATAATATCATTTTATACTACATATTTCAGTAATTCAATTGAGTAACAATGTTTATTACGTGACAACGAACATTTTTCTGCTGATATTATTGCGTTGCAAATGAGTTTTTAATTTAAGAAGGAAAAAAAATAACTATATACGAAAAGTATTATCTTTTTACGATAGTTTTAATGAACACGAGTAAAGAAGAATAAAGGAAAATACATTTTCCGAACGTTTGAAATTTTTCTATTTTTCCATTTTTTAAAATTTTCTATTTTCTTTTCATTGTACATGCTGAAAAGAAGAAAGGAACTTTCTATGGAACGTTATAATAATCAATTACGCATCCATCAAACCTTGACATATTCTTTTGCACAATGAAATATTTCAACGAACGATACGTTATATTTAAACAAATTACATTCACTATTATTATTTTGTAACTACTATTAAAACTATTTCCTCATACGTATATAGATAAATATGTTAATGCATAGAATTATAGATATGTTTTTTTTTTTGCAAAATTATCACGTATCGTATGTTTCATGACACGGTTTTTTTCGTATCCTTGCTTCTACGACGTATTTTACGTACAAAAATAATTCCATACAAATTGATTAACATAATATCAAATCCTACTATCTGTGATCATATGTAATTACTTAATAATTAATTAATAAAATCATATATATATATTATACCCTACTATGTGTAATTTGTCAAAAATTCGGAATAATTCGTTCCTAAATAATATCGTTCCTAATAATCCTAATATTCATTTAATTAATTAATTAATTTTATTAATTTAATTATTTATTATATAATTTATTATTATAATATTATTTAATTTATTATATAATTTTATTATTTATTATAATTATATAAAATATTAATTAATTAATTTATTATAATTTAATTCCTAATATTGTTCCTAATAATCCTAATAATATCGTTCGTTATATTCGATTGGTTAAAATTTCATTCCATATTAAAATAATTATTGTTTTTATTTCATTAAACGATTACGATAATAAATAAGTGAACACACGAATTATCTGTTATAAGTTTAGCATTAATTAACCAAAAAGCCATGTGTGTAATTAATTTTCATCATTCGAAAAACAAACAAAAAAAAAAACGAACGAACGAACGAATCATCTCTTTTACCCAGAATACATCGTTCGTACGCCAGTATTTTTCTTCCCGTGTCATTCTATTTTTCATTCTCTTTCTTCTTTTAGAGTTTTCCCTTTTACACGACGACCCTCGTTCATCCTGAACGAGTTCGTAAACGCGAAGGGTTGTTAGACATTATATATACACACGTAAGAGTTTCAAAGAGAAAAAGAAAGAAAGTAAAAGTGGGGTAAGAAAATAGATCCGCAGAAGAAGAAAAAAAAACACACACACACATATACACACAAAAAGGGAAAGTTTAAACGAAATCGTGTGTGAGAGAGTGAGAGAGAAATAATTCGTTACAAATGTCAATAATTGAAGAAGTGAATAAATATAAATAAAAATAAAAAGAAATGAAGGCAGTGGTAGTAAGCTTTAAAAATATTTTGTTCTCACCTTCCACCCCCCCTCACCAACCCCCCTTACAGCATTACCTTCGCCCAAGCCTTTTTTTTACTACACTTTTACCTTGCATTTTCGTTTGAAACTTTCAAATCGATTTCTAACACCGACACTAGAAACTTTTCTATGCTCGTTGAACACAGTTTCAATGTCTTTTATTTTTTCTCTGTTTTTATTTTATTTTATTTTATTTTATTTTATTTTATTTTATTTGAACCTTTTCCTCCTAGTCCAACTGGTTTTTTTTTTTCTTTTTAATTCTCTCTTAACACCATTTGAAAATTATTTGATTTTCGAGTCGCCGATTAATTTCAAAACGAAATCAACTTTTTACTCGAAATGAAATATATTTTCGTCGAATCTTATTGGAGATTTGAAGAATGTTTATTTTTTTTTTCTTATGTACTCTTTATGTGATATTTAAATAAATTATTCGAATTATATTATCGAATATAGTGAAATAATCATTCGTAAATGTTATTTCGATTTAAAAACTTGTTTGTTTTCGTTTATTTTTTATATTTTCTTACTTTTTCCTGAAAGTTCAATTATGTGTATCGTTTTTATGTATATATTTCGTAATTTTAATTACTTTTTTTTTATAAATAGTTTCTTTTTTAGAAAACACTCTCTCTGAACGCGTTTCTTTTATTTTATTTAATATTTATCCTTGTACAATTAACAATAATAAGAGAAATCTATAACAACGAGGACAACAAATTTAAAAGCCAGTAAATTAAAAATAAACTTTATATTTTTCCCGCTTATTTTATTATTTCATTAATTTAATTCATCGATGAGAAAGAATCGCGTTGGATGACAATAACAATAATTCGTTTTATTCAAAATCTTTCTACAAATAATCGTATAATGTATATTTTCATTATGTTTTTTTTCTTCTTTTCTTTTATAAATTCGATTAAACCGGAGATTTACGTTTGTTAGTACGGTTTATTTTCAAAAGGAAAAGTACATACTTCTTGATTCGAACTAAGAGAAAGAGGAATCGAAATAGTACTCGCAAGAGATATAAAGAAAGAAAGAAAAAGAAAGAAAGAAAGAAAGAAAGTAAGAAAAAAAAAAGAGAAAAATAAAAAACTATAGGAATTGATCGAATCTCAGGGATCTTGAGACTCTCTGGACCAATTGCAATAAGCTAGAATCTACTATACGTAGGTAATAGATGTATTGCAAAAACAAGCTGATCTTATTTGTGAAATCTGATGCGGATCTCTGATCTTGTTGGTATAGAAAAAAAGAAAAAAATTAAAAAAAAGAGCAAAATAAAATAAAATAAAAGATAGAAAGATAGAAAGCTCGTAACCAACCGGTCGCGTCCAGTTTAAAGTAGAAGAAAAAAATAAAATAAAAAAACTAGAAAAATATCTCGTCTATTTGATAAATGTATTACGTAATGATGTTCATCTTTGATTTACTCGCTTTCTAACTCGAATCTAATAGCATCGTGGATATTACGGATTTTTCTCAATCGATCGTAAAAAGAAGAAGAAGAAGAAGAATGATTGTTTTGTTCAATTAGATCAACGCTCTCTCACTCGATCATTTTCTAACAGTTCTATTTCATCTATTTGTTGGATACGTGTATTTGTTAGATACACGTTAGATAAGTTCTTAAAAAAAATGATGTGTTGTTTGAAACTCAGATTTTTTGATTGAAAATTATATGAAAATAATTTACTTTTTTTTTTTAAATATGTTAAGCAAAAAAAAATCATGTTATGCAATGCACTTTAAAAGTATAAGTATTCTAAGAGATTTTTTATCTGTATATCAATAATATATTTTCGTTGTCGTTAAAACTTTGAAATAAAATTGATTTATAAGTTTGAAATATAATATTTCAATAGTGTCATCGATATTCATGTTGGTTTCCCATGATAATTCGTTTCTGTGTATTTGTCAAACTATATATTACTGAGAAAATAAAATGATTATTATTAAAATTATCAATTTGTACGTATTTGTTATTAATAATATTACAAAATGATTAATTATTGGATTTAATTAAGATTTAAATGAATACAGTATCCTATTTGTTCATAGTATTCGCATAAAAAATTCATTGTTTGTTTAAAAAATTATTAACTTATGTTTAATCATATTATTGATGAATGTTATGTTATTCATCAAAATAATCTTCATTCGTGCAATATCTATTTTCAATACAATTCAATCAGATATCATTTTGAGACACACACCAATGACAACCACGACAATCCTTTAACTCAATCTCGGTGTTCGATTATCGACGTGACATTGTTTCATTATTATTATTATTTTGTTATTAACTTTCCATTTTTTTTTGTCTTTCTTGTTTCATTCCTTTCTTTCTTTCTTTCTTTCTTTATTTCTTAAATTAAAGTTTCTATTTTCTTGACATCCTCTTTTTCTTTCTTTCTTTCTTTCTATTTCTTTATTTCTTTGAGTATGTACTAACATTTTCAATTTAACTTTAGACGTGATCATTTCTTTTCTGGCACTTTTTATAAACCATTTCTATTTTCTTAAAAATAATAAACTCTTCTTCTTCTTCTTCTTTTTCTTATTCTTTAATTTGACTGGATAAAAGATTACTGAGATGTTAAGTTTTGTTAAGATTTCATTTCGTTCAATTATATTTAATATTATTAATATTTTCATTTTTGTATAGAGTGTCAAAGAGAATTCACGATAATTATGTTCAATACAAATCATTTGATTCGTTTTATTCGTGTTCTACATAATAAATTAAATTAAAAACTTTGTAAAAAAATGTGAGACGACTTTAGAGAAAGAAATCTTTCAAGCGTTACATTTTTACATTTTTTTTTTTTTCTATACAAGATAATTCGAGTGTCCTTATTTCTCATGACTCTCCTGTTATTAATAAATAAATAAATAAATAAATAAATATTTGTGAAATTAAATTTATAAATAAGACAGATATTAATTTTCGATCGGGTGAACAATTATTACCGAACGTACAACAATTTTCTCTCTTCCATCAACGATATTTTCTTTATAAATTTTTACCGTCATTCTATCAAACTTCAGTTTCAAACTCGAACTTTAAGTGGTGTACGATAAGATCTTGAACGATCAAAATACTTCTTTGATTGATCAATATGAATATCGATAATCGATCGATCAATCAATTTTCAATGCATTAAGTCTAATTTAGTCTTAATGAAATTGCCAAAGGATACATTAATTAATTTGCTAAGTTACGTAATAACAATATCGTCTTTAAAGTTATCAACAAACTTTGATGTGTACAACTTGTAAGTATACAACTCTAATAACTAATTGATCAACTCATAAGAGAAATTTCATTGTCAAAAGAGAGAGAGAGAGAGATTCATCTACCCCCACCACCACCACCACTACCATTAAATACAACATTTTTATTTTTTGTTTTTGACAAATCTAATACACCCACTGACAAATTAAATTTCGTTTTTAATTCAGTATCTACAAAATATAGTTTTTATAATCGTAGATGCATTATGAATTTATATTGTATATATAATAAAACGATTATTATTATTATTATTATCAAATTAAGTATATAATATATCATATATATAAATAAAATTTAGAATTTTGAATAGAACGATAAATTAGTGTATGATTTGTTTTTTTTTTTTTTTATTTTATTTTATTTTCATCGAAGAAAAGGTTTAAAAAAATAAAATAATAATAATAATATATAATGTTTAAAAATTACATTTGAATTACGAAATGATGTAAAAGCTTGTATAATTATTGCGAATATTAAAATTAAGTTGATTAAATTATTAAACAATTGATAAGAGAGAGAGAGAGAAGAGAATATCGTTTCTGAATTAATGTAAAGAAATATTCTTGAGGGTAGGAATAACAGTTTATCTAGAAAGCATAGGGCTTTATAGATTGTCTCACTCGCTTGGATTTATCCACGTACTCGAAATGCAAACAAAGCTTAGGCACCTTGACCAGCTTTAATTTATCCCTCGGTGTTCACGTTTACTTTACTATCATCCACGATGTTGACCTTATTAACCGAACACGTAACAATTTTCCAGCAAATAGGCTTTCCAACAAGGCCCATATTCCAACAAATTATATTTCCAGTTTTATTCCTGTTTTATATATACACATACATATATGGTACGGTAAGATCTTAAACGATTAAATATATATGAGTATATATATGTATGTATGTATGTATAACGATTAAATGTAATATATATATATATATATATATTATAATGTAATTTATTAAATGTAATTAATTAAATGTAATTTAATATAATTATATAAGATATATATTATAATTTATTTTACTATAATTTTATTATAATTTATTTCATAGTAATTTTTATTTATTATAATTTATAATATATATATATATGAGTATATGTATGTACGTACGTATGTATGTATGTATGTATGTATGTATGTATGTATGTATATATGTATGTATATATATATATACTCATTATCAACACCTCGTTTCACTTATTGCTACTTACTGTGTTCTTCTTCTAACTTCTCTTATCTTCTTTTATACCGTGTTATCCAATATATTTGTAAAAAAGAAAAAAAGAAAACAAAGAGAAAAGAAAGGTAAAGATAAAAAGGAAGAAAGAAGCCTTTGTATAGCAATATAATAATCTTTAATTTGCTAAAAGAAAATATAATATATTGAAAAATGTTAACAAAGAATTATAAGATGTTTTCTTTCAAACTATTCAAATTTTTCTTTCTTTCCTTTTTTTCTGTTTTTCTTCTGTCCTTCTAATTTGTTTAATAACTTTCTTTTGATTAAACAAAAAAAAAGAAATTCTTCTTTCAATCGACAATTTCTCATCTGAGAGAAACGAAAATAGCGTGAAACTTATTTTTTTTTTATTTTGATATTATTCTACGAAGTTTTATCTCGGATAATAATATGTTAGAACGAAATATGGGTAATAAAATAATATCATATTGTTCTTTTTTTATAACTACAAGAGGGTACTACATTATTTGAAGAAATGAAATTTATACAATTATCTTTAACGATGTTATTTAAAAAGAGAATAAAAGAATAATAAAATAAAAATATTTTGTCGGGTTTATCTCGATTATGTCAAATATCGACAGTTGTGTCAATTTGTTGTATAAATGTTTTTGCATATATTCCCCCATTTACGTATACAGAAAATGTTTCGTTAAAAATAATAATGTATTTTCTTTTTTTTTTAACGATTAATAATTAATAACGAAGTTATTCACGTTAACGAAGAAATAAATCTTTCACTCGCAAATAAATAAATAATAAATCAACGTTAACGCAAAATAGTAGTGTCGTTATTGTTATCGATATAAATAATAACAAAAAAGTTAAATAAATACAAATTTATTATAATTTTAAGGGGAAAACCATTCGAAGAAATAGAATAATTTACTAATGTTTCGAATTAACTTTAAAAATGATTAAAAGTTTACGATAATTTTATTGAAAAAAAAAAAGTAAAAAGAGAGAGAGAGAGAGAGAGAGATAGGGAAAACGAAAGTACGAGAAAATAATTACTTTTGAAAATGAGATAGTAATTTTGTTGACGAAAGCAATAATCACAATGATGAGAATATCCAGGATAAAAATCTTCACTATGTAAATTATAATAATCCGGAAATCGATTGGATCGTAGGATAAGATGGAACATAGAAAAAAAAAAAGATCAAGGAAATGGATAGAAAAGTAATGAAAATAGAAAAAGTGTGATTTTCGAACGTAGTTTCGTTCATTAAATATTCTATATACGATTCATCAATATTATACCATCGAATGATTAATATGATCGAAACCTTGTACGCGTCCGCGATATTAAAATTTGTTCAAGTTCGTTCGCGTAGAAATTCGTAGAAAAATGTTGCTTTGACCGTCGGTATATATAAATAAATAAATAAATAAATAAATATTTATATCAATTTCATGAAATATTCATTAAAGGTATAAGGAAGTATTTAAAAACGTTGAATGGTTTTTTTTTTCAAATAATTTTCGTTAAAGGTATGATAATGATTTTTATGATGATGATAATTTGTTCTTATCGAACTATGTACTACAAATTTGTACATCGTCGAAACGATTATTGTGACAAACGATGATTATTATTTCGATTATTTCCTCGAAAAGGTTTTTATTTTTTTCCTTCTTGGTATTTCATATATTTTTAGCCAGTATTCGCATAAAGATTAAAATTATTTATTTGACGGTCTTTTTTCCTCCTTTCTTTTTTTGGTTTCTTCGTCAACGAATGATAATTAATCGGAACGTTTAAAAATGTGTCCTTGAGTCGGCCAAAAAACCGTGACGTTTTGTTAAACGTTACGAAAAAAAGAAACAAAACCGAGATAAAATTTATATGTTGTATCTAAAATGTAAATTCGTGACGATAAGTTATATTGTCGAGGTATATATGACCATATATGTACAATGTGTACATATACTTATGTATCTATAAACATGAAATACGTTGTTTCGGTTAACAGGTGGTAATTAATCGTGATACCTTTCAAGGCTCGACGTAGATTGATTGTATGTTAGCAAAGGAGATTATTTTTGTTAAACAATTACCCCCAAGAAAAAGAAAACAAAATTCCTAAGTCATATATAAATTCTTTTTCAATTATTATTAACAAATTTTTTTAAATAATATTAATATTTTATAATAATAATTAAATTTAAAAAAAAACACGTTTTTTAATATAATACCATGAAATAAAAATTTATTAATAAAAATGGGCTCGTATAAAAAATATTATTATTAATAATAATAATAATAATAATAAAAAATCTATTATATTGCAGGAATTGAAGGAACACATATTCATTGTTTTAAAATGATTTGTTAAAGTGTCATTAAATTCCAAGATATTATTAATGTTTATATTATAATATATATATATATATATGTTAAGATTTTGCTATTTGTAATAGAATTAATGACGACATGGGTTTGTCGCGTAATCCTTTACAAAGTATCGCTGGTAATTTTGAGATAAATGATAACGTAAAGGGAAACGTTGAAAAAGGTATTGGCATACCGTTCGCGTTATAACGAGCAATCCGGTTTTACTACGTGCTGAGAAAGCCCACGTTATAGAAGTTGGAAAAATAGCTGACACGAGCTTACGAAAAAGAGGAAGAAATAATAGTGCAAATAGTCGTGATTTCTTCGGATAATTTAAAATATTATTTCGAAAAATTGCCAATATGATATATATATATATAAAATTTCCTGATTTTCTGAACGTTTCTATACTTTCATGGTTTTTTATAAAACATTTGTCAGGCAAGATTCGAACAAATGTTCGATAATTAATCAAATAAATATATTAATTATATAATGATTATTTTTAAATTAAATACATTATATTATCATATTTAATAATTATACATAATTGTCGATGAAATAATGTTGCTTCACAATCGTAACTCGATAAATCGGGAAATCATTCGATATTCGACGTATGCAAATTTTCTCAATAGAAAATTAAAATATCTTATCTGTAGAAATAATTGCTATTATATACATATCGAATATTCTAACCAATCGTATTATTCTTTTTCACCGGACAATCTTAATCGTCGGTTATTTAAAATTCATTATGAATATTTTACATTCTTACGTATTAACGACTACTTGTTTTTACACATATACACGCGTATCGATACGAGTTATTAAATAAAACGAAATTAATTATATACCACGTTTAACGTAACTAACGTTTTCTACACTATACTACAAAGATATGTAAAATATCTTATTTCTCGTATGTAATCATTTCAAGATTACAAAATTACTATTGCATAAGATTCTAATTAAATTATAAACATCCGGTTATATGTCAATTGTTACCATTGATACTTTTCCTTCTTTTTTTTTTTTAATCTCTCGCGTACTTCATTATTATTTTTATATTAATTTAAACAATTGTATTATCGATATTTTACGCGATATGATAGACAAAAAAAAAGAAAGAGACACGAAATATGCTATCAATACGGTTCGACTATTAAATACGAAAGGGGCGTAAAAAGGATTCCATTTAAAAAAAAAAAAAAAGAGAAAAGAGAATATAGAAAAAAGAAAAAAACTAATGGAAAATAAAAAACATTCTAATCGCGTGGTAGATATATACGCTTCGTTTGATGAGAAAAGTGGTCCCTCTTTTCAACCTATCTCTATTTTTTATTCACTTTTTGTTAAAATAATGAATTCATATTCGTAACGTCTAGTATACATATGTATATATATATATATACGTACCTATATCGAAACTTGATTCTCCGGAAAAATCAATCAACGTATGAAATACCTTTTAGAGGTGAGTTAGTTACTTGGATAGCATAGACAATTTCAAGCTTTTAGTTTTCAAAAAGAAAAATAAAAAAAAGAATATATATATATATATATTTTATACACAATATATTATTTTATATATATACATATTATTTTAATATAATATTTAATATTATTTTTATATATAATATATATTTTTTTTAATATTATATTATTTAATATTATTATTAAATTTATATATATATTATTTAATATATTATTTAATATTAAATATTATATTTTTTATTATTTTTTGTTAATATTATTTTAATATAATATTTAATATTATATATACGAATAATAAAAATATCTATAATAAAACACGAATGATTTAAAATTCGCGCGTATTGTCATTCGTTGTAAAAGAAAAAAATAAAAAAAAAATAAAAGAAGAAAGCTCTCGTTACATTCGCATACTAAAGAATAAAAATTATTTCGCGTAAACGACTTTTCCTTCCTTCCTTCCTTTCTTTTTTTTTTCTTCTTTTTTTTTGGTTGATTTTATTAGTGATAAATCTTGTATGCAAATATCTAGGAACGTTTCATCGGCAGTTTGCATCGGAAATGAGTCTACGCTGATCGAATAAAACTTTGCGACGAGAATCGATAGGCGTTAGTTTTTCCTTTGTCTTTTTTTCCATCCCCCTGCAACTCCCCCTCCCCTCCCCAGCCCGAAAAAAGAGCCAATGAGTTTGCTGTACGACAAATTCTAAAGCTTCCACTCCACCCTTCCTACCCCCTTAGTCGTCCCTTATCCCTTCCTATTTCTATTTCTATTAACCTTTTCCCTTTTCTTCCTTTCTTTCTTTTTTTTCTGTCTTTATCTTTATTTATATCATCTCTCTCTCTTTCTCTAATTATACAAATGAAATGGCAATTAACCAAATTAATATTAAATTAATTAACTCGTACAAAACAAACAATGGAATAAAGGGGAATGGTGTAAAAGTCGTAGACGGTGGCCACGTATTTGGATTAAGAATTAATTTGTCGGTTGTTAAATTAATTCCACGACGTGGGAAAAAAAAAAGGGAGAAACGTTGCGAAAATGTCGTAAGTTTAGCGAGAAATTAAGGTAATTAGTTTTACTCGAATGCATTAGTTTTTAACCTTGATTTTCTTTTTTTTGTTATATTTGGCTTTAACGTTGATGCATTTTTCGTTTGTTTTTGTATTTTTTTATTTTCCTTCGTAAACCAACAACAATTCGATTATCTATTCCTTTTTTCTTCTCTTTGTTATTTTATAATTATTTACAATATATCAAAGGTATTTTATTTTTTTTTTCATTTTAATATCATTAACAGACAGAAGAAAAAATCTATTACATTTATTAATATTTTCTTTTTATTTAATTATAATTACGTAAATTTATTTCTTATAAAAGAAAAAAACTGAAATATTTACTTCACGTATCAACTGGTGAATTATCGAATTTATTTTATTGGCGTTGTTATTAAAAAAGAAGAAATAAAGTTAAGAAAATACAAAATTTACAATAATTAAACGACAAAGTGAATAATGTAATAACGTGTGTATTATTAATTAATACAAAAAAATTCAATTAAAATGCGATATTAATTACGACGTTGAATAAAAAAGTTATCGATTAGATTACGAGTATAATTAGAAATAATTAGATCACACGACTCTAATACGTTATTTTATATATGTGTGTGTGTGTGTGTGTTCTCGTAAAATAAATTCAAGCAGAGATTTATTTTATTTATGTATCATTAAAATTTCTCTTAAAACACACGTTCGTTTGCTGTGGTCTCATTAATACTTATCACCATAATATATGAACACAAGCATTTGTGGTACTTCGAGGTTTGAGTGACCCTCGTAAAGTGGGCTATCGTAACATTCATCCTCGAAACGCTTATCTATTATAAGTGATGTCAAAAGTAAGATACGAAGTATACACATACACGCAAGAAAAATAAAAGGATACTCCATCCTTTGAATTATAAACTCGGTAATTTTTGGGAACAACGCACTGATTACTTGTATATATTTAAATAAAATATAATCTATTTAAATGTGTTGAAATAATTTTTGTTTAAATATTTTATCGCTAATATTTATATCAATATTTGTCATTAGTAAAAATATGATGTATATATAAATGTACTACTTTTTTTGGTTAACTGGGTCGAGGTAATCGATACGGACATTTGGAATTTCACGTATAATTAAGAAAATAACTTTAAAATACTTGAAATATATTTTAATGATGAATATCTTAAAACTCTAACCATTAACATTTTGATAAGAATTTATACGAATAGGGTAGTTATAATTTTTTTTAGAAAAAATATATCATGCATCGAGATTGATAATCGAATAAAAATCATGAACTCATCATAAATTGATTTTATCATAATAATAAATAATTAATAAAATGTGTAAAAGAGAACAAACGTTATGTTTTGTAAGATAAATCCTAATCAAAGAGTGATTAATTTAAACGTAAAATAATTTCCCAAACATACTTTAAGTTTTACTTATACAATATAACATAATTCAATTGATTCATAAAAAAGTAACCGATAGATATTCCCACGCTTTAAGTTTTAGATGATTCATCAATGGGTTTTTATCTATTACGAACATAATTTGCTACCTTCAATTATCAATGGTAGTAGATAGTAATTTTAAATGAATGAAAAATGATATCTTATTAGATATCTAATATATTGAAAAATCTTAAACACACATATATTTATTATATTTAATTATAACAATTTATTAAATATAATATAATTAAATTAATATAATAATAAATTAAATAATATAATAATAATAATAATATATTAATATAATAATAAATGATAAATTAATTATAATTTATTAAATATAATATAATTAAATTAATTAATTAGAATTAATAAAATGAATGACATTATTAAATCTATGAAAATAAATAATAAAAAAAGGAAATAAATTTTTTCTCTACTATTTTCTCGTACGAAATGTTTCTCATAAAGGTTTCATTTTGTTCGAGAAACTATTAATTAGATTAAATTTAATTCATTAGCTTGTATAAGACATGATAGGAAGTAACGTTATGAATTCTGCATAAGATAACTTTAACAAAATTTTCCTCGTGAGAGGAATCTCTCACACTCTCTAGTTTTCTCTTTCTAGAACTTTGACAGATAAATGTTTTATTATTTTCAAAAAGTCCCCTAACGTTTTAGGATATACTTTAAGCAATCTGTGTGAATCCTTACGTGATTTACGTGATTTCTCATAGTTTTTTTTCCCAAATTGAACTAATGTAACTAGTAAGTAAAACAAAATTAGCTTTAAATTCTTTTAACTACAGAACTTTTTAATTTAATATCAGACCACCATAAATTTTACATTTCTTTTTTTTTTTATTCAACTTCTCTCAAAGGGTTACTTTATTCTAGGAACAAAAGAAAAGATAATAAAATACTTAATAATTTCGAGTGTCTCGTATCTTCTTGAATTTATACGTTTGGATAAAACTTTTACAAATTTATTGAAAAAAGAAAAAAAGAAAAATAATAGACACGTGATTTTTCTTATCTGTGATCCATTCGGATTAATAATTTCTGCTTTCTTTTTTTTTTTTACAGGTGTTTCAATTTATCGTAAAAATAAATTGTATAATTTATTTCACTATTAAACATATTTTCTCGATTCCTGTTAATAATTAAAAAAAAAATATAAAAATAGAAATTAAAGATCATTCATGAATCACATCTTATGAATCAAATTGAATTAGGCTATATATATATTATATAATAATAATAATTTAAACAGGATTTATATGAAATTATCGTTTCAATCTAATAAATTAGTCATTCATCGGATTTACTACCTCGAGTGTATTTTTTATAACGAGTCTTGACAATACGTAATAATAAAGTGTTTCCCGATTTTACATCTACGTAATATTTTTGTTTCGTATGAATAAGGATACACACGTAAGTTAAGATCCTTCGGATAACAAACGATCAAACAGGACTTCGAACGGTAATTAGGATGTAAAGCACAACACGTTTTAACGCGGAAATTTATTCCACGCAAGATTCGTAAAACGATATGAGTGTATAGGATATATATATATATCTTTACTCCAAGTATAGTAAAACTCATGCAAATTCGCGACAATGAATCGTTAGATGAATTAATCATTAATAAAATGAATTGATAATGAAACAATATTAACACATTGTTAATAGATAAAAATTATACTCGTGTGTTCATACATAGAAACAATAATTAAATTGTTAATAATTAAATCATTTAAAGTGTCAAATTATAAATCAATTGATTTATAAACGTTGAGAAAGTTTCATTGAAATATTAAGTAATAATTATTAAATTATCATGTGTAAGTCGTGTTATTATAATATTATTTATGATGTTTAATAATGTTTTATTTATATATTAATTATTCTTTTTTAGAACTTGTAATTTTTTTTTTTTATATTTAATATACAATATAACGTATTAAGTTTTTATATGTGTAGTATAATAATCAGTAAACGTATGTTAAGTTATTTTATTTTATTATCAATTTATCATATAAATTAGATTTATTGTTAATATTATTATCAATATAATTATATAAAATAAGTTTTATCAATGAAATAATCTCATATTAAAAGTTCAAAATAAAACATATATATATATATATAGAGAATTATTGGAAAACTTTTTAAATTAATAGGAAATGGTAGGAAATTAACTCCAAATGTAAGTTCTATACAAACTCTAGTTGCAATTAATGGCCAAAGTAGAACCAAAACAATTTCACGTAAATGGGTGCTTTAATAAGGTTGCAAATATCTAGCCTAGGCGACATTGAAATTTATGTAATCGACGAAGAAATTGTTGTCGCGTATTTTCTGTTAATTATCAGCCTCATTTATTGAATATAAATATAATAAAAATAAAGAAGTAAAAGAGAAAAGAAATACACCAGACATTTTATGAAAGAAGATTGTATTCTAATATAAAAATACTTTAATTAGAATATATATATATATTTTTTAAATAAATTTAAAAATAAATATATATAAATAAGATATAAATTTAAAATATATTCCTAAAAGATGTATATAAATATGAAATATTTATTCTTAGGTGAGAAAATCATTAATATTGATCGCCTCTAATTAGTACCAGTAATATATGATAATTTTGATAATAATGCACGAAAACCATAAATATACAAGAGTAATAATATTCGTAGAATAACAATTTCAAGTAAATTTTCGTTTATTTCAAGTGAAAAAATAGTTAAAGTTCGATAAGGTGTCGTTGATAAGGTATTTGGAACGTTAAATATTTATGCGAATAATTATTTTGCAAAACGAGCGTTTTGTAACGACCATCGTAATAAAATGTTCGATATTCTTTGGACCGTTTAAAAAAAAAAAAAAAATTAACGAATATACAAGAATAAAAAAAAATACGAATCGGTAATGAAAGGGGCGGGATGGTGGTAGGGGGGTGGAAAGTAATTACGTACAATTCATATTTTCATTTACTTGCACGATTATAAATTCTATCAATCTTTTCATTACATTTCACTTTGCATCAAATAAGAAACGTAAATCTAACCTAAAATTGAAGTTACAGTTTATATACAGTTATACAGTTACTTTTTATATATTATATATTGTATATAATATATAATATACTAATATGCCACTTATTATAATAAATGATCATTAAAAAATAAAAAGTTTATATTGTAGAGTAAAACAAACGTATAGATAAAAATGTAAATAATAATTCGGCGAGAATGTTCTGTTTTAATTTGTAATTATCTGATACGTTTATGGTAAATCTTCATTGTCGTAGGCATCCTTGAGAGAAACTCGTGTCTTTGTAAGAAAAATTTATTATCCCAGAAGATGCTTTTAATTTATGTTTCTTCGTTTTCTTCTTCCGTTTCTTATTAAACTCAACAGTTTCACATTAGATATTATTGTTTAAACATTCGAATCTCATTGTCATATGAGGACGTCTACGTTTCTAGAAATTTATCACCGAGTGACCATAGGGTAAACGAATATTTTTTGTGGTTATAACAAATGCGTAAACGAAAGTTTTACAATTTAAAAATCCAATAAAATGATCA
Source organism: Polistes fuscatus (assembly GCF_010416935.1). Classification (NCBI taxonomy): domain Eukaryota; kingdom Metazoa; phylum Arthropoda; class Insecta; order Hymenoptera; family Vespidae; genus Polistes; species Polistes fuscatus. The sequence continues at coordinate 1,656,975 of NW_025113096.1, forward strand.
AAACTTACGAAGCTTCGATAATATTTTTAATGTAATGGCAGAGTTTATATGTTGTTGTTCTTAAATTGGATTCACTCGCTATAAATTAAATCTTTTACATGGTATTAGATAAAACAATAATTTTCTATTTAAATTCGACGTGGTTAAATAATTTTTACGCGATATTTTATCTTACGTTACCGTCGAAGTTTTTAATTTATTTAATCGAAATAACAAATCTACATTAAACATTTAAACTTCGAGAACTAATAATTATTTTTTTTTAATGTCTGCTTTTATTCTTTCCACGACAATACTCGTAGTTCTATTTTTCTTATCGTTTTCTATATTATAAAAATCAATATTCCTTTACTCGTAATTTTCTATCGGATCCATAATCTTCAATTTCATACTTTAACTATCAACCTTTCGTTAATTCTTATATTATCGAGTAATAGTTACCTTCTTTCGTATATTAACAAATCACGATATAATTATTTTATATCTAAATTCTTATTTTCCGTGGAAAAAAAAATTATATTTTTATACTGATAAAAATACTCTTCAAGTATTATCATCGATCATAAGTTTTATTATCCTTTGAAAATTCCATTAACGAGCAACAACAACAAAAAATATATATACCCCCGTTAATCGTTCTTATCATCCTGAAACAGAATAAAAAGAAAACAAAAAAAAAGAATTCAAACCAATCGAAGGAGAAAAAAATCGAAAAAGATATACGGTAGCGTAAGCGTGTGATATCCGTAGATACCGTTTGAACGGTGCTGATGAAGTTTGCACAGAAATTGTAATCGTTGACCAATCGGCAGGGAGGCACGCCTGGCGATTGGCCAATCAACGTGCGGTTCTTATCGTACCGCGAACGAAATATCGAGTATATAAACACTTATCTTGCTAAGTTAAAACCTGAGTTAGTCAAACAGGTACACGTCGCGTTGGTTATTGTTGCTCGCGTAAAAAGAAAAAAAAAAAGAAAAAAAAGGTGAGGGAGGGAGAAAGAGAGAGAAGATAATTAAGAAATAATATCCGTATAAAGAGTAAGATAGAAAAATAACAAGAGAAACAGATAGAGAAGAAGATAATTAAGAAATTATATCCGTATAAGAGTAAAAAGAGACCAAAAGAACAACAACAACAAAAAAATAAAGAAAAATAAGGGGATAGGGAAATAAAAAAAAAAAAAAAATAAAATAAAATAAAAATAGAAAAAAGATAGTAAGAAGATAATTAAGAAATTATATCCGTACAAAAGTCAAAAAAAAAACACACACACACACACAAAATAAGAGGATAGAGAGAGAAAGACAGAGAGATAAAGAGTTCGAAGGTGAAAAAGAGATAAGAAAGAAAGAATAGGGTAAAAAAAAAGGAGATTAATGCTCGTTTCAAACTCTTAGAAAAAGATATTACATACACGCAGAAAAAAAAGAAAAAGAAATTAAAATAAAATAAAATATAACAAAAATAAAAAGAGAAGAAGAAGAAGAAGAAAGAGGGGAAAAGAGAGAAAGGGTTTTATACCTTGTATTGGGTTACTATAATTCGTAGAAGGTTGTCGTTCACTTTATCCAAAGGTATGAGAAAGAAAGATAGATAGATAAGAGTGAAAGAACAGTCAAGGAATCTGTGGTCGGTGAGCGGATGTTGTTTCTCTCTCTTTCTTTCTCTCTCTCTCTCTCTCTCTCTCTCTCCCATTCTTACTTTATCCAACTCGAACGAGTATATCGTAGTTAATAGTCGGCGTGTCAGTCGATTGACCGATCGTTGAACGACTCGGATCGGTTTTGACGGGTGTCGTTGTTAATTTTGGAAACGGGGATACCACTGACACACACACACACACACACATATACACACGCACACGCGTGTAATTATAAATTATTTAAAAAAAAAAATACAAAAAACGATTAAAAAAACAAATTAATCCCCATAGGTTTGTCTACAGTGACACAACGTATATCATTTCGTCATTGTTTTCTTCTCTACTGTGAAACTCTTGTAAAAGATAAAACGTAACTTATAAATATAAATTCATGAATAAATTAATAATAAAAATATATAATTAATAATAAATATAATAGATCGAAATGGCTGTCGGAATTCTATTGATTTCGGCTGCTACAATTGTTGCTTTGGGCAATGCTGCTTCCATTGGCAGCACAAACTACAAGGTCACGGACGATTGTACCAGGTAAGCGAAAGGAAAATCCGAAGGTCTTTCCTTCGAACTCCGATAATTTAGATTTATAATTTAATCCTTTAAATTCGTTCGATACGATAATATATGTATATATGTTATAATAACATTTAATTGTTTATATTAATGAAATTAATTAAATATTAATGTTTATCATTTTATTCATTTTATTAAATGTTATATCATTTTGAATGAACTACGTTTTGCATTGTACGGGGAGAGGGAGTGGTTATTTTTTCTTCTTCCTTCGTTCTTCGAAAATAACAAAAAGAGGAAATGAAAATTGCATCCTCGTTTATTTAATTTTGTTATCTTTTTCTTCATTGTTATTATTCTTACATTATGAAAGAGATTAATGTTTGTCTTTCATGCGAGAAACGTAAGAAAACGCACCTCGCTACATATATATTTCGTATTCTTCATTTAAGTGTGCAATAAGCAAAGATAAATAGATTTATATACGAAACGTTTCTTTTCGATTCCGTACACCTGTTCGTTTCTCGAGTTTCTCTTTACTCGATAGAAAAAATAAAAAATTAATGAACTTCGACAACGTTTAATATAACGTTCTTGCTATTCGCTAAACTGTGACCATTTCAAAATGCAAATGCTTAATGTTATCATTTTTTTTCTTTTTTTTCTTCTTCTTTCTTTATTTTTTTAAGTTTAGAAATATTTCACGTGTTTGCTAAATTATTTATCTAACAAAAAATTCCAATATAAAATTAATTTTTTCTCAATAAAAATGTAAATTTGTTTGTTTCTTTTTTTTCTAATCAATTGAAGATATACACGTACAGGAAATACGACATTCCTGTGCGATCGAAGAAAATAATTATCGTGTACTTATTTTTATGATTTGCCATTTGAAAATAAGAAGAGTGGAAAAAAATGAAAAGAATAGTTATATCATATTCCTCTAAATCTAATCTCTTTTAGTTTCGAGTATATATTTTCAAGATAAGTATATACAAACATCGCATACCGAGATAAACTCTCTTACTTTGTTATCTGTTTTCGAAAACAAAATAAAAAAATTATTTAATAAAAACGTATAGGCGGTATATAGCATCTTGATTAAAAAAAAAGAAAAAAAGAAAGAAAAAAAAAGAAAAAAAAGAAAAAGAAAAGAAATAATGAGAAAAAAAAAATCATAGTTAAATAACATTACTTCGTTTATCAACTAACGTTGATAATTCCAAGGATAATCGGTCTAGTATAAAATGTTGATAATATTACTGGACACACACATATATATATATAATAATAATAATCATGACTTTAATGTGTACAAGTGGTTATTATTTTTTTTTTCTTTTTTTACCTCGTCGCGATAATAAATAACCAAAAGTATTTTGGACTCTTTACTGTTTCTTGATAAAAAAAAAAAAATTCTTTTATCCGTCATATTATAAGTACAATAAAAAAAAACTTCGCTTGTTCATTTAATTCCGTACGATTTGAAAAATTAATTTGCCAATTTGATAGAATTTATTTCAAAATATATATCATTTCCTATATATATCGAAACAATTGTACTTTTTACACATTTTATCTATGCTTTTTTTATTATTATTCTTCAATTTTTAATTTCAAGTAATCTAATATGCAAGTTATCCATACTTTCATCTAACGATAATAAATCTTTCCTATCATAGTTCTAAGATAAAGAGAAGTTATCGATTACGAACGAGGAAAAATAAACAATTTCCAACGATATTTATTAAAATACATAAATATTTTAATCTCTGCCACTCGAATTATCGGATTTTTATCTCGTTTGCGTTGTGTTTAATCGGTTAATTTGTAAAAGTTATTTATTTTTATAAATGTACTCTTTTGTATTTCTTAGGTGTTTATTTTTTTCTTTGTTTTTTTTTTCCGAATGAACTACTTTTTACTCAAGTACATGTTTATTGTACATTAATCAACACAAACAAGGCATATCTCTTTTTGAAGTAACACGATTGTTATCTACTTTTTATTTAAATATCGTTAACTATGATAACGTGATTTATGTACGATCTTTAATATCCCATCAATTTCTAATTTATCATCATGTTATTATTTTTTATTATTTATCGAATGTTCAAATTTTTTTAATATTTCAAATAGCATCAACGCATATGCATAAAAAGATCATATTTTATTTTTCTTTATGACATTTTTATACAATCATATCTTTTATGAAAATATGTAATCATACAATGTTAATACATGAAAATAATTATCTTCGGATACATGCTAAATAATTGGAAATAATTTTGATAGAAAATCCTTAATTGGATTTAAAATCTGATAAATTGGATAACTATGATTAAAATTGTGTGTCTAATTTTTTTGTTTTCTTTTTTATTATTATTATTATTTCTTTTTCTCAATTCATCGCGAAAAAATAATTGCAAATGGAATGAAAAAATTTGTCGAAAGATAAAAGTACAAATGAATAAATCAAAAGTATAAATGAATTTTTAATTGTCCTTTTCTTTTTCCCTTTTCTTCTTACAATCGTGGATTTCCGAACAAAGTTTATTATATCATCGTGGATTTGTCGTTAATAGTATTGATTAATTATCATTGATAACGTTGCTCATCATATACTTCAGGGGAAAATAGAAACACGTCGAGTTCGTACAAATTTGCAATTCAGAGATCGTTTCTTTCGTAATGCTCATTGATTATTAGCAATTAGAGATAATAATGATTGTCTCATTAGATTTCAAAATTTATATCATTTACTGTCGTCATTCTTTTTTATCTTCTCCTATATTTTTAGATTTTTTGATTTTTTTCTTATTTCTTTGTAATTTTTTCCTTATTAAAATGTCTAACCACATTTAAATATAATATAACAATATACAATATAAAAATATAATAAAAATATGTCTCACTTTTTTAATATAAATTTATTTAATATTTAATATTTAATATTTAATTTATTTAATATTTTTTAATATAAATTTATATTTATTTATATTTATATTATTATTATATAATAATATATATTTTTGTATATCATTGCATTATAGTATTGTTATATTATTATATTATTGTATATGTGTATATACGTGTTATATATTATTATATAATAATAATAATAATATAAATATTTTATATAGTGTTTTAATTTTTATATTTATATTTATATTATTAACGATAATTATTATTGATAGATGTGGTAGGAATCCCATCAATCCAATTTTGCACGTGTTAATTTCCTTCGGTGGCGAACGATAACTGCGTAACATTGATTAACGTTATTCATGTAAGTTAGGATAAACGCAGTTATTGTCTCGAACATATATGGAAATTAACTTATCGCTAGAAGTGAGGGAAAAGAAAGAGGGAAAGAGCACATCTGTAAAACAAAAAAAGGAAAAAAGAAAATTCCCAAAGGCTATCGACACTTGGATTCAATATTTGTTTCCCCTTGTTATTTATTTTACAATGATCACATTTATTAAGATTTTTTTTTATTCGATCATTTAAACAAATTTTGTTTCACTTAAAATCTGACCTTTTTGTTTGAAATTTTTCATTAATAAAAAAAAAAAGATACTAATATTTTTATATCAAAGTGATAAAAGAAAATTATTTTTGTTTGTTTCTTATAATAATTAATTATTCCATTAATTTCTACTAATTGATATTGTTTTTGTCTTATCTAAAAATTACCCTGTCATATTACACGACAACTTACAAATTATATATGAAAAATTATTCAACAATTAGCATATCTATTTCAATGCGAAATGAAAAAAAAAAGAAAAAAAGACGAAATCTTCGTCGAATTAGCGATGTGATCTTTTTTTTTTTGTTTTCTTTTATCCTCCTTATTTAATTTACATTTGATATTCGATAATTATATTAAATGATGATGCGATATCTCAAAAATTTGACCTCGAAAGTATACAAAAATCATTTAAAGTGCCCCAACTAGTTTGTATTAGTTAAAATTCTTCGACGAAATGAGTTTGCGTGGCAACGACAATGACCTTTCGATGAAATCATAGGCAATTATGGTGATATTTATTATTTAAAAGATACGAATGCTGCTATTTGGCGCACCTCAATGCATATAATGCATACAATGACGATAAATGCACAGTATTTTGATAAATATTCAATAAGTTACTTTCCATTTAAAGGAAAAACAAAACGAGAGTACACATTTCTCGTTGTTTTATTAACATGGTCGGGAATGAGAGGGGGTGTTGGGAACGTGAAATCGTAAAATATCAATATTGTTTGCAAGGAATACTCATAAAATCATTTCTAAAGGAATAATTTCAATAAATTACAAATAGAATTCTAATTTTCTTCTTTTTTTTTCATCGTAAACTCGACAATAGAAACGTGTATTTATTTATTCTCTGAATTAATATATATATATATTGGAAAAGAAAAAATATAATGAATTTATATTATTCTATTAGAAATTGTTCTCTTTCCAAGGATATTCGAAAAATTTCTCTGTTAAAATTGTTCTTAGAAATATATTTCAAGATAAATACTGTAACGTTTAACTTTTTTCAATAGCAAATTCTAAAATACCAAGAATAGTAATATGAGAGTTTGTCTACTAATATGATAAATAACTCAAGGAATTTATACATTAAAATGTATGCTTTTTTTTATTTCTTAGTCTCATCGTAAGATAGAATTCAGAAGATTTTTAAAAGAGCAAAATGTAAATTGTAGAGTTATTTAAGTTAATTAAGTATTTTTCATTTACATATAAAAGAGAGAATATTAAAAATATTAAATGATGAAAATTAAAAAAAAAAAAACAAACATTTTCATATTTTAATAAATTCACAAATGTTGTTCACGATTGAATATAATATAAATATCTAATCTAACACGAGACCTGACGAATATATATATATATTTTTTTTTAATTGAAAATCAAAGAAATACTTTACAGAATTTTGTTCTTTTAATCTAAACTTGCTTAGAAATAATTCAAGCCTTTTTTTTCCACTTTCCCTTTTAACGAGTGACACCGAACAAAAGGATAAGAATCGTCCATTCTAAGAGAGGGGTGGGGGGGAAAGTAAAAAGTTTCTCATAATACCCAAAGGGCTGAGATTTGCGGTAGAATAGGGTTGCTTCAAACCATTATAAATGTCTCCATAAAAACTTGCTTTATGAGCAACAAAGGAAACAGTTTTGTTTTAGAACTGTGTCTCTGTGTATGTGTGTACAATGTTGCTTACCAAAAATGCATCGTCCAAATAAAACGACTAAAGTTTATTAAAAATTTACCCAAATACTGCAAATTAATACTATAACCGCGTTATCCTATCGAAGATTAAAACGATTCGATCGGGTATCGAAATTACTCGGTTTGTTTATATTTTATCAATAAAACTGACTAAGATTATTGTTTTTAATATCGGTATCAACGATTATTAAACAAATAACGTTCACATTATTTTTGAATAAAAATATACAATCTGATATACGATTTTACGAAAAAAAAAAAATATTTCATTAAAAATCATTTATTTGTAATGACTTATAAACTTTATCTAACATTAATAAACAAATATATTTTTCATCTAGTTCTCTCGGATAAATTTGATTAAAAAGAAAAAGAAATTAATAAAACATAATTTATATATAAAATTATATAATTTTATATTATAATAATATTAATATAAAATAAAAATTAATATAATTTTATATTATAATTATATTTTAATATAAAACATAATTAATATATAAAATTATAAAACATAAATAAATAGAAAAAAAATACTGTAAGTATTTTCGTCAAATCGCATTAGTATTTGATATATAGATTTTTGTATGTATGTGTGTGTGTGTATACAATAAATCTTGATAATTATATTAATTTAAGTGCTTACGTTCAGTCCGTTTGTCATTTATGTTAATAACAGATATTTCAGTTATATCCTACTTAATAAAAAATCTGCTTCCGCAGATAGATGAATTACCCTTCTTGTATTATTGATGAGGTATATGGTATTCTCGTTAACGTGAAATATTTGGCAAATCTGTGTAATGAAAGCAATTAAAAACGAACAAATGAACGAACGAACAAATGAACGTACGTACATACGAACGAACTGAATTCGACGTGAATTTACGGAGGATTGTAATTCGACGGTCGTTATTATTTATCGATGTTGCCATTTTATTTTGTCAAATTAAAACTGGCTCTATTTCATCGTCAGATTGTAACGACGACGAATGCTTTTTTTTCTCTCTCTCTTTTTTTTTTTCTTTTTTTTTTCAACTAAAAATACAACCTCACCTTAATCGTTCTATTTTCAATCATCACGAATGATCATTAGAAAAATAAATAAAAAAATAAAAAAATCGGTGTTTTCAAAAAGTAAAAAAAAAAGTAATCAATCGACAACTGCATTTCGTATGATAAAAAGAAAGAAAGGAAAAAAAAAATGGTAGTCAAGAAATAAAAAAACGATTTGATTCAGTAACGTTCGTCGTTCGTTGTGGGGGGGCGGGGGGAGGGGGATTAATCTTTCATCCGTTGGAAACATTTTTCAGTGATTGCCGAGCTTTTTTCTTTTTTTTTCTTTTTTTTTTTTTTTTCATTTGTCAAACTCAATTGATCTGTCATCGGGACAGTTCGTTATTGTTTACTACATTTAAATGGATTTATATATTTTTGATATGAAACAAATCCTGGGATCCCCACATGTCTGATTATATTCTTTCATCTTTGGAAAAAAAAAAAAATTAATCTTCTACCAACGAAAAAAAACGAAAATCAAACGTAATAATGATTATAAGTAATATAAATGAAATCTTTTTATGTTTTTTAATTCCTTAATTAAGAAAAATTCGAGATAATCGATATTTTCATTTGATTAATTCTTTCAAACGTATATGAGATTTTGCAATAACAATTAACTTCAAAAATGTGGCGCAATAATTTAAACAATATCTGTTATTTTATTTCAAACGGGGTGGTAGGGTGGTGTTAGGGATTTGGAAAAAGCCAAAGGTTTTTATTCGGTACGAAATTCCGTAGATTCATTTTTTTTAAATAATTTGAATGATTCGAGAGAGTTGAGAGGAAAAAAGAAAAAACGAGAAAAAGAAATCATCTCCGACAATAATCTCATAGTCGTATAGTTTGACATCGAGTGAGTTGCATTATTCCAAATTTTTTTCCTATAAAGAAAGTGCGAGATTATATTGATAATACGACGCGCATATAATACTTATTCTAGTTTATTTCTCTTCAAGTAGGGTAAAGTTCACGATGAGATATCGTTCAATGTTCCTCTCGTAATACATAACTACTACACAGGACAAAGCCGTGGGATAATAAAATTTTGTTGGAATAAAAGTAGATGGAATGCGATATACGATTGAGAGAACTCAAAGTGAGAAGAAGAAGAAGAAGAAAAAATAAAAAATACGGGAAAGAAAAGTATTGACACGCGACGAGCTTTTATCCTTTATCTCGACTAACCCATAGAGACACATACATGGTTCGCATACAGGGTGGTTAACAAAAAATCTGATGTTATATTTCAACGTATCATAACTTTCAAAAATGAATCAATTGATTGAGAAAATAATCTTATTAAATATCATTGATTATATCGATTATTATTTCAATTTAAATTAACTTTTTATTATTTATCTGATATTTTTTTATAATATTATGAGATGTGCATTTTTTTCTTTTTGTGATGAATTCAGAAAATTTTTTTAGATTACTAACAATTAAATTTAAAATATAAAAATTTTATTAAAATAACATTTTTTTAACATTACTATTTCAATTTAAATTAATTTTTAATTATTTATCTGATATTGTTTTATAATATTATAACATGTGCATTTTTTTCTTTTTATGACGAATTAAGAAATTTTTTAGATTATTAAAAATTAAATTTAAAATATTATAAAAATTTTATTAAAATAAAATTTTTTTAACATTACTATTTCAATTTAAATTAACTTTTAATTATTTATCTGATTTTTTTATAATTTTATAACATGTGCATTTTTTTCTTTTTATGACGAATTAAGAAAATTTTTTTAGATTACTAAAAATTAAATTTAAAATATTATAAAAATTTTTTTAAGATTACTATTTCAATTTAAATTAATTTTTAATTATTTATCTGATATTGTTTTATATATTATGAGATGTGCATTTTTTTCTTTTTATGACGAATTAAGAAAATTTTTTTAGATTACTAAAAATTAAATTTAAAATATTATAAAAATTTTTTTAAGATTACTATTTCAATTTAAATTAATTTTTAATTATTTATCTGATATTGTTTTATAATATTATGAGATGTGCATTTTTTTATGACGAATTAAGAAAAGAAAAGAAAAGTAAAGGAAAACACTGAAGTGTTTTAATAAAAATTCATCCGAGACATTTGTCAGTAGTATTAATAATAAATTTAAATTGACACGAATTGTTATATAATATATATTATATATATATATATATATTTAAGTTGGGGTTACGAAAATGGGACAAATGAAGGAAAGCAAATCGATACGTATATTGACATTTCTCGATTATCGAAAGTATATATAAAAATAATATTTATTAAAGAAATTATGGACAATCCTATATTTGCATACTTTGATGTAACGCTTCGATAATATTTATCTATATGAACATTCACATTTTATCATTGGGATCCGATACTGTAATAATATCGTCATATTAAATTGTAATTAAAGTAGGACATCGTTTATATAATTGTTTAAAATTTGATAACATATATGACATTTGATAGAATACATACATATATATTGAATAAAAAGAGAAAAAAAGAAAAACGAGGTAGAGTATGAATTTCGGAGAAACATATTAAACGTGAAATACGAACATTATGATTGATGAATAGAAACAGGTCTGGGGGAAAATGTTGAAAATCATAAAATAAACTGTTAACAATTATAAAGCTTCGTTCGTTGGCAAACGTAAAAATCTCATTTTAAAAAATTTCAAATTATTCATCAAATTTAAAAAACATTCTACAATTTTATTTTTAACGTGTATCATCGCATGCAAAATTTTTCAATTAATTTACGAATTAAATACGAATTAATTAAATTAATATACATATAAAAAACAACATAACACACGCACACATATATATATATATATATTTTATATATTATATACATATATGTACATAAGAATAAAAGGTTCTACAGGACAATGGTGTATTTTCTACGAAGCGTGAACCACAAACTACGAAAATTACGTTCCTGTGACCCACGACTCGTATGAATTGTGCTATTGTAAAGATCCTCATCCTTTATGACGTTTAACATATTGCCACGATTAACTATAAATTCTGAAAGGATCCAATTTGAATTGATATTTTCCCCTCTCGTACAACTTTAACAAAAATGATATCATACGTCAACGTAAATGAACGAATACTTTATAATTATTTTCAATGTTTTATTTAAAAAAAAAAAAAAAATTTACACCAACATAAATGAAACAACAGCAGCTCGTACTATCTGTTACTAATATAAACATGAAAGAAAAAAAAAAACCTTTAAAATAAGCAGAACGGTTGTGATTATTTAACGTTAGTGAGTTTTTCTTTTTTCACCGTCACTCGTGGGAACGCGACGTAAAAGCCTCGCTTTTAGTGGAAGAAGAGGAAGAAAAAGAATGAAAAAAAAAAAAAAAAAACATAATCGCATAGAATCACTCGAAAGTAGAAAATTGATCTTAAATGGGTTGAGTTAAAAAACGAAAAAAAAAAAAAGAGAAAAAAATGGTTAGCATCAATCCGTGACACAATTTTTCCGCGTGCCGTCGGTGCAATTGTAAAATTAAAAAATCGAAAATAAAATAAAATAAATATAAATATAAAAAAAAAAAATATAATAAAATAAAATAAAATAAAATATAAATATAAAAAAAAGGAGAAAATAAAAATCCTCGACGGGGATCTCCGGGAAAGATAAATTTTGTATAAATGAATATTATAATATAAAAGGAATCTCAACGATAGTGATTGTGTGACTATGGTTGTATGGTAAAAATCTTTCATCATAGCTGAAAATGGCAGGTCAAGTTTTTTTTTCTATTTTTTTTTTCTTTTTTTTTTCCTTCATCAAGAAACCAACATAAACTCGGTGAAACGATTCCGAGGTTGATATCATCATCAGCCATTTTTTTTTTCTCCTTTTTATCGCCCTAGGCTCGAGAATAAAAGTCGAAGGAGAAGAGAAGAGGGAGAAAGGGGGGGAATAATAACGCTAAAGAAAAAATTTATTTCTCGCTTTTAACAACGCGAATGCTCTTTTTTTTTTTATATATTAGTCTTTAAATTGTTATAAGTATGTTCCTTTTATGCGATAATTATTATTTTACGATAAGTATATAACAAAGATAATTTTTATTTATATATTTTTGCGTTAACAATTTTCTTTACTTCGTAATCAATTCTTCTATTTGTTACAAAACACGATAATTAATTGGATAAATAATATAACATTTTTCATGTACTAATAATATAACATTTAACATAATTTATATTATTATTTATTATTATATATTATATATTTATATTATTATTTATTATTATACATTATTATTATTATTTTATATTATATATTAATATTATTATATATAATATATTTTTATATTATATAATTTATTTTCAATAAACATTATAACGATACATTCTATAACATTAATACTCGTGATACTTATACTTGGAAAATCTCTCATAAATAAAAAAAAAAACGTATAATATAAAAATCATATCTCGGATATGTGCACGTCAAAAATTAGATTTATTTTTTTGTTTACTTTTATTTTTTTTTTCCCCTTTCGATAAAACGAGGTTTCTCTAACGAAAAGAAAGAACGTGAAAGTAGTAGTAGTAGTAGTAGTAGTAGGTGGATTAGTTCGAAGGTAATTCCCAACGCGCTTGAAATCTTTGATTGGCTACTTCGTTTAGTTCGCCAAAGGAAAAGAGACAGAAAAATCTTTTTTTTTTTTCCTTCTTTTCTCAGTTATCTCTTATTTTCAAAAGTCGTCCCCCCCTCGTGTCATAAGATTCTTTAAGTTCGTTCGAGTATCACTTTAATTACTACTCGCATCCTCGAGAACTCAAAAGTACTCTCCTTAAAAAGTTGAAGCTTAAATTTTTCAACGAAAATCTCTAATGTCCTAGTAATCTTTATTACAAAAAGTACGAGCGATAAATAAAAATACGATAAAACATTTGAGAAGAAAAATTCAATTGGGATCATCCTCGAACATTTATTGTTTCATTTTTTTCAATGAAATTTGTACAATTTTGTCCACTCAATTTTTCATAATTCTATTTTAATACGTATTAAGAAAAAAAACAAAATTTATCTTGCTTCAATTGGTATCCTCGCGAACACACATTTATTGTTTTATTTATTCAATCAAATTCGTATAAAATATTTTGTTCGATTCATTTTTATACTACTACTATCTTAATACATATTAAAAAGTATTCATCGGAAAACTGATTTTACCTATTTCTATTTCTTCGTTAACAAAGCAAGTATACTTTTCTCCTTGTTTTTATTTTTTTTTATTTTTATATATTCGATAATATATTAAAAAAATATATATTTAAACTGCGTATTTTATCTGTCTCACAAAAGTGTGATATTTTTCTACCCTCCCGATTTAGTAACCATATTAAAGTCACGTATCGGTTTCTTTTAAGTAGAATTTTAAAAAATGATTTTATGTCGGTAAAAATGGATCGAAAGGCAAAATACGACGTCTCCCCTCCCTCATTTTTATATACATCCTATGAATAATGTATTTTATATTTGTTGGTTTTGTTTTGTTTTACAGCAAGATTTATTGCGAAGGGCCACTTTTGCAAACCGTACAGTTGGCTCAAATCTTCAATGACAGTAAAACATTCGTCGACTTGTATCAGAAAAACGATCCTCAAATTACACTTATCAAGTAAGTAATTATTAACATACACTCATACACACATCAATGAAAATTCTATAATATAAATTAAATAAAGATTATTATATACACGGATTTTAATTTTATTTAATTTTATATTGAATGATATAGTAGATTGATTATTATTAATAATAATATATTTATATAATAATAATATATAATATTAATTAAATAGATAATATTTAATTTATTATTTATTATATTATTTATTATTTATTATTTATTATTTATTATTTTATATTTATTAAATATATAATAATATAATATTAATTATAATATTAATTAAATATTTTATAATAATAATTATTTAATTTTATATATATATATTATATACTAATAATAAATATATATATATATATATATATTAATAATAATAAATTAGATGAAATATTTGTAAAGATAAATTTGAAAAATAAAAAAAAGAAAAAACGTAATATATACCAAAGAAACGACTTACGATAAATTTTCTTTCGAACAATCGCGAAGTTTGCATTTTCGTAGGATTCTCAGTCAAGTCTTGATGTAAGTGAAGACACACATGTTTCCACCAGCTGTTTCTTTATTGTCCCGTGAAACAGTGCAAACGTAAGCAGCAAGTAGTAAGTATCGTTCGAAGGAGAATGATGGAAGGAACATGTAATGTCTTTTTCGTTTAAAAGATATTCAAATTTAATCTTATTGTCTGAAACATCTAGTAAGTTGTAAACCTGTGAAACATCTTACCGATGTGACAGAAATTCTCGTAATATTATTCGATATATCAAATATTTCTTCCATTTAACGTAACAATATCGTTCGTTTAATAAAAAGAAAGGATTAATTGAAATAAAAGATAGAAACAAATACAAAATATACAAATAAATAGAATTTGACAAATATTGATCGTTTCAACTATTTCAATTGTTTGAAAACGTTTCTCGTTCGTTTAATTATTCTATTTAATATTATACGCTCAATTATACGCTCAATTAGTGCTAACAGATAATTAACTTAGCATCGGATGAATAAACATTATCATCTGTGCAATTAGTTATAACGTCAAGTTTTTTTTTTTTCTTCTTCTTCTTCTTCCTCTTATATTGGCTAACGTCAATTGCATATTATTCAGTTTTTACGGTTTTTTTTTTTATATTCTCAATTACACAATTCTTACGAGCAATTTGACTTTGACATTTAATCGTAATTCAATAATTAACTAACAAGTTATTTTATCAATTTTCGAGATAATAATATTCAAAATGAATAATTATATATATATAATATAATATAAATAAAAAAAAAGTATAAATAAAAGTATAATATAAATGAAAAAGTATAAGTAAAAAGTATAAGATTTGTAATAGTCGTGAAAATAATTGCATGATTTTATTTGATTGTTTTGTATTTTTTTCTTTTTATTTTTCAAGCTTCAATAAATTAATGGCAGAAACTAATAATCAACCAAATCGTACGCAAGTAAATCAATTCGTTTTGGATAATTTTTCGACGGAAAGCGAACTCGATAACTATACTTTACCGGATTGGCAAGAAAATCCTCCGATATTAAAAACAATTGAAGATCCCAATTTACAAAAGTGGGCGAAAGAATTGAACGATATATGGAAAAAATTGGCAAGAAAGATAAAACCGATGGTGTCGGAACATCCCGAAAGGCATAGTCTCATTTATGTGGATAAACCATTCGTAGTACCGGGTGGTCGATTTAAAGGTACACTTTAATATTTATATTATTATTATTTAATTTAATAATTAAACTAATTTTAATAATTATATTAAAGTACGTTCGTATAAGTAAAATTCAAAAGTAGTTTCTTAATTTGTTTTTCCTACCATTTAACAATGTGTGTATATTTTTATTATATATATTATTTTATATATTTTATTTTTATATATATTATATATTATATTTATATTTTTTTTTGTTTATTATTTTATACAAAAAATTCACAAAAGAATCAGAAATCAAAAGCACACGGTTTTCATTTTTCCGAACGGGTCACTTATTCATTTTTATTAAACTTTGTTTGACTTTATCGATGATCTGATAAAAATTATTAATCCAACGTGACTGATATTATATATTAATATAAAATAATATTTAATATATTTAATATACTAATTTTTATTTAACAGAATTTTACTACTGGGACAGTTATTGGGTAATCGAAGGATTATTGATATGCGGAATGACTGATACTGCTAGAGGAATGATTGACAACTTTTTATCGATGGTTGAAAAATTCGGATTTATACCAAACGGTGGTCGCGTTTATTATCTCATGAGAAGTCATCCACCATTATTAATTCCCATGGTAAGTTTTGATACTAACGTTCCTTGCTTGTTTGCTTCTTTTTTGTTCTTTTTTTATTGTTAAATTATTTCACGTGTCATAAAATTCGTATATCAAATCGATTAACTTCGTCAAATAGAATTCGAGCCAAAAAAAAAAAAACAAAATTGACAAAGTTACTTTTATTTTCATCATCATTTATTATTAAACGTACATTAAAATTATTATTATTATTATCATTGTGTTTGCGTAAGTAGCATTTATATATGGATGGATTGAAATGTTTTTGAGCATAAAAGAAAAAAGAAAAAAGTAGAATCAAACGTTTAAAACTATTGTATGTTGAAAATTACTAGATCGGTTTTAAATATAAAATTTCGAAATAGTTCACAGAACTTTCGAGGAGAACGTACTTTTCACGAATTTTTCAACTACTTTTTTTTTTTCTTCCGATTTCGTTTGCCGTAAAATCGTTTTTCTCTCTTATTCTCTCTCTCTCTCTCTCTTTCTGTTTTTTCCCCGTATCTTCCACTTTTAAAGAAAAGTATTCGTAAAACATAGAACTCGTGAAGAATCTTCAAGCAAACACGAGATATACCACTTCTTGATGTAACTCGAAGTGAACAAAATCATTTAATTAACAGATACCAAGAAAAAAAAAAATTATTAAATTTTTCTTGAAAATTTTTCTTATCACAAGATCACTCGAACAAAATTTTTAAATTAACTTTTAACTAATTAACTATTGATATAATAATTACTCTCCTAATTGTTTGAATTGTTCGTTGTTGTAGGTCAAGTTGTATTTAGAGTATACGCAAGATTACGAATATTTGAAGAAAATTATCGGAACCTTGGAAAAGGAATTTGATTATTGGGTTAAGTACAAAATGATCGATGTTGAGAAAAATGGAAAAACTTACAGGATGGCTCATTACGTAGTTAACAGCCCAAGGCCACGACCGGAAAGTTATAAGTACGTTTAAATTTGTATTATTTCATGTTACACGATGCAGGTTATTAATATAATATAATAATTGTGAGTATTTATTATTATTATTATAAGATAATATTTAAAAAAAAAAAGAAATATTATTATTTTTGGAAAATCAATACGATTTTAAAATCATAATAATAATAATAATAAACAATGCGTATTAATTTAATATAAACTTTGAAATAATTTCTATAATAAATCAAATCAATACGATAAAATATCATAAATATCGTGGAATTTCGAAACATTTCGTAATTTAATAAAGATCGTAAAATTGTTCGATAACTATTCGAGACGATATTATTATTTAAAATGAAATATTTAGTTGCTTCTTTTGTAATAAATATAACGTTACCATATATATATATACACAATAATTCGAAATAAACTTTATATAAATTAATTGATCGTAAAGAAATTCAAAATTCGTCGATAATTTTAAAAGCTTATGCTTTAATAATAAAAACAAAACATAATGATCTTTTTTCTTCGAGTATATCTAATTGAAAAAAAAAAAAAGAAACGAAATAAAATAATTGATTAATTTTTCTAGGGAAGACTATTCTTTGGGTCAGAAATTTTCCGACGTCGATGCACAGGCATCATTTTACAATAATTTGAAAGCTGGCGCCGAAAGTGGTTGGGATTTTTCAGGAAGATGGTTTATCGGATCGGATGGTAAATTGTCAAACAAATTGATCGATATTAGTACGCAAGACATAATACCCGTTGATTTGAATAGTTTTCTTCAACAAAATGCACGTACTATGGTTAAATTTTGTAGAAAAACGGGAAAAATACAAGTAAGTTAGCACAACGAGCAGTCGAATTGTTTTTCTTATTTTTTACGCACGATCGACAAAAAACCAAAAAGAAAAATTTCTTTCATAAATTTTTATTATCACGATGATAATGATGATGATTATTTGTTTCGTAGAAAATCTTATATTACGTGAACATGGCGAAGAAATTTCAACAAGGTATAGACGAGGTATTGTGGAACAACGAGTTTAATATTTGGTTCGATTACGATTCGAAAAATCAACGTCACAGAACATCATTTTATCCGACAAATTTGACACCGTTATATACCCTAAGTTACGATGCTAAAAATGCTAAAGAAATCGCACTTGGTGTTGTGTCTTATTTGAAGAAAGCAGGAATTCCTACTTACTTCGGTAAATTATTAAATTATTTTATTGTCAGAACAAAAATAAAGGACAAAAAAAAAATAAAAACAGAAAAAAAAAATAGTATTAAAATGCACGATAAATAATTCGCAATTATTTTGACGAAAAGGCGGAACTCCTGCATCGTTAAATCAAACTGGTGAACAATGGGATTTCCCTAACGCATGGCCACCCCTACAATCTATAATGATTCAAGGATTACATCGAACTCAAGTCACTGAAGCTGTTCAATTCAGTTCGCATCTTGCTCGTAGATGGCTGGAATCTAATTATATCGGCTTTGAAGCTACTGGAAAAATGTTCGAAAAGGTAAGTTACTATTATATTACATAATTAACATACTTTTTAACATTTAATTACAATGAATTATCGACTAATCCGTTAATTGAAAGAATTAGGTCACTTTTAACAATTTCCTTGTTGTGTTTTTTTTTTCTTTTTTAACATAAATTACACGGATTTATTTATAGTCTTTTGAAAAACACAAGCCTAAATATTTAGTCAATTATATCTAATTTTAATAAAAAAAAAACACTTTCAAATCAAATCTAAAAGTGTTAAGTTCGTGTTAATCGTGCAAATTATGAGAGTAGGCACCCTTTTTAACATTGTTAAAATAACTAATGGTATGAATAAAAAGATAAGAAGCGTTAAAAGTATCATTATCGTTGGATTAACATAAGAGAAATGTTTAATCGACAGGATTACATGAAATTTATATGAGCGTTAGAGAAATTAGTATATCTCATTCATTTATTTTCTTTTATTTCTTATTTTCTCCACTTTCTCTTTGAAATCGTGTTAATCCAAGCCCTTCGATGAGATATTTCGGAGGATAATACAAACGGAGTCCTCTGATTTATTCACAATGGAAGCTGATTGTTCGTAAGCTTCAGTTTTGTTCTTGGACAAACTAATGCTAGGATAACCATCACGATATCTTCGAGAGAAACTCAAGAAAATCGTTTTATTGTAAAGGATCGGACGGTATATACAAGAGTACCATATTATACGAATCCCTTTTCTTTATCCAACAGATTTTTCTTTATCTCTTTTGAATTATTCCTGAAATATAAAAATATATATACTATAAATATAATTATATTATTTATATATTATATAAATATATATTATAATATTATTATATATAATAATATATTTTATATATACAAATATACAAAATTTATATACTAAAATATTTTATGAATATTAAATTATTATTATTATTATTATTATTATTATTATTATTATT
This sequence comes from Polistes fuscatus, assembly GCF_010416935.1. Classification (NCBI taxonomy): domain Eukaryota; kingdom Metazoa; phylum Arthropoda; class Insecta; order Hymenoptera; family Vespidae; genus Polistes; species Polistes fuscatus. Next base: position 1,676,879 of record NW_025113096.1, read on the forward strand.
ATTATTATTATTATTATTATTATTATTAATATTATTATTATTTATATATATATAATATATTAATAAATAATTATAATATATATACTACAATTATATAATTATATTAATTATATATTATATAAATATATATTATAATTATATATAATAATATATTTTATATATACAAAATTTATATATAAAATATGTTATGAATATTAAATTATTATGTATCTATATATTCTCTTATACTATACTCGGTTAATACTCATACACAAGTATATAATACTGATTAATATTTTGTCAATTTAATCTAAATTTTTAATAACACATATATCAATATATACAAAATATTCGGCTTTTATTAGAAATATTTTTTTTTATCTTTTTAATTTTATTTATATACCATTTGTCGAACAACATTTTCTGTATAAACATATATATATGTATATATGTAATACTTACATATGTATTTGCGTATCAATATCGATTTACATCAAAACGAACAAGTTTTCAAATGGAAAAATACATTTCATGAGGTTTTGTCGAATAAGAATATTACTTTTGGTTTCATCGGTAAAGTTTCGAAGATACGTTCGAAAAGTTTGTCGAATCGATGTGGAATTATGAAACGAAGACGGTCACCATGTTCTCGATAGATTCGGTTAACGGAAAATGATCTAAGGGCATAAAACAAGACGGGGTATAAAACTTTACTTCAAAATAACGTTGCATACGAATTGACAAACGTAAAACAATGCACAAGAAAAATATATTTTATTGATGAAATAATATATAGCGTTAACGGAAAAGATTTTCTCGAGTATTCTATAATAATTATTAATATGAAAAATCAATATTTTTTGAGTTTTATATATATATATTAAGTATAATATAATAAAATATACAATTTTCTAATTTTTTTTCTAATTAATTAAATTTAAATTTTGTTATTCTAATTTTTGATCTCTATTTATTTATTCTTTTTTTTATTCTTTAATTTAATATAATTTATACAAATTGTAAATATGTATCATACATTCAAAAGCATAACTTTTTTGAAAAACTTATTAAAAAAAAAAAGAAAAATCACAACTACACGAGATAAAAATTAACAAAATCCTATTTATTTCTAAGAACTCAATTAAAAATTGCCGCAAAGTTTACTTTTACTATTTCTTAATCTTACCACAAAAGCAATAGCAATCAAATTTCTACCAATCATAAGTTTTTCTTCTACATTTTATTAATATAATATATTTCAAGACATTTTTAGTTTATTTTAATTGTAAGTAAAATTAGTTTCCCATTTTCAAAAGCTGCACTCTCTCGCGAGTACCTTTAACTTTTACTTTTAGCTTACTGTATATACGTAATATACTTAAATACATCAATCTATAGTATATATTATACATAGCTAACTGTAAAGAAACGAGAAACTAAAAGATGACTCTTTTACGATTCGATAAATTTTAATAAATATATCTATTCGTACAATAAAAAATAAAACCAACCTGAACTGAAATCAACATTTAATACGATGATAATAATATACATACACATATACACACACACACACATATACTAAACGAACGTATTAAAATTTTCAATCGAATTGTTACAATAATCTCATTATTATTATCGTGGCTTTTTTAATGAAATATAAAAACAAAAAAAGGAACATTTATATAATTTGAAACGTAATATTCTTTTGGCGTTGTTTTTTTTTCTTTTTTTTAATTAAAAAAAATAAAAGCACTTTACGCGGGGTTTATTTTTCGTGCTGCAGAAAAAAGAAATAAAGAAAAACTTTTCCACCTGGTCTAACGACAATAAAATTAATCGAAGAATTGCAATTGACGGCCAGTTCGATTAAAAATTTACCAATGAAAAAGAATTATTAATTTGAACGTACGATTTAAAATAACGTTGAGATATAAAGTTGTGAAAAGATTATTATTAAAAAAAAAAACAAAAAATATAGTATAAAAAAATAAGATAACCGCGAAGAATGAAAGGTATTTTACGATAAGAGAAAAAAAAAGTAAAAAAAAGTCAATCGCGAGGTTAAATTAACGATAAATTGTTCGACGTTAAATTAACAATCCATTAAGTTGAGTAAACGAACACCGCCAACACAGTTCAATCAGGATCCTCATATCAAACCTTAAATAAAGATAATCAAAGTTCGTTCGAGTGAGTTCGTACGAGAAAGGGGAAAAGACAAAGAAGAAAGAAAAATAGAAAGAAAAAAACAATTAACTTATTCTCACATCACTCGCGAAACCACGTTCGAATTTAAAACGTTACGCAATTCTTTTCTACTCTTTAATAAGAAAAAAAAAAAAAACAAATTTTATTATACACAAATATATTGTCCTGTTGATTATATATAAAAAAAAAAATGATTCATTTTTAGAGAAGAAATTGATGAAAGATATTTCATTTATCATCGTAACGTAAATTGTGCTTTCCATCTGACAATGAATCGTAGTAAATTCCACCCCCACCCCACTCCACTCCCTCTCGTTTCTTTTTCATTTTTCTTTTATAATATATAATGTATTGCTGTGTGTAATTTAACTTTTCTTTTTTTCTTCTTACTCCTTCTCGAATTTGACGTTGGTATAAGGAACGCAAAAGTTTTGACCAATCAATCATTTAAAATCTGACACAGGATGTTGCAAAGTTTTATATTCTAAAAAAGAAACAGTAATTTTCTTTTCGAAAAAAAAAAAAGTAAGAAAAAAATATAGACAAACGTATTTGTGGATTAACTGTTTAAAAAAGAATTTTGAGATGTAGAATACAAAAAAAAAAGAAAAGAAAAAAAATGAATAATTGCAATTTATGAATTTCGAGATGTAGAATACAAAAAAAAAAGAAAAGAAAAAAATGAATAATTGCAATTTGTGAATTTCGAGATGTAGAATACGAAAAAAAACAGAAAAGAAAAAAAATGAATAATTGCAATTTATGAATTTCGAGATGTAGAATACAAAAAAAAAAGAAAAGGAAAAAATGAATAATTGCAATTTGTATGAATTATCAAACGATCATCGCGACTTTCTTCATTAGTCATACAAACTTATAGATAAACTATCTATCAGTCGGAGTTAAATTTTAAACGATTGTTGTTTCTTAACAAGCAAAGTTTATCCATTGAGTTTTCGATAGAGTTCCAACTTTATATCAATAATCAAGATTATGATTGTCGTTGAATACCAACCAAATTCTCCAAGTGTTATTAGAGAAAGTTATTATTCTGAATTAAATAGGAAACTTCTCTCGTGAAAAGAATCAAATATAATAATACTAGAATAAATGAATGAGGATTGGATTTTTATTGAGAGAATGTTTTATTTTTATTTTTTTTTTTTGTTTTTTTTATAACCATTTGGAATTTTTATTTTGTTCCGAGTGTTGAGCAAATCTTTTGTATTTTTTTTTTCTTTTTCTCTGTTTTTGTTGCAGTTATACATTTTTATTTTACGCAAAATGTAGTGCGAGCCGTTCTTTTTTTTCTTTTCTTTTCTTTTCTGTTTTTTTTTCACGGTTATGCAAAACTTCCGACGAAAAGAATAAAAACATGGCGATGCGTTAGACTATTAAAATGAATAAATCTGAATTTTTATGTATCGAATCTTTTAAATATTTGGAATTTTCATTTTGTTCGAAGTGTAGTGTAAATCTTTTGGTTTTTTTGCAATTATACAAAACTTTTGTTCGAAGAAAATAGAATAAAATGATAAGTGAATTTTGATATTCTTGTATTTGTTTTAGAATCATTTCGAATTTGTATTTTATTGAATAATAAGTGTAATGCATTTATTTCGTAAAATTCAATTTAATTTTCTTTAATCCTTCCGATGAGCCTAGTAGTGTTTCAATAGAAGTAAACAAACGGACAAATTAATGTGACATGATTATGCAGTTGTAACAGTAACGTATTCAAAATCTTCAGATATTGTAATACAACCAAAGCAACTATCTAACAATAATTCATGTAAATTCGCTTCTAAATTCAACAATTGGCCACCATTCGTCAGCTAATATAGTTGGAGTGTCTGGTATCTGTCACACATGTGTAGCATACAAATGTTTTGATTATCTCTAGTGTGACTTGACTCGTTGTATTAAACACACAGATAACAATTTTGTCAATCGTGTATGTTAATAAGACAAAAAACTTTCGACGACGATAGAAATAATCTTTTGAAAAATAAATATAAACGGTGATACGTAAAACACAAATATTAATTTAATGTAATTAATTCTAATTAAGAATGATATATGATAATAACATAAAAACACCCCTACAAATCGCATTATCAATCGTACGTTAATAAAATAAAACAACAAAAAAAAAAGATTTAATGACGACAAGAATAATCTTTCTAAAAATAAAAATAAACTGTGCGATTATTAAATCGTAATTAATACAAAATAAAAACATATGATAATTCAAAAAGTAATTAATTCTAAAAATTAAAACCGATATATAATAATACAAAATACAAATAAATTTCAATTAAATTCATGTAAGATTACGAACAATATCTAACATAAATGAAATAAAAAGAAGAAAAGAAATAAAACGATATAGAACGAAAAAATTTGTTTTTGCATTCAAAACGAATAGTAAAACATATAAGCTCAAATCCCTTTGAATGTTGCTGTTGCTGTTTTTGTTGTCGAAGATCCGTGATCTTCATTTTAAAAGAGGGGTTGAAGTTACCCTTCTATTACGAACGAGATAGGAAAAGATATTTCCCCACCGCGAACGCGAAGGAATTTACAATCTCTCGTGTTAAATTGCTGAATCGTTTGCTCGTTTGTTCGAACGAACGAACAAATGAACAAACGAACAAACGAACAAACGTACGAAAGAAAATAATACCGAAAGATTTTGATCTATCGAGAACCGGCAGCCATTTTCCATTTATAGGAAATTCGTCGATGAATAAAAACACCAATATCAAGCGATACCTACGCCCCATCGTAAAAATTGTCCAGGCAGCAGAAAACGAGAAGCAGTTTTACAATCGTAAAAAATATACTACTACTCCCCCCTCCCCTCTTCCTTTCTCTTTCTCTCTCTCTCTCTCCTTTTTTTTATATTATTATTCCTTTTATTGTTAGCAAGTCACCGTTACTTTCAAAAGCTACATCATAACTTGATATGACCAATCGCAACTATTTCAGAACACTTTATCCGATAAATCGAATAAAGTTTTACTTTTCTATTTACACAAATTGAACCTTTTCATACACACACATATATATATGTATTTACTTTTTCCATATAGATATATATTTTGTAAAACCTTTACAATATTCGAATCTGCGAATCGGCATTTCTCGACAAATTTTGTTCTTTTCGTTTCCTTTTTTTTTTTTTTTTTTTTTTTACGACTCTGTGTCATTACCTCGGAATGTCACAACCGAGAGAAAAGTCAGGAAGAAAAAAAAAAAAAAACTTCGGTTGGTATATTACGTAGACGCGATATAAAGCCAAGTTGATACTTCATCTGTGTGTGCTAGATTAAAAATTTTTAGTCGACGTTTTCAACAAAGCCGCGAAATCTCTCCACGTTATGTCATTTCGAGTTCTTTGACTTAACGACTGAAATCATATGGAAAAAAAAAGAAAATAAGAAATAAAAATGAAAGAAAAACGAAACGACAAAAATAGACCAACTTTCCCTCCTTCCCCCCACCCCCACCTCACTATTTCTTCTTCTTACACTTACGTTTTATTTCTCATAACAACCAACATTTTATTGTTCATAATTGTGTATTTAATTCGTGATTAATGTTTAAACATAATCGAAAAAAAATATATTATTAAAAATACGATATTAAATTAAATTTAATTTTTAATTACATATTTCATTTTCGTGATGCAAAATGATACAATTATTAATAATAACAACTCATTATTTTTGAAATCATATCACGACTAGATGTCATTCTTTCTTTCTCTTTATTTTTGTCTTTTAGAATTTACAAAGATTACTATTCAAACGTCAATCCGGTTCGTTCGGTTTTCCCTTCAATATGGAATTAGGCGAGTAAATTGGGTGCATGTCTCACGAGAATAGGTTCACTATAATATAACTTCTAACTATAATAACGTTGTACAGAGTGTCTTACGTATATGTTGTTCATTATTATCCGATCGAATTTACTTTGAGCTTAGACGATATCTGATTATTGACCATAATTACGTTTTACTTGCAGTACGATGCTACTTCACCGGGAAAAGGTGGCGGTGGTGGTGAATATAACGTTCAAGAAGGTTTCGGATGGACTAACGGCATTGTTTTTGAAATCTTGAAAACATTCCCGGATATGAAAATGAGCAATACTGTTAACAACGGCGAACCAAGTGTCGTTGACGTTAACAATAACGCGTACGATCACAACGACGTTAAATAATGATCCAGGTAAATAGCAAATAAAAATTGAATTTAACACAAAAAACAAAGAAAAGAGAAAATAAACAGAATTATTTCCGTCATCTGAAAGTGTGTGTATATGTGTGTGTATGTATCCCTCTTAAAATAATGTAAATTTATTTAAAACATTTTATTCATAAAACTAAACATAATAAGGAAAAATATTTTTTAAACTAAAATAAGTATTATAGGTATATATATGAGAATACTTCGAAATTAATTTCAATTAGATAGACAATATCGTTCGAAAGTATTTTACGAGATACGGTAGTAACAAAAAAGAAAAGTATCTTACGTTAGTGAATTTTAATATTTCTTCTTTCAAGTCACGATGTTTCATTCGTTCTTTCATTTTCTTTTTCTTTTTCTTCTTCTCGGAAAAGTAGTTACCGATGTGTACGTGAGATTTACGCTAGAGTTATATTTCTAAATGCCTCTCGACTTGCATTTCTTTATTCGAATAATTCCTAGTTATTCTCAAAACGTTTCTGTCAAAGAAGAAGAGAGAAAACGATCTCGATATATATATATATATGAATTTATTCAAGGTGTATAAGATGTATATATATATATATACGCGAAACTCAACGAATAATAATAATGTTAAATTTCTTTACAGGATTACAGGATACCGTGCCAAACGTGATTTTGCCAATGAATCTAGTCCATAAGCAAAATAGGACAGCAAAGTTACCAAATTAAATTTTAAACTCTTTTTTTATATTATATTATATTATATTATATTATATTATATTATATTATATTATTATCTAATATTATCTTTACACTGTTTAAAACAAAGTATTGCAAGCCTCGCATCGATATGTTGTGTTATGTGTGCTTGAACAAGTATAAAAAATAAGTACAGTTGAAGAAATAGTGTGGAAGGTTCTAACGTCAGTAAATTGTATATTTGTGTATGTGTGGTTGTGGTTGCGTATGTAATTAACAGCTGAGAAAAGTATTGAAGATTCTCGAGCTTACGTTAAATTGTGTTATATTATGCGTGATGCAATGTGCATTTGTTTATTAGGAATGTATATATTTTGTACTTATATTTTGTTCAAATCAATACTTGAACATAAATTGTATAATATATGTACATATGTATATTACATATCCAATATAATTACGTATACATATATATATATATATATATACTTATATGTAATAAATTAACTGTAATTACACACTTAGAAGAATAAAATATAATTTATTTGACTGTAATATATTTATATATTATGCATTATCAACGTAACTTATTATTAAATGATTTATTTATTTCTTTTACCCTTAAATATTAATCTAAATATTGTTTCGGTAAGATAATTAATTAATTAAAAATCAAGTTTTTTTAATAAAAAAGAAAAAAGGAGGAAACAAAAGAATACGCTGTTATTTTTCAAATTACGCGTTATACGTTAAAATAACAAATTTTTATTCGACCTAAATATAAGAAAATATTTTTCATTTCTTTTTCCATTCTTTTTCTTTCTTTTTGTTCTATTTTATTTTTTTTTCTGAAAACTGGGCTCGATTTATTTTCCTCATTACTATCTTCGCTTCATTAGTCACAATGTTTCGCGTTACGCGTTCTTGCAGTTTCAAAGTCGAAATGCAGAAGTTTATGTTAGTTATACTTTCTCAATCTAAACTTGTTATAATGGCAACTCCTTAAATAAAGGCAAAAACGTGGAACGAAAAACTAGGTTATTAGTTTATTGTTTTTCTAGACGATATTTGATATCGTCAATTAAATGCAAATAAGTGATAAGCATTATAAATATGTACGTCAGTTAATTTTATATAAGTATCAAATGTTTGAACCTTTGAAATCGGTAATCGATCTTAAGAAACTTTGTTCAACTTTGAAAAACAAAAAAATAACATCTAAATATGACTTTTTGATTTTGTTTAAATATTAAACACGTTTCAAATTTAATTTGCCAAAATTAAGTTTTGGTCATTAGCGATTTCTGCGACATTTTCTATTTGATAAAAGTAAAGGAGGAGAAAAGAAAAAGAATAAAGAGAACTAATAAAATTAGAAAAACTACAGAGAATTCCTAATTCTATCATATATAACTTCTTTCAACGTTGTAAATCCGTAAAAGTTAAAATAAAACATAAATGAACGCATGCCCTCCTCCCTTCTTTCTTCTTTTCCACATTTCTTTTTTCACATTTCACCGTAGTATTCTTTTTATTCATACACATTAAAACTTAATCATAAATATAATATGTAAAAGGGAAAAAAGATTAAAAAACATTGAAAGATAAAATATTATGGCGAAGCAAAAGTTCGTGTTATAAATTATATTATAAACTGCGTAATGAATTGTTGTTGTCTTTTTCTTTTTTTGCAAAAATTTACTTTGTAAATATTAATATTAAAAAATGCACGAACTTTTGGTTCACCGTAACAGCAAATATCCCAGGAGAGCAATTTCATCCAAATCTCAATGAAGGTGTCGTTTAATTCTATGCTATCGCATAGCAATTTCCGGTATTGTCAAATTGTCATTGTGATTAACGACAATAACCAAATCGTTTTGCCTTAAGGTTTCTCTTATAGGAAACTATACTCGTAAAGCCAAAGTATCATAACCGTTTACGTTTTACGAAACATCCCCGTTATATGAATATTAATGAAGATATTTTACATGACACAGCACGCCAATTTACTTTCCTCAAAATTACAGGAAACTACTACTACTACTACTACATTTTATTATATTAAATCCTATTTTTTCAATTAAAATCCTTATACTTTATATTACGTTCATTAGAAGACACCTTTCGCATATTATTTATTATTTTTCTTTCTTCTTTTTTTCTCTTTCTTTTCATTCAAATAAATTATTATAACGTTCGATAGGAGAGATTAAACATTTTCGTAGAAATTTAAATTTAAATTGAACTCTGAAATATTTGTATTAAGGATATTACAAAGATCAAAAAGTCTGAAAATGAAATAAGGACAAAATAATAATACAAAAAGAAGAAGAAAAAAAAGAAAAGAAAACTTAAACAAAATGGCAAAAAAGCAATAGCATTTCATCTACTAAGAACGTATTTATAAACGGATCAAAGCATAGGCATTGAATTGAATGAAATAAATGTTATAAGAGTATACAAGTAGATTTTAATGAGAATTTATTACGAGGAAAAGGAAATAAAGCTAAACGGAAATGTTTAAAAACAAAACAAAACAAAAAAGAAAATAGCAAAGAGATAAAAATGAAATGTAACATTTTACATTGGAGAAGAAACGATAAACAAGAAAATAAAAAAAAGGAAAAACAAGAATTATTGCTTACTTTCCTTTATCTTCTCCATTGTTGTAACCCAGCTTTAAAAAATCTTTCAATACGACGTTAAAGGTCAGATTAACGTGTCCTTGAACCTTCATACGTGTCACTGCAATACATAAAAACATTTATCTCCAGATTCATATCCGATTTATCGTTTGATTCTTTCTTTTACTCGAGAGAATCCGATTTTATTATTTTTATATAATAAATATAATAAAATAATTCCGTTGCAAAAAAAATATTAAATTAGAAAATCTTATTCATCGGAATCTTGTTTATAAATGCTTGTAAAAATTGCGATTAGTATTAAGTATTAATTACTCGTAAAATAAACGAGATTATACCGTATTTAATAGCAACGGTTGTAATTAGTAGCATTTTTTTTTAAATTAAATTACATCATGTAACTTCTGGTTAACTCACGTTCTCGTCCACCACCAGAAGCCAATATTGCTGGATCTATTAATTCTGGTCTTTTACCTGTCAACCAAGCAGCTAATTGTTGCAACGTGGAAGATGATTGAGGAATGTAAACGGAAACTCTGTGTAAATAAAATAAAATGATCAAATAATGAAACATTCGAATGTGTGAAAGTTCTTGTAAGAATTGCAATTATTTTTTTCTTTTTTCCTAATTTTGTAATCGTCGATATTTAAACAATTAATAAACGCGAGACGAATTATTTGCGATAAAATATTTAAAATTATTGCAAATATATAAATTCGATATCTTATCGTTAATAGATACTTCAAATATGTTTTTATCATTTACTTTGTTCAATGATACATATTAATTTCAATTTATAAATTATTATCCTCTAATCTGTTGGACGATAAGAACGTAATGCGTTTTTTTATTTTTTTTCAGGTATGAAATCCATCTTTCTAACTAATTAATTTTCTTTCTCCCCTTGAGATAAGAATAAAAAAAAAAAAAGAAGAATAATTTTGAACAATACAAAATGAGCATTAAATTACCTTTTTTCGTGATATCCCGTTGTAAGAGGCAAATGACATACACCGTAACCTTCGATAACATCATGATCAAACATATCTAATCCGTAAATAGACATTATTAGTTGCGGCCCTGAAAAATATATCATCGATTATTAAAATTAATCGTTATTGCAATTTTTTCAACAATTAATTAATCATTTTTTTTTAACAAAAGATTTTGTACGTATATTTATTCTATTTTTTTTTTGTTTTTCTTTTTTATTGTATATCATCGATTATACTTACATCCATGGGGATTTGTACTTTTAAACGTTATTTCCAACGGGAAGTTCCAAACAATAAGATTTCTTGGATCGTTACTGCATTTGCACATTTGCGTCAGTCCTTCTTCGATTCCCTGAAAAAAATAATTCAATTTAATTTATAGTAAAATATTATATAAAAATTTTAGGGTAGGTTGAAAAGTTTTGAGCTGCAACAAAGAGAAGAACTATACGTTTTATATATATATAAAATTGTGTTCGACCAAAATTAAATTGCAACTCTATGTTAAGTTCAAAACTTTTCAATCCACCACACATAGAATTTCGATGATTGAAACCTATTGTTATTTACAACGATAACTTTAATATATTTCTATAGTAATTTTATTTTGTCATTTCTTTTTAACTTTATATGAAATTAAATAGAAGAAACTCGTGAAAAATTTGAAATAAAATCATTTGAGATACATAATTACTTACAGCAACAACGCTCCATTCGGGACCAAAATGAAACCCGTATTTGCAATATGCATTATCGGTATTGTAGAACTCTGCATATTCAATAGAGCCTGTAATAGATAAAAAAAACTGCCCTTCCACTGACATTATCTTATAAACAACTGAATAAATATATTTCTTTGGTGCGCGTTAATTATAAACTATTATATTTAACAATAAGAACTAGGATAGAACAACACAACACTTCTGTCTTTTACTAACTACGGATTGTATGTTTGGTATATTGAAAACGTGTTGCTATGGGATACGCGCATGCGCAAGACTAACAGAAGTTATACTATATATATACCTATTAATCGCGCCAAATTTAAAAGATTGCGACATGCTATGCACAATTGATTCTATTTTTATTTAAAATTATATATGTTATATACTATATATGTAATCATTCATATATAATATAAATCCTGTGCCGTAAAAAAAATTCAAGAAACATAGATATTGTAATTTTTTTGAAATCCTTTCAGAGTTTGTTATGTGAATAAACGAATAGTTATTAATTACGTTTATTGCAATTTGTTTTCTTAAGAATAAACACTGATAAAGTGAACAAAAATAATTTTGGAAGAATGTATCTTTTTTTAAGAAAGATATAACTATTAAAAGAGACGTGTATTATAATATGTATTTTTTTTTTTTACATATTTTAAGAGTTTTAACTCAGTTAAAAGGTAATTTCGATTTTGTATAGAATAGCTCATAAATATGTAACACAACATATTAAATCTAATAACAAAAAATAAACACGGAAGAAACATAATCAAATAAAATCATCGACTTGAAAATACTGTCGAGTATTTTATTTGTTCTTATTTCATTGACAGCAATTGTACATTTTTCTTTTTTTTTTTTTTAAGTCAGTCAATAACCATATAATTTATATAATCCGTACTTAAAAGATTTTTACATAGACAATAAAACTACGTCTTGTGAATATGTACATAATAACTTGTTGGATAAAGACAAATTCTAATGTCGCCATTTCGAGCAACCCCCTTATTTATCATAAATCATGTATCATTTTACATTACATTTACATAGATGATTGTAAATAAATCTACATGATATTCCAATAACTAACGTCTTTACCCAATGAGAATAAGCAGGAAACCACGATGAAAAAGAGATTGGAGCCATATCGATGTTCTTAATGACCCCAAAAAAATATAATTCGCTAGATACGTTAATAGCTTAAAATCTATGGAATATGTTCTTTTGATAATTCATTATAAGCTTTAAGGTATCCTGTGAAAATTAATCGGAAGTATCGTTTGAATTTTATATATCTACATTAATGATATTGAAATATGGGGTGACATTTGCCTGAAACAATTCTAATGAGGAGTAAAACCTATGAATACAACAATGTTGTAATATTGAACTGTTTTCGAGTGGTTTATAAACGATCTATGCATAACTAGATAAAATTATGTACGTTTCTCAATTTGACATTTTATATTCACTTCCCTTTTACAAGAAAATAATGATCTTATTTTCCCAATGCAATTTCCTTCATACGGTTCAAAGCGGAGCCAGCTTTGAACCAACCTATTTGTTGGTCGTTTAATGTGTGATTTAAACTAATCACATCAACCTTTCCATCTTTGTGTTTGATCTCTGCTTTCACAGGCTGCAGAAATAAAAAAAAATAGCATGTATAGTTATTCTTAAATTATATATAAAACATCTTTATTTAATAGTTAATACCTTGCCAGGAGCTATATTATTCAGTCCAAGAAGACTGATTTTATCTGTAGGTTGAATTTTGTCATAATCACTGGGATTGGCAAACGTTAAAGGCAGTAATCCCTGTTTCTTCAAATTCGTTTCATGAATACGTGCAAAACTTTTTACAATAATAGCGCGACCTCCTAAATGACGTGGTTCAAGAGCTGCATGTTCGCGAGAAGAACCCTCGCCATAATTTTCATCACCAACAGCGACCCATCTAACTCCATTTTTCTTATAATGTCTTGCTACATCAGGTACTGCACCCCACTCACCAGTTAATTGATTCTTTATTTTATTAACTTCACCATTTTCTGAATTAACAGCTCTGAGAATTGAAAATAATAATTTAGAATATATTATTGATTATTGAGTTATCATTTTGATTATATAAATATAATGCTAACCCAATAAACATATTGTTTGAAATATTGTCCAAGTGACCACGATATTTAAGCCACGGTCCAGCCGCCGAAATGTGATCAGTGGTGCATTTTCCCTTTACTTTAATAAGAACAGTCAATTCTGTAAGATCTTTGCCATCCCATTTGTCAAATGGTTCTAGTAATTGTAATCTTTGACTTTTCGCATCTACATCAACTTTTACTTTGCTACCATCTGAGGGAGGTGCATCATATGTATCTAAACCAGCATCAAATCCACGACTAGGAAGTTCATCGCCTGTATATTAAGAGAATGTTAATATATTACAGTTACTTAGCCATTTATAAAACAATTATTGATTAATTATACTGATTATTGTTACTGATAAATAAAACTAGCAAATAACACTGTAAACTAAATATGAGTTGTTTAATATAATATTCATTTAAACAATTATATTAAAAATTAATAGATATAAATAACTGACCAAAGGGATTGTCCAAAAGAAATTCCTTGCCATCTTTTCCTTTTAATTTATCTTTCATGGGATTGAAGTCTAATCTACCAGCAATAGATAGGGCAGTAACGAGTTCTGGACTTGTAACAAATGCGTGAGTTGCAGGATTGGCGTCATTACGTCCTGTAAAATTACGATTGTAAGACGTAACAATAGTATTCTTCTCTCCCTTTTTAACGTCCTTGCGATCCCATTGACCGATGCAAGGGCCGCAAGCATTAGCAAGTACGATGCCACCAAAATCTCGAAGAATGTTTGCCTAATAATAAAACAGAATATTAAGAAAATATCTCTTTCTTTTTATTTATTGATTATATTTATTTGATCTAGATTAAGAATTGGCGTAAGTCACGTAATTAAATAGTATGTGAATATACGTATTATGTATACCCAATATTTGGCACGTATTCAGAAATGTATACACATACAACATAAGTTATAATAAGAATATTATTAAAATTATAAAAATTCTTAGACTAGTTTTAAAAATTAATCTTTAGAAACATAATTAAGCACATACACGTGGTTTATCGTGATATTAGAATTAAGATATCATTGAAATTACCAGTCTTTCTTAAAGATATTCGATAACTGGTAACAAAACTAATTTTAAAATACAGATTAAGTAACGATTAGTAATTTGAGTCAAAAAATAGCTTACAATTCCATCGCGTTCAATTGTAGCACGAATTTGTTCGGATCCTGGCGTAACATTGAATGTAGATGTTGCTTTTAATCCATGCTTTAAAGCTTGTTTAGCAATATTTGCACAACGACCCATATCTTCGTAAGAACTGTTTGTGCATGAGCCGATAAGACCAACTTCGATTTTATTAGGCCAACCATTCTTTTTAGCAGTTTCACCTGAAACAAATTTATATTAAACAACGAACTTTCCATTTTATACGAACAAAAATTAAAAGACAATATATATATAATTAATTAATACCTAATTTAGAAATAGGATGAGCAAGATCAGGTGTAAATGGTCCGTTGACATGTGGTTCCAAGGTGGAAAGATCCAATTCGATAATCTGATCGTATTTAGCGCCAGAATCAGCAGTTAAAAGTTTTTCCCTATATTTATCAGCTTCACTGGCTATTTCACTACGACCCGTTGACTTAAGATAATCTTGCATGCGATAATTATAAGGGAATACAGATGTAGTAGCACCAATCTCAGCACCCATGTTACAAATTGTTGCCATTCCAGTGCAGCTGATACTGTCAACACCGGGTCCAAAGTATTCAACAATAGCACCTGTACCTCCTTTAACGGTTAGAATACCAGCTACCTTCAAAATAATATCCTTCGGACTGGTCCATCCTTTTAAACCTCCTGTCAATTTAACTCCAATAACTTTAGGACATTTCAATTCCCATGGTATATTTGCCATTACGTCAACAGCATCTGCACCACCCACACCAATACATAGGCATCCCAAGCCACCTCCGTTTGGTGTATGAGAATCAGTACCAATCATTAATAGACCAGGGAAAGCATAATTTTCCAAAATAATCTGATGAATGATACCCGAACCAGGGTTCCAGAAACCAACTCCGTATTTAGCACCAGCTGTTTTCAAAAAGGTATAAACCTCTTTGTTGATATCTTTTGCTCGCTTTAAATCTGCATCTCCACCAGTTTGAGCTTCGATTAAATGATCACAATGAATGGTCGATGGAACTGCTACTTTTGGTAAACCTGTAAAAAATATATGTAAAAATAGTTTAACTAAACAATTATAAAGAGATAAGTGTCTACATTCTGAATTTGAATATTACAGTTATATAATAAGGCGTTAACATATTCGATAACCCTCCCCCCTTTCACCTAATTAAAATAAATAAAATCATCATTTATAAAACGATAAGAAAATTTACCAGAACTGATAAACTGTAACATAGCCATCTGTGCAGTTGCATCTTGCATCGCAACACGATCTGGACGCAATCTAAGATAACTTGTACCACGTTCGATTTCTTGTTTATTGGGCTCATCGAGATGAGAGTATAATATTTTTTCAGACAATGTCAATGGCCGGTTCAATCTGCAATAATATTTAATTATTATTAAAGAAAAGAATTCACTCTTCGAACATAAATTTTTATGAAAAAAGAAAAATAAAACGAGTAAAATTAAATCAAATTTAAAATTAATCTTTACCTTTTTTTAACAATCTTTAGAGTATTTTCTAATTTTTCATACGGTAAGTAGCTTGTCTTGTCGAACTTTGACATAGCTACTTTCGCAGCGCCAAAGCTTAAAGGACTTGCACTGAAACATCTTTGTTGGATTTCTGTCGCAAAGACAGCAAATTTCTGAAAGAGATACATATCTTTCAGTAATTATAATATTGCAATAATTAATAGAGGTTAAAGGATTTTGCCTCCAGTTGGATATAAACATGTTTGTGAAATATGATAATCTATTGCGATACATGTAGCAAGAATTTAATCAGCACTGACATATGATATAAATCTCATTGGAAGTATTTAAATTGCAACACCGCTTGGTATGAAAAAATTCATATAATTTTATCTACTATGTATATTGTCTGCTATTAATAGATAGAACTACGTTGCTAAAAATATACAATGTCAACATCCTCATAATAAAAAATTGTAATATATATATACATATATGATATCATTAATAATTAATAAAAAACAATTAAAAATAAAACAAATAAAAATAAAACAATTAATTAATACAGATTTTATTTTATTATTATTGATATTATTATGCAATTTCCTGTGAAAGATATGGTCAGATAAAATGACTTGCTAAAGATAACAATAAAAAGGTATTTCGCAATTTACGAGTGACTCTATTGTTGTTCATTTTAATTCTATTTATTTATGATAATGTGTCTTTATTTAGATTGATACGCTATTGAAGAATATCTACTAGACTTATTCTTTCTTATTTTTTTGAAATCCTAGATATTATATAAGAAATTCGTATCATATTCTACGAACGTTCTTCTTTGAAGTGAGAAAGAGAAAGCATCATTCATTTAACGCGCCAATGAACGATACACTATACAATGTTCGAAATTATAACCTAAAAATATAGAAAGAGCATGATACATATATCTACATTGACTTTTCGATCTCGATTATATAATAAGGCTTTGAGAAGAAATGCATTTTACATTTGAATAAATAATATGCAAAAAAAAAATAATATATACATAAAAAAAAAATAATAATAAAAAAGACACACATGTATTCGTAATGTACAAAAAGAAGGTATTTAAATTACCAGCTGAAAACATAACGTCGAATTAAGAATTCAATTAAAGTAGATTGTAACAGTATCATGTGACAAATGAATTTGTTTTTTTTCTTTCATTCTTTTTAAATTGTTTTCTATTTCATTTTACACTAAAACAATAAGACTCTAAATTTTAATATAATAAAAAGTTTTTTTAATAATGACAACTAAAATTATATAAATAAGATAAGAGATAAAGTTAAATCGATAAAAGGAATTCATTTGATAATCGTTTTTATTTATCGATTTCTTCTTATTCGTCATTATAAATTTTGGCACATAATAATACTATTTTAGTGTCACCAATGACCTCTCTAAAAAAAAGAGGTCAAGTGAATGAGTTCGAGAACAAACTCGTCCGTCAATAGAATATTCTTATGCAAACGTGCTCGTTAATTCGTAATCGGGGATCGATAACATTTTCTGCAATGTATTTTTTCTTTGTTCTTTCATTAAATCGATAATCATTAATTAAAAAAATACAAAGCATACCTGTGCACTTATAATTCGCGTACAATACGACATCGTTGTTATATTCGTCAGATTCTCGTTCTAAATGTGAATAGCGCAAGCGCCGATGGATAAGTTTGCAGAATAAAATATAATTTTTTTTTTGACTCTCGTGGCAGTCCTTCTCAAACCGGCCACTAGAGAACTGATGGAATAAACCAACTGTGTGCTAGTATCAAAGTGAACGATATTACGCGCATGCGCAGTCAAAATAAAATCATGAGAATAATACAGTGGCGACATCTCTACTACTGTTCCGTTCTTTATCGTAAATCTATCTTATCAGCAATTGATTTAAGAATTTTATCTGTCAATTTTGCGAAAGTTATCTTATCAACAATTACATGATAATATAATCTACTTTACTAATAGTAGATAAGAAAAATAAACGATTCGAATTTTGTAGCATCAATTTATCAAAAATTTAAACCTTTTATAACGTTGCAATTAAATTACGGTTGTGTATCGTTGCATGCATTATCTTAACATAAGATTAATTTCAAGAGATATCGTAGAATTTTATTATGTACATTCTTTACAAATAAATATCAATAAATAATAATTAGCAATATGCGAACTTCTATGCTCTATTGAGAAACCTGTCTACCCTTATTTCCATTTTCTTTTTCGCCTTTCTCCACATAGTCCTTGATCGAATCATGAATCATCGTAACAACTTTTACACCCTTCTCTTTCTCTCTTTCTCTCCGAACATTTCCCAACTCTTGTTGCGTGGAAAATGATTTTCTTAATATACAACGATTGTATTTTTAGAAAAGAAAGAAAAGAAAATATTTTCATTAACGTTATCTTAACGTATACATGAATCCTCTCCCCCCCCACCAATATCTTGTTCACGAAATCGGTTTCGCAGATAATTTACGAGGTTTCTTGTTTTTGATAAAATCCGACTTCTCGTTTCGATATCGGTATCATTTTATCATGATCATGAAAAGAGAAAGAGAAAGAGAGAGAGAGAACAAAAAAAATGAAATAAAAAAGGAAATAAGAGAAAGGCAAGAGAGAAAAGACAGTTTCGAGGTGTGGCCAAAATGGCGGCAAATCAAACGAACCTACTATCTCTTGATCCCCATAGAAGGTTCGTGGGTCATCGTTAACGATTCCGATTATTTTTTCCGATAACGATCGATCGAACTCTAAAAAAAAAAACGAAATTGTAAATCGTCCTAACCTACCGCAAAGGATACTAGTAGAAAACGTTTATGGTGAAGATAATACATCGACATCGTTGTAAACTTATGTATTATTAATATCTCGTCGTAAGAATATTACCATTGAGAAATTCCTGATCCTTGATTATGAACAAAAGGTGAACACGACGAAGAAGTCATAAGGTTTGTTTGCATCGAGGTTATCGAAATGAATATCTTTTTTATTTTTAGATCTATATATGATAATAATAAATTGTGTGTTAAGAGAGTGTATATATATATAGAATAAAAATAATCCTAAGTACACACGTATAGGTTAATTTTTGCTTATACCTTTTTTCAAAGCAATTTTATTTTATCCGTTCGCATTTTTCAACCCCACCTAAGAAAAAGTGAAAAATTATAGTTAAAAGTTATGTCGCTTGACCGTAAGGCAAAACACCGTTCATAGTGATCCTGGGGGCACATTCGAGCACTTTTAAGTGTTACTTACATATCGAACATCAATCATTGTTATATCCACCCAAGTTACGCGTTATTGCATAATTTCTCTCTATCATGTGACATTCCATTTCTTTAGGCTAACTGACATAAGTTAGTCGTACTTTTTGATTATACTTCTCTTATTTGGAACAGATATTCACGTTACACGATTTCTCCTTAAACGTTTATTTACTATAATATATAATATGTAAATTACATTTGTGTTATATTGATCTTCCTCGATAGATTCAAATACATCTATAAAACGTAATTGTAATAGTGAACGTAAGTTTAAACACATTTGTTACTAATTTATTTTATGACTTATTTTACAATACGATTATTTACATTTTTAAATAAATGATCAATCTAATATTAACATTTTTGTTGTTGTTGTTGTTGTTGTTGTTGACTTAGTCCAATTTCATAATTATCAGTACACGTAAAAAATAAATGATTTATATTAATAATTTAAAGTTAAACAAAAATGAATCTCAATCAACGATCATCCATTAATTGTTATGGAAATGAAATCAACATCATCGGTGAGGCACTTACCGACTCAACATTACATGATACTTGATTTTATAACTTCAGTATTCAAGAGAGAGAGAAAAATTTTGAATCTCTCAACACTCAAACGTAAAGTGCCGATAATGCCTTTTGTTGATCTTCGGGATTCGAGTCAGTTGATTGCTGCGAAACCGATAATTGGTTCAAGTAGTACTTACTGTGAATAAGATCGATCACATTTTTCGCATCTGTAGGGTTTTTGAGAGGATATATATGTCCTCTCGTTGTACGAGTGGAAAAAGAGAAGGCTCGGAATCGGTCCTTGACATGATTAACTTCGTTGTGGGTGGACCATACTAACGTTTCGACATACTTTTTTTTTTTGTATCTCTGTGATCCTGTTTCTCCTTGTTGTTCAGACATTTGCTTTCATTTTCGTACCTTGTTCGACCGGTCCAAAAAAAAAGTACTTTTTATATTCTTGATTGTAATTCAATTAAACACGATTCTTTTGGACAATTAATGTAATCGAGTTTTTATGTTAAAATATTATTTCGATAATGTTCCTAATTTTAGAATAGGGGAGTCGTGGGGTCCCCATAAGAGATATTTTTATAAACTATTATGCAAGTTGCTAATAAGTCGTATCTTCGCAGCAGGATAATCCACGTAAATAGATCAATTTCGCGTATTTGACAATGTACAGGTGTCATTCCAAAATTTAATAATCTTATTAATTAAATTTATTGCTCATTATAAACGGTATACAACAATACCAATTTTAACGAACGAATTTATAATAATTCAACTAACACTATCGATCTATAACATTACTTTTTTTTTTCTTAAGTATTATTCTCGTAAAAAGAATTTATCAAATTTACGATCGAACCTTTTGGATTGCGGATAAAGCCTTGAGGAACAGAATAATAAAACTTCAATGTTCGACGACGTTTAACGCAACCAATAATTAACTCTCTTACCAATTTGATGTATTCAACATATAATATAATACACACGTTCGAGATCTCTGACACATCTTTTTTTTTCGTTCTTCCCTGTAAATATTTATCGATGTATTTTACAGCGTAATTAAGTTGACAGAAAAAAAATAGTGTTACCCCGTATAATTGTAGTAATCGTTAACAAAAATTACGATCGAAAAATAATAAGAATTTGAAAAGAGTACGAAGTCGTTAAATAACGATGAAATAAAATTAAAAAGAAAGAAAAAAAGAAAAAAGAAGAAAGAAAGGAACGAAGCAAAAACCAAATCTTTCATTTTGAAAAGTTGAAGCATTGCCCCGAGTAAGTAGTAGTAGTAGTAGTAGTAGTAGATCAGAACGAACTACTTTCGCTGACGTAGCCTGGAGGCATTTTTTCGGGTCACGTTTAAACCCAATGGTAAAAGGAAACGGATGCGCTTCTGTCGATGAAACAGATTTCCAAGCGAAATCGAAAGCTCCTTCTTCCGGATATAATTATGCTTATTTGGGAAATGTTAAATAACTAAATTAGCTCAGACTCATCAGTAATTAAGTTAGTAATACGAAGCATGGAAATATATTAATAAAAAACAAGGAGAAAAAAAAAGTGATTTCTTCTTTTTTTTTATTTATCCGATATATTATATCGAATTAATTTGATCGTTTATCAAAAAACCCGTGTCGTCCCGTAATACCTAAAAGTTATTTAATTATCCGATAATCAATAAAGAAATAATCGATAAAATTTTTACCCATTAAATATAATAAAGATCGTTGTCCTTATTTATTAATCGACATTAAAACCTTCACTTCGTGGCACGATTTAAGAGTGCGAAATTGCACCAATAAAAATCGTTTGACAGTGGTGCTCGACGGTGCGTATCGATTGGTCGTTGTATTTTTTTTTTTTTCGACCTTTCTGATCAATCGTGCTGCACAAATTATTATTGCATCGAGCAATGTGGTTGTATTTCTTTTTCTCTTGGACAAAATCTTACAAGCAAACAAATTCGCTAATTACGCACTTTAAACAAAAAAAAAAGAAAGCTAGAATACACGAAAAATATTTAAAATTCAAGTTCACTAAACAATTATGGGAAATCATTGCTTTGTTTCTTCTTCTTGTTTTAAGCGTTAAAAGCATTTACAAAGACATCGTAATTTCTTATTTTAAAATATGTTGAAAAAAAAGATAATCAAATTACAATTGGATTTAAGATAAGATCGTAAAGAAAAAAGAAAAAAAAAATAAACAAAATTCTTCACACGCTTATTACCACAAAATTACGTAGGTATTTGTGTTACTTGTATAATGATTCACTCGTTATACGACTTTGTACGACGAGTTTTGCAGATAAGGCGAATTCGAGACGCGACTTATTGCGTTGGCAAATAAACCGATTTGTAATTTGTACCAACTTCGTAAAGTGCGTAAGTAGTTGTGTCTCCTGTAAGGTACATGAATCTATCTCTTTCCTTTAGCAAGCAGGTGACATCGATTGAAGTAACATTCAACGATAATCATCAACGTAGCATTCCACGTTTATGATGCCACTTGAAATTTATTTGCAAATTGAAAGATGATTTTGATTTACGTTATTGTTCATCGTAACTTGTTCTTAATCTTTTTCATTCTTTCTTTTTATTTTTTTTTTTTTACATAGAAGTATTCATTGAATGAGTACTCCTAATGAAAAACCGGTGGTGTTAAAAGTTTTTTCTTATTCTACGTCATGTGTTGGAGTACGCATTTACGATTAATTTAATTTTAAAAAAATGTAATATATATATTTATATTTTTTTTTTTTTATAAAAGTATTGTATTTTCTAAATTACTATTTTAAAGTAGACATTTCGGAAGTAACTACGATATCTTCGTCCAAATCTATTTCCTTTAGTGAGAGAGATACGCCCACATAACGAAAAAAGTAAAGAAAAGAAAAGAAAAGTAAAAGAGAAAGAATAATTAAAGATCGTATCGTGAGTGACAGTAACCGTAAATTCGTTTAGCTGCTGAAATAAAAACACGAGCCCCCCCTCTTCGATACCGATGTTCCTAGGTCACTTTCTTTCCTGGTTGGTTCGCCAATTCGACCAATCGAAAAGTCGATTTCTTTTGGTTACTTTTTATTTTCATTCATATTTCGAGACAGATTTGTAAAGTCATCTTGTTAAATTTTCAATCCATTTCTGTCATCGCACAAAGTACATACTATCACTTTTTATTTTACAAAATTTCTGAAATAATTAAACAGCAATACTTCGTTGTTAATCAATCTTAGATATTATTAAAATTTGTTTTAAATTATTATTTTAATTTTCAAACAATTAATTCAATTCTAACAAGTTTAACAGTATGTTAAATAAATAAATATACGCATCATGTGTTAACATACGAATTGTTACGAATTGTTACGATAAACTTATGGATCTAATAATTAATCAATTTTTTGTTTTCTATTTTATTATTTGCCTCTCTCTCTTTCTTTATTCTCGTAATCCCTTCGACACGAATTATCGTAACTTTCTTTTTCTGTATCGTAAAGCATATTATATATGTACACATACATATATCAAAAAAATAAATATATAATCCCATAATATTCACAATGTAGAAGTTTCTTTTTCTTATAGAATTTATTTGAATAATCAGAGGTATCAATTTTCACGCTCGTCAAACCGAGTGACATTTATTTTTGGGGGCAAGTAAGAAACGAATTTTGATGTGAATTTGACGATGGCGCCATTTTTCGAAGGGTTCGTCGTCGTCGTTGATGTTGTCGTTGTCCTCGTCGCGGTAACTAACAAGGAAGAAAATAAAAGAAAAAGAAAAAAAAAATTAAAAATAAAAAGAAAAAAAGAAAGAAAGATACTTTGAAATCGGAAGACGTGACGTAATACTTGCGGAGAAAGCAGCAAGGCAAAAGTCTTGGTCTCTGGACATAAATGAGAAGCTGGTCGTCGACAGGGTTTTACACGCGTGTAGGTCACACCCAAAATCGTGTGCACGCGTGAAATGCTTTTCGTTGTGGATCACCACCACGAAAACTACGTTCGAGAAATGTTCTTACGTAAAATCATTTCAAACGAGCATACGTTCATTCGCAGATTTACGATTTCCATTCGACCAAATATGTACAACACATCGTTCTTTTATATTCCAATTTATATATATTGGAATTATTATATTTATAATAATTAAATTAAATATTTTGATATAATATTAAATATAATATAAATATTAAATTAATTGGATATTAAATATTGAAATTAATATATATTTTTTGTTCTTTCGTTTGTAGTTACTGTTTGAAGAAAAAATAATAATCAATAAATATTTATGTAACATGATTATTATTATCGTTCTATCCCCTTATTTTCCCCTTGAAATTTTAATTCGTAACACGTTTGAATAATTTTTAATACAATTATTATTGACGAGATAATCACAACGTATGATTTTAATTTTAAACAAACATTTTATGGTTCCTGTTAAAAAACAATAACATAATGTTTTTCTTATTCGCATTATCGAAAGGCAAATAAATAGTTAGAGAAGTATAAGTAGACACGTGTTAAATATGATCTCTTGCGAGATTCCAGTTAGGTTACGTCATTAATGGGGAACCATCGTTCGTTGAAAGGACCTTGACAATGCGGGGTCAGGCGAGGGTGTTCTCTCCTTCGATATTAATTATACAATTTTATACGTTTTATCTTAATAATAATCTTTATTATACGGAAAAGAAATTTACATTATTATTATTATTCAACTTTGCTAGAGAATAGAATAGATAATAAATAAATATCGAATGTATTTTTATAAACTTAATGAAAATTATATCGATAAGAGAACGATGAATTATAAAATGTTTAATAAATCGATTGGAAAAAAAATACGAGTCTGGACAAGGACGATCATTGGATAATTATTTATTCGTTAATTAATTGAAAATAAAATTTTATCGCACGTAAGAAAAGTATTCGTACTTTTTTGTTTGTTTGTTGTTAATAAAATTTGAATATCTATAAATAGCTAAAAATATAAACACGTATTTTAAATGAAACATAGAAAATCATTAATTCGTGATTAATAAATGTCGATTAAAACAAGTTATTAGTAGAATGAAACGTAACGTTAAAATATAATTTCTATCGTAAAAAATGCGGAACTCGCGTAATACATTTAAATTCTTAACTATTCGTTATAATTAGGATTGTGATTGATACGTTTGAATTGACGTTTGTAAATCGAAATATTTCATCCCGATATGCGTTCATGCGAAAATAACGAGTTACGATAAGGGAAAGCATTTTGCTTCGGGGCTTTTTACGTTGTGTCGCTTTAGGCAATTCTTTTAACTTTTGTGTTTGAACGCAAGCAAACAAACAAACTAGTATAACTTTGCATTAGATCATGGAGTAGATATTTTTCATTGTCGGTTCTTTCTTTTCTTATTCTTTCTCTCTCTCTCTCTCTCTGTGTCACTTTCTTTTGAATCACGATAAAATATCGTTTTACATTAGCTATTATATATTGATTTCTAAAATAGATGCCCTAGTTTATTATTTAATCACGAATATTAATTCTTCTCTCACGTTATATATATATCCTTATAAATTATTAATAATTCAACTTTCTATTTTTCCTTTTTTTTATTTCATTCATCCGATTCTTGTCCCCCGCCCACGTTCGAAAAAAAATGATAAAAATTAATTATTACATAATAATGTTTGCTTTATAGAATGGATGTATTATTCTATATTATTAGTTCATGGAAAATTTATCGTTAACCGTACGAAATTTCTTTTTGTTTTGTTTCTTTTTTTTTCGACTTTACTTTCTAAAAATGTCGACTTTAGAAGAAGAGGAAGAAGAAAAATAAGAAGAAAGGGATACACCACCACCTCCGTTATTATTTATTTCACCAATCAAGATCCTGTTACAGCTAAAGAACTGTTTCACTTATTATCCAATGCAAATAAGCTCTCTCTTCTGTCAAGTACTTTCGTATCACTAAACAACTTGTTCCATTGAGAGAAGTTACCTGTTCAAAACAAGTGGTTCAGGTAATCGAGTCCTTATCTGGAACGTACCTTTGTCAAAATCTACTTCTTTTATACTTCCTGATCGCTACACAAGAGATTTTGAATTTTTTACGGAATAATAATCATTAGAAAGATAACTTTTCCCCTGATTTAAACAAAAAAAAGAAAAAAAAGAAAAATATAAGAAAGAAAAAAAATGATTTTAAAAATAAAATCGTAATTTACTAATTAATCAATGAAATAATGAACGTATGATTAAAAGTTGTTCAACATAAATGCCCGAAGCTTATTCTCGATATTCAACGAAAGATTATCGAATTAAGAGGACTCTTATATAAACGTGTGCTACAGAAATAAAAAAAATAATCGAATAAAAGAACATTAAAGTTGCGAGTACTTACAAGTATGGTTACGTTGTAAGAACCAATAATAAAATGTTCATAGTTTTTACCATGTTTCAAACGATACTTGATACGATTCGAACTACTGCGACGATATAATTTAAACGTGTAAAATTGTTTACAAAAAGAAACATAAATATGAAAAAGAATTTTTACGAAAGTATTCATCGACTAATGGATTATCATTTGATCTTGTGAAAATAAACGATCATGTACATTCATTCTTCCACGTAATATATGAAAAATATATTTACAAATGTCATCGTCTTCGATTAAAAAAATCATTAGAATTTTTTTCCAAGTAACAATAAGTCTACTTATTTATTAAATATCTTATTCGCGGAATGGTTGTTTAAAAAGAAAAAAAAAAAAAAAGAAAATACCATTCTCGTCGACGTAATTAATTTGCCGATGACGTCCGTTTTCGTGAGATTTATTCGAAAGGTAAAGAGAAATTAATTCTTGAATCGAGAATCCGGAAGACATTGAAAAAGAAATGTTGCGAGTGAAACGTTGCGTAGATCTCTCGGGGGAAGAAAGATGAAGAAGAAAAAAAGAAAAGAAAAGGAAAGAAAAGAAAAGAAAAAAAGGAAAATGAAATAAATATCTTGAATTTCTTTCTCCTTATTTCTCGAGATTGTTACCTTAAACAATTTCCAATGATTCAATTGCCGTAACGTGTAATTACGAGGATAGTGAACGTGAACGCGAACTCAAACAACCATGAATGATAATCCATAAACATGTTAGATATTATCCCGTGGCCTTCCTATTATTTAGAATTTTCTCACGGTATATTTTTTGGCAATTGACATTGTAAAACGAACGTGTGTAAATTGAATGCATTAAAAAGACAAAAATTTCATGGGAAAATTCGCAGGATTTAACGATTCTATTCAAACAAACATGAGTTTCTTTTTTGTCGACGATTAGTATCACGATTACTATCATTTTTTTTTTCCCTCGGAAGATAAATTAATTCTTACAACCGATCGTCCGATCCCTCCTTTTATCCGTCGCTTTTGTTTGCTTCTATTTTTAACATTTCTTGGGAATAAATTGTTAAAGATTACGTAATTACTTCGTAATTACTTAAAAAAATAATAAAATAAAAAAGTAAAATAATAAAGATATAAAAATTGTATTAAATTGTAATCTATTGTTTAATACTTAATAATAAACAATTTATAATACGTCCTCACATTCGTTGTTAGAAAAAAAAAAAGAAAATATTTTATCTCGACGGATATGGTCAAATTTTATTACAAATGGTAGGAAAAGAACAGAAATATGACCATCGATGGTGGCTTATCCTTGAAATGGAATCGTTTGTTTCCCCCGTGTAATGTAAAATTGTTTCGTCCGATTATGGTTCGATGCAATTTAATGCGTCAATTTAATGAAATCCGTCTTACGCGGTATTATTATATTGCGAACGGTGATACTAGTCATCAGAAACGCCCACAAACGAGCTAGTGTCTCCTTTTCAAGTTAACCGCGCGCACAACCTTTTTACTAGCGATGCAATATTTCTAAAAGAAAAAAAGAAAAAAAGAAGTTCCTTTCCCTTCGCACAGTCTCGGATCGCATACGCGCGGACTCGTCGTTGCACCGACGCAATTGCACCAGATTGCCTACAGGCCTTACGAATGATCGACGACTCACACTACAGTTTATTTTGATATTTTTTCTTCTTTTATTTGAACGTACGTAAACGAAATTTCGTCGCGTGTAAACTTTCATTTCCTATTTTCATAAATTATTCGTATTATTTTACAACAAATACAAGCATCTTTCGTTATCCAATTCCAAGGTAAATTAAATTCACATTTAGTATTTAAAAAGAAAATATATATATATTACCGTTAATTCATAAAATATCTATACTAGTAAGTAGTTAAGGTATGAAAGAAAATAGAATTACATATTTTAACAAGATAATATATATATTTTTATATTATTTCTTAATAAAATTTATATACCGTAAGTTATTGATAATAATTTTAATCGAATATATTCGTAATAATTTATATAACTAATTAAAAAATCGTACCTATTATTAGTCTGTCGTTCATCAATGGCCATCGAATTTACAGTTACTACGCTATTTCGAATAATTCAACGATAAATTAACAAATCGTTCACTATAGTTACATAATTATCCATCTCCATCTGGAGGTTTTCGTTCAATCTGAAAAATACTTTACGAGTTACATCAAAATTCGTATTCGTTGACTCACCGAGCAACCAATGCAATGCCAAAATTTTGCTCGTTGTCTCTTTTCTTTGATTAACGATCAAGTGGCGCTCACTTTGTTGGTTATTCTCGAAAGTGACGTAATTCGCGTAAAGGATCTATGCTAGTAACAACAAAAACGTATGAAAGTAATCTCCTCCGGATTGCCAAGTAAGTAACAACAACCTTATCCATCGGATGATTCATGCCTCCTCATTCATTTTTATTTTCTTCTTTTTTACTGTTTCATTTAAACAAAACGAGTTCGCGAGATTTTCATTGAGAAATAATCCAAACTGACAATTTTATATTATAGAAATAATAGATTAATAATAATAGTAGTAATATAAATATAAATATATAATAATAATAATAATAATAATAATAATAATAATAGAAATAATCAAACTGAGATTGGAATTGGTTCTCACGTTAGAACTGTCTAGACTATAACACCGATCACTTTTTAGATAGGATAGATGTCAAATGGTACAGATAGATTCAACAACTACACAACTATTTTCTATATAGATTTGCCTCGTACTCGATTCATAATTTTCTTTAACCGTGATCGAACGTTAACGTTACTCAGCAGAAACACCAACGTTGGTAACACCATTTACGAGTAGTAATATCCGATACAGATCGGTCATTGAATTCGATCGATTTTCTGTCTTATTGATACTTCGTAAAAAGATATCATTTGATGTTAAAGATAAAAAAAAAATGAAAAATATATTACATTATATAATACTGGTAGGAACTTTGATTAATTAGTATAATTGGGGGACAAGTGATGTGGATAAATCATGATCCTGCTATACTTATATCTTCATTCGATTTGATAATAGAAACAATCGATAATTAAGATCTCTAATCTAGATCTTATTGTATATGTAAATTAATAAAAATATGATTACAAATGTATTATTATTATCTAATACGTGGATAGGTAAAAAAAGACAGTTAATGTTATTTTGATTAAAATCTGATCATATATTTATCACACAATTAAGGAATTTTCTCATCGTTAGCATTAGTAAACGTTATTATCGTTGTTAGTTCCGTTTCGAAAGGTACGTCAATAATTATTGATGCGGATATGAAAAAAGAAAAAAAAAAAAAAAAAAAAAAGAAAAAAAAAAGAAAAAAAAAAGGAACGTCGTCGTCTTACGTTAGATACATTGTGATATCCGTTTATCATAAATAGTGTCATGATCGAAAAATAAATTCCTTTTTCTACTCTTATGATGATATTGAACGAAAAATCCACCGATGACGTAACAATAATGCTCGTACGAGAAGAAGAGTGTATCCGTGGTGTCAGATCCTACCTCTCTCTGCTATTCCATCTCATTTACATACGTCAATGATTAATCCGAAGATAGTTAACGCATCTCGTGAAGAGATATACCGTAGAGGACGAGTAAACACGTGTCCAATCATGGGAAATGAAAAGATTCCTTGGTTAAACTGCAGTTCGATACGATCCGTCGTAACGCGTAGATCTGATCGTTCAGGTACGATGATACTTTCGATCTTATTACAACCTTTCTGTATTTTTATCAATCATACAATTTAGAACAATATTTTTTCTCCAAATTATTGATTAATAATATAAATATATTATCCATGATTTTGTGCATCAATACTTTCTGTCGATCAGCATAATCGTTTCTCTTTTCACATTACAACGGTGATTTATTAAACGTTGGAATAAAGTGAATGAAAATAACAACAACAACAACAATAATTCTAGATCGTAATAACGGAACGTTACACTTCCTTTCCTCGTTAATGATGTCTTCGCTTTTTTATTTATTTTTTCCTTCTCTCTCTCTCTCTCTCTCTTTTGATGATAACCAAATATAACTCACAACGAGAATATCGCGTGTTGCTTAGAAAATTCTTTTTCAGTGGAATGTTTAACGAACCGATTATTTGTTAGTGCTTATTTAATTAAATCGATGCCATTAAGTGTGCATTTTGTGCATAGACCACCGTGACCAATTAAATATTCCTTCTCTATTCGGTAAAAGTGTCGGTTCCTTCATTAAATTTATCGTTAAAAGTTCGCTTGTCGCAAAATTATGAAAAAAAGATGCTTGTTAATGTAAACAAAACAAAATTACAATTATCGATTAAATACATAGTTTGATAATCCTTATCAAAAATCTGTACATCGATTATTAACCATTGTTTGCTGTTTTTTTACCATTAAAAGTGAAACCATAATTTCATTTGTATAAAAATTGATCTTCAATGCTATTTCATAAATCAAAATACTTGGTTTTCTCCTAACACTTCATTACCTTCTTTAGTTACTACTTAATGTGAGTGAGTACACGTATTAGGTAACGTATCAAGTTCTTTCCAACGATCGTGATCTTGACAATATTCGTATAATTGTGATCAGTATGCCAACAACGTCGTGCTATCATAAAATTATCATTCCAAATATCTTGGAATACATAAATCATATCTATGATGTAATAATACAAAAAAGTAATATCTACATTTATTTGTTATTTATAATATCCAAAAGAACTCATTTATATATATTTTTTTCTATCTTTTTCTAAAAAAGAAGTAAACAAAAAAAAAGGGAAAGTATATTTTTTCTTAAATATATTACCTGAATAATAATCGAAAGATATATACGTTAGTGAAAAATACTTTTTATGTATAAATAAAAAAAAAATTAAAAATATTCTTGGAATTTATGAATCAGAAGCCTTGTAATGTAACGATCGTAAGAGTTCACTTATTTTTAACTCGAGATAAGCGTGCACTCACACGTATGTAACACGGAAAGTGTCTCGATCTGGGCCAGTCCGGTACCCCACCCCATGATCTTGAGTGTGATCTGTTGGTCCCGTTGGCCTCTGCTCTGCTCGGTTTCTTTCTTTCTCTCTCTCCTTGGTTCTCCCTGAACCGATTCTGTTGGTCCTCAATTACTTCCATCCGGACACACGGATCGGTAGGGTTTACTAAGAGAGCACGAGTCCTCCGAGGGTTCAGTACGAAACGCGCGTTCGAACTCGAAGGAACCTTCTCCTTTGAGATTTTAATTCCTCTCTTCGAGGAGATCTCGATAAACGGATATAATTAAAAATATAAAAAGAGAAAAGAAATAAAAAAAAAAAATCAAAAGTAAAAAAAGTAATTAACAACCGATATAAATATAATTTTTAATATTGAATATTAACACGTTAATCCTTCGATCTCAATGATCACGCCGATAACGAGATTACGAGTGTTTGTTTCTTCAATTTCCAGTATTACTCGAGAGGATTCTATCAAGGATCGATTCAAATAGCAGGAATAAAAATGGATCCTGCTATTGATAAGATGACGACACGATTAATCCTATTGCTTATCCTTTCTTTTTTTACTCCTTTTTCTCATGGATTTAATACGAGTAAGTGTTTTTATATAAATATTTTTATATTTTATATATACTCTATATATTTTTTATTTATATTATATATATATTATGTATATTATTTATTTTCGTTCGTCACACATTAACGTATTTGATGATAATAATGTTATCGTAATTTAATCATTATTATGATCTCCAAAGAAATCATTTAAATCGATATAAAAATAATTAAAGAGGAATATTGTGTTTCAAAAGAAAAACTTTTACGTTAGGATTGATCAGAAGTTTCTAATTGGTCTCTTCGGGTAACCATAAAGAGAGACGCATCTTTTTAAAATTAGATTTTAAATGACTTTCCTGTCATTGTTTGACTCTTGTGAGATCGGTGAATGGAACCATTCTCTCTTTCTCTCTTTTTCTCTCTCTTCAAATAAGATCTTTTAATGAATGCCGAAACACAAAGATCCAAAAGCAAACGTTAATCGTTTACCCACGACGATCGATCGTACTCATCTTTGAGGTTATGTTACGCCATCGCACAACTAGAGCACGCTGTCTGACACAAGGACGATACCAATTACGTAATCGATGCGCTTGTAATGGTCAACGGTGGCCATTAAAGAAAACCGATAACATCGATGAAAAAAGAACGAAAAAATTTATTTAAAAAAATGTGAAGAAAATACACAAAGAGAATAATATATATAAAATACCGAACAAGAGAATAATTCTTCAAAAATTGATCGACGCGTTTAAAAGTATTTTTAACCGTTTAAACATAAGTTATAATAATTTGATATCTTTTACATGTATGTACCTACATTTTTTTGCAATAGGTCTTGAACGTATTTTTTTTCTAATAATGAAAAAAAAAGAAAAAAAAAAAATCCTTTACATACATTCTAATTTATTCATTCTCATGAATTATACATTTTTGTTTCGTTTTAAAATTGGATTTTGAGGTAATGGACATTCGGTTATTGGACAAATTCAACTTGCACGAAGTATTTGAAGTAGTTGAAAAAAGGAAAGGAGAAAAAACAAGCTAAATAATGACGAGGATAGATTAAATACTTTCGTTTTCAAAAAAAAGAAAGAAAAAAAATCAAATGCTACTATCACCGTATGAGTCATTAAAATGATTCGAAGAGAAAGAATCCCGTATAAAGAAAACTTTCACCGAGGAGAATGATTTATCCGACTATCATACTGATCGAGCAACAACGTGAGATCGTTAACCGTTAACAATCTAACAATGCATTGTATTGC
Organism: Polistes fuscatus; assembly: GCF_010416935.1. NCBI lineage: Eukaryota > Metazoa > Arthropoda > Insecta > Hymenoptera > Vespidae > Polistes > Polistes fuscatus. The sequence goes on from NW_025113096.1 coordinate 1,710,282, forward strand.
TTATTTAATAAAGAATCTCTTTTCGCGCCATTACCCGTCCGTTTATGATAAATCGGGGAATAGTTACGTTGAAGACGTAACTATCAAGCGTAAATCCGTTGTCTCGTTTATCAAAGAAAACATTTCGTTGCGAGAACTTCGTTATTTATTTGCTCTAACTATTTGTATACTTGTTTTTTTTTCCGATTATTGTCAAGTTTTGTTTAAAATCTACGATAATCTTAACGTAATGTAAGCTTCGGAATTTTTCAATTAACAGTTGGATCATGTGAATTGGCATTAAAAGATTTCAAGATACACGCTAACGATATGTGACAAAGTTATTTTCTTCGTTGGTGAAATCAACATATCCGGCAACAATAATTTATAATAATAGCGACTGTCTGTTTCTTTAAAGTAGCAATAAATATACACCTCATACATGCGTCTCTCTCCCTCTCTTTCATTTTCTTTTTTTAAATTTTATTTACTATTTTTTTTCCAACTTTACATAGTCCATGTTCTACACAACAGGTTTGCGAGTTCTATGTAAACGACTATTATAGACGTTTCTATTCGTATAGTGCAATCATCGATGATGTCAACGACAGTGAAACGTGTTTGACGGATGCCTTTGTAATCGTCACTTTTGTTCGTTCGTTTAAAATCGATACAAGATGAAAGAGGATACATGAACGAACGTTTTCAGTTGTTCGTTCATATCTATTCTTAGGATAAAAATAATATTAGTAGTATTGAAAATATGTAAATGTTTAACTTTATAAGAGAAAGAGAAGAAAAAATAATTGTATATTAAATTTGTATCAATTTGTTATTTACTTTTTTCTTTTTTATCTTTCCCCCAGAATGTCGAACAAAAACTTCACCAGGCAGAGAAGTGATTTGTTATACTTCGAAAAAGGATGTGAAATTAATCGGAGATTCGATCTGCAGGTGCACCACTTTGGTACATCAAGGACACGACATACAAAATCTTTCAGTTACCGGTAAGTCTTTCTTTTTTATTTGAAAAAAAAAAAGAAACATATTTCAAAATTCTATTATAACGAATACCAACAAGCTTAACGTAACCAAATTAACATAATAAAAAAATTACCTACGTACGTGCATCGAATCAAGAGTACAAAACGATTACTCATCGAGAACATTCTTGCAAAATTCAATGACCAGACACCCACGTTCAGGATACAACCATAACGGTTGTTATATGACTCATTAACTCGATCTAATCTAACATAAGTAATTTTCAATGAATCAATCAATTCTTACGTTTTCGTCAAATAAGTAAGGAATGAAACAAAAAATATAATATCAGATTAAAGTTCGAAGTTCAAATAGTTAATGGTTAATAATAAATCGATGTCCTTGGTATCATGGTCGATTAAATAGCACACCAAATCGTCTTGGGATAGATAGATAGATAGAAGAAAAAAAAAAGAAGAAGGAAAAAAGAAGTAAGATGACGAAACTAATGAGAAATCGAGAATATGTTACTGGAAATTCTTTCTAACCATGATAGGTAGTATGATGACGTTAGAGTGTCGTTGCGCTTATGCGACGACTTCAAGGAATTGCATAAACGATCCAGCCCGTATTTGAAACCATCGGGTGGTAGTCGTGTCCTTGCACTTGCAACAAGAGACTGCACAAGATACACATCGCTAACCTTTGGATCTGTATATATATCTGTTTCTCTCTCTCGGAAGGTGTATAAAATTTATACTCAACACGTTTACATTTAATTTATTATTTATGAAACCAGATTGATATCGGAGTTTAATTTTCATATACCATAATGGTATAATTCAATTCGAGAAGAGACACTTAAAACACATATTTCAATCATCTACACCTATGTTTCTATATATTTTATAAATATATTATATATTTTCAAGGAAAAGATGATACGATGTTACTGATCGCAAGATATCATCTCGTGTTCCTCGATACCTGTTGCTTAACAATATCCCTAAGAAAAAATCTCTGACATAATTCGATCTTCTCATCCGATGTGACCATCACATTATTTTTCTTTTATCTTATTTCTATCTTTATTTTTTTTGATTCGTAAAAGTATGTATTTGCAAATAATCAGAAACCTATGTTATCGTTGTGATGATGATATTTATCGAAATTAATAAATTTTAAATCGAAATGAAGTCTCGTTAATATTATCGATAATAATAATAACGTATAAAATTTTGGAAGATAAATATACATATTTATTAATATTTTTTTATTTGATATTACTGTTTTATGAAAAAAAAAAAAAAAAACGTGACACTTTAGGATTGAACAAAAATTGACGAAAATAAAATTGCTACCTCATGGAAAAAAGAAACCCCTGAGTAGAGAGAGAGAGACGGATAGACGGGGTAAGGAAAAAAAAATGTATAGGACGTGAGATTATGCGAACATGAGAATCTATCCAGGAGAAACCTTAAAAATGTAGGAGGAACGCTTTTTTTTTTTTCTTTTTTAAGGATTGTTTCTCGAAAGGTAAAAGATATATAATATAAAAAAAAAAGAAATTTTTTTTTTTGGGCCAAGAAGACATGCGATCTCGAAAGTATTGGAACACACACACGTGAGAGTATTCTAATATATTATTTTAATATATCTATACGAGCGTGATTAATTAAATATTTGAAACCACGAAAGTGGTCCCTATTTCTTTGTCGGATGATTCAGATTTAAAAAAAAAAAAAAAGGAGTATTACTTTCCCTGTTCCGGTCCAACCGAACCCATAGAAATTACGTAAAACATCATTCGCATGAATGATAATAAATCGATGATCTATATTCCGATCAAGCTTGACATTCAAGAACTTTTTAAATTATGAATTATAAAAAGACATAAATTGTCTTGTTTGTTTGTACATGCACGAAGAATAATTAAACTTGCTTACTCATAAGCCGATTACATTTCAAATAAATAGGATTATGAATATCACAATGAATTTTTGTTGTTGTAATCTAATTGTAAGTAACTTCAAGAATTACGATGATGTAATTATGCAGTGAACTTTGACGCGTCGCACTGTTGCAACAATGAAAAAAAGAAAATAAAATTCCTCATTCGTCGTTCGCTTGATTTTCTTACCAAGAATTCTTTTAATCCTAGGTATCCTATAATAGTAATAATAATAATAATATGATTTAATACAAAATATAATAAATGAAATATTGCGAATTATTTTACATGATCTAATTTATTCTTCGACGTAGAAAATTTCGTTTCATTTGTTTATAAAGAAATTTTGTAATATGATATATAATTAAAATAAAAGTGATTAACGAAACTATAAAAAAAAATAAAAAATATTTATAATAATCGTCAATTGGATTCCCCATAGTACTTTCGATTTTCGTTGAAAAGAGATTGTACGAGATGTGAACGTAGATCGTTGCAAAAATTGCGATTAAAAGTGTTTACTTTCTTCTTTCTATGCTCCTCTCTCGATTTTGCGACGAGAAAATAATTACAATCATCTAACAATCTAATCGTCTACCTTGAAGACTACCAATGTATACAGCAATTAGTTGATCATACATTCTTTATGTTATTATAAAATGAAATATGCGATGCACTTTTGTAAAAATGATTACACCAAGTTAACCATGACTTTTCTACCTTTTCAACGAACGATATTTTTTTACAAGATGAATTTTCTTTTTTTTTTTTTCCCCTTTTTTACAATTAATACCAGAAAGGTCGAATTCAACGCACGTGAATCCGTGATAAAAATAAATTAATTTTATTACACGTGTCGTTTCTAGATCAATTGAAAAGATTAATCACGAAATTGCATTCGAACAATGTATTAATATATCTCAACAATATTTTTTAATTGTCATTAATTAAAACTACATTGTACCTGTCTGTTAAGTATTTTTTTAATTAAATGATCGTCTCGTCAGTTTTTAATAAGATTTTTTTCATTCGTTTTACCGAACATACCTTAAAGAGAAATGAATTTTGAATATGTCTTATCTAGATTTTCAAGAATTTAGCGAAGATCTAAAAGAAGTGAATCCTCCACTCCAATTCGTTATTTCCGTTAACGATCCTGCAGGAATTCTTAAAACTTCCGGTACGATTCGTCAGACGGCTGCTGCCCGTTTGGTTAACATTTTAAATGAGGTAAGTTATTCGTAAGATTTTAATCGAAAAAATCAATATAAATATATCACGTGGAAAATGTTAACTTTTTTTCTTTAGCAAAAAAACAAGTTGATACAGAATGACGTAGTACTAATAAATAATTTTTATCTTAACTCGTATACTTTTATTTTGTTGAGAACAGAGAGATACGTAATTTAATCATTTATTACTTTACTTCAAATATTATAATTATTATCATTCGAATGTTTATCGAATTAATTATTGTATGCCTAAATATAGGCAATGAAAAATTGTTCACTGTCGATAAAGTTGCTTTCCGGTGTGTTAATTATCAACCGATTCAATTACACTTCTATGCATTACGTGTAATCAAAGAATACAGGTGTAAAAGTCCGATATGTTATCTTAAAAACTTTTTACCGAGAAATGTCTATAAAAAACAACGTTACCGACGAAGTTTGGAGTGTTATCAATTTTTAGGTGCAACATTAATATAATATTTCTATTTTAATGATAACAAAGTACAGAATTAATATTATACATTATTTATAGGTAATATAATTAATATATTATTTGAAGGTTGACGGTGTGGAACTAAATGTAACAGCTGGTTCAAAAGAACGTCTTTATCACTTCGTGAAGGGTCTGAAAGACGAAATGGTACGAAAATCTATCGACAAAAGGATACTGATGTCATTACCAACGAAACCAGAAGATTTAGCGAAACAATTCGATTTAAAACAACTTTCTAAGTAAGAAAACTTTTTTTTAATAATGTGTTTTTCATTATTTTTTTACGAGTATATAGCGAACAACTGAATGAGACGAGTAAAATGTTACGAAAATATAATTCACGATTTATTTAATATCCTTGTTCGTTGTCGTTCAATTTGAAAAATCATATTATAGGTAAATGTAAAGGAAACAGTAGTAAAAAAAAAAGAAAAAGAAAGATTATTGAGCATTCTGGTAGATAACTTTATCCTTGTAACACTTGAAAGATTACTCGCGTACGTGGATCATTTTAAGTATACTTACATTCGTTGTTCATTTGATTGAATCATACGCGAAATGATGATGATCCATATCGCACTTATGTGAGACAATCTGACTATTCGGAGTATTAACTGAATATGAATGAGCTTAGAAACTTATTCGGAATAAAATATTACGAATGTAAATGAATTCATGTTATAGTATCATTTTTTAAAACAAGCTCACGTGATCCCGATGACACGAATACCTTACATATATTATCAATCTTCATTTTTTTCTTTATTAATTCATTGTTCTTTCTTTTTTTTTTTTCTTTTCGTAATCCAATTTTATAAATCATTTCGTCATTGTAACGTTTAATGAGAATCTCAAGAAACATTAACATCGTTGTAATGTCACTGGAAAGCATAAATTATGGAAATCGAGTTAGAAGTATGAACAACAAAAAATCTACAACAGATGCACTTATTATCTCTCTCTATTTCTTTTTTTTATTTTTTTCTAATTGTCTAGTATCATATTACGGAAGAATATGACGTTAAAGTATTGTATATACGTAAAATGTCAAATGCAATCTAATTTATATATTCTTTTTCCATAAACAGATACGTGGATTTATTTACGATTGCCACTCATTACCTAACAGATGACGATGAAGTTTATTATACTTTTCATCCTTCCCGTATGATGGGTTTATTCGATATGCTCAACACAGACAGCTTAGTTGATCTTATAAGCGGATTAGGTGCACCAAAGAACAAGCTATTGATTTCTATGCCATCGAGTGCTTACAAATTCAATTTGAAAAATGAAACGGAGAATGCACCAAGGTCAAATACCGAGGACAAATACCCAACTGTCATCGATCGGAAAGAGGTAAGAACAAAAAAAATGAAATAGAAAGAGAGATGAGAAGAATCTAATTAGCATTGAATTTAAATATATTACGATCACATAGTGTTAACAGAATAAGAAGTAGGTTGAAAACAATTTGTCGATTATACTTCTAGTTCTGCGAATCAATGGACGACGAAGAATGGACTATCGAAAGAGACGAGGATTTAACGGCACCTTACGCGTTTAAAAATAAAACATGGATTGCATTCGAGGACAAAATTTCAGCTCGCATTAAAGTATAACTAAGTGAATTATAATTTCCCTTTCTATCTTTCTTACTTTTTTTATGTTATATAATAAAATTGATTTTTGTTTATAGGGAAAATATGTAATTCTACGTGGACTTGCTGGTTTGGGTATTTGGGACATAGAAAATGATTTAAAAAGTGATTGTGGTGAACCGATTACTCATGATGTTCATCAATCTTTTAGAAATTTGAAGAAAAGATCGGCACACGATGTGTTCACTTCGCTAGAAGATGATCTTCATGTAAATATATATATATATAAATCTTAATTTATGATAAAAATTATATTGTTTTAATCATTTGATACTCTTATCGTCAATCTATTATTCATTCTTGATTTTTAGCAAGCAAAAATTACTTATCCTAATAAAGTAAAGTCATCGGACTACAGAGTGGTTCGAGTAGTCGATACCGAGGGACACATTCGTGCAGTACGCGAAAATACGCAAACTGAATTTCCTTGTGTAAGGCAAGGTTTCTTCGTGCATCCAAAAAGTTGCAACAGGTAATCATTTAGTTGAAATTAAAAATCTTCATCTGTACAGTATACCGACAAATATATTATATAAAATTTTAAATTATTCCTTTAACAGATTTTATCGATGTGTCAAATTCAATCAAGCCATAGAGAATTACTCGGTCTTCGAATTTGATTGTCCAGCTGGATTGGCATTCGACGAGCGAACAGAAGTTTGCGTTTGGCCAGGATCTTTGTCCCAAGGATCTCCATGTCCTGGAAGTAGCGAAGTTGCACCTGCTCCTCAAGTTAGATTTCAATGCCCACCTAAACCAGGATACTACGCCGATCCTCGAAATTGTCGTTGGTTCTTTGCCTGCATGGATTTAGGTATGGCAGATCTTCTCTTTTATGTATTTCTATTTAAACAGCATACTCGTTGTATACTTATACAAGAACTTAATAACAGGTGGACCAGAAATGGTGGCTTTCGAATTTCGTTGCCCTTATGAATTGGTATTCGATCAAGAAAAATTAGTTTGCGAGTGGCCTTGGTTGGTACCCAGTTGTTCAAATTCTGGATCGGGCTATACAAGAAGCGAATATGATATTCATGCTAGTAGCGGATCTACTCAAGGTGTGGGTGGATTTGTTACCGGTGGAATACCCGATGGATTTTCAGGAACAACTGGAGCAGGTTATTATCAAACTGGTGCTAATGGATTTACTGGTTCATCTGGTACAGGATTTACGGGTTCATCTGGTACAAGATTTACTGGTTCATCAATTGGACACGGCATTGGACAATCAGGCTTGAATACAGGTTATTCGGATGTAACTGGAGGATTTTCAACTGGATCAGGTACTAGTAGTACTACGGGATATGGATCAATTACTGGTTCACATGGAATTGGTGGACATTTTACGGGAAGTGTATCAGATGGATTCAAAGGTTCAACAGGCACAGGATATATTGGAATTCAAACAAATACCGATGGATCTAGATATTCAGGATCGTTAGGATCTAGTAGTGTATATCGGGATTCTACAACTGGTGTCCACGCAGGATCGGGATATACGAAAACTGGTAGTGATTCGTCGAGTTCTAACACCTATTTACAATCGAATGGTCATAGCTCTTTTGGATCAGGATATTCACAAGGAACACGTGGTCCTTATCAAGGTTCTAGTAATACGATTCAAACTGGTGGTGGATCTGCAGGATCTATTAATGGTGTATATACCAGTGGTATATCGACCAGTGGATTATCAGGTTCCCAATATACGGGAGGTTTAGTAACTGGTAATGAATATTCTGAATCGTCTAGTACTGGTTATAAAGGGGGATCTGGAAAAATTGATTCTGGTTTTGGATATACAAGACCGATAGATTTACATACTCAAGGTTTCAACGAACAGAAAGGATCTAGTGGATATTCAGACAGTACATTACATTCGGGAGTAACTAAAGGAACATTTGGACAAACAGGAGGATACACAGGATCATCTGGAAGTAGCTATACTGATTCTTCGAACAGAGGATATTCGCGAAGGCCTTCTATTTCTGGATCTTCTGCTGGAATTGGACCTGCTGGAACAATTAATTACTCAGGATCTACAGGATCTGGATATACTGGATCAGATTTCTCAACGAAAACAAAATATACAGGCTCATTTGATGCGGGACACTTTGGAGGTTCTAGCACTGTATTTACAGGATCAACGTCAATAGGTTCAAATTATCCTGATAAATCGATAGTAAGTGGAAAAGTTGTACCGGGAGTATTACAAGGTGCAGGTTACGACACGACATCTACATTGACACAAGGCCATACGGGTAGCAGTTCTCATTATTTTGAAAAATCTAAAGATTCTGAATTGCCTGGTTATACTATACCAGTACAAATTATACCCGGGGAAGTACCGTATTATACAAGTGGTGTTACTGGAGGTAGTTCAGTAACAGATACTGTTAGTGGAACCTACAGTGATGGAAAAATTGGTTCGGGTTCTACAGCATCAATATTTACAAATTATCAAGGCCAAACAGGTACACATATTGCTGATCATACAGTATCTCGTGGTCCCACATATTCCGGAATCAAAACAACTTACACCGGTGGTACTGATGCAACAAACGTTTTCCGTAAAGATGGATTCAGTAAATACGATGGTGTTTCGGGAAGTAATTTAAATATTACATTAGTACTTGATAAAACTACGCCTATACCTAATAGATTTTATCAACATACTGGTTATTCTGATGGTTATAATCTTGGACAAACAAGTACTGGCGCTATCATTACTGGTACCAATGTCGAAGGGGCCATAGTTACTGACGATTCTTCTTCTGGATCTGTTATTACTCAAGGAGATATATCTGGATCAATTTCAACAGGATCAGCTCAACAAGGAACTGTTATCACTGGAAGTAGTCAACCAGGATATGTTAAAACACAAACTGGTTCTCCTGGCTATGTTGTTAGTGATGGAGTTAAAACTATCTATTCTGAATCAGCCAGTCCAGGCACTTTGTTGCACGGATCCGTTTCTTCGGGCGTTTCATTGGGTGGAACTCCTACTTCTGGTATAATCTTACAGGGACAGAGTAGCCCAAGTACTCATTTAACTGGCCAAACTTCTAGTGGTGTTTTAGTAGGTGGAAACGTTCAAGAAGGTACTACTGTTGGAGGAAATTATTTCTATACCGGTTCTGAATCGTCAATTTATAATAGTAACAGAGGTTCGATTAATGTAGGACAGGTGACCCCTTCAACCACTGAAAGAACAAGTTATAAAACAAATGAATACCATGATAACGGAGGACGTGGTACCATCAAATTTAATAATGGTCTCGTTACTACTAAATACACTGAAAGTGATCTTACAGATTACAGAACTTCAATTGGTACGCTTCCCGACAATGTTGTGCCTGGAGGCAGATTGGACGGAATCTACAGTCAAACAGGTTCTTCGGGATACACTTCTACTAAATCTAATACATTCATTCAAGATGGATTTACAAAAACAGGACCCACAAGAACGGGATATGTAACTGCAACCTTAGGTGGTAGAGGATCTTACGCTACCAGTACTGGACAGCGACCTACAATAAATTATGATAAAATTGGAGAAAACGCTTTTGACGGAAATGTTGCTGGGTACACGAAAACGTCTAAGATCTATTCAAATGTAATTACATCAACTGAGGCACCAGATGCTACTCATATCGACACGTCTAAAATCACTTTGGGACCAGCTGTATCGCATTCGGTATCAAATATTTACGATAATACTGGTGGTACAAGATATTCCACGTCTAGCGGAGGATCTTATACGGTGACGACACCTTCTTACCTAGATGTTGGAATTTCTCAAACACCATCGACCATAGATTCTGCAGGAGTAACACCTATATCGATTGGAGTTGACACGCACAATAAACCAAGCTACGTATCTGAACAAGTTCCAACAGGATTTGTTAAACATAAACAACCAACACCTACTGTTTCATCAGGACTTTACACTACTGGACCACTTGAAAACTACAGAACAACAATTTTCGAAGCAGCTAAAATTCCAATATCCGAAACTATGGTTCAACCAGTATTCGATAATGGTTACAAAACTATTATTTCTTCAACACCTATCCCAATTACTTCAACCGGAGCAACATATACTTATAAGGATAATCGCTTCAACACTGGATCTCTTTCCACGCATGGACAATCTGTCTTCGAAACTGGGGCTTCTTTCCAATCAACTGGTTTATACAATCAAACAGATCACATCCCTGTTACCACCTCTTTACCTTCAGTTTCTATATCTTCTGGATATGTTTCGGAAAAGTCAAGACCATCAACAATATTTGGAACTTATACACAACCGACTTTGCAACCAGAGGTAACTTTTTTACTCGATCCATTGAATTTATTATTATCACATTATTGTGTCTCAAATTAAATGAATCTTAAGACATAAGTAATATTATAATAGTGATTAATAATTTGATTGTTTCTTAGATACAATACGTTCCTAGTAGCACTACAGGATCCGTTTCAACTGGTTTTAATGGATATACTTATACTAAAGGAAAGATACCATTTGGAAAAGATGTCACACCTTCTACTATAATTTATCAGCAACCAACAGAAAGTATACAGGTTCGATGATTTATTTAAAATGACATCATTTTCTAAATATAAATGTTCATAAAATATAACGAAAAAGTTTTCTTTTTTTTCAGTCATCGTCAACGACACCTTCTTCACCTATCGGAGTAGTCTACACGAAACCATTCTCATTATCCAGTATTACTTATGATCAGTCTACGCCAAAATCTATTTCAGTGACTGATGATCAAGATTACACGACGAAAACAAAGACATCATTTGGATCGAGCACTTCTTTTGGAGGATCACCAACGAATTTAGATATCTCACGAGATAAAGTAGAGACCCTTGTAAATAATTACAACAGAGGAACAGTTAAATATGTTCCTAGTAAATATGACACCTATACTGGAATCGATAGTACAAGTTCTACAGGATCGACTTACAGAGGATCAAGCAGAAAACAATCATCCTATTCAACTTCGGCTGGTCAAACTTACGTTGGATCAACGAGAACGCAAAGTACACCAATTATAACGACGTACTCAGGTGGTTACAGCAAAACGTCATCTGTAACACCGTCTTACGAAATAAGCACGAAAACAACAGGAGTTCAAACTAAAGGCAAAGTTATTGTTAAATGGAGCGATCTTCATCCGTTACTGATTAGCAAACTCGGTGCAGAATGTACTTGCAAAGCTGATCCCTTCGGAAATCTTCGTGGACCTGGAAAGAAATTAATAAACTCATCGAAGGGTCAAATAGATCTTGCCAATTACGATGAGTCAGATGTTTATGTTGATCTCGAAAATGATGGCTCAGGCGAATACGATTACGTTACCAATTATGAATCTTCCTCACCGAGACCTTTTAAAATTGAGAATAAGGCTATCATTGGAAACACTGATAAGTTTTCTTCGATCAAAAGTGTGTCTCCTGGTTCGACTTATTTACCTAGCGTATCTACATCCGCTGTTACTCGCAGTTATATTCCCAATGAAAGATCAGGAAAGAAATTGGAGCAAAGTGATTCGAGTACCAACTCAATCGGTGGCTCGTCGACCAACTTCAATAGCTTTGTTCCGAAAAATCTCGAGGAATCCGAAGAAATTCTTGAAGGTCCCAACGATTGTGCCAGACCTGGTCTTTTCAGACATCCAAACTCCTGTAACAAATTCTATGCTTGTCACTGGGACGAATGGAAGAAAACATTTACTCTTCATGTATTCAATTGTCCGGTGTTCTTAACCTTCGATAGCAACGCAGATGCCTGCAATTGGCCCAGCAAGGGACCAGCCTGCCAAGATGGCAACTTATTGGTTTAAAATTACAACTATTGTTCTTCCATTATTCGTTTATTTACGATCACGAGCAAACATTTCTTTCCTTTTATCGTCTTCTTCTTCTTCTTCGTCTTTTGAAATTTCAAAGATGATTGCAACGATACTCAATCTTCAGATCACGTGAAATCTAATGGCAATTGTTAAATTTTTATTAATTACGAATGTTTGATAAAATTCTTTACGAGCGTATTAACAAAATGAACGAAACGAAAAAGAAAGAAATGAGATAAAATTTTCAACAATCGGATCATAACGTACAAGTTAAATTATCCGAAAGATTTTCGATTTATTTGTTAACTGCATGAGTATGAACAAATACGTGAATGAAGGAGAAACGTGATTCAAGATGAACGAGATGGAAGCGTTCTTAAGGTGCATAGACCTAATGATGCCTCTCGAGTTTTAAAACAATAAGTGAAAGCCTACTTTATTGTGATCTTTGATCCAAATCGAACCGAGAGATCGATACGAACGATTTCGATGCGATATTCTCGCGAGCAATTGTAAATATTTCAACTTTTATATTTTCTTTCTATTTCTTTCTAAATTTGTATATATCTATTATTATATATGCACATATATATTTATACATTATACAAGCATATATATATGTGTGTGTGTGTGCGTTATGAGACCTTATCTTTTTCTTTGAAAATATACGAAAAGAGAAATTCGAACTAATTTTGAATATAATGAGAGAAAAAAAATTAGAAAGAAATGTGACACCACGTCGAATACTCGAAAATGTTATTAGCTTCTATAATAACTTATATATGAGTAGATATTAATTTCGTAAGATTATTTAAATTAAGTGTCGATAAAAATTACACACTGAACGTTATTTAACGATACAAAAATAGATCCCAGATCAATGCACAATTTTTTTTTATGAAAGATTCACTCGAATCGGATCTAAATTATCCGAATTTTTCTTGATTATTTGTTTTTATCATTATTTCTTGTTTAATTAATTCTGTGTTCAATCCATTACTATATTTTATCGCTCTGTTTGTTCAACCACTCCGCGATTTAATCGTCAATTTAATTATCTATCTATTATTTATTTCGTTCGCTTGTTTTATTCGATAGCTTTTAAGTATGGCATGCCAAATGCAATACCCATTTTATTGTCTATCCTTATGGCATAATTTCTTGTTTTATTTTTCTTTATAAACTACGAATAAACCCTCTACAATGTGGAATTTTTTTTTTTTAAATTAATCTGTTCAAACAAAATTATATGATGTGATAATGATTGTAACATATATTCGTTACGTTTGTCCTATTTGAAAAAAAAAAAAAACGAATAAAAATTCAAGAAATATACTTGAAAAGAAAATGAGACGAATAATATGTATATTACAATCCAATAGTATAACTGATACTAGTACAACTATAGTATACTATAAGTATAATCTATAATTAACAAATGTTAATGTTCGAATACGAACTAACGAATAATTTTATAACGAAAAATGAAATAATAATACGTAAAAAAGAATACAGATAATATTAGTGCGTATTTTAAACATTGCGTTGTATTATCGAGGGTTAAAAACGTTTTCTTTTTCTTTAGATATTATTCCCTTCTTTGCGTCCTAAGTCAAAGCTTTTATCGCATCTGTCGTGCCATTTCATTATAATTATTTTCTGTTAATGATTATAAAATGAATGTGTGAAATAAAATTACAAAAGAAACGAAATTTTATTTAACACCTGTCAATATTATTAATATAAAAAAATATATAATTATGAGACACATTTCGTTCGTACGACGGAATAGAAGAAAATGAATCTAATCACCAGATCAAATTTCTATTTCATACTTTAGCTGCTCGCTTCTTTTAAATTCATATATTTACTCTGATAATTAATTACAACCAATCACTCCGGCCGATTTGGAATTTTTCGACATGAATGAGTGATCGGAAGGATTTTAAAATTGAGTTACTACTTTAAAAAGTTCTGAAATGCCTCCGAAATACACCTACTTCACAGTAGTTTATTGTCTCCGTACAGGTAAGCTTAAATTTTTTTACACTTTTAAACAACAATAGATATTTCTATCGATTAATTAACAATTATTTTAATACTCTAATATACTCTCTTTATATTTGAGATTGTTTAAACATATATGTACTAGTATTAGCATTACATACTTATTAACATCTTAAGAATATAAAATAATTTCGATGGAATATTTTTTTCCATGAAAATTTCCCCCTCCGAAGTCACCATTGCACAGGAACGTTAAAACAAATGTACATTAGTTTAAAAAATAAATAAAAATAAAAAAGTACTAAAATCAGATCGTTGTAATCTTAAATTTTATCGATTAGGTGAATTATACCCTTTATAGACATGTGAAGTCATCACTGCGCAGAAGCATTAAAATAATTACAAAGAATAGATAAAAATACGAAAATCAAAACGTTTTAATCTTAAATTTTATTAAATAGGCTTATTATTCTTTTTATACACATGCTCAACGTTCGGAAGGTCCTGTAAACAACTTTCACCAAAAGAACTTTAACTGAGGACAATGACTCAGATCAACGGTGAATTTCGAGGAAGAAGGATCACAGAACATATATTCCGATCTTTTAAACAACAATAGACACTTGCATTGATTAATTAACAATTATTTTAATGCACTAATGCACTCTCTTTATGTTACAGCAGAATTTTACCCCCGAAGTCCTCACTGCGCAGGACCATTAAAATAATTACATAAAATAGATAAAATACGAAAATCATAACGTTTTATTCTTAAATTTTATTAAATAGATTTATTATTCTTTTTATACACATGCTCAACGTTCGGAAGGTCCTGTAAACAACTTTCACCAAAAGAACTTTAACTGAGGACAATGACTCAGATCAACGGTGAATTTCGAGGAAGAAGGATCACAGAACATATATTCCGATCTTTTAAACAACAATAGACACTTGCATTGATTAATTAACAATTATTTTAATGCACTAATGCACTCTCTTTATGTTACAGCAGAATTTTACCCTCGAAGTCCTCACTGCGCAGGAGCATTAAAATAATTACATAAAATAGATAAAAATACGAAAATCATAACGTTTTATTCTTAAATTTTATTAAATAGATTTATTATTCTTTTTATACACATGCTCAACGTTCGGAAGGACTTGTAAACAACTTTCACCAAAAGAACTTTAACAGAGGATAATTACTCAGATCAACGGTGAATTTCGAGGAGGAGGGATCACAGAACATATACACCGAGCTTTTAGACAACAATAGACACTTGCATCGATTAATTAACAATTATTATAATGCATTAATGCACTCTCTTTATGTTACAGCAGAATTTTACCCGCGAAGTCCTCACTGCGCAGGAGCATTAAAATAATTACATAAAATAGATAAAAATACGAAAATCATAACGTTTTATTCTTAAATTATATTAAATAAGCTTATTATTCTTTTTATACACGTGTTCAACGTTCGGAAGGTCCTGTAAACAACTTTCACCAAAAGAACATTAAGAGAAGATAATTACTCAGATCAACGGTGAATTTCGAGGAGGAGGGATCACAGAACATATACACCGATCTTTAAACAACAATAGACACTTGCATCGATTAATTAAATATTATTTTAATGCACTAATGCACTCTCCTTATGTTACAGCAGAATTTTACCCTCGAAGTCCTCACTGCGCAGGAGCATTAAAATAATTACATAAAATAGATAAAAATACGAAAATCATAACGTTTTATTCTTAAATTATATTAAATAAGCTTATTATTCTTTTTATACACGTGTTCAACGTTCGGAAGGTCCTGTAAACAACTTTCACCAAAAGAACATTAAGAGAAGATAATTACTCAGATCAACGGTGAATTTCGAGGAGGAGGGATCACAGAACATATACACCGATCTTTTAAACAACAATAGACACTTGCATCGATTAATTAAATATTATTTTAATGCACTAATGCACTCTCCTTATGTTACAGCAGAATTTTACCCTCGAAGTCCTCACTGCGCAGGAGCATTAAAATAATTACATAAAATAGATAAAAATACGAAAATCATAACGTTTTATTCTTAAATTATATTAAATAAGCTTATTATTCTTTTTATACACGTGTTCAACGTTCGGAAGGTCCTGTAAACAACTTTCACCAAAAGAACATTAAGAGAAGATAATTACTCAGATCAACGGTGAATTTCGAGGAGGAGGGATCACAGAACATATACACCGATCTTTTAAACAACATAGACACTTGCATTGATTAATTAACAATTATTTTAATATTTTAATGAATTCTTATTATAATTAAGATTGTTTAAACGCATATATATTTATTTAAATATTACCTAACTTTTGACGTACTTTGAATATTAATTAATTTCTATTTTATGTTATAATAGATGAAAATTTTACCCCTTCCTACCGAAGTCATCACTGCGCAAGAACATTACAACAAATGTACATTTGTTTAAACAATTACATAAAAAATAAAAGAATATTAAAATGAGAGCGTTATAATATTAAATTTTATTGAATAATTTTATTGATTTTCTTTTATACACATGCGCAATTTTCGGAAAGTGACATAAACAACTTTCACCAAAAAAACTTTAACAGAGGATAATTACTCAGATCAACGGTGAATTTCGAGGAGGAGGGATCACAGAACATATACTCCTAGTTTTTAAGCAACGATAGACACTTGCATCTATTAATTAACAATTATTTTAATATTTTAATGAATTCTTAATAATTAAGATTGTTTAAACGCATATATATTTATTTATATATTACCTAACTTTTGACGTACTTTGAATATTAATTAATTGCGATTTTGTGTTTTAATAGATGAAAATTTTACCCCTTTCCACCGAAGTTATCACTGCGCAAGAACATTACAACAAATGTACATTTGTTTAAACAATTACATAAAAATTAAAAGAATATTAAAATGAGAACGTTATAATATTAAATTTTATTAATTAATTTTATTGATTTTCTTTTATACACATGCGCATCGTTAGGAAGGTCCTGTAAACAACTTTCACCAAAAGAACTATAACAGAGAACAATGATTCAAATCAACGGTGAATTTCGTGGAGGAGGGATGACTGAACATATACTCCGATCTTTTAAACAACAATAGACGCTTGCATCGATTAATTAACAATTATTTAAGATGTATAGAACAAAGTATTGTTCACTGCTATTATATATAATTGTTTAAACATATACATACATTACTTTAAATGTTACATACTCTTCTATTAACTTATTTTGAATAGAAAATAAATTTAATATGAATTTATTTTTATGATTTTAGATGACTGTTTCTTCAGCTTGGTTGCGTTATTTGATTGAAACATAATTATAAAAATCTCCGATTACTTAGATTATTTTACAATTATTGTTACTGGCTAAATAAAATTTAATATTAAGTGTTTATTAAAA
Organism: Polistes fuscatus; assembly: GCF_010416935.1. Classification (NCBI taxonomy): domain Eukaryota; kingdom Metazoa; phylum Arthropoda; class Insecta; order Hymenoptera; family Vespidae; genus Polistes; species Polistes fuscatus. The sequence continues at coordinate 1,727,923 of NW_025113096.1, forward strand.
TTTTATTATTTTTTTAGAAGCAATTCAATGGGTAGCGGGTGGATTCCTTCTTCGCAAAGGGCGCCATTTGTTAAGAAGGAATTTACTTCAGGGATGCGACCCTGCCCACGCGAGCCTTGATTCTATCTTACTCCCAAGGATAGAATCATGTCCTACCCTTAGCTTTTTAAAGTGAAACGCCCTATCTTTTTTTCTTATTTTTTTTTTTTTTTCTTTGCTCTTTTTAACTCGCGACTTTGCAAGCATACATGCATTTAGCATAGGAATCGAAAGCGATCGAAGGGATAACGTGCGCGATCAGTTAGACGGTTAAGTCCACGGCTATCGGTTAGACAGACTTTACTCGCCTGCAGTTAGTTTCTAATCGATCGTGTCGCGTTGATTTCTTTGTTTCGCTTAGATTTCTCGTCGTATATATTATTTCTATCGGGTTTTAATTCGCGTTTTGGTATGCATCGATGCATTTAGCATAGGAACCGAAGCTACACGTACCCAATTGGTTGCGTGGAGTGTAAGTTCCTCGTAATATATTTTTTATTATTACCCGTTTTCTTAACTTCGCGATTTGGTGTGCATCGATGCATTTAGCATAGGGACCGAAGCGACACGTGACTGGTCGAGGTACCCGGCTGGTTGCGTGAAGTCTAAGTTCCTCGTCGTATATATTTATTTTATCGCGTTTTCATTCGGGTTTTAATTCGCGTTTTGATATGCATGAATATGCACGTAGCATAGGAACTGAAACTGCATTGTATGGGATGTCTACCAAGGCCATTGGCACCGGTGGCAAACTGTACGTGCAGCGTAAGTTCCTCGTAATTAAGATTAGAGTCAGTGGACTAGTCCAACCGGTGGGATACCACTTAAAAAAAAAACGTAAAAAGTTTCACTTTAAAAAGCCTACTTTTCAACTTCTTCCCTATCCCTTTGTTTTTTTTGTTGCAGATTACATAGGAAAAGGACCACACCAGGACAGCACGAGGACCATACCAGGACAGCACGAGGACCAAACCAGGACAGCACGAGGACTTAGTTATAATAAAGGATAGTATAAGATAATTATTTGTATAATTAAATTTATAATTAAATGTATAATTACAAATTTTAATCTATTTATTCTTCTCCCCTTAGCACATTACACGCGTGTAACATTTATATTTAATGTATTTTATTTGTTCATAGGTTCCATGTTTATGCGATTCTATTCATGTTTCACTCCTCCTTTATCATTTTGATATTTGCTATTCCAATTTTCTCTTACTCTTCGATAATAATTGCAAGGATTTTCCGAATAAAACTCTTAGGGTGGGGCCTAATAGTGGGGCTTATTAAAAACCTTCTCGGGACTTTCATCTTCTATGGTTTCAATTTAATTCGGATGGGGACATCTTCAGGATGCACATCCCGGGTCTTCAGAAGCGGTTACCTCCTCGTGGTTAGACCTGGGCAATGGTATTTTACTTTCAGTATAATGTTTAACATATTTTATATGTTAAACATTCCATTGCAAGTAAAATCCAGCTAAAGACCGCTTACCATTAACATTGTAATGATAATTAGTTTCTTTCATTTTCCTAATTAATATCATATTACAATTCATTACATTGTTTTCCCTTTAATACTACCTTCATATTATATCCCACATTAAAATACTCGATTTATTTTATAGGAATACTAATCATGTGCATTCTTTCAGACGTTTTTGACGTGCAGTGCGGTCGGTAAATCACGTCTCGGTCGCGTTCGCGTTCGCGTTCGCGATAAAAAACTTTTTTATAGTTTTTTATTTTCGTTACCATCCACCCATCGTCATCCTAAGGGTAGGAGACCCATCGGGCATTCATCACTGAAGATTAAAAGTAAGTATAATTTTTCTATGAAACATTTTCTATGATAAATTTTCAATAGCTTTTGATTACGACGAAGATATTAATCGTTCTTTTTCATTTTCTGTTTCAGAACATCATTGCAATCGAGCGCGTAGGCAATGAGGTACTCGAGTGTTTGCATCGTTAAACAAAAATCGGAAATTTTTCGGGTAAAGAAACTCCGAAAGTTTCTTTTATTCGGTTTATACGTGTGCCATCGTCATCCTAAGGGTAGGAGACCCATCGAGCATTCATCACTGAAGATAAAAGGTAAATTAATTTTTATATTAAATATATTTCCTTAATAATTACTTATAATTTTTAAACTTTAACAATGATTCTAATCGTTTTGTTCTTTTCTCTCTTTTCAGAAGGCTAAGTGTTAGTGCTAGTGTTTGATATTTGAACTGCGTGCAATGCAGTTGTAAAAATTAGAATCAGTGTTGTGGTCGCGATAAGAAACACGTAAGTTTCTGATTTTCGTTGGGACCGTCTACGGCATCGTCATCTTAAGGGTAGGAGACCCATCGGGCATTCATCAATCAAGATAGAAGGTAAGTTCATTTTTCTATTAAACATTTCTTTAATAATTACTTGTAATTTTTAAATGGTAACAATGATACTAATAGTTTTCTTATTTTCTTTCTTTTCAGGAAGGTAAGCAGTGTTACAGTGTTTGATATTTTAACTGCGCGCAATGCAGTTGTAAAAATTAGAGTCAGTGTTTGTGCGAATAATTAAAAAATACAATTTTTATCGCGAAGTAGAGTCAATGTTTGTACGAATAATTAAAAAATACAATTTTTATCGCGAAGTAGAGTCAGTGTTTGTACGAATAATTAAAATACAATTTTGATCGCGAAATAGAGTCAGTGCATTCGGTTATCGTCATCCTAAGGGTAGGAGACCCATCGTGCATTCATCAATGAAGATTAGAAGTAAGTATATTTTTCTATGAAACATATTCTATGATAAATTTTTAATAGTTTTTGATTACGACGACGGTATTAATCGTTCTTTTTCATTTTCTGTTTCAGAACGTCATTGCAATTCGTGCGCGAAGCAATGTAACGGGAGTGTTTGATCGTTTATAATTATAATTTAAAATCACGGATTAGAAGCACGTTCGATCGTTAACAATAAATTCGGTCGCGTTTCGCGTTTCGCGTTCGCGTTCGCGTTCGTGTTCGCGTATTTTTGAGATTTATATATTAAATTAACTGCGAGCAATGCAGTTAATTGCATTAGAGTTTGTTCGTATAAAATTATAGTTTTTTAATTTTAAAACAGTCGTACAGACTGTTCGCGAAGTAGAGTCAGTGAAGTGCATCAGTGAAGTGCATCAGTGAAGTGACCGTGTATCGGGAGTGAAATTTTTGTGTTTGCATTGACTGCGTGCAATGCAGTCTTTGAATTAGATTGTAGAATCAGTGTTTGTACGAATAATTAAAGTAACATTTTAATCGCGAAGTAGAGTCAGTGACCGGGCGTAAATTAAATTCAAATCGTATCGCGTATGTAGAGTCAGTGTTGTTCGCCGTATAAGAAAAATTTCGGTTTCGCGATAAGAAACTCTTTTATAGTTTCTTATATTCGTTTACCGCGATATTAGAGTCACGGGAGTGCGGGGAAAAGTGCATCGAGGAATTCTCCCATGGGTCTGATGGACGAGGGATGCAGCTGGACCATTTGCTACGAAGTAGGAGTGTTTTGGAGCCACCGCAGAACTTCTAATGCTAATTGTTCATATTGCATACATGCGTCATTTTATTTTAAAATGCCACATATATGTAATATAACATTTAGCAGGTCGTGAGTAAAATTTAAAGTCCCTCCGGTGCTCAATCATGCCGAGGATGAAAGGTCCCAATCGGCACGAGTTACTGGTTGTAATTATTCCAAAAAATTATTGACGAGCACATGAGTGATTTCAAAAAAGGATTAGTCCTTTTTTGAAATTGCTCATGAAAATTGTATATTTTATTGTATGTTATATTATTAGTTCAGGATAGGTCTTCTTGTCTCATCGGTTAAATTCATTTAATTAACAGTGCAATTAATTAATGCACTTTTCTTTTTTATTACGTGTTTCGTTCGCGTTTAGTAGTGGTGAAATCGAGTATTAATTTACTCGATTTCGTCCAATAAAGCATGTAATAAATGTCTTACATGCATTGCTTCGTACTTAGTTTATTTAATCGCGATTTTATTTTTCGATATAATCAAAAAATGAGCAAGAAGACAAACCCATTCGCGACGGATAGACTCTGGCTGTTATATGGTGGCTCAAAGCCCAGTTCTTTCATTAGAACAGCCATTTAACGAAAGAGTCGTCCGAGATTTTTATTATTTTTTTTAAATTCTTAAAATCTTTTTAAAAGTCATTATAAATGACTTGTAGAGTCATAGCCCGCTTAGATTAATGAGAGAACATTTTTATATTAATCAAATTTAGATTAGGATTTTCAGCATTAATATACTAATCCCCGTTTCTCCCCCCTATACTTTCTGCGTTCTCATTTATGCGTGTGCCCAGGTGTTACACGTATGGGTGAGAAACGGTTAGTATGGGTTTAGTTTTAAGTTTTTCTCCCCCCATTTGGCGTCTGTCATTGTGCTAGTGATTGCACGTGTACATTGCACATGTGTGTGCGGTTAGGAATGTGCATTGTACATCGTTTCGCGATACGTAATACCGCGCTTATTATTTTTTAAAGTTATTGAATAAAAATAACTTGTAGAGTCACGCGTACGATACGAAATTTTCTTTTTTAACAATCGTTTTGCATAGTAGAGTTACCGCATTTATTTGCGGAAACTATGATATACTCGTATATAACTAGTATGCAATATATACTAGTTTATACTTGTATTTTTGCATTAGTCATTTATGCAATAATCACTAGCCTTGACAGACGATTACAGCAATTGGTACGTACTCCCATAAATTTAGAAAACGCGTTTGAACTAGGGTGTCGGAGGTGCCCCGGGGCATGCTCTCTAGTTTAGGCTTTTGCACCCTGGTGGTATGTGTGAGAACCGTGGAGTGTGTGGGTGGGTATGCATGTGTATTTTTTTGAGCGAATGTGAAACTTTAATTATAAGTAGGTAGGACCCCGGAATGGCACGTGGCATACTTGCACTTTTCAGTGCGAGTCCCCACCTCCGGGTTTTATACGGAATTGTCACAAAATTATATCTTTTTATTTATCTTGCTTGACTTGTAAATCTTTTTTGTGACAATTCTGTAATATGCATTATGTATCATGATTCAAAGGGATTTGCAACCATTTAAGAAATTCATTTCTATTTCGATTGTATCTCGAACGAGATAGAGTCGAAATCAAATCCGCAAAACCTTTGATGAATTGATACTTAGTTTTAAGTATTATAACTAGCACTTCGCACTATCGCGATTTAGTCTTTGAAATGTTTCATATAATTAATATAAAGAATAAATTAAATAAAAATATTGCAAAGAAATGCATTGCATTTTTAGTATTATTTTTATTTCAATTCGATTATATTACTCGATAGTAAAAGTGCGAAGTGTTATTAGGTCATCGATTAGCATAATTAACTGCTCGGACATTCGATTAAATGTGCTCGTGTAATATGTGCACAGTCGATGAACTTTTAAGTTCGTTGATTGTCCACGAGCTAGGATAGCTAACGGGAAACGCGAATGCATTTTGTAATAATTAATAAATAGAGTCACCCCCTTAACGAACATCGGAATTATTTGCATAAGATGTATGATGAAAGAAAATAAATGGAATTATTTCATATATATATTGTAATGTGAAATGTATTTCATTTATATTAGTGTTATAAGCAGTTGAGAGTAATTGGGTGAAAATGTCTTGAAGTCGTTTCTAAATTGTACGACCATAATTTGGCATATTATAACGGTTTGGTATTAGAATAGAATCGATACTTTACATGGTTAATAATATTCCTTTCGGCGATGAGATATCTCTCGACCAAAAGGTAATAATTATTTTCTATGTAAAAAGCTCAGGATGTTTTACTAATCACATTTTTCTTTTTCAGGGTTGTGTTAGGGTCGGTTAGGTTTTTTTTATAATATAGAATCAGGGACGATTCTAATTCTATATCATTAATCGTTGTAATATGCCAAATTATGCGAATACTTTTTGGAACGATTGACGTTTTTGGTCAAAGATTCTTTTCATGCTCGCACGTAGGGAATGTCCGACAGTAGGCTTGAAGAAAGAAGAGGCTAAAAGCCGAAGAGGCCCCCACTTAATTGTGGCTCAAGAGGGCAACTACAGACTTAATGAGTTATTTTCAAGTTCGACAGCATGGTTGAATCTTGAAAATAGCTCGTTGGTCATTTGATATTTTTATTGTTTTATTTTTTTGTTTTGCTCGTCAATAATTTATAATGGTTATTAAGAATGGTAATAATTAAAATAGTTTGCTTTTTGTTACAGGTGACCATCGTTGGATTTGCCATGCCACCCACCAAAGACCAAACATAATTTTTCCTAAATAAATCGAGTATTAAGAAAATTTAATTTTATAAATGATATTTCATTTAAAAGACAGAACATATTTTAAAATCATGATAGAGTACAATACCATTCCCGAATTCCCGCTCCAATATCATATCATTTTCTAATTTCCTATTACATACAGTTTCCCCACTTTTCATTCTTCATTTCATTCGTAGAAACTAATTATCTTATAATGTTTTTTAATGTCTCTTTTATTGTTTTAGGTATTAAGATTTATTCAATTATTATATTATATATTTAATTAATTTTCGTTTTATTTTGTTTCAGGATATGATTAATTCCAATCTATTTGTAAGTATTGGATTTTGATCTAGAAAAGGAATATGCTTTCGATGCATTCATTGGTTCTTCGCAAATCTAAACTAATCTTTCTGTTTTCTTTTTCAGGTTCGTTTCCAGGCCTTCTTTTCTCCTTCTTCCATTCCCCTTTTTTTCTGTTGTAGATTTAATAGAAGGAGGACCAGAGGAGGACCAGAAGAAGACCAGACGAGGACTTAATTATAGTAACGGATTGTATAAGGAAATTATTATTATAATAATTAAATGTATTATTTTGATCTGTGTTTATTGTTCTCCCCGTAGCATCGTACACGTGTGATAATTATTTTTAATGTATTTTCCGTGTTCGTAGGTTCCATGGAACAACCCGTTATTGCACACTTTTTGTATTATTTTTCTTTATTTTATGTAGATTCAAAATTTTATTATCTATTAAATGCACAAAAAATGTAATTTTCATATGTGCATTTATTGAAAATATATTAAAGTGTTTTAGTTTTTAATTAAAATCATCGATGTTACTTAAATTCTTTTCAGATGCATTCCTCGTTTTGTGTGAGAAAAATCATTGTTAAAATGCACTTTTATGTTTTTACAGGTACCAAGGACCACTCATTGCATCTTTGCAAATCTAAAATAATCTTTTCTTTTTCATTTTCAGGTTCGTTTCCAGGCCCTCTTTTCTCCTTCTTCCATTCCCCTTTGTTTTTTATTGTTGCAGATTTAATAGGAGGAGGACCAAAAGAGGATCTGCCGAGGACCAGCCGAGGACCAGTTAAGGACCAGAAGAGGACCAGAAGAGGACTTAGTATTAAAAAAGTATAGTATAAGATAAAATTAAATGTATAATTTTAATTTATTTATTCTTCTCCCCTTAGCATCGCAGGCATGTAATAATTATTTTTAATGTATTTTTGATGTATTTTATTCGTTCACAGGTTTCATGTTATATCAATTCTATTCATGTTTCACTCCGTCTTAATCATTTTGTTATTTAGTATTCCACTTTTCTCTACATTCTTGATAATAATTCTAAGGATTTTCCGAATAAAACTCTTAGGGTGGGGCCCAAGAGTGGGGCTCATTAAAAAACGTTCTCGAGGTTTTTATTTTCTTTGGTTTCCATTTAATTCGGATGGGGACATCTTCAGGATGCACATCCCGGGTCTTCAGAAGCGGTTACCTCCTCGTGGTTAGACCTGGGCAATGGTATTTTACTTTCAATATAATGTTTAACATATTTTATATGTTATACATTCCATTGCAAGTAAAATCTAGCCAAAGACCGCTTACCATATACATTATAATTGTAATTAGTTTCTTTTAACTTCCCAATTAATACCATATTCTTTTACCCCTTTCCTTAGTTCCTTCTATCCATTTAATATACAGAAACTAATTACTTTATAATGTTTTTTAATAACTTTTATGTATTTACAGATACCAGGGAGTAGTCCTAAATTATAGAAATTAAAGTTGCGATGTATAAAAGAGATTGTGCATTCGATTCATTCATTTTATCTTTTTTCATGTATTTATTGTATTCTTGTCTTTTTTTTTAATCTAATAAGACTTTTTTTTCTTTACCTGTTCAAAGACAATGGTTTTAAAGGGGTAAACTCGAGTCGTGCGTCGGAGCTGATACACACACTTTTTAAATTATTAGTCGTATATAAAGCACGTTCGTGTGATTTACGTAGAGATTCCTTAATGATTAAATTATAATTTTTACTAAAAATATTTTGTACATACTTAAACTTTAACATTTCACGTAAATATGAATGACTATGAAGACGATTATTTAATTCAAACGGTGAGATAGTGGGCTACTCGAGTGAGCCACTATAGTGGCGCATCGACCTGGAAAAAATAATCGCAAAAGCCACTTTAGTGGCAGGCCGGCTAAGGCGATATCGGTAATTGCAGTGCTCTACTTTTATCTTATTTACCGTCGGTAACGATAGTGCTCTACTTTGAAAATGTCGACAGTCGGTAAGTCGCATTACCGGCCGAGAAAAGCTGATGGTAAGTTACCATCAGAGTTACCGACCGAGAAGAGTTGATGGTAAATTACCTTCAGAGTTACCGACAGTAGGAAAACCTTCATGGTAAATTACCTTCAGAGTTACCGACAGTAGGAAGACCGACAGTAGAAGAAACTAATTACTTTATAATGTTTTTTAATAACATTTAGATTTTTACAGGTACCACATCGAAGAAACAAGATTAGTTTCGTGTGTTTATGTATCATGTATATGAGAATCTACAATAACACAAAATACAATTGAATATGGTTAATATTTAAATAAATATATTATCAATGTACCCCCCATTAGGGAGAAAAATAAGTATCAATATCTCTAAAATAAATACGAAAAATGTGTTAAATAATTTTATTGCGAGATAACCTTCGAAAATGCACTTAGAGTTGATGAAAAATTATGATGTATACCTGTAATTACGAGGATTAAGATGATTACTTGCCAATTTGATTCTTTCACAAAATCCAACAACGATCTTATTCGTATTATTACAAAATTACGATTCTTTTTGCGCATGCACACAACGTTTTTTTAGTTGTAATCAATCAGCGAATATATAAATAATAAATTACATTGTGCTAATATTTTTTTTTTAAATAATATATAAAAAAGTTTCGAAGAAGAATCAGTATAATCCGTCGTATGTAAAAGTTTCGTAAGTTTCTTATTTTCCTTTCAAATGTTTCATTCATTGTTATCTTAAGAGTAGGATTCCCATCCGAAATCTTTTCTTTCTCAATGTACTTAAACGTGATGCTATTTAAATAAAAAATTGCTCGTTATTTTTTATTAAATAAATACTTAAAAAATATAGATAAAATTCTATGAAAAATAATTCTTCTGAGAAACATATTGAAAATTTTCAAATTCACATGATTTCGAATGATACAATTTTTAGTGTGATATTTTTATTATTAATAATAAATATATAAAAATGTAGATAGGATATATATTTTTGATATGATATTAAAAAATGATATGATATTGGAATGAGAAATAGGAATAAGAAATAGAAATAGAAATAAATAGGAAAAGTAATGAAATATCCGGAGAAAGTGAACGTGACGGGAGAGAAGATAAAAATACATAATTCCAGAGTTTGGAAGGACATTAATAAGATTCCGTTATTGGATTTCACAGTTTGCCAACTGCATAGTTTATTGCATAAGATAAATATTAATATAAGAAACAAAAAAATGTTCAATACATTTATATATATTTATATACGTATATTATTTGATCCGTTATTTATTCACATTCAGTATAATTGTTCTATTTCATCATCATCATCTCTTTCTCTTATTTTATTATTTTTTATATTTTTTAATTATTTCTTTTTCTTATTAAAATATAAGATCATGTACACATATACACATCCTTTCTCTTTCTCTTTCTCTTCGAAGATTTTGTTCTTTTATTTAAAAATAAAGATATATCTATATTTAAAAAAAAGAAAATTAAAATCTGTCAAGATGAAAAAGGAAACAGTTTTGAAATGAATTAAGCTTGAACAGCGACAGGTTTTCTTGGTTCCAATCTTATTGGGAAACCTTCGGCACGTTTGAGAATGATATCAGCTTGGAGTCTGAAATCTTTCTCTTTAATGTCAGATACCACGCGGAAGTTTCTTAAAATTGTCGAGAGGAGGATCTTTAATTTAAGCATGGCGTATTTTCGGCCTACGCAAGAGCGTGGTCCAGCAGAGAAAGGTATAAAAGCGTAATAGTGTCTGTTAGCTGTTTTTTCCGGAAGGAAATTGTCCGGGTTAAAGACATCTGGATTTAAATAGATTGTATCTAATCGGTGTGTCTTGAACGTGCCAATAACGACGGTGGCTCCAGCTGGTATGGTGTAATCACCAGAAGCTAAACAGAAAATTGAGGTAATCAAAATATCAAGAAAAAGCAAAATAATTAACAAATTATCTGAAATATCGAGAATTTTTCTTCGAAATTGATGAGAATCCCTTAAGTATTTGTAACATTAAATTGATTGAAATTCTCTGTGTAAGAATTTCTACAATCCGGAATTACGTTTAGGAACTAATTTAATGTTTCAAATTTTCTTTACTAAATTATTACTATCTAACACTTATTTGAGCGAATTATTTTTCTTCCATGCTACATTTATTTTTTTTTATAATTTTATTACTTTATTACTATACTATAAGATTAGAAAATGTTTCCAAAAATGAAAAATTCGAAATCATGATTCTATTTAATATCAAATTAGTTATGAAATTTCATTTGGATTTTCGATATATTGGGATTCTCGTATGCCTATGTTGATATTATGAAAATAAATCTCCACGAAAATACTACTAACCAAGTTTAAGATCTTCTTTTATTTCACGAGCAATGATTGGTACTGGTGGATACAAACGTAATGTCTCCATGAGACACCGTTCAAGATATTTCATCTGTAAAGTGTCTTGGAAAGTAGCAGGTCTATCGCTATCTTCAAAGATCTCATAAAGTTCTTGGTATACTTTTTCTTGGATATCAGGATGGCAACCCATCATCGATAAGAAGAAACTGGATCCAGATGCTGTGGTATCGTGTCCCTTGTTAACAAAACATTACTAATAAATTTATTTCATTTTACATATACACGGTTTTTAAAGAAATCATTTAATATTTAAAATATCCTGTATATGTAATCATGCACCTAAATATTTCTATTATTTATTGTTTCATGATAGAAATCTTTAGTAGGAAGTAATATTACTTGAAAAGATATTACATGCTAATATAATATTTTTCAAAAAATTTTGAAATAATTACTATATGTTTATAAACTGCAAAGTTATTTTAACGTATAAAATATATAAAATTTTATATTAATAAATTTAAGAACATTTTCCTAAAAATCATAAATATCTTGTTAGGTATTTATTAATAAATGCACCAATTTAAATAACTCACCTATAAACTATATAATTCATTTAATTATCATTACTGGGAAGTCATTTACAATTAAATCAGTGCTTCTTAAACCCTGATAACCCCATCATATTAGCAATATTACAAAATTTCTGGACTCACGACAAATGAAAATTAATTCAAAATCAGTTTGGCAACGCTACGTGTATAGTATGATCGTGAATTTATAGTAGTGGAAAGAAAAATAATATAAAGCCTGTATCCAAGGGGTCGCGAAATGAAAAAGTTTGAGAAACCCTAATTTAAATCATTTTGAAATACCTCGAACATGATGGTATCGACTTGTTCTCTGACTTCTTGGTCAGTTAATACCACACCATCTTCCCCAGCTTCGATCAAGAGATCTAAGAAAGCCTGTCTCCTCTTCTCGCCAACATCATTATCATCAACATCAAGATCATCCTTCAAACCAGCTGATTGACCGAAAGACAGACCCTCGACGGAAGTTACGCTACCCTGCGTTTTATTTAATATTTTTTTTTATATAAGTATAATCATGAAATCAGAGTGAGTGAAAGTAAATAAACACAATATTTCAGATAAAATAAAACAAACCTTAGTTTCACTGGCGTGGATAATATTACGTTTACCACTTTTGTACTCTTCCTTTTTACGTTTGATAACTTTTTTCGTTAGCCCGTGAATAATTTCTAGAAGTTTTATCTGATCTTTACTATACTTGGTAAGATTGAAGAGCCAATCGGGTCTCAACCAAACTTTCGTATGACGAAGATGAAGAATGTTGCACATTCTATAAGAATAAAATAAAAACAAAAAAAGATAGATAATCGTTAATTTAGAAAATTTATTCATAATTATCGATATTAACCCTTTGAACTGGATTATGCAATTGGATTTAAGAATGCAAAGGGTTAATGAACAAAGAAACAAATTATTTATTTATTTTACTCTTACTCACTTCATTACAGCCATTGCATATTCGAATCCATTTTTATCTTGCGTAGATTTTGATACACCCATAGCCGTCTCAAGAAGTATCTCAACCGTTGTCTCAGACATATAATTGTGACAATCAAAATCTTTACCATTTTCTTTACTCATTTTCTCAACAACGGCACGGGAATTAGCATTAAAGAGATCAATAAAACTCTTCAGTATGTTCAAGTGGAAAGTAGGTGCTATCAACTTCCGATGAGAACGCCATTTGTGACCTTCGAATATCGAAGTTCATTGTCAAGTTTATTCATTTAATTTATTTATTGTTTTTTTTTTATTCATTATTATAATTATCATTTAGGTTATTAATCATTTATTTGCAAATTTGAAGATAAATTTAAAGATTTTTTCGGATGCAACTAATTTTGTTTCTCATGACTAATTGTAAATGAAAGGAAAATGTGATAGATAATGAAACATCGACGTTAAATTTCATTTATGTTTTGTTTATCATTGGACAGTAATAATAAACGATTTAAATTTCACTCAGATAATTGCTATGAGATTGAATTGGTCGTTGCAAAGTTATATGTGTTTCTATAGACGTCTACTTCCTGTTCTTCTTTTCGAATTGTATTTCTTAATATTCATTAAAACAAATTACTTTAATAATCCTATATCGACGATAAAAATCTCAGTGTTTCTCTAATTACGGTCCTTAGAGAAAATATTAAAAATATAATATATGTTTTTTTTATATAAAAGATGATCGTGTAAAAATTGTACGAAAAATGGTGAGATCCGCGACTGAAAAAATTTGGAAAAAGGTGTTTTATCTTATTGGATAATGATTAAGGATAATTAAAAAAAAAAGGATAATTAAAAATAAAAATGATAATAAATAATAGTATTAGAGTTGTAAGAAAAATGAATAACGATTGTTACGTGCACAAAATTTACTGTCGTTATTACGACAGCGAATGAACGACAAAGAAAGGAAGAAAGTAAAGAATTTCAGTTGTATGAGTCGTGAAAGTTTCGATATAAATGCATCCGTAAAAATTTCTCTTTTAGAACTTTCTTCGAATTAGAAATATAATAGAAACTTTGAAATAAGATAGGTGTGATTTGAAAGAAGAAAAAAATTAATAAAAAAACATAGATACCTGAGGATATGAGAAGACCATTTCCGAGCCAAGGTTTAAAGAATCTGTATTCTTCAGCTTTATCAATATAAACATGACTGGACAAGATAATTTCGATGTCTCGAGGATCAGTCAGGAAGACAATAAGCTTAGGACCAATCCACACTTTAACGACGTCAGAAAAGTCCTCAGCATATTTCATTGCTGTATTGAATATCGCTAGAAAAATCAGAAAAGAAAAGAGAATTTGAGAAAACAATTATTTCAATAAATTAATTAAATAAATAGATGAATATATATATATATATATATCATTTGTATAAAAAATATTATCTTACCATCAGGATTTCCAAGAAATTCTAATGCGTTACCAATAAGAGGAAATCCTTTAGGTCCAGGAATTTTATCCGCAAGTTCTATCATATGTCGATGAGAAATACGAAAATAGATATAGAGAAGAATAAGAGCTGGTACCAGAAGAGTGAAGAAAATCGATAAAGTTGACATTCCACCGGCCGCGGATTCCGCGACCGATCCGGTTATTACTTCCGGTCCTATCGCAGACATGCTGTGCTTCTACGATTAAATTAAAAATTATTTCATAGAGAAATTTGCGATCTCTTATTATTAAAGCATGATTTAAGGGTATTAAATATATTTGAAAATAATTTATTAAATTTTACGAAATGGTGGAGAAAATTAAATTGAAATTTTTAAATCACTGAATGAACACAAAATTGAACAAAATTATGCAGAAAGTTATCAACTACGGGTGATCTGAAATTGAATAAGTTTAATTTGAAAATTCTTTTTTAACCAAAAAGAAAAAGGAAAAATTATTTGATTGAATATTTTCCATTAAGTATTTGCTTGTTGTCTTACAATATTTTTTAACGGTTTATTTATTAATGACTAGTATAATTAATATTACAAATTTCTTTTTTTCATTTATAAATTTATTCTATTAATAATTGTATAATGCAATAATTATTATATTGATTGATAATTATTTTCAAAAATTAAAAAATCCATACTGTGTGTTCAATGAATTTTTATTTATATTAAGGATTTAGTATTATTTGGTTTCTGCATAACTTGGTCCTCTAATTATAATAAATATACAAAAATAAAAATAAAAACGCGAGTGATTATAGAAAAATACAAATTTCATTTACCTTCTCAATGAAAATACAATATCCTAATATTAAAGTGACCACCCACCTGAATATTAGCACAAATATAAAAGATAAACCCTAGTTGATGCAGACCTACCACTAAACTGTTGGCTCGCTTTACGACTGGTGTCTTTTATAAGCGAGTCTCTTAGCAACCCCTACTACTTCTTATATCAAGAAATCAGACTTGTGATAATGACTATTTATTTTTGAAGAATATTTGAATCGATAATAGATTCACTGATTATTTATTCTTACGTTCATCGGCAATGGAAATTTTACGTAATTAGGAATGACGTTCCTAAATTCAATTTGATTCAGTCACGTTAGTTCTTTTATTTTTTTATATTCTTTTTATCTTACAATTTTAAGTCAATCCTTTGGAAATAAGTTAAACATTTATTTTTCCTTGCTATAATCCTTGACGTTATCTTTAACATTATCTCAGGGTCAATTTTTACTTTGTTAAGAAACAAATTTCGTTGACTTACTGATGTTTCATAGTTCTTATGCAATTTACAACGTTTTACTCTGACTCAATTACTACGTTTAATTATTTATTTCGTTGTTTACGTGAACAAATAATAGTTCATTTTATTTTAAGCGTTTCCTAAATGCTTATTTCAAAACATTGAAATACTGCATAATAAGTGTAATTTGTTTATTGTTTTAGATGACTTTAATCTTAATTGTATGAGTAAATGAACAATACTTATATAATGAATAGTATAAATATATATGGTCAGAAAATATGGAATAGTTTGCTTGTGGACGTCTTTACCGTTTTTTACTTCATATTGTATTCGTTATTGTCAAATTAATAATTAAAAGGTATTTATTTAATTTAATAAATAATTTAGACAAAAAATCGAATGCAGTTGACACTAGAGTGTCAGTAAAAAAACGCAATAGTGTTAGAAGGTGTTAATAGAAAAATAACTCTACTCTTAAAATTCGAATCTCGTAAAAGGGAGAATAAAAAACAAAAATTTACTAAAGAATTTAATAATAATGAGTAATACAATTAATATTTAAATTTTGTTTTCATTTAAAAGCCTAAAATGGAATTATGGCATTTTACTATTACTATATATATATATAATTGTATAATATATATATAAAACTTATATTATATTATATTATATTATATTAAAATATATAATATAAATTAAAATTATAATATTATATGTATATACAAAAATATTTTAAGTGATTAATTTGTTTTTCCAAAATAATGTTTTTATTTTCAATAATTTTCTTTTGCTATATAATTTATATAAATTATTTTTTAATAGATTTTTTAACTTAAATCAATTTTTTTTAATTATCAGCACAAATATTACGTATTAATAATAATTTATATTTCTATTCATGCACATTAAAAAATGTTCAAATAAAATAGAAAGATTTGGATTTGTAATTCTCGAACGCTTTCGATATATCGAAAATAATCGATTTAAGATAACAAACTGTTGGAGCACACATTTCTACGTATTTACGTATGCGGTGTATACGTATATTATATAATTTCGACGCGTAATGCTACGATTCTTAAATGTGACTTTTATTGTTTTTTTTTCCCAAGAAATTAATTAAGTAAATGAGTATGGGATGCATAATCACCGGATATCCAGGTCTTGGAGCGGTGCTTTTTAACATACAAGTGTCATGTGGAAAACAACATGAACTGACGTATATCTTTATGTAGATACCGCTATGCATTACGTGAGTGTCGTCTTTCTTTAATTTTGTTTCTTTTTCTTTTTTATTATTTTTTACTCCATCATTACCAAAATTTTTAATGAATATTAATTGTTCTATGATATTATGATAACATGTATCAATTAATTTCTATATGATTACTCTATCTTTTTTTCTGTATAGGTTATGCGTGTATAGGTTATGTTTGATAAAAGTATTTTCCTTGAAAGTTTTCTTTGATGTAAATTTTCTTTGACGTTATTTTTTAATATCGCGATATATTATTTATTTTAGATATCTTTTATTTGATAATTAAGGTACGTTGATTTGTTTTATGTAAAAAGTATTATTTTCTATAAAAGTATATTTAGATTATAATTTTGTTATCATAATTTGTTTATTGTGTTTGCCTATCATAAATTTATAATTTTGACTTGCCAATGACTTTTCTAAAGATATCAGAAATAAAGCTTACATAAGTTGGTGACAAGTCAAATTCTCTCATTTTTAAATAAAATTTTAAATACATTTTAATATAAGCAATAGGAACATCGAATACAAGTTTCTATTGTTACTTTTTAAAAAACAGTAAGATTTTTAATATAATAATAACTTTTGATTCTATCGCTGAATGATTTGTGTTTTTAGTGTTTACAAAATTAGAAGATATCAGATGGCATTGTGATAAAGCTTGCAAGACCGTTTGAAGTCCTATGTATATGGCAGTCTTTTAAAATTATCAAAAAAGTAGAGAAGAAGTTACTTCGTTCCTTGAAACAAGAGAAGCGAATAAGAAAGATCTATGATTTAGAAGAGTCGAGTAAAAGGTAAGAATTAGTACGTTATACATGGTATAAAAATTAACGAAGACCGATCACATAAATGTTTCATGAAGTTTATATATAAAGTAATAGACCTCACAAACCCTGAGTCATTTTATCGGAATATATATTATTTTTGTACGTATAAGCGTTAATCATGCAATACATGGTGCGACTGAATAATAAAGTCATGTGTTGACAAAGTAAAATATACATTTTTAATGAGATTTGATCATCATCCTATTCTGTAGGTATTGTAGATATGCATCCAGTTTAATGTCTATTTTATTTCTTATATTTTATTTTTTATATATATAAAAATCATAATAAAAAATAGTAATAGTATACAAATTCTTCTATTAAATTTATATAAATTTGAGTAACCAAATAATTCCGTTACTTTCTAATTTTCTTTTTATTCAAAAGTTCTATTGATTTGAATTGTATATTGCTTTAGAAAAAAGAATTCATGATTAGTGAACTTTGAACAAATTTATAATTTTATGAAAATCATATGCAAATTACTAAAGGTTCTGTTATACACTTTTAAGAAAGTTGCTCAATGTGTGCGTTTGTTTATTACAGTTTTATAGATTGAAAGACGATAAAAATATTTATTACTTATATTCGCAACTATAGAACTCTAGTTTCTTTTCCTTGGTTGATTGTAAATTATATAATATGTTTTTTGTAAGCAATTATCTTTTCATTAAGTTATTGCTATATTTAATTTGTTATATGTTTGTAGTATTATAGATGCTTAATCTTACGGTTGTATAAATCCGATAGTATGTTAAATTATTAGCATTAAAACAATAAAAAAACATTATAAAAAATGATGGTTGTTGTATATATGAAATGATTGCTTAATTAATTTATCAGGGATATTTATTTATTAGCATTATAAAAAAATGAAACCGTGATAAATGACTTTTCATTTTCTTTCTTCTATTTCTTTCTTTCTTCTAATCTATGCAAATACATACATACAAACATGCATATATACGTACGTAGAGTTTTATATATATACATATGTAGTGTATCACGTTATTATGTAATCAACGGAACATTTTGAGCATAGTAATCAGTGCACGTTATTGTAAAGTGATATAAACGTTCTACGAAATAAATTTCTTCACTATTTTAGCACTAGCAGCACGCTTTTTATTACCAGTTCTCGTATTTATGGAATTAGGTATTATTTTTGTCTTTTTTAATTGTTTCTTTTTTTTCTGTTTCCCCTTTCCATTCTTCAATTTATTTATATTGTTCAAACATTCCTCAGAATTGGAACTATCGGACACGGGTATCGCGAATGATTTCAATTGTTGTATCGTACGAATTTTAGTTATTTTGTTTCTAGCAATTATTCTTTCGGTCGTTGCTATGTTTTGATGATGTGATTTTATTCGCGTTTCTAATTTTTGTTGCCTTCGTTCTTTCTTCGCCGGTGTATTGCTCGTAAACAATTTTAAAGAATCAGCTTTAATGGGTAGAAATGAACTTTTATTGTTACCGTTGTTGTCTTTGATAGTCGAATTTAAATTCACAGCCATTTCCCATTTCAATCGAGAACGTTCCATCTTCGTTTCTTTGACTTTCTCATTCTTACGATTATTATCTCCGACATCTTTCTTATATTTTGATATTGTTTGCTCGTTTACTAGAATATTTTGTTTCCTGCGAGATTTCTTTTTCGGTTTTCTTTTTTCCGATGTTTTATCGTAATGATCGAGTAATTTTAATTTTTCTGTATTCGACCTAAAAAACGAACAAATATTACAATTAAGTTAATTATAATTGGATCAAGTTATAAGAACAAGAATCTATCAATCTTTCATGATCTGAAATTTAATTTACAGATTTGAATTAATAAAACAATCAAAATTAAAAGAAACTTTATTTCTAGTTTCTAAAAGTCTAGTCTAAAAGTTTTACAAACTTTTTTTAATTAACAACATTATTTAATAGTTAATAGTATAATTAGTATTATTTTTAATTTCGTTTAATTTATAAATTTACTAATTGCATTATAGTTTTAATAATTATATAATTTAAGTTATATCAATTGTAAATATTTTTTTGTCGAAAAAAAAGATCACAAAATTATGTATAGTTTTTGTATAACTGTATTTAAATAACTTGTTACCATTTTAAAAATTAATAGATCCGTGTGCATAATTTGATACAAATAATTAAACCAACAAAATAAAAAATAAAAACCAAGTTCATATCGTTTAAACCTTAGGAATATTTCACTTTTGGAATTACAACTCGTTAAAGCTAGGCTAGATATTCCCCAACTCAATGGTACTCTTCCAAAATCATTATTGATAACAGTCATCCCATTTTCCGTATTACGAATTGGTATTCCCATCCATATTTGTTGTCTGAAAGATGAAACTTTCCTTTCGACGGATGCTGTTGAAGGATGATGTTTCAATTTCCTATAATAAACAAATAAAAAAATTATATTTTTTACACATTGTATAAATACATTTTTTTTTCTACGCTTTTATTTTTGTTTTTTAAAAGCACCTTGACAAACGATGACAACGTATTCGTTGTTGAATTTTTCTATGCTCATCGTCGAGCAATAAATTTTCACCTAGTGATAAACTACGTGGTCTGATTATCGAAGGAAATAAAGAACATTCTGTTGTACGTTCATTTTTTTTTATTTCTTCTTCGTTTCTTTCTCGCAAATTAAGGGTATTTTCTCTTTCTCTGTGTCTTCGAATCCTTGCTGAAAAATTTGTACGTTTTAATCAATTTTCGTGATTACGTATTAAATACTCGATGATTCACCTGTTGCCTTAGATCGATCATCGTCAATCCAATCTGTCATGTAACATAAATCACTTCCTGGATCAGTTGTATGCAAATCCATGACGGTTCTAGATTGCTATAAATAATAATAAATAGTCTAAATTTAAAGGATTATATAAATTATCTTCTTTTTTTTTTTTTAATTGATTTAGGAGCTTAAAATTTATATCATAAATGATTTCCTTTTTTTTGAAATTTTTATAAAATGATTATAAATTGTTATAATAATTTTACCAACAATTTCTTGCGTTCCAAATACTTTCGTTCCATCTCCCTCGTTCTTATTCTCCTTTTTAATAAATTCATGCTTCCAGTAGAACCAAAATTAGGAGATGGAGGTGGTGCTGGATGAGCTTCGTTTTGTACTTCATCGTAAGGATTCGTCATCGATTCATCCGATGCATGACTTTCCGAACTTTCTCCTTCGTCGCTAAAAAATGATTTACATTATACTAATAATTTGTTAATTTTTAATGAAAAAAAAAAAAACAAACAAACACATTCAAATACCTAGAATAATCGGTTAAATCGATATTCGTAGGTTCTTCGGCATTTGATCCTTCTTTGATCAATCTCGTTAAAATTTTGGTTCGTAATCTCTCCTATTAAAACAAAACAAAACAAACAAGTTGTTTTTAGAAACCTCAATCAATATTCGTAAATCTTCACAAACTTCTTTCCATTAACGACAATCACCTTGACCGGATCTTGATCAGAAAAATCAAGGAGTGTCTCGCAAAAAGCTTTACCGATCTGTTCGTAATCTTGTGTCGAAAAATGTGTGCCAGATCTCGATCCTAATCTGGTACCACCCATTGAAGCTTCCATCGTGTAACTGTTTTGTACACCCATTGACCAAGCCACAACTCTACCTGTACCTTCCTTTCCTTTCTCTACGTGAAATTTACAATTTTCGAAAGAAAACTATAAAACAAAATCAAATAATTAAATTTAAACAATTAAAAAGAGAGAGAGAGAGAAATTTTTATATTTTTTTGTTTACAATCCAAACAATTTTTCTTAATTTTGAGCATTAGTATAATAATTTTTGCAATTTTTTTTTCCCCCATTTTTATTTTTTTCTTTCTTTTTATTTCTGATGGATAATTTTTAACCATAAGTTTCTAACCTTGTCAGCAGCATTTTTATGAAGCATTAAAGGAAAGATTTGTTCAGAGAGTTTAGCGTTACATCCAGTTCTTTTGCTTTCGCAACCATAAGCAAAGATATTATGCTTCCTAGAATGAGCATGAAGGTCACAGTATATCGTTACTCCACATTCCTCAAGTAATCTTCGTATCATCAACTTCGTATGCCAAACTGATGGAAAACTTTCACGCATTACTGTCCTATACTGTCTGTTCAAATCTTTTCCGGATAAAGAACATCTATTATTACCAACTATAACTCCATCAGGATTTAACATTGGTATCAGTTTGAACACGAATCTTTCTCGTAATTCCTATTTACATTATTAGTTATTATTTTATATTTTTTATTGAGCAAATTAATATAAAATAAATAATTAGAACTTTAGTTTAGTTATTTGTTTTACCTTGGCACGATTAGATTCGCTAGTTAGAAAATCAATGATACCCTTCATAGTCCAACTAGACGGTGTTTCACCTGGATGAACTCTGGCCGTGATTACAACTCCACGTTTTCTTCGTATTTCCTCGTAATAAGTTGGTGCTGTTATTGTTAAATAATAGACACCATTTCCAGCCAATGTACGACATAATAATCGTAATTTTGTAAATCTTGATTTTACTGGATCGCTTACTATTTTTGTTAAATATTCCTGATAATCGAAATAATTGGACTGGAGATTTAATTAATCGGTGATTAGAAAATTAATAGTAAATATTATTTACCTGTAAATCTGTATATGTATATGGATAACAATATGCTAAATAAACTATGTCATGATCGTGTGGGAAACATATGTTAAATGTTAAAGTATGTTTTTCCTTTTCCTCGTCGCTGTAAAATATTTATCGATAATTTTAAATTTTATAAATTGTTTGATTTAACTTACGATTCGCCATTTTTGTAATAACTAATATTCTCTCCACATCTTCTCCATCCTATAGATTTAGTTCGAGCATCTTCAGTAGAATACAAAAGTGGCCTAAGTCCTTCTTTATATAAACTATCATCCTTACACATATTCACAATCGATAATCTATTTGTAAATAAATTTATCTATTTGTTAATATATTTTTGTATTTAAATTCAGAAGAAACAAAAAAATTTCTTTTCATAAAAAATACAAAAATTTTTATATCGTTTATTAAAATGCCTGTAATTAATTCATATACATATTCACGATCAATAATTTAAACATTTCAATATTATTGTTACCTGTAAGTAATTCTGCTTCTTGTATTAGATATTTGAAAATAATACCATTGGGTGTGTCTCTGAGTATAAAGATCCCTTCTCAAATGAAGTTGATAATAAGTGTCACTTATTTTAACAACCTTTCCAAGATTACCAGATTCGAAACGTGACTCGAATCTTAAATCGCTATTGGCATCGGTGATGAAAAACATATTGGCGGTGTTGTTCTCGTCCTTGGAAGATGGTAACGTGTATTCGTTCCCTGAATTCGTTTCCTTGAAAGTTTTATTGGAAGACGATAGGATTGGGTTTCCACCGACACATGATCTACTAAACTGTCAAGATGAACATCCTAATTATTTGAATCAAATTGATCAACGCGCGAATTAGTTGATTGATTAGGTACTTACGTAATTGGTAACATTAGTTGGGCAGTATCGAAATATAACAGTACCTAACTCATCATCTATTGGTTTTGGTGTTGGTTCTTTCCCATTTGATAAATAAAATGGTTCTGGGTTCACCGGGTTATATTCTATATGACGAACCCTTTCTGGGATTACCTGGAATAAATACAATTTTTTGTACGTAACATTAATTCAATTATTCAGTTGATCATTGAGTTGATCATTGAGTTGATTATTAATGATTTTTGTATTTTTTTTTTTTATTTACTTGACATTCCGTTGGCCAACGTGCCATTTCTTGAACAATAGTGTCCACGATACATTGCGAGCTTAATGCCCTAAGTGTTTCCTTTGCGTTTTTATTTTTCGTCGAGTCCAAGGATCTTGAAAATAAACTCAATTCGATGCCATCGTTTAAAATCTTACAACGTTCCAATATTTGTGATTCGTGTGGCGTTTGTAGACTCGTTAATGCTGTACCTGTAAATTATTATTATTTTGTAAACAAATACAATTTATACAAAAAAGAAAGAAAAGATAAAAAAAACATTAATTTTCAATTAACATGTTTTTGAATGATTTTTTTAAAATACAAAAGTAATAAAAAGAAAAATAAAACTACAACAAGATCTCGGGAAAAGTTTAACAAGTTTTAGAACTATTTACGAGCTAAGAAAAATAATGAAGTACAAATAAATTGTATAAATTGTGTTAAAGCTTAACGAGTTTCTAGAAATAAAGAAATAAAGTTATCGCAAAATGTTAAAATGACAGGTAAAAGTTTTTCGCGTAGGTGGTACACCACAAAATAGTCGATAGTTGCACTTCATCTAGATAAGGGTACAACGTACTAACGTTCACGACCTCAACCATGAGTTGTATAGTTATATGGAAATGTGCATACACATATTATACTGATACACACACACATATTATCCATGATTCACTACTTACACACTTTAAGCACGCGAAATAAGATACTTAGAAAATGATCGATATTTTGAATCATTCGTATAGAAATAAAAAAAGAATTTATTTGTTTGGAGAAGCAATTGAATGATTTTTTTTTTTTATATAAAATAATAAATTCATTAAACCCACCAGTAATTGACTGAACTGGGAACAACATTGCTTGATGTTCACGTATTTTATTAGACGATAAAAGATTTGTCATTTTTTGTTATTTCTCATCTTCCATGTAATCGTCATCCTTCTTTCAATCGATCGTTGCTCAATCATCGTCAATAATTTCTCGATCATTTTGATATTTTATTAAATTCGACATTTTTTTCTTAGAATTAAGAGGATTGTTAAAGATAAACGGTTTGGCATTGTTTCGTCACTTCTTTGAACACAAATTATGTTGTTTTTTATGTTTCTATAAAAAAAAACTTTTATCATAGATATTTTTTAACTGAAGCACTAAAAATGTTACAAACAAAAATTATTTCACATGTAAGAGTCAAATTTAAAAAGAACAATCACGGTAATAAAATTGACAAGAAATTTATTTAAATAATATCTCATAATAAAAAAAAAATCTTATAAATAATTTGTTATTAAAGTGTGTAATGCAATATATATTTGTTTATTTATATTTTTTAAAGAGAAAAGCTGTGATTTAATTTTAAAAAATAATTGATTTCTGCCATTTAATATAAGATCTCATAATATTAAAAGTTTAATTAATAATTATTTATTATCGAGCAATTTAAATTCGATTCGAAGAAAAATGTTGATAGAATGAAAAAAAAAAAACAAATAACAATTACTTGCCATTAATGTAAGTAAAATCACGTAGAGTCGATAATAGAAGTCAGGGTGTTATCATTGTTCGTTAGAATAGTGTTAGCCGACTGAGAAGAAGCCACGAGCTGAAGAAGAGAGATTTGTGGAATATAGTCATGTATTGCCTGACAACGGTCGTGCATTAGGGGCGGAGTCACTGCCATTCTGATTGTTTGCTATACTTTCCTATCTCGATTCTATTTTCTGCATTTTTTTCATCAAACTTTTTTCTTAACATAAATCTAAAAAAAACCTTGAAACTAATCAAATTTAATTAGGGATCATGATCGAGATCAATCTTGATTGATATTTATTATATAATTTATTTTTATTATATTATTATTATATATACTATTATTTATATATATAATTTATTTTATTATTATTATTATTATTATTATAATTTGTTTAATTAATGTAGATGTATAAATTAAACAAAAAGAAAAAGAAAAGTGAAGAAATTATTTGATCATCAAAATCGATTAATTTTACTGTACGTGCATACAATCATAGTGTGCACTGATTGATGAACTGTAAGAAACGTCTAACTCATCATACAAATACTTCAATTAGTTGATGTGTATGCGTGTGTATGTATATAAAGCAAACTGCCTATTGTTCGTTTACCTCGTGGTACCGGGTTCTGAAAGTTATTGATCAATCAGAGACCACCAAACATACTAACAGCATGTGTACAGGGATTCCATCGAGTATAATTTTCTTTACCTTGTTTTATCGATTATATATTGACAAGTCTTTTATTTTGTATATAAAATATTGCTAAATATTATAGTTGTCTTTTATAGGAATTGATATAATCCTATTTTTGATTGATCGTAATCAGAGTTGAACTTCAAAATATATTCTTCTTTTTGGTTTATATTATTTTTATGTACAATTCCAGCAAGTAAGAAAATTAAGTTACAAGAAAAACATACAAAATGGGTCGGAAAGTAACTGTAGCTGCTTGCACGCTGAATCAATGGGCCATGGATTTTGATGGGAATTTTCGAAGGATTCTTCAAAGTATAGAAGAAGCTAAAGCTGCTGGTGCAACTTATAGAAGTGGTCCCGAATTAGAAATTTGGTGTGTAGAAAATTTCATTATTAAAGTATAATAATTGTTGACTTGAGATTATTTACTGATTAAGTTACGTTTCTTTTTTTTTGTTCAGTGGTTACAGTTGCGAGGATCACTTCTACGAATCTGATACGTTGTTACATTGTTGGGAAGTTTTAGCAATGCTTCTGAAATCCAGTGTTTGCGAAGATATTTTGATAGATGTTGGGATGCCAGTGATGCATAAAAATGTAACTTATAATTGTCGAGTTGTATTTTTAAATTCGTCTGTTTTGTTAATCAGACCAAAAATGCTGTTATGCGAGGATGGAAATTATCGTGAGTCAAGATGGTTCTCTCCTTGGACCAAGGTAACTCCTGCTAACATATTTAATAATTTTAAATAAAATAATATTTTTATATTAACGTCCAGTAGCACCGCGTTGGTGTCGCAAACAAATTCATTTATTTATTTATTACCAATTTAGGAGCGTACTGTCGAGGACTATTTTTTGCCGAGAATGATTTCTCAATTAACTGGACAAAATGTTGTACCTTTTGGTGATGCTGTGATATCAACAAAAGATACTTGCATAGGTTTCGAAATGTGCGAGGAACTTTGGAATCCACGCAGCAATCATATTCCAATGTCTCTGGATGGCGTTGAGATAATAGCTAATGGTCATAAATTTAGCATCTACATCAATTAGTCTTCTCATTATCATAATCATAAAATTTGATATATTTTCCAATCTTATAGGAAGTGGTTCTTATTTCGAGCTTCGTAAAGGATATGTCACAGTAGATCTCGTTAAATCAGCTACATTTAAATGCGGTGGTTGTTACATCTTCAGTAATTTACGTGGATGCGATGGCGCAAGGCTTTATTTTAATGGTGGTTCTGGTATTTTCCTTAATGGATATATTTTAAATCGTGGCAAACAATTTGCTTTGGAAGAGGTCGAGGTTACTGTCGCTACGTTTGACCTGGAAGACATAAGGTCAGTAAATATAATAATAAATTCACAACTCATGATTTTATTTGAAGATATTACAATTACTAATTTTGTACCTTTTGTTTTATAGAAGTTATAGAAATAATATTAGGTCAAGATCTCATTCGGCGGCACGTTCGGAATCGTATCCACGTGTCAAAATAGATTTCGTTCTTTCTTCGCCGAACCTGATTTCACCAAATCCATCTAACAAAGTCATGAATATGGAACAAAATATATTAGAGAATATGAATGGAATGTTAAACGCGACTTATCATACACCGGAGGAAGAAATTTCTTTGGCACCTGCTTGTTGGCTTTGGGATTACCTAAGGTATACTCGTTAATATTTATAAGTTAACTCATTTGCATCCGAGCTCTAGATATTCTACTAATAAATCATATTTTTCAAATAATTCAAAATAATATTTTGTTCTCTTTTTAAAGACGCTCTTGTCAAGGTGGATTTTTCATACCTTTAAGTGGAGGTATTGATTCATCTTCGTCAGCTTGTTTGGTCTACAGTATGTGTACTTTGATAGTTGAATCTGTTAGCAAAGGAGGTAAACATTTAATTACTTGATATCAATTAAACTAAATAATTATTAAATTTAATTGAACGATATATCTTAATTTTAGATGCACAGGTGTTGTCAGATATTAGAAAAATTGTTGGCGATTGTGAGTACACACCGACTGATCCCAAACAACTTTGTAACACTTTGCTGGTTACGTGTTACATGGGAACTGAAAATTCATCTGCTGAAACGAAAACAAGAGCAGCCGAATTAGCGAAACAAATAGGGTCTTATCATCATAATATTGTCATTGATACCGCTGTCTCAGCTATTTTAGGTATATTTCAGCAGATAACGAAAATAGTGCCGAGATTTAAAGTACAC
Organism: Polistes fuscatus; assembly: GCF_010416935.1. Taxonomy (NCBI): domain Eukaryota; kingdom Metazoa; phylum Arthropoda; class Insecta; order Hymenoptera; family Vespidae; genus Polistes; species Polistes fuscatus. The sequence continues at coordinate 1,755,658 of NW_025113096.1, forward strand.
GGTGGTTCTCCGAGAGAAAATCAAGCTTTACAAAATATTCAAGTGGGCCTATTTTCATTAATTGTTGCACGTTGCTCTTTTGATTATTTTTATTATAATGTAATATAATCGTATGTTGTTAATATTTATAGGCACGTTTACGTATGGTTATTACTTATCTATTCGCACAATTGATGCTCTGGATCCGAGGACGTCCAGGTGGTCTTCTAGTACTTGGAAGCACAAACGTTGATGAGGCACTTCGTGGCTATGTGACCAAATATGATAGCAGTAGTGCAGATATTAATCCTATTGGTGGAATATCTAAAAACGATCTCAAACGATTTATTTCGTATTTTAGGTAATTATAGGATAATCAAATATTAATCTTACGTCACACATAAGAAAGTGATATTTCTTGTTAATTTATTTTAATTTTAGAAAGAAGCATGGATTGTCAGCTTTAGATGATATCTTAAAATCACCACCAACGGCCGAATTGGAGCCATTGCAAGATGGAAAACTAACTCAATTCGACGAAGTAGAGATGGGTATGACGTACAACGAATTAGAAACTTTTGGAAAGCTTAGGAAACAGTATTGTGCTGGACCCTATAGCATGTTTTGTCGACTCGTTAATACTTGGAATCATTATACACCCAAAGAGGTGAATTATATCAGATATTGTATCAATGCAATGTTTATAGTAATTGTGATTAGATTGTGAAAGCCAAATATTTTCATAGAATTTCAAATATTTCAATTTGTGTTAATATCACAGGTTGCTGACAAAGTTAAACTTTTCTATCGCTGTTATGCGATACATCGTCATAAGATGACCATACTAACACCTTCTTGTCATATCGAAACTTACAGTCCTGATGACAATCGTTTCGATCATCGTCAGTTTCTTTACAATCATACATGGAAATGGCAGTTCAATGCCATTGAAGAAGAGGTGAACCTGTATCAAAAATTAATTAATTTGTTCTAAAACGAATATTGAATAATTAGAAAAAATTGATTCGCATCTTGTAAAAATGTGATCAATGAATTTTTGTACTTATTTATTGTTTGTTACAGTTGTACTGTATTTGATGTAAAATAATTGATTACAGGTAAAACGAATGAGCACGGAGGAGCACACAACCAGATCGAAGACAGACGCACCTAAAGTGCCAGCTAGGCCGAGAATCATCCCGTTCAACTCTGTAATTAGTAGTGAGTAAACACAACAACAAAATCAACAACAACAACAACTATAACTACAACAATAAACGACAAATAGACAAATCAATAAGACGTGTGAGTCTTCGTTATTAAAATGAAGATCTCTGACAATCTAACGAATTTATTTTAAAATAGTCTGAACAGAAACAGGCATTGGTGAAAAAAAAAAATGTAAAATAAAAATAAAAATACAATTCATCGAAAAAAGAGGCGCAGCAGATAAAAAGTTTGACGAGTATAAACGAAAATCGAGGAATTTGGATCATCAGTGCTCGATCATTCTCTGTTCCAGATAAGAAACATCCCGGAGTAATAGTTTAGTAGCCGTAGCTCTATCTCTTATCATTTTGACATTGCAGTGTCAACCAGCGGAAAAAAGAACGGGACAGTGTGCTGTTGCAATGACTGGGAGAGAAAAATATGGCTTACAAGAAAGATGTCCCATATATTTTTCAAAAAATAAAAATAATTTAAAGGGATAATATTTTTATCCAAAGAAAATAAAACAACAAAAAATAAAAAATAATTAAAACAAATATATGATTACTGATAAGCATAAAGATTAAATTTGTCTCTTTATTTTGATTAAAATAAAAAAGAATTCGATGTTAGAATAATTTTATTCTTACTCAATAAAAATAATATGCAATATTATACTTACTTTGTTCTAATATAGAAAAGTAATATATATATATATATATATGGTGTTTTGTAACTGATGGTTCAAGCGAGCAAGAGGTGATATTACACAAAAAACTATATGAAAAAATTTTATTTTACATTTTCGACTTACATAAGTTTTTCGTGTAGAATCACCTCCAGCTCGCTTATATCACCAGTTAGAGGACACCCTGTATATTTTGTTAGACAATTTAAACCTATATTAACAAGTTCACTACCATGTTCCGAAGAAGAAATTCATAAATGTGTGACGTTGGGTCATCAATGAAAATCAGTGTCTCACAGATTTATGAATTTGTATAGCGTAGTGTTTGTTAAATAATCAAAATATTTCAAAATGAAAGAATGAATTTTACAATTAAGTAAATTAATAATTAAATAACGCTATTAACAGTTATCAGTTCGTATTAGCAAGTTACTAATAATTTGAGAATATGCATATATAACATATATAATTTTATTGTCCCTTTGTTATCTGCGTACAAAGAACGTAACCGTTTTAACCATTAGAACATTGAGCAGTTGTGTTCTTCCTAAGATCTATCAAAAGTATTCAAATGATATTTCAGCACGCAGTGAATTGAATGTGTTAAACAATCCTCTCTTTCATCTCTGACTCTCTTAGTTTGTATATTAGATAGTTTATATATATATTTAATCATGCATACCTATGAGTCCATACACCAACACGCATGCACATGCATTTCGTTCATAGACTGTCTATGAATTTATATATATATATTGCATCTTTTATATATAATGTGGTATCATTTTGTTTTTCATTTTTGCTTTTTTTTTTTTTTAAATATCTCTAAGTCATTTTTCATTCCTCTTATAATTATTTCGTGCTAACAGTCGATTTTTTTCTTTTTTTATTTTAAGATATAACGGCGATAAATATATTTATATAATAATATATAATAAAATCAATATAACCAGAATTATTATAAAACGGTTTCGATTTTCTTCAGGGTGATAGAGTTTCATTTTTATACGTATTCACTATCGTTCTGTGTTTTCCTAAATTGGATGCATCTAGGCATTACGACAATAATTAATAAATCTATATATATATATATAATTAGTACTAAAATAACGACGAGATGTGACAATGATAACGACGACAATGATAATAAGATTAATAATGATATTAATTAATATTATTAATATTAATAATAATAATAGTAATAATAATAGTAACATTAATACACGCTAAACAAAAAAGTCGCAAAATTATGTTACATCATAGTGATACTTTTTCTGAAAATACTGAATGTAAATAAAATTACAACTAAATAATAATAATAATAATAATATTAAGAAGAATAATAATAAAAATAATAATATTAATATTAATAATAATAATAATTATTATTATGAATTGATACTGAGATAATAATAATAATAAATAAAAATTATTTTAATACTAAGATTAATAATAAAAAATGATAATAATATATATAAACGGTGTAATAATGATATAGAAAATTATAATCGAAGATGACGATATACATATTTTGTAAGAATAACAATAATAATAATAATAATAATAATAATAATAACAATAATAAATGTAATAAAGTAAAAATCTATTATCAATATACATTGTTGTAAATTGCATTTTTTATGAAAAAGGATTATCAAAGTATTGACAAAGTATTGCCGGGATCGAAGTACACAAGGTGTTGAGTAAAAACATTTTTGTTTATTTTTTTAATTTTATTTCCTAACAATTAATATGTTTCTGTAGGCAAATGTGTGTGTGTGTGGTGTGCATAGGCTCTCTATAAATTATAATTAAGCAAGAGAGATATAAAAAAAAAAAATCACAAACTAATGAGAGAACGAATTAATTATTTTTATGGTTGATCACCATAAAAAAAGCAAATTTTTGTTATTTATCTGTTTTTTGAGAGATTCATTTTTTTTCATTTCATTTTGATACTTTGCACGAACGCGTATAGATATTATAATAATTATAATAAGAATAATAATAATAATAATATTTACAAAATCTTGAAACTAATATAAACAAAAGCCAAATTATTATCTATATAAATAATAGATAATCTCTAAATGAGAGAAAAATGTGATTACAGAAGTATTTGCCGCATATTAATATTAATAATAATAATAATAATAATAATAGTAGTAATAATGATAACAATAATAATAAATGATAAACTAATCAAAATAAGTAAGCACCCTACTAAATATTAAGACTTGAAAATTGTATCTGTCTCCATATCTAAATACACGAGAATTTGTCCATATTTCTTTTCGATTTTTCTCGTTGTTTTTGTTTTTTTGTTTTTTTTTTGTCTTTTTTAATTTGGATATCAGTCATCGAAGCGTTCCTCGAATAATTTTTAAATCAGAAACGCCATTTAAACTTATCTTACATTAATGTCAACGAATTACGTGTTCTCTCGATTAAAAAAAATCCGTTAATCTAATCGAAGAGAAGACTAATTCTTAATAGTCTACATTTTAAACATTTTATATATATATATATATTTGTATATTAAAAAAAAAAAAGAATGGATATTAATAACTTCTAACAGATTTATAATTGCACGAAATGCTTTGATCGTTGGTTCCCTTATATTCGTAACTTCAATAACATATATTTCCTCTTGAACGAATAGTAAATTATTAATAATAATAATAATAATAATAATAATAATAATAATTATAATAATAATGATGATGATAATGATAATGATGATGATGATAATAATGATGACGACGATGATGATAATGATGATGATGATGATAATAATTAATGATGAATATAATATGTAAGTAAAAATCTGTTTGGTGGAGGGATGGAGTAATTCTTATTCCTATCACAGATTAGATTACCCCCGGACAGTGTGCAACGTAATAATATTAATAGTAATGTTATTGATTGGTCAATTAATTTAAAAAAAAAAAGAAAAGAAAATGTGAAAAAGAAAACTAAAAGCTAAGTGATCTTTTAACCATTATATACTTAAACCATTCCACGTATCAGTCGATTAGATCAATTCTAATCTTACTCTTTTTAAAAAATTATAACATATATATATATGATACATTATTATTAATAAAACTTTCATACTTCGAAGAGATATCCAACGTCTATGTATTAGCATCGCAAAAGGAACATAATTTTATTTTCTCCTTTTAATCGATAACACAATGGACGTAAGACACCTCTTTCGTGTTCATAATCACCCGCCAAGTCAGAAAACAACGTAACTTGCCTCACATCGCATAAAAAAAATATATAAAAATAAAAAAAAAAGAAACATATAAGAACCCTTCAAAAATTGCACCTTTTCTTTTTTTTTTTTTTTCTATTCCTTATTCTCTCTCCCTTTATCTTTCTCTCTAATGTTCAAAAGTACAAGATGAGAGAATAAAGAAAGAAAGAAAAATAAAGAAAGTAATAAGCATTCCTGAAACGTTGAATCCGAGTTATTGGGTGTTTAATTTTTTTCTCTTTTTTTTTTCTTTCTAATCTCTTATGATGAATAATTATTTAATAATTCTAACGCAGTCTCTCTCTCTATATATAATATTTACATATATATTTTAACTTTTTCTCTCTTGTATATTATGTATATCGTATATTTATATTTCTAAATAGCTGCACACGTCGACAAAATATACTAACATTTGTAAATAAATGTACGCGGGAGAACAATGAAACAAAAAAAAAAAAAAAGAACCGACTAAACTCGTCAAGAAAATCTGATTCCTTATGTATATTTAATTTCTTTTTGTATAGGGGGGGGAGGAAACTAAAAAATAAATTGTCTCTAATTTTTCTCTTTGCGTGACATTAAAACTCGATTATACGTGTCAACAGTGAAGTTGAACTTCGTAGTCGTTCTTCTTCTTCTTTTTCTTCTTATTCTTCTTCGTGTACGTTCCACCGAAGAGATTTTCCCGTGATTATTCGTTTACCAGACGAATTTCCGACCATTAGACGACCTTGAAACCTTCAGAAACTGGATGCTCGACCCAAATGTAACAATGTGGCACGCTGCAGTGGTTTTTCGATGCTCTTAGAGGCCGACTTAACGCAGCTTTCCGAAATCCTCGAGTCTCGTTGCAGCATGCCACCCTGAAGATGTTACACGATGAAGAACTATTTTTTCTTGTGTTCTTTGTGTTTTTTTTTTTTTTTTTATATTTTATTTTATTTTATTTTACTTTTTTTTATTATTTTTTTTTTAAGTTTTTTCCCCTCGCTTTTTATTTCGCTATTCTTTTCGATACTTATAATTTAGTATTTTATTTTTTTTATTTATATATATTTATATATATATATATTTACTTTCGTCTCATTCGTTTGTCGTTTATTTATCTTTTTTATTTCTCTCGTTGTATTTCTCATTTATATTTTGCTTATATTTTATTTATTTTTTGATAAGAGAAATTTAAGAGAACGTTACGGATCAAATTCTATTTGCATTTGTTTGTTTGTTTGATTGTTCTTTTCTACACCACCCCACATACCTACCCCTCTCCCTCATTTTCTTTACTTACTTAATTTCTAAGCACCTCCCTGACCCCTCACTTTCGTTTCCTTTTCCTTTCCCACGTTAATGAGAAATTGATGACGATTGTAATTGTTCTTAAGAACTTATCAATCGAATTTTTGTATATTATTTTGTTTGTTTGTTTAACGACAAAACTAGATCGAGATTCTACGTGCGCACCTGTAGCAACATGTTGGCGAAATTGCTGTTAGTGAACTTGAAGTGACGTTTATCGTAAAATTTCAGTAAAGCTGGGCTATACGGGTGTTTGTCTTTTAGGTGAAGATAATGTACTTCCGGTTCTTGAGTAGTATGTCCACATTCTTCGCATACGTAAACCTAAAAAAATAAAAAAGAAATGCAATAATTAAATCAGGATTCGCAATTTGATAAAAAAATAGACGAATTTTTGTAGAACCTCATTTTACCTTGGTACGTCTCTCCTTGTAAGCATACTGATGTTGAACACCATGAACCTTTAGACAATGACTTTCAAGAGAACATCTCTGAGTGAAACTCTTTTCACATAGATTACACTTGTATGGTCTCACTCCTGTATGCGTTCTCGTATGCCTTTTCAAATCAAAGGTGTCGTTAAATCCTTTACCACAGAATGTACACAGGTAGCGTTTAACATCACTATGGCATTTCATATGTCGATTTAAAAGCCGTTGCAAGTTAAATTGTTTGCTACAAACGCGACAAGTGAAGCGTATTGGTCCATCCTCCTAGGGGGAAAAAAAAATAAATGATATGGTTACGTGTTATAATTAATTATGAGTTATGGATTATAAATGTGTACCTTTCCAGATGTTGGTCGTGCAGCTCTATCTTCTTCACGACTGGTAGTGGCTTGTCTTTGTCCTTCGATAGCTAATGGATTCTTTATACCATGACCACCATTAACGAATTCTAATTGACAGTCACCTGGTAATCCCAACTGTGGAGTAAAACATTGAATTAATCGGTCGAAAGATTAATTATTTAATCGAGACGAAGTGATACAGTAGGAAGCACTCAAGTTGATTGGCATTGCATAGAATCATTTAAACGAAATAAAAAACTGTCATGATCATTTGTTAACAAATAAGACGCACAGAACAAATACTATCCAACAAGAATAATATCTACAACAGATATAATAAAATATAAAACATCACATATATAAATATATATCACATATTTGGAGACAGATTATGGGAAATATATATATGTATATATATTAACAGGATTAAAAACAAATTATGCGTTTGCCTGGATCAATTTGGTGGTGCTTACCCTTTGCTGTAGTACACCGACCCGTTGAGATAAAGGGGGTTCAGCAACTTGTCCGTTTACTTGAGTGTTCACACCGTTCGATACTCCGATTGGTGGACTTGGTGCATGTTCCATTAACGCACATGACGGAGATGTGCTGGTCGAAGCACCGTCTAAAGAACAACTTGTTGCACCGGGACTTGGTAAACTTCCACCAACGCTGCTACCGGAATCCAATTCCAAACCTTAAGAAAAAATAAATATGATCATTAAGTTTTAATCCTATGGATTAATTTGAACAAGCATATAAACAAATATTTGTATGTATTTACACAAGTCTGTATTTGTAACTAACACCTAAACACTTACCACTAAATACATAGTGAAACTCACCGCTACCAACAAAACTGAGACCAGGGCTCAGCAATCCTTGATGCTGTTGCGAATGGTGGGGCGACATATTATTAGTTTGTTGCTGTTGTTGTTGTTGTTGTTGTTGTTGCTGTTGCTGCTGCTGCTGATGTTGCTGCAATTGTACTTGTATTTGCAATTGTTGCAATTGCGGTTCCGATTGATTCTGATGATTTTGATTTAAATGCAATGCCAATTCCGATCGCTCTTTCGCGATTGGTTGATAACCAGTTTCCCCAGTGGCATAGGTCAAACCAACCAGTTTAGTATTGAACTGTTGCTGTGTTCCATTGTAATGCCTGAAACGTACCAAAACCGTAAGTTTTTCTTACGATGCGAGAACACCTTCACTAAGATAGTTGTGCCAAGACTCACTCACCTTGATGCATCGAAGCCTCTCGTTAAGGCTATATTATGCTCAGGAAAAGGGTCTACGCTGGGTTCGACGGGCGTGGTCATTTGACCTGCATCTTGAACTATGCCACTCCCAGCCGAGGCTGGCGAATGTAACGAGTCCTCGAGTAAATCATTCCCTCCTTCTCCTGATTGTAATTTAGGTAATAGAAATTCAGCCGCGTCGCTTAGGCTTTCCAACAATGCCGTATGATCAGACGGCGAGCTGAAGGTCAATGTAGCTGTTATTTGTAATGGATCAACAACTGCACCTGTCACCATGTCGACCATCATTCCGTTTTCCGTAACGTCGTATGTATTATATTGACCGGATAATAAATCATTAGGTTGGATCTTATAAGCAGACAGATCCTCTTCTTCCTTAAGTGCCAAACCATAGGAAGCACAAACATTTTGCAATAACGAATATTGTTTGCCTTCTTGTGCATTGTATTGAGCATGCTGCGAGTTAACATCTTGTTGTCCCGTATCGCATTCCATTCCTATTGCTGGGGTCGGCGTGAGGTAGTTATTACCTGAAAGATCACAATACACCGTGAGAAATCTGTTATGGGACATAATATACCTAAGTAGAAATTTTCTAATGTACCTTGACTGGTGGTATATTGGTTCGCAAAATTGGCCAGGTTGTTACCACCTTTGAGAGACTCGTAAAATGGTGGTAATGAACCCGTAGGTGGTGAACTTGGGGCATAATTACCTCGACCCCCATTACCACCAGGATTCATTCCACCCCCACCAGCACCGCCACCCACGGCACCACCTCCCCCACCGGAAGATCCACCTCCGGAATAACTACAGGAATTACCCGTGTTCGATGATGAAGACGAGCCCGAGGAAGACGAATTATTACCGCTTGAACTAGAATTTGAACCGGAAGAGCCATTATTGCCGGAGTTAGAGGTCCTCCCAAGTCCTGCCGCTGTGTGAACAATTTGTGGCCCAGAAAGCCTCATGGCCAATAGTGGTCTGGCAATAGAATTACATATGGTTCGTGATGCTTTTGCGGTCTCGCGACCTCTCTCATCGTCTTCTTCCTTTCTTTTCGGTACGGCATAATCTATTGGTTGATCCTGAACAAAAACATATGTTAACAATTAACATTAGTTTTATTATATATTGTCGTAAGAATGAAATTAATTATAAAAAAAGATTTCCTACGCGAGTTAGGTTATTTTCAAATTAATTAATAATCTTAATAAACGCAAAATTATTTTTTTTTTGTCAAAATTTGATTTTCTATATAAATTTACTTATCGAATTAGCCCCGTAGATCTTTTGAAATCTTCATAAGTGTAATACGAAATATATACGTAAGTATGCATATATATATGTAAAAGAAACCAGTTTTTTCCGAGTGGACGCACCTGCTCAGGCTCCTGACTTTGAGGAACTTCGATCTTCTCTTCCCTTCTGGAGTTACCTTGACTCTGATGCGGTACCCTCTGAATCACTGAAACTCTGGTCGGTGGTTCGACACGTGGAACCTTGGGTGGGGTGGGTGGCCTCGGTAATACGAGTTTTTCCGTTTTTGTAATAAACTGCGGTGCATCTCCGGAAGGTGTAGGAATGATCGGTGGTGAACTGTATTCTTTACGTTCAGCACGTGTTAATACGTGACCCCTGCTTCCATATGGTACATCTCCACCAAGTATACTTGAAATAAAACGTCTCGGTGGTGTATTGGATGGTGTGTTGTTTGTTGATTGACACGGTACCGGTGGTGGCGATGGTACTGGACTACTGCTTCTTAATGATTCCGGAGTAGTAGCACGATCGTCCTCAGTTTTATCGCGATCTATGGATCAGTAAAAAAATCAATTTGACTTTGTTCTTTCTTTCTTTCTTTCTTTATCTTTCTTTAATCTTTCTTTCTATATTTCCTTCAAGGTTTTTACGACCATATCGTACGGAATAACGATGACGATTGGAATACCTCGTAACGTCCACGTTTGTATGAAGTTTACGAGCGACCTTGAAAATCCGCGAATACCGTAAGGTGGTGACTAGATATTTTTTCTTTTTTTTTTTTCATCTTCTTTTTAAATAAACCTGACCTTCTTCTTAGGAACGTTTTATCTTTTTCTTTCAATTTTATTATAATAGATTTGATTGTTTTGAAATATGTATTTTTATAGTCTCTTCTCTTTTACATTACATTTGATTTTCTTTATTTTGTTTGTTATATATCTTATACCGGTAGACATTGATGGGTGGCGAGTATAATTCCAAGAATGGTAGACAAATATTTTTGGGTACACTCGAATAGAAAATATTATACCATGCTATAAGATCTAATATGATGCGGTATATTTGTATATATATATATTTTACTATATTAATATTGTATTCATAAATTTATATTATTTAAATATATTATATAATATATAAAAAGAATATAATATAATTGTAATATATTAATTATTATTATTTATTAACTGTAATGGTTGCCCAAAGGTTTAAGAATTATTACAAATGTTAATACATAATACAATTATCTTTTTACTTTCTCTACAAACTCTCTACTAAAGTCATTTCTTTACGAACAAATATAATATGTAATATATTATTCATTATATACATTTAATATATATTAGGTTATTCATAAAATAATTTTATTTTTTCAATGATAAATAAAAAACAATTTTTCCATATCTAGAATCAAAGGTTTTTCAAACGATCGCGTATAGTTGAATTTGCTTAATTTAACTTCTCAGCTATTTCTCATATTGTTATTTAACAATTAGCATTATTTTGCCGTCATCTCCTTAGACCGGACGAGTAAAATGTAGCGTAACTTTCATACCGAAATTATCAGAATAAAATTTGGAAAAAGTAATTTTGACTAAACATAAATAACATTTTGTTTTCCCGTTGTATCGCATTCTCATACGGTAATTTAAAAAAAGTAATAAAGGACGAAAATGCTTGCTTTGATTTTCCATTTCTGATGCATTGTCAAAAAATAAAACTACTTGACGTATCGAAATAGAAAAAAATATACAAATCACTTTCATACGTGAAAATTTCATAATATTATATTTCATAATATCTGTTGATAGAATGTGCAAAATGATTATTTTGAGGTTTGAAATAAGATTGGGTATCGGTAAACGCGATTAATGAAATTTCTATACGATAAATAATATTACTTACCGAACAACTCAATTTATATCCAATTCATACATTAAGTTCATAAATTATTCAACGGTCGGCCAATTCACGTTGGATTATTAGTTCCCGTCAAATCACTGAAGTCAAGCAACGTGGGCACGGTTAATAATAAATGGACGAGCGACTCGTTCGGGAAAAATAAAAATCGTGTTTTGTTGACTGTAAGGAGGCATTAAAAAGACACAATTTCTTTGATAGTATTGGATAGGTGTGAGAAGGTTTTGGTAGATATGTGATTCGCGAATCCATAAAATGACAGGAAGATTACTTTATAAATAAATACTAAATATGTTAAAGAGACACATCGAATTAATTTAATTATCGTTTTATTTATTAATTTAATGAATTAATATTAATCGTAAAAAGATAGAAGAAATGGAAGAAATTCTCTAGCTAGGATATATAATATATATATATATATATACATAAACTATAGTATAGTAATATTGACTTTGACATCAAACTAGTGTTGGGTAGTGAATGCAGGACGAGGACACTAAGTCGATATGTTGGCGAGTCGTTGAAGCGGAAACCAGGAAGTAAAGGAGCTACGAGGACGCTAAGTTTTTATGATATTTTATTACTCATACCAATAATTATGAGCAAAAGTAATCGAACGATCGAGAGAAAGACTTTTTCATAGAGATCGGGGACGAAAAGAAATGATTAGAACGAGTTATCGTACGAAGAACGGAAAAAAACATTCTCTTTTATTTATATTTATTTCTCTTAATACTACTTCTCTTGACTCATTTAAATGATTGATCATAATGATAATCGAAGAAACTTTCGATTCCTTATCGACACACTTGACAATATTTATTTACTCGATATCGAACGTACCGATTCACATATTTTTTATTTACTTTTATGCTAATCGACTGGTTTTATTTTTGTGATAAATATTTCATTTTGCATATAACAGAAATTTCTCTCTGTTAATGAATTAAATACAAAATGTAATCAATATTTTTATGACAAACATTATTTTAATTAATATATCATAAGAAATAGTTTTTTCTTTTCTTTGAGGTTAGTTAATTATAAATTAGATCAATATTTGTAAAAAAAAAAAAAAGAAAAAAAAATATTGCATTACAATTGTATATTGTATATTGTACATATAAAAAGTATTATTTATAACAAACGATGCATACGCTAAAAAGTCTCAATAAGTATAGCGAAAAAGTTGATTTTCTTAAGTTAATCTGAGAAATAAGGCAAATAAAAAGTAATGAAGAAATCTAAAAGAATGGATCCTCTTCAAAATGGCGGTTCCATTCGATCGGACGCTACGCTTCAATGAGAAACTCTATTGATCGGTACGAGTTTGGCGTCTAAATCTTCCTTTTTCATTCTTTTTCTTCTTCTTCTTCTTCTTATTCTTTCTTATCCTCTCCTCTTTTTCTTCTTTATCTTGCAGGTTCTACCACGATGCTATAAATACCTGTAGAAGCCACGTGATCCACGTACCAATGTCTTTCTCTGTTCATACCTTTCTTCTCTCTCTCTCTCCCTCTCTCTCTCTCTCCTCCCTCTCTCTCTTTCTCTCTCTTTTTCTCTTTCTTTCTCACTTTTCGTCTCAGTCAGTCAAAAAGAAAGAGAAGAAATAAGGCAACCGAAGAGAAGAATATAAGAGAGTTAGAGAACGTTAAAAGGAAACCGGTACTCTGAGGGCCCCGACAACCAAAGACGCACGTTCGGGAACAGGATTGCTCTCCAGCAAGACACTAAGGACCGATAAATGGCCGATAGAGAAATTAAATTGGTCAGAAAGTCTAATATTATATTATTTTACACCTTTTTTTTTCTTTAAACTAATCAACAATCAATGTCTATGATAAATTAGAATTAGTTGTTATTATTTCAATGAACAATATCGAAATATCAATTGCAACAACAATTTGAACCCTTACGATCGAGAATGTGATTGATGTACAATAAAACAACGAATACTAATTAAAAAAAATAATATAATTGGTTAGGAAGTATATAATAGAATTTTTGTATAATAATTATTATTAAAAAAAAAACAAAAAGAAAATTATTCAAATAGAAAAAACAATAATTTAATCTTATGAGAATGATCCTAGTCGTTTGAACATTTTATTTCTTACATTTTGCGTTTTATTTTCTGCTGTATAAACATAGATCAAATTTAGATGATTTAATGATCGGAACTTGAATGTGTTAGATGTTAGTGAAAGAACTTCAAAAGTATATTGACCGGCCACTTCATGTCAAACTACTTCTTTGTGGTTGGCTCTCCGTTCGATCGAATGAAACGCCTCAGTTTAGTCGTCGACCTACTTCCAAAGTCGACCACTCCCTCGAGTCCTTTTTCCAAGTTTTTGCTTTCCTTTCGGCTACCCACAGCCATAACCCTTCACTATGTATCCTACAGTCTGTGGGTTTATCACTATTACATGGGTGGTGTGTTCTATCTTATGTGTATGCATTTATTTAATATGCATAGGAACAATGCACCTATCCTTCAACATGTAGATAAAGATCGTTCATCGACACGTCGGTCATCGTAAACCTCATATCGATGATCAGGATTGTTTAATGAATTTATTATCTTGCGAGTAACATTCCGTGTATTCTAAGAAGTGGGTAATACTTTTAGAGAATATTCAGTTATGTCGGATACCATCAGTTAAAATTTTTGTAAAGAACAATACTCAAAATGTGCGCGCGCGCATTGAATGTAATCGATTATAAATACTTTGATTATTTCGAAAATAATTTTAATCACGCCCACCAAAATGGCTGACTCGTATTAAACAATTATTTACATATCTAAATAATAGAAATATTTTGAAAAGACAAACTAAGCACGGGGAAAAGTTCAAATATTTCGTTCTCCAAAATGGCTACCCAAACCTTATGGACGAGTTGAAAACTTTTGAGCTGAACATAGAAACAATATTTGTCGATCGAACTTCCATTTATATTTTGACATCATTTTAAAACTTTTCAACCAACCCTCGTATACCATATATCATATTAGTTGTACGACATAGTCTCCATTTTGCCCTGGTTATCAAAATGGCGGTTATAAAATGGCGGGAAATTTATTTACAATTCAAACAAGAGTTATAGATAATTGAATAAGAAGTCACCGAATTAATTGCTACACCTAAGACTAGAAAATCAATAAAATGAAGTTATAAATCACGTATGTATTTACGAATACTAAATAAATAGATATTTTTCCTGGTCTATTCGTATTGCAAGGAGAATTGCACGCAACTGAAGATACGTTGCGTTGCGTTGTTGCGTATCTGCATAGCGTTTGCCTAGCGGTACCGTGCGTGGGTCGAAGCGCGTCGTGTCGTCCTGGTGCAAGGTGACACCGCATACGCAGCCACTTAGTTGGCTTACGTAATGGCCGCGTACGGGACAACGCCATTTCCTCCCCACCCCCTCTCCACCTCTTTTTCTTTCTTTCTTCCTCGCAACACTTCTTCCTCTTTCAGGTCTCTCTCTTCTCTTCAATATCGGCATTTAACGTTTCCACATGAATCCTTTCTATCGGCGGAAGATCGTACCCGACTACGTGGACATGTAACCTTGGCATTCGGTGAAAATGTCTCGTGCGCGTGCGCTCACGTGCTACGTCGGTAAAGACGAGAGAAAATGATCTAAACTGTTTTTCTTCTTCCTATTTGTTTCCTGCTTTTATATTAGTTCTACACTTCTGTGTTACATAAAAAGTTAGGCTCCTCTTTTTTTTCCTTTCCGCCATCCGTATCTTCGTTTTTCTCTTCTTCTTCTTCTTTTTCTTCTTCTTCTTTTGTTTTTTTTTTCTTTTATGTAACTTTATGTCTCGTATGCGTTATCACATGAAAAAATTAGATTCTTTTTTACGTTTGCTTTCCTTTCCTCTCGATTCTTCTTTCTTCGCATTTATTTTTGTTTTGTTTTTTTTTTTTATACTCCTCGCGTCGCCTCTAATGGCGACGAAACGGCACTCGCATTTGCATACCGTTCGTTCTGCGCAATTTCCGTGCAGTTCACGCGCAATCCACTTAACCACGATATGCACCGAAAGAGGAACGCGCCAAGCGTCATGCGTGTATTCGTTGTGGTCAACTCTACGGAATGTGTCTAACTAGTTTTGCTGCTATACTATCTTACTTACAATACTAACTAGTTATCGTACAATCCTTTATTTTACTTCTCATTCCGTTTTCATTTTAAATTGAAATATTTTTGAAACAAGAGAACTGTAAAAAGAAGTTCTTTTAAAAATCCTCGCTTCTTTGATTCCTTCCTTTATTTAATTTGTTTTTAATTGTATCCCAAAAATATCACGTAAAAAATAGAAAAAGTAAAAAAGAAAAAAAAGAAACAAGACTAATTGGAAAGAAAATTTAAACATTCAATTAAATACAATTTTTATTCTTTATTTTATTTGACCGTGTTCATTTTCAAATTAAAATAAAACGAAAAATAAAGAAATTCGCAAAAATTAACAAGATAATTAGTAAAAAAAATAATATGGTTATTCTTAAACATCATTTCCTTCCTATAATTTCCAATTAAATAGTAATCAATCGATCAATAATCCATTCTTTGTTTCTATTACATTACTTTGTTAAATCTTAATTTTGAAAATAGAACGAAAAAATATAATAGATAGTACGAAAAAAAAAAACAAAAGTAACAAGAGATAATTCGAAAAGAAAATAGTAAAGATGTACTTTAAATGAAAGGAAACATCATTTCCTTCCTTTGATTTTCTAGTCAATAGTGATCAATTGATCTTACAACAAGACCAAAATCGAGTTTAGACGTAAACTTTTAACGTAGCTTCCGTTTCTATAAAAACATAGGTAATACTCTCTAAGAGAATACTATTTCCCTGTCGGTTTATCACTAGGGAAGCTCGTCCTCGATTCCTATGTACAATACTTTTACCGACCACCATCAGGAGAGACATAGATAGACATATAGGTTTCATGTGTAGATAAGTAACTATATATATACATATACACATACTGATGTGAATACTGACATACAGACAGAGGCAGAAATTCAGAGACAAAGAAAGAAAGACCCTCTTTTTCTGTCTTTCTCTTTTTTTCTCTTTTGACATTCAGATAATCGTACTCAGTGATGTGCACCTGTGACCAGACAAGGGGAAGAGACGAGACTAGGTATACCAGGATATGCAGCCATTGTAACGAATTACAATGCCTCGTGATGCCTCCGTGAGTTCACTGTGCGTGCTTTTCTATGCATACGAGAGTAAGTACGTGTAGCACTTACACATTTACTAGACAAGCTTGTCTCTCAGTGATCCTATGTGGGTACCTTTATATATATATGTATATATATATATATCTATGTATTCCTATCCAACTAGTTACAGGATTGTATATAAAGTAGGTCTTAACTACTACTTTTGTTATAGATATATAAATATATCTAATCATATTTTTTTTTGATAAAATATATAAATAAGAATTTTGTAAATACATTGTCGAACACTGATTTACGAAAGGTTAGAAAATTTCTAAATTGAATTAAGGTCAACGAATTGATTTACAAATTACCATTAATATTACAAATTCTACGTGTATTATAATATATAAACAAAAAAAAAAGTATTATATAAATTACAAATGTATTTTGTTTCAAGTGTGACAAGAATTCGTTTAATACAATATGTCATTCAAAAATATTTTGATAAATAAAATGATGATCTATCTACTAATAATTAAGAATTATTATTAATAATAATTGTAGTAGATCTGAAGGCAAAGTACGGTAAGAGTTCGACAAAGATATGTTCGATAAAGAGAGACACGATCAATCTCGAGAAAAGTCGAAGAGAAGTCGGCAGCCTCGAGGCAGAAACTCGCTCGAAAGCGCCATCAAGCATTGTAAGTAAGTTGCTTGTGTGTTTGTGTAAGTACCAACACATACCTTTATTTACTTACACAGACAACGCACATACACACGTACACACATATACAATATACACACTTTCATACAAACTCGCGCTATGTACCAACACGTTATTACATATACATATATGAATTACGTTCATATACACTCATACATATATGTATACACACACACACACACACAGATATATATAAATGTGTTTTCCAAGAGAACGTGTAACGTCGTCGCGACGGAGCCTAATGGCGCAAGAGGGCCGTGACCGAAATTCTTTCGAAGCAAGGGGGCCAAGTGCAGAAAGGCTTGATAAATCTTGCTCTAAACTCGGTACTTGTAAATCAACTTGCTGATTCGTTCCTTCGTTTCTTCGTTCGTTCATTCGTTCGTTCATTCGTTCGTTCGTTTGTTCGTTCGTTCATTTGTTCGCTAGTTTCACCGGTTGGATGCGCGTGCACGATTTCGTGCCGACGTACCGAGAGAGTAGAATAATCGCAGTTACGTTATCTAAGAAGCGTCATTATTATTAAACTAGTGTTATATCATCGACCGCTTGTCTCTCGCCAGAGATTTTACTCGAGCGATTTCTCATTTTCGTAGTAAAGTTCTTCTTTTTTTTTTCCTTGTCTTATTTCGTAATCTTCTTCTCTTATCGATTCTCTGACAAATCGATTCGTAATTTTACAATCTCACGTTCAAGTTTATTTCGCAAAATTATTTTCGCGTTCGCGTTCGAAGGTAAAAATGTTTATTAGTTTTATGATCTTGATTGGATTTGAAAAAAAAAAAAACAAAAAAAGAAACATATTTAATTAGATCATCGATCATTGTTAAAAATAGTTTTATTATTTGACCTATTTGATTGTATTGATTATGCTTAAATCGTATTTCTGTTCTTTTTTGTCTTACTTTTTTTTACTTTTATGTCGCAAATTAATAGTCCGCATACGAAGATTGATCATCCGTTGATCACAGGAATAATATTATAAGTAATATGATTAAAAGAAAAAAACAAATTGGATTATATATATCAAACGTGAAGAATGTTTTACAATATATCAAGAGAATAAAGAAAGATCCGTTTATTCGTAATAAATAATTAAATTGTACAATTTCTAAGAATTGTTTGTGAAATAAAGAATTAACGATTTCTCAAATACGATAAGACGATCATCGAACGGGACGTCCCGCATCCGGTTTAAATTTTCTGCGAAAAATATTCTATGCAAGTGTATTGTATTTTTTCTTTTTTTTTTTTTTTTCTAAATAAATAGGTACATAATTTTATTATTTTCATATCTGTATAAAAAAGAAAAATATTACAATTACCTAAGTGCGTGTAAATGTGTGTTTATTATTCAAATATAATTAAATAATTATTATATATTTATATTAATTGACATAATAATAATAATTTTGCCTTTTCTAAAAACACGTAAAATAAAATATTACGTTATAATATTATATACGAGTAAGAGTAAATAGTAAAAGTCTACAATGTAAGAAAATTACGAAATGATTTCGTAGTTGGTTAAAATCTAAGGATCGATTTACCGTGAGAATGAATGAATGAATGAATAATTTAAATGTAAAAGGTCGGTGGTTTTGTCTGGTATTGAAACTTAGTTCGTTACGTTAGTTGAATTTAAATTATAGATGTCCTTACACGCGTCGGTTGATGTATCTCGTCCCACTAATACTAATCCTCCTCCCCCAATTCTTATTCTTCTTCTAATACACGTAGAATATATCACGTTATTGTAAAACCTAACCGACATTAGTTTCTCTCTCTCTATCTTTCTTTTTCTTTTTTCTTATTTTTTCTTCTTTCTGTGGGCATTAAAAACAGGTTGGGAGCGAGGTTTTACGTTCGTGAATCCAGAAATTACGCAACACGTTCGTGAGACGCCTGCGAAAGTCGAAGGTCCTTAATCTAACGGCTGTGTACACGATATACAAATATACATACGACAAGTATATACTTATTTATACTCACATACACAAATAAAAACTATCTTTCTGTCAAGGACACCGAATGTTACGGGCACGTGATTCGAAACTACCACGGTGAATTTCAAATTTTTATTCTCTATTCCGATCGATATACTTCTAACGGTTTCGAATTATTCGAAGATCCAAGAATGGAAAGAATAAAAATACGTTTATACAATTTTATCCATTCCAATCCATTGAATTCGTTCTTATTAATGTACAAAACGTAAACGACAATTATTGAACGAAATAGAAAGAAAGATGCGTAATTATACATATTACCGTTAATTTACAAAATAAACAGTTAAACAATGAAACAAAAATTACATTGATCAATTAAAGTATGAAAGGAAAAAAAAAAGAATGGCATACTTCAATTAGATAATATAACAATTCGCGAGAGATGAGTGTAATTAATGTATGAAATTGAAACTTGATTCGTAGATTAAATCCGATAGAATAACACGACTAACAGAACATTGATTGTCAAAGTACAGTAAGAAATAAGAACGGATAAATATAAGCATTATTGTGAAAAGAAAGAAAAACTTTGAAGACGGATCAAATTTCAATTCGATACGTTAACTACTCGCCTCTTATGAATTCATATATTACCTCGTTATTTTATAAACAAAAAAAAGAACAAACTAATTTAAATATATAATATAAAATTCTTTTTTTATATCCTTTTCTTAAAACGCTTAATAATTTTACATATTAAATATTTGTTTTACGAATAAACCTGAATTATACACTTAAACGTTAACATACGCTTGTTTTCTTTTTTTTTCTTTTTTTTAAGTATTTTTTGTCAGTAATTGAGTGTTCGAGTGTGTTAGCTAATTAAAGTACCACTTAATTAGTATCTTTTAACGAGATATAGGAAAGAAAAGACGGTATTGGTGCGTCGTTGATGAGATTGCGTTGAGTGGAACGATTCAAACGCCTTTCTTACTCAGGCATTGAAGTCCCTGGACGGTTCACGCACGACCATCTTTCTCTTTCCTTCTTTATATGTACTACGTATACTGCTACTTTTTGTGTGTTTGTGCGTGTGTGTATAATTGTGACACATGTGTGTTGTACTCTATACAGACGAGTCATAAGCATCACGTCAGCATGAATACCGCTCGAGTAGAGCACTTGATCATCTTTTCGATAACCCTTACTAAAAAATAACCACGACTCATACTAACACTTTTCTACCCTTGACAAAGTTGAATTCATTACAATTATGTTCGTGGAATGTTTTAAAAAAAAAAAGTAACCGGATGAAAACTATTATAACTGGACATTTTGTGTTTTTATATTTTAGATTATATAATAATAATTGTATCGTTTCTGTTCTCCAATTAATGGGAATGCTTTTTTGCGAATTATTAGAAATATTAGAATCATCATGTTTTTATTAGATTTTATTTGTAAATTTGATGGTAATGGTTTTTTTTTATAACTTTTTTATAATTTTAGTATTTTTATTTCTAGGTTAACCAATATAAATTTGTATAAAAGAAAAATATTTGAATACTCGAATTTTTTTCTCTAATAAATAGAATTTATATTAATGATAATATTTATTGTTCATAAATGTATATAATTTCATAGTTTTATAATATTTATTTCTGGGTTTATTAAAATAAATGTTTTTAAAATAAGAAATGTAATATATTAAATACAATTTATATAATAAAAAATAATTAATATATGTATACCGAGAATAATAAAATGTATAAGCACAAATATTTATGGATTAACTTGTAAACGTGTTAAGCAACTTAATTATAATATCTCAAAGTAATAAAAAGGAAAAAAAAATATAAAAAGGGAGAGAGAGATAGAGAGAAAGAGAGAATCTTATTCTCTCACGATGAATTCATTTAACCGATAACGTTTCTTCCTCATGTTTTTTAATTTACGTAAGCAATTAACGCTTCATCCGCTTATGCGAGCGTATCTTTGCACCTGCAATGCGGTAGAGTCTTTGGTGGGCCATCGACATACTATTTTGCATCTTTTTCTTTTATTTTTTTGATTTATTTTAATTTTTTTTTTTACTTCTTTTATCTTTCTTGCTCTTTTGTATGTTTTTTCTTTCTCTTTCTTTACTACTGACAAAAGAACTCACTGATTCGAAAATGTACAATGGAATGCTTTAAGAAAGGAAGAAGAAGAAGAAGAAGAAGAAGAAGAAGAAGACCAGAACCACATTTCTAAACCAGTTTTAGAACCCACAAATTTGACTCACCCTCCTACTCACTATACCGTTGTAAACCACGATCTTTCGATATGTAGATAGAACAGGAGTACCTAATACTCTCCGTTGGAAGACGTAACGAGAAATGAATAGAAAGATAAAATTCAATGACTTCTTTTTTTATTCTCCTCTTTTTTTATCTTCTCTTTTTGTTTTCTTTTTCTTTTTTCTTTTGCTTCGAGTAGAATGAAAAGAGAAAGTATAAATAATATAATTTTACTTCGGATAATATATATATACTAAAAATTCGTATCATTTGATATCTAAATTAATATTCCCCCCACTTCATTTCTATCTCAATCTTCTTAATTATTTTTCAAGGCACATATTTAATAAATAAACTTAAGAAATGATTTGTATTATCATGATTTATATTATATTCATATATATATTATTATATGAATAAATTATAAAAAAAATATATCGTGTGACTCTGAACTTTGACGCATGATTTGATTTCATTTTTCTTTGTTTCTTTGAAGTTTCTTTTATCACGTTGTTGGTAATCATATATTTTTTTGTACTTCTTACGAAAAACTAAAATTTATGTACCTTGTATCTCATATATATATATATATATACTACTTTACCGTTTACTTAATGCATAACTTACAACTATACTGCTATTTGTATTATATTTACATAAACGAATAGACCGACTGTCTCGCATCTGGAATACTCGTCTACTCATAATACCGTTGTCCAACGATGACCGACGCGTAAAAAGATGTTGCATTCTTTGCTAAGGAACGGTCATGGCAAGTAGTAGTAATAGTTATGCAATAATGCAATATCTTACGAACCGAGAACAGATAATGCACGACTTCATAGAATTTCTATGCTTCTACTAGCTCTCTTAAGGATTATGCACCTAAGTATGATAGCTTTATTGTCATTAATCCACGACGTAATGATTAATGGAACAGAATGCAACAAAAAAGAAAAAAAAAAAATATTACAACGCTAACGTTTCTCCAATCATTTTTCTCTTTCCTCTTTTGCAAACTTTTTTTTTCTATTTAAAAGATAATCAATTAAAAAAAAAAAAGAAACATAAAATAAAAAATAATAAATATTAATTATTAAACAAATTTTTCTCACGAAAGAGTGATTTATTTTCGATGATAAAAAAAATAATATTTAATAGATACATTTCAAACAGGAAGGGACAATCAATGTATGCGATTACTGTTTGAATTAAAATTCGTATTACCGAAACGCAATGGCGGCCTAACATGCGAGCAATCGTGCGTCTACACCTGCGAACGGAATACTCGAATAACCGACGAGAACCTTAATCTCTTCTCGTTTTATTTTCTTCTTTATTTTTATCTACGTATACATTTTTATATTGGGGTTGCGTTCGTTAGTAGGAAGGAAAGGAAAGAAAAAAAAAAAAACCAAGAAAAAAGGGAAAAAAAAAGAAGGAGAAGAAGAAGGGAACTCGGCGAGAATAAACCACGAATTTTAACGAGGAATCTTTCGTAGTCCCTCTGCTTTGTCCCGTTTCACCGCAAGCAGCAGCTTTGGTGTAAACTTTTGAAGTAGAATGAGAGAAATAACAAAACAAGTAAAAAAAATAAAAAGAGAAGTAAGTCGTTTCTTTTCTTACGGTTGAGAGAAGAAGGGATTAAAAGAGAGAGAGAGAGAGAGAAAAAAGAAAAAAGAATATCAACTAAGAGAGAAAGAGATAATCTTACGTATTGTTATTAAAATGATATCCGATGAAGATGTCAAAGAATAAGGAAAGAACGTTTATATACGATCATCGAAGAGTCAAACTTATTAGAAAGGGGCCTCCTCTCGCGTGTCCTAAACTCGTCATTGTTTACATTACTTTAGAATAGGGTATATGTTTACATATTTATCTACTACACACACAGAAAAAGGGCAGGTATCGTTTCTACGAATTCATATTATGGTTGATCTCTGTTATACATTTTTCTTTCTTTTCTCGCGTCTTCTTTATTATGTCAAAACGCATAACACAACGTTGTTTATTCAGGTATTTGTGTTGACAGGAATCTGCCCCTAAAAATTCGTTTTATCGAAATTGAGCAATTAAACGTTCTCTTTTTACCCACGGTCTCTTATAAATTGTTCATATTTTTTTGTTGGTTTAACAATACCGTAATTGAATATTTGTAATTCTAAGTGAACGAAAATATTACGATTACATTAATAAATCTATATCTGTTTTTATTATTTCGATAAAACGACTTTCGGTAAGACCTTGATATATGTATTTTGATTTTAAATAACGAGTTATATTTAGATATAAATACAGTTCGATTGAACCAGGATCGAGTATTGTGAATGTTTGAATTAGGCAAATAGAGAAAGAAAGAAAGAAAAAAAAAAGAACATAGTGCAAACCGTTTAAGAGAATGAGATTGTTTACTTACATTGGTGTTTATTCACAATTAGACTGAGCGGTTCCGAGGTACCAAGTGGACTTTCCTTACCGCTGCAAGGGGAAGGACTTTTGCCAACATGTTGGGCTTCGAGAAGTCTCAATTGTTGCTGGTGAAGTCGATTTTTGATGAGAAAAATCTTCGGCATCTTTGCGAACAATGATTACGGTCCGCGCGCGTTGGCGGACACTGAACGAGTTAATGGTTTAAGAAGAAAAAATGAAGAAAAAAAAAAAAAGGAAAAAAAATTAATTATTATTCACTTAACACACTTTTAGTAATCACCCCACGATTCCTATTTCGGAATCGCGGCACACCAACTGTGTCGATGACCTTCCAGGACTGTCAAGGTCACCGAATTTTTCTCCACCACAAGGTCCGAGCGTAAAGATTGAACGAATTTACGCATCCAACGATTTGCTCCTACTTTATACTACTTTTGATATTTTTCCTCGACATAATAAATATCGAAAGAACGAAAAAAAAAGAAAGGAAAAAAACAAAAACTAAATATAATTAAACTATACGAACGATATCCCTCGTACCGATACGATTGACACTCTCGCGAGGATACGTTGCTGGTAGGAAAGTACTTAATTTACAGTAGGAAGAAAAAAAAAAAGAAAAGTATCATCAACGTATAAGTAATTGTAAAGTCCTGACGAACATCGTCCCGATGAAGATTTAATAATTCAGTGGAATCCGATGAAGGATTCTCTATTAAAAAACTGACGATCCCGAAGCACTACATGCTAACGATAAATAACACCACGATGAAACATTCTTCTCAAATAAATCTCTATCTTCTATGTCCAAGCAAAATGTTTGCTGTATACACTGATTTCTTCTCTTCTTTCTTTTTCTTCTTTTTTCTTTTTTTGCTATATCTTCTTCTCTTTCTTTCTCTTAGATGTATATCTATATATGTAGGTATATATAAATATATCTATGTACTGTAGATTTACAGTTATTCTGTTAAGACCGACGTTCTACTCGGTAGACCCGATTGATCGATCTCTTATGAGCGACTGAAGCTACGTTGGGATCTCGAACAGGCCCCGACCGTGAGTTATCCCCACCACGGTTACTACCTAGGCTCCTGGCGGACCCTATAGCTTCGAGTGTTTCTTTACCCCCACTCCGACAACCAGCAAATCCTGCCAACCCCTTCTTTACTTTTTCCACCACCAGCGTCTTATCCTCCTCCTTTTTTTTTTCTCCTCCTACTCTTCTTCTTCTTTTTCTTCGTTACCACTGGCCGCTACCACTTTTGATGTCGTGCTTGGAGAGTACCAAGTATTTGGTTCTTTTTGCTAATACAGGTCCGCTGCTTCATAAAGGTGGAAACTACTCCACCGGGGGCGAGGTATTATTCCCTCTACTTATAGGGGCGCGCATGCGTATAACGGAGTATGTTTTATCTTCAATAAGAATTTATTCACATTATTATTTTCCTACCGATACATTGTTATTACAATTATTTACCTATACTATATTGTTTTTCCCTCATTTATCTATTATATTTTATTCTTTAACAAATTTCATATCTAATATAACTTCATTTTATTATCATCGTCTCAAAGAGTAATAATTGAAATAAATTTGTTTCTATGAAACATATCACTACTGTTCATAATATTCTTCTGACATACATTTTTCAATAATAAATTTGAGAGTATTAACAGTCAGAAGAATAAACAAGAAATAGAAAGAAAGAAAGAAAGAGAGAGAGAGAAAGATGTAAATTTGCAATTTTCCTCAAGTAGGTTTACACTTACATATATATATATACAAGTGTATGAGAAATCTTGATGTTCTTGTAAATGTATGTGTACACCTGTAGATCGTGTTATTATTATGTGTACTCCGTGTGTATGAACGATCACACAGAAATGGCGATATACCAACTCCGTGTAGATGGCGGACAGGCAAGCAAGCAGGCAAGCAGGCAGGCAGGCAGGCCGTGGCAAGGTTAGGTTGGTTTTACCTTTGGTCACTATGCCAGTTACATCGCGAAGCGGTATATGCGTGGCGACTTGAGTTTGAATCGAACGACGAATACGACCCAACGCGACTACTATGACGATGACTATGTACTGCGACTACGTGTGCACGTGCATGCGCGCTCGCGCACGCAACCGGGCAAGCAAACATATTCACAAGTATGTTTCTTTCTTTCTTTCTCTTTCTTTCTTTCTTTCTTTCATTTTCTTTATCTTTCTCACTTACGTTAGGCTTGTCTACATGTATCCTCTGTAAATAACGCATGGCGTGTTGCCGTTCCTGCATATTTCCGTATATTTCAGGATTCGTGTCAAACTTCGAATGCAAGGAGTGGTCCGAGAGAAAGATTCGCGTGGATTTGTATTATCGAAAAGAATAATAAACACATTTCTTTCGAGTATTTGTTTACACGATTTTGACTATTGAGATTTAATGTAAAGGAATAACAGCGAAGGTTTCGAAGTAGTATATTTTGTTTAGTTGATATTGATAATTGATATCTAATGTTGGAAAATAATAATATAGTTTTCAATGAAGTATTATGGTTTAATTGAGTTTTGTCAGTAAATGTCAAGTATTATAATTAAGTAGTATGAAGGAATAATAAAGTCTGACTTAATGTATTTGTTTAATTGATTTACTTAATAAATATCAGATATTACATCAAATAATATGCAGGAATAATAAAGTCTGCTATATGGTACTCGTTCAATTGGTTTTTTCACTAATCATCAAGTATTAATGTCAAATAATCTGAAGGAATAATGTCTTCTTTATAGTAATTTGTTTTTTTATTAATTTTGTCAATAATTACCAAATATTGCTAATATAATATAAAAAATAATAAAATCTTCCCTAAAGTATTTGTTTAGACCAAATTATAAATATTTAGCAAATATTACCATTAAGTACTATATAAAATCATAATACATTTTTTTACAACAGGTGGTTCACTTTTATCAATAACTTTATTTCATCGAATAATAATAACAAAATAATATATTAATATAGAGAAAATGTATTTTGAATATTATTTGATTTACTTGATCTTGATCTAAAATTTTGAACAGATATTAATAAACATCTAAGGGATACAGAAAGAAGACAAATGTAAATATTTCAAAATCTTAGTATCAGACACTTTTGTTAACCAACCAAGCTGGACTTTTGTCCTAATTTAAGTTCGTGGAAAACGTTGAATTATGTGTATGGCCCAGCACGAGTCCACACGAAATATCTTACGATCTCGGTGACCCTGGTATGAAAAATTGAAGACTTTGGGGATTTTTGAGACAAGTCGATCCAACTTCTCTACGTTTACGACTTTTTTCATCGAACGACACATTCCAAGATTATAACTTTTGATCAATAATCAGATAGAAGAACGTTATGTTACGTTCACTTTTATTTGGATATTTTGATATATTATTACAATATTTAAATATATTTTTTTATGTTAACAATGGTTTGCATAAAACAAAAGAACAATTAAAATTGATTAAAATAAATGAGACAATAAATGAATGAGTGCAGAGTAATAATTTTGTTACTTTGTTGAATTTTTTTTTTTAGAATAAAAATACTCATGGAACATGTTTCTATTTTTTTTTCAGTCATTCCGTTAATATCAATGTTATTTTTTATCTTTTGCTACATAAAATAAATACAACGATAAATTAAAAAGGATGAGTAATTATTTTTTTTCGTTGAAGATATTTTTAATAATAAAAATACGCTTACTGCGCGCGCATCAATTTTTCTCCACCATTTTGAAAATGAACATAACATTTTTCTGTTATCATACAAAATGAATAAATTAATGAATTAAAAATCCTGAGAAGATTATATTCCTTTTTGTTAAATTATTTTTCCAATAAAGATATGTTTGTTATTTTTATTAAATTTTCCTAACTATTGTTTATAAATTTACGCCAAAATTATCGGGTTTGTATCCCTTGAAACTTTTTCACACCTATCAAATAATAACCGACCGCATTGGGTGTAACTTTAGAGATATTAAAATCGAAAGGAAAAGTGTTCTTTCTTTTTTCGGATGTTTCAAAAAAGGTGCAGGTAGTAAAGGTGAAAATTTCCCCTAGAGAAAGATCAACGATTTGTTTACCCTTGGCTCTAAAATTCTTCCCTCGGTGATCATGCATAAAATATTTCTCTTCCGTGGTCACACATCTGACTTACGAATATATTTTTCACTCTTGTCTAACCTTTCTTCTTCCTCCAATCTGTTTTTCTATTGTTCCACGATTTAAAAGACTACAGAATTAAGAAGAAAAAAATAAGAATCTTAAGTTCAATGGAATAAAATCAATTTTTCAAATGAAACTTGTTCCTTTTTATTTTCCTGGATAGATTTTCTCTGCTCTAATCAAATCGAGATTATACTAACGAATTGGCTGATTCATTTTCTTTTTCTAGAATACATATATCTCATTACGCAAACGAGATGGGAGCTATTAAATCAGCATTCGTTTCTGATTCCATCGTCGTGACTTTAAAAGTGAAGAAAAAAAAAGCGTGAGAGGGGGGGCCGGGGAGCGAAGAAAAAGGAAAAAAACAAGTACGCGTTAAAAACAGATACGTAAATCGAGAGAACAACTTCTTATTGGATTCAGGAAAAATAAAGAAAACGAAATTATTTTTCTAAACCCGTTTGTAATCGTGCAGATATAACACGTGTAGACATGAAAGAAATGAAAATTTTTTGTAAATTTTAAAATAAAATTATTTATTATCGAAAAAATTGTATAGACGAATAAAAAGTGTTTAAGCGCTTGAACATTTATTATCTGAAAAAAAAAAACAATGCGTAGAAAAGTAAAATAAATAATATTACTTATTCGACGTGTGCATTTAATTGTACGGTTTAAAATAGTAAATAAAACAAAAGAAATTAAGTTTTTTAGTGATTGAGGGAGGATATTTTTTTTTCTTCTTATACAGGGTTGAATCAATTGTTTTAAATGGGCCAAAAAGTTTCAAGATGATTAAACTAATTCAGATAGTCCTTTTTTAAGTTTATCTTGTTTATTTTTTTCTTTAATACAAGAATTTTCCTAAGCTTATGGTTGTACAATTAGAAGGGGAAAAAATAGGCTTAAATTATTTATAAAAGATAATAATGTTGAAAATGATTGAAAAACTCTCGATTGAAGCTCATAGAAAAGATTTAAAAAGACAAGTTGTTCTTTCTATCGAAATCATAAGAAACGTCTGTGCGTTCCATCAAAAGTGGTCCAACGAGAGAACATAGCCTACTTTCTCCTCTCCGAATATTTTTCTCTCGTTCGTACACCACCCATCTTATTTTCCGTCTCCTTGTTTCTATATTTTATTCGTGCTGTGATCTACGTAACGATTACTCGCCGTTGTATAACTTCACTTGTTTACACGTACGAAGTATACTTACATCCTTGACTCCTTTAACAATATCATACCATTTCTCGAATTATTATCAGTTTTTAAACGTTTCATGCTAAACAATTCTTTTTTTAAAAATTCAACAGAAGAACAAACGAAAAAATTCATACTAATTTTTACGAATCAAAAATCATTAATCTTGTAATTCATTAATTAAAAAAATTGACTAAAAATTATATTCTACATAATATCCCAATCAAATTTTAAATAAAAATAAACCTTAAAATTTTTAATCAATTTAAAAAAAATATTTCAATCGACAAATATTTCATATCTTAACAGAAACGTGTTTAAATAATTCCTAAACGATTCTAACCAAACTGAAACGAAATTATTTCCCAGAAAAGGTCTGATAAAGTGTCTAAACGCACAAAAATCCGCATAGATTAAAAAACAATTATATAAATATTCAAAATAATATTTATAATAAATATCGATCTTATTACCACCACCTCAAACACAGAATCCTAAACAAACCTTAATCCCATGCTCAATTAAATTCCCCCTACTCTCAAAAAAAAAAAAATAAATTACAATCCCCAATTACCAAAAGGAATAAATAGAAAAAAAAAAAAGAAAAAAACAAGCAAAAAGATCATCGATCTAAGATATTAGCAATAAGAATAGCATCTATCTAAATAGTACCACGAGTTACGGTAGCTCGAACTGACATGAGTGTTTTTCGATCGAACGATAAA
This sequence comes from Polistes fuscatus, assembly GCF_010416935.1. NCBI lineage: Eukaryota > Metazoa > Arthropoda > Insecta > Hymenoptera > Vespidae > Polistes > Polistes fuscatus. Next base: position 1,786,046 of record NW_025113096.1, read on the forward strand.
ACGCAAACTTGCGAGTACGAGAAAAGAACGTGTATATACACACAAATATGTTTCTCTCTCTCTCTCTCACACACACACACACACACACACACTCTCTCTCTCTCTCTGTGTAAATCTATACACAAACACAAATCGTATTCACATACGATGCATATTCCAATATACTTTTCAACGCCTGTACACGTACGTGTATGTGTCTGTATGTGTGTGTATGTGTATGTGTGTTGTGTTTGTGTGTGTGTCGAGAAGTAGCGTTTTCTTATACGCGACTTGCGAAACCGTTCGTCGGCACGCGCAACGTAGTCGTTGGTACTCGTTCGCGGTCGTGATCGTAGTCGTAATCAAGAGTCAAAGTCAAGGTCGAGATCGACAAAGACAGACAGACAACATAGAAAGACAGAAAGATAGACAGAGAGAGAGAGGGAGGGTGAGGGAAAGAGAGTACCACGAGAAGAGAAGCTCTTATGCAATTCTTGTTACTTACCGTCTATGTGTCGTTGTCGTATTTGTAGTTGGTCGAACGTTTGCAACAGGTGAACAGTGAGAGGATGGGAGAATGATTACTGATGAGGATGACGATTACGATGACGATGTTGATGATCATGCCAATAGAAACTCTCATTCTTTCTATCCTTTTCCCGATCAAACTTCGAAACGTTTTAAATACCGTATATTATATCTGAGATTTTATCTTTATCTTATTTTAATCTTTAAATAATGATTCAAGGTCAGTGACTTAGATATCTATTAACTCGACCTATATTTTTTCATTCGCATTTTATTCGCTTCACTTTTTTTTTTTTTATTCTTCTTCTTCTTCTTCTAAACTTTCATTTTCAATCGTTTAGTTTGAAAAAATATCAATCATAGAAACGAAAGTCTTCTTCTTCTTATTATTATTTTTATTAGAACTTCGTCCTGTTATAATAGCTTTTATTGCTATTTCTGGGTGAGCTTTTATTGTTTTTTTACCGAGGATAGGTTGCTAACCACACCCTCAGAAACGAAAGTGTTAGTTGAAATTTTTAAAAGGCTTTATTTATATTACCTGTGGTGGATTAACAATTGGTCTTCTTATTTTTGAGTTTATTTTTATTCCTTAAATATACATTGATATAATAGAACATTTGAAATAGTTCATAACGGATGTCTTAATTCTACAAAAAGGACTATTTGGTTAGAAGGATAAATAGAACGATTGTAATATAATGGGATTGGGATACCATTTTTCGAAGGAAAGAATTACTTTCACCGAAAAAATATTGTCCTCTATGGAAAAGGCCTAGAAAATTCTTAAAGATATTTTTTCCTATTTTTTTTTTCCGTATTTTTCTAAAAACTTTCTCTGTCAACACCTTCCAACAATACCCCATATAATAATCGATCCAATAATAAAACCCAACTTACAATATATATTAATATAATCTAAATAAATCATTCAATTGATTATTTTTTTACTATAAAATTTTTCAGTATAGTATTCAAGATCGGTTATTCTCCTGGAAACTTAATCACAAACACACGGTTATTATAGTCATTGCAATTACCATAATTACGTCGTCATTATACGTATCACGTTTTAATGCCGGTTTATTCCATGTTACGAAAATTTTATATTATTATTATTATTATTATTATTATTATTATTATTATTAATATTAGACTCGTAACGTTAAATGTTTTTTTTTTCTATTTTATTCCATTTGTTTCTTCTTTCTCGAGAATAACGTTCGTCTTGTTTTTTTTTTTCCTTTCCCTTGGAGTTTACTGCCACTGTCCTCTATGAGATTTCCGGTCGTTGCACGTCACTTTAAATCCTTTTCCTTCTGACTTCCATACATGGACCTTGATTCACGTTACGTAATTTTTTTTTCTTCTATTACAGAGAGTTTTCCTTTAACTCATCGCTATCTTATTTTCTTTCTTTTTCACCTTTCTTTCTCATTCTCATTCTCATTTTCTCTTTCTTTTTCTCCTTCTTGGTCCACTTGAGTAACAGTGAGTCCAGCAGTACTTGCTATTAGAGAGAGAGAGAGAGAAAATAAAAAAGAGATAGAAAAAATGAAGGAAGTAAGAAAAGATACCATTGGATTTTTCTCACGGTTTATAAGAAGGAATAATAGATCGTCGTTTTCAATGTTCTTCCTTCCTGTATACCGCAAAAACGTTACGAATAGAAACCACGAATGGGCAAAAAGAAAAAAAAAATCTGAGGAATCCGATGCTATAATATATAAATATCTGTTGTAATACAAAAAATTAAGTAAAAAAGCAGCAAGCAAAAAATTATGTTGATATAGATCATTGATTCTATGCGTGTACTTCGATGTTTTTCTCGATAAAAACTATTTCAAATTGCTTTAAATTTCACTTATCTAGAGAAAAAGGCATAAAAAGCTATGTAATTGCAATATTGCATAATTATATTGAAACAAAAACAAATGTGAATAACGAGATATTATAAAAAATAAAATTCGATTCACTGATCGTTTATCTTTTTTTTTATATATATATATATACAAATAATTACAATTTGTTTGAAATTTAACTTGTTTAGAAAAAAATATAATAATAAGCAAAAAATGATATGAAAAATAAATAAATCGTTGGATCTATATAATTTTATCCATCAATGATTTTCCATGATAAAAATTATTATGCATTATTATAAATTTCACTTATCAACAAAATAAAATAAATACGACTTATTGAATAAAGTAAAATAAATATTCGTAAATATAAAATCATTGGAAACTTTAAAATGTATTTCCATGTATCTGTCATCGTAATCTCTCTTTCTTCATTTACGTTAAATTTAAAAATCTCAAAAGGATATATCCGTTTGATGTCATCGATTGTCTTGCATAATATCCCAGCAAAATAAAAATAAAAATAAAAATAAAAAGAGAAAGAGAAAAAAAAGTCACGGCAGTGAAAAGAAGGTAAGTACTCACTATCCAAATACTTTACAAGCAAGTGTCTAGAATGTCTGGAAAACGGTTTAGCTACTTGTTGCTTCCTCTATTTCTACTTCTACTTCTACTACTACATCTTCTTCTTTTTATTTCTTTAAAGCTATTTCCGAGTAAGACTGTCGCGAGTTTGTTATACCGTTAAACGTGAGTCTCCTTGCAAGCGGTTTAAAGAAATGCAGAAAAAGTGAGGAAACGGCATTGTGTGTGAGCAAACTTGACAAAAAAAAAAAAGGATATTTATCCCCTCTTTTTCTCTTCCTTTACATTTTTTATTATTGTCAATAATTTTCGGATTATTTTTTATTGCAATTGTTGGATATACCAATCATTATGAAGAAGATTCCAATTAGTATTGTTAAAATAAGTATTAATGTAATTTAATGTGAATGTTTTGTACGTATGTGTGCATGAATTGTATACATGTACGTATGTATTTATTACGTGTATAGTCTCAAGAAGAACATTTCTCACTGTCATCGCGTTTGAATCCAGTCAATGACCTCGACTCATATATAAACGTGAAAAGACACATGGGAAAGATTTACGCACATAATCATAATACATAAAATTAGCATGGACTGCTTAAGAAGAGACGAAAATAAAAGATAAGAGAAGAGAAGAGAAGAGAATAAGAGGATGAAATCGTCAGGTGGTGAACAAACTGATATTGAAAACGTGTAAGCTCTTCCTAGTGTATTTTATTTCTGCTAAATCACGAATAAATCCTACGAGTTAGATGGCTGATCGTTTGACGTTTAATGCTTAACAGCTTAACAATTTTATCTTTTTTATTTTTCAATACCATTTCCTATTAAATATTCAATGATATTAATAAATAATGTTGATATATCAAAAAACATATCTAATAAAATATATTAAAGACACGTGTATTTTAATTGGATCGTTATTATTTTACGTAATATTGAAACACAAGTTTCTGATCAATTTTTATACGTAATCTCGATAATGAAATATTTCGATAAAAAATTATTAAATATTCCATAATATTAAAAATACGATGACGAGTATTGACATAATATTGTACGTTCAGTTTTCCTTAACGAAATAAAAATATATTTACGTCAGAGAGTAAACGTAATAATAAAAAAACGTGCAAAAAAGGTTAAACGCTCGAGTGAGTAACTAAACCAGAATTCAAATCCTTGTCTTCTTCTTTTGAACTTACCCTTGGCCCTTGGTCAACCTTCTCACGAATACCCATTCTACGGTAATTCAAATAAAATATATCTAAACGATGTTTCTTAAAAAAAAAAAAATTAAGACATACGATCAGAAAAATGATCAGAAAACATCGATGATTGGAAATGAAAGAAAAATTTGATTAACTCTTTGCACTCGAGCGGCGCCGATACGGCGCCCGGCCGATTTCAAGTGTCAACTCAACCAAAACTAATTACAGAGTGTAGTATTTATCAAAGTTTCTTTTTTTCGACATATAAATGAAAAAAAAAATTGATGATATTTTATTTATTATTATTGTTATTATTTATTATTATTTATTTTATTATTTCTATACGCTTGTTTGTTTATAAATGTTTTTAATGTACCTGCAAAATGTCTACTTAATTTGGCCGAAATCGTCTCGAGTTTTCGCAAGCGGAAAAGGCCTCGAGCGCAAAGGGTTAATTTTCTAAAAAATGTACTTACGAGTGCGCGAGTGTATTTAAAAATTCATGCGTAAGTGCACTTTTTTTTGGAATATGAGAGCTTAGATAAAAGTTGCGGCGGTAGGATGCGTGCGCGTCCGTGCGTCACGATGCGCACGCACTCGAAAGAAAAGAAGAAAAAGAAGGAAAGAAGAAGACGAATAAGAAGAAGGAGAAGAAGAAGAAGAAGAAGAAGACACGTCCTAGGTCCCGTACACTTCCCGCGGTAGCGTGGCGGCTTGACCAATTAAGGGCCTCTTCCGTTGAGGCCCCCGAGAGACGTACACATTACATTCGCTCGAGCGTGCACACGCGCACACGCGCACCTTCCTAACGACGTAATTTTCCTAAGTTGTTCCACATCAGGTGATCGAGCCGTTGGACAGGTAGATCAAGCCTTTTAATACCATCTTTTACCTCTTTTCTTTTTTTTTTCTTTTTTTTTTTCTCTATATTTTTTAATTTCTTTATTTGTTCGTCCTGACGCGAATGTAGAAAAAAGAAACAAAAAAAAAAAGAACGGCGTACATTTTAATTAGACCTTTAACTTCCAACGATTCTAAATGGAAATTTTTGTTGAAGGATTTTATTAACGTTTCTTGTTTAATTCGTGTTTAATTATTCTTTTTTTTTTTTTCTTTTTATATTGCGAGAATATAAAATTTCATTATTTAATAGTATGTTTTGTCTTTATACTGTAATATTTTTTTATTACTTTTTGCTTGAAAATATAATGCGAATGGTACAGGAAAATATATGGATTTTTATGATGATTTTATTAATATTATTTTTTTAATGATGATATAAATATCGGTTATATTGCAGATTTAAATGTTGCATTTTTTAATACAATTTATTTATTTATTTATTTATTTATTTAATTAATCTCAAATGGCACGAATGAAGAACAAATGCATCTATTAACTGGATCTATTATTTAATAGTTTTTTTATTTAAATTTGATGACAATTATATTAACATTTATTTTTAAGGATTTACATAATATGTTAATTCGATTATTTATTATTTCTATAATTATAAATTTTTCTAAAAGAAAAAAAGTAATAGATTCAGCAGAAAAATTTGCATGCAAAATCACCTGAAATTTTAAATCTTTCATTAAATACTATATACTACGAATAATTTTACAATTATTATAAAATAATCGACTACGAGATATAATTTGTACTCAAATAAAAAGATCTTCAAGTTGCAAAAAATAAAAAAAAGAAGAAAAAGAAGAAAAAAAACAAGAGAAAAATAACAGAACGAATGTTTGTAGAATCGAGATAGTTATCCGTTGGCGTTAATTTCTTTCGCCATTTTGCCCGCCTATATTTTGCTAGAGACGTTGCTTCTAAAAGAAGATGGCTCCTACGAGCAAAACCAATGAATGCGCGAAGACGAATGGAAGAAGGTGAGACGACCGCACTTCTGACCTCAAGAACTCTAAGAAATAGAAAGAGAAAGAGAAAAAGATAAAATGAGAGATTGTAAGAAAGACAAGCTGCAGTCTCGAGAAGGTGTATAAAAGGAAAAAAGAAAGAGAAAGATACTCGAGAATAGAAGAAGAAGAAGAAGAAGAAGATAAAAGAAGAAGAAGGAAACAAACGGTCTGGTGCGGATTCAACAACGAGAAGAATCTCGTTCGCGATTTCTTTCATATACTTTTTTTTTTCTTCTTACCATTTCCTTCCCCGTCTCTCGTCATTCACTTGATTCAATTTTTAAGTATAAATAATCATAAACGATTTTGAATAATAAAATGAACGATCAATAAAGTAATTTACACGTGGTGCAAAATGTAATGCTCGAGTTATTGCATCAGACAATTAATATACGCATAATTTTGCATTGATTAACTGTTGGTAAACAATTTCTTTCGTCTGTAATTATGACACTTCTTCCTTCCTATATTTTTTATATTTACTTTTTTTCTTTTTCTTTTTCTTTTTTATTAAATATATATTTCTATTGGACGTCTAGACAAAATATGAATGCGTGTGTGTTTCTTGTTGGGATGTATTATCAAGGGATTTATCATGTCTTTTGTTATTTTATTTGTGGAATACAACTTCGTTTCGTTCTCACCGCCCACAGTGAACTCGTGAATCGTGTGTATCTGTTTATATATATATATGTATGTGTGCGTATACTTGCTTAAAGGTATCCACGCACGCAGGGAAACGCACTTGGCCTACCAATGTAAGTACACCGATGCAAGTATGGTTATATATCTGAATTATATGCCGTACTACAGGACGATCCACTTGCACTTCCAAGGACACAGGTGTATTCCACCACATATATCTGAATCTACTGCTAACAAAGGTTTACATGATTTATTTCTAATTAACTTTACATTTCATTGCGTTCATCTATAAACTCATTCGATACTTTTTCTAATCTCGAGAATATAGGTATTAATCAATGTCAAGAACAATTAATCATATTTGAAAATTCAATTAGATAAGGTGGCATAACTTAGAATAGATAATTATATTTTAAATGTAAGATGTGTTTCGTATTGTTTTTATCCTTATATGAACATATGTGTATATATTTGTATGTGTGTGCGTATTGTTACTTTTTAATTATACACATTTATGTTAATGTATTAGGTCATTTCAAAAGTTTTTTTTCTTTTTCTTAGTCTTATATTTGATTAGTATAGGATTTTATCCATCCTAAGGGTATTGTAAATCAAGTTCAATTCTTGATTGGGAAATTGAATAAATTTGATATACTATTGTTTGATCTATCTATCAATAAATAAATGCAATCATTTCTCGAACGAAATTTATAATATTGTACTCGGTAATATATAATATTATTGAAAAAGGTAAAACAAAAAATATCGTGCAAAAATTCATGAAGAAAAAGTAAAAAACAATTAAGTGTCTCGCTACAATAATATATTTATAAATTATTTAATTTTAATCGTTTTATCAAAACAGATGAACATAATCCTATTACAAATAAATTTGATATTATAATCATCTCCGGTAACGTACAATATTAAAAAAGTAAAATACAAAATTGACTGATATAATTGTAAAAGAAATGAAGAAATTTTTAGAATAACTTAATAATATTTTTAAATCACTTAATTTTATTCTACTTATGAATAGATTAAATACAATAATTTCTTCCAGTGAGACACGAGATGAAACACCCTGTATATATACGTATAGAGCTACGTATGTAATACGTACGTAGAGGTATGCACGGCCGACGGTGTGCCGCTTACATTAAATAAATTACCGTGGCAGCGGACCGGTAACACGGGAACGCTGTTACCTGGTCTCTCTTCTCGTTCTTCTGTGTTGCTTCTTCGTCAGTTGTATAAAATATATATATCTATATATATGTATATCACAGGTTTTATGTATTTGTATGTGTTTGTGTATTTGTATGTATTTGTGTATTTGTATGAGACAGAAAGACAGACAAAGAGAGAGAGAGAGAGAAAGAGAGCACAAATACAGGAACACAAGCACGCATGCACGTACGCATGCACGTACGCATGCACGCACGCATGTGCCTACGGCAAACTTGACTCGTTTCTTGCGCTCTACGAAGGAAGTCGCAGTCTTCTTAATGGCCTCTTCCCATGACCGTAGCCCACCTGCTGACGTTCTGAAAAATTATTTCTCCTATGTAATAATTGTGACGAATAGAACGGACACGCGACGTCCTGGACACGAGACCGAACACGTTTCCTACTAGCTATTTCTCAGATATGACTTTGATTTTGTTTCGTGTTTTTTTCTGGTTTGTTTTTTCTTTACTCTTTTTTTTCTTTACTTCTATTGTACGAGCGGTTTTCTTTCTTCTCAGTTTTCTTTTTCTTCTTTTTCTTCATTTTTTTTGTTTTGTTTGGTTGACACCTAGCACAGAAAATTAGAATAATTATTTCATTTTCTACTTTTTTTTTGTAGGGGGAACTTTTCTACATTAGAAATTTCATATATTTTCATTTTTTTCCTGTATACACTTGTATAATATTTCTTTTTTTTTTCTTAAAGATTTCAAAAATCTCTTATTTGTATTGTATTTCTTTGATTGTTTATTTTTATTATCGGGAATTTTTATTCTTTTCATAACCCCGACGCGATTCTTTGGTTCGGTTTCTCCAAAAAAATCTGAGCTATCTTCTCAAATTTTATCTATGTCAATAATCATAAAATAGAAAACCTCGAACAACCCTTCGAAATCATTTTATTTGTTCAAATTTTAACGTAAATCAAAAGTAAACAAATGAATTTTAATAGAAGAATACGAAAAAAATATGATAAAAAATTAGATACCAAATTTCTTCAAACAAAAATTCAAACAATATATTCAAATTGATCGTAATATTCTTTGATTGTTTATTTTTATTATCGGGAATTTTTATTCTTTTCGTAACCCAGACGCGATTCTTTGGTTCGGTTTCTCCAAAAAAATCTGAGCTATCTTCTCAAATTTTATCTGTGTCAATAATCATAAAATAGAAAACCTCGAACAACCATTCGAAATCATTTTATTTGTTCAAATTTAACGTAAATTAAAAGTAAACAAATGAATTTTAATAGAAGAATACGAAAAAAATATGATAAAAAATTAGATACCAAATTTCTTGAAACAACAATTCAAACAATATATTCAAATTGAATAAAAAAATTAATCGTAATATACGTTTGATAAGATTACCCATAAAATTTGCGAATGAAATCAATCGAAATTCAATACAAAACGAGATCTCAAATTGACCGATATAAAAAATAATAAAAATTGTAAAAAAATATGAATACAAATGTAAATCTTTATCTTGAAAGTTATCAAACGTTAGGTTGTTAAAAAAGTCAACTAGACGAATACGATAGAGTTTTCAGCGGGTACCAGCATTGGCGATGGAGCTTTGTGTTTTACTTTAGCGATGCACACTCGCGGAAAAACTTGGACGGTGGTATTTTTAACGTGAATGCCCCTTACCGTTAGGTGTATTCTCAATCCACGAATACCTTTCGACTTTAAAGTTCCTCTCCTTTCTATTTCCTTCTTCTTCTTCTTCTTCTTCTTCCTCCTCCTTCCTCTTCTTCTTCTTCTTTTTCAAGTTGTGTATTTTCATCATCATCTTCCATTCCTATCGTTCTAAATCATCCTTCGACGTTTACGACAGACTTATTCTATTTTATAGTTACGAGTATACTTGCGTCATCGTAAGAGTATACCTATTTGCTTTTAAAGTTTCTTATTCTTCCTCTAGGGACGTTTTACAAAAGTCTCGGACCAAGAAAATCTACTTGGAACGTAAATTCAACGTTTGCTTTCTCACGTACAACCAAAGATAACTCGCAACTTTTCTTACCGCCATTCTTCTCTCAACGATCTCGATCGTTTCGTTTCCAACGTAAATTCTCGCGATTGAGGTTAAGAAACAAATATAAAAAGAAATAATAATAATAATATATATTAATAATAATAATAATAACAATAATGATAATAATAAAAGAGAAAAAAAGGACAAAAAATAATAATATGAATCGTAAATATTACTTCTTGAGTAGACCCGTTTCTCACACTTTATTTTTATCCGTTCAATGCGAAGGCCATTTTATGCGGGCCTCCCTGTCCCGTACTTTACTTTCCTTCGGATATTCCGTTAAATACCGACGTCGAACGCGATCGCGAATCCAGGTGCCGGAGGTCAGCAGCTTACGTCAGGTTAGGGTTCCACCAGAGAATCTTCTCTTCTTTCTTATTCCTCTTTTTTTCTTCTTCTTCTTCTTTTTCTTCTTCTTCTTTTTCATCTTTTTCCCCTCCCCCTTTTTTGAGTCGTATTTTCGTTATTCGTTGCATATGTTTGCCATATTTGGAATTTTACGGATATAATTAAACATTCACTGGTTCCTACATTTTGTTTTTTATAATATACATAAATGTTATTCCAAATGTAACACAGGTATTTCAAGGTAATATTTTTACGTATGAAATTTGTACTTCAAAGTGAATAAAAAGATATAAGAATTTTTATAATTGATTGAAGAGTCTGAATATTATATAATGTAAGAATTTTTATAGTTGAATCGTTTAAGTAACTATCAAAATTTTATAATTGTTTTAAAATAACTCCATTATAATAAATTATTATTAAATAATATATTCTTTATTTTTATTTTATTTTTACTTTTATTGGTATGTTAATTTTTATTTTTATTTGTAGAATCTTGTACAAAACATGAACTTTATACGTTTTCGTTAAACAATTGTAAAAAGAAAGAATTTCTTAAACCCTCGGAAGGAGTAGTAATAAATACATATAACAATTATTAATTTTTCTTTAAAAAATATTCGAAATAATTGGAGTTAAAAAGTTGTTACAAAATCAACAAATTCATATGTAAGCATACAAATTGTCTCTAATTTATATTTATTATTATTTATATATGCATATTTGAAGATAATATTTTTCGAAAATTTATGTAACTCGTTTGAAATATTTTTACTACAATTCTATTAGATCTTTAACCTTAAATTTCTACACAATTACGATTCTCTTTTTTCCTCTTTGAAGATCGGAATGCACGTATGTAAGAATTTATCTAAAATATTCGCTATGTTCATTCCATTTAGAGATAATTTCTCGTTACGTAAAAGCATCGTAATACATTTATAAATAAGATAAAATAAATCATTAGATTCCGTTCATTATATATGAATATCGCTTGAGAATTTCTGTTCCTTTCGATGACTTTCCCGAACGGGATGGTACGTACATCCAGGTGGACACCTTGAAGAACCGTTTGTCGCGCCCTCGATACACCTCTTGTCGAGAGTGAAACCGATCGTTCCGATTTCGATGAAACTTTCCTAACACTATACCCTGATATTGTTACTTTTAATATTCATTTTAATATAAACATTATTCTAACCTATCATAAAAATATCTATGGTTGAAAATGAAACAAACAGATTACGAATACTTTACATGTACGTTCAAATATTTGATCTCAATATAAATAATTATTAAAATGTTGATAAAACATATGACAATGGACTAAGGTAAAAAATATTACAAAAAAAAATTGTATATTACAATTTATTATTAAATAACGTAAAATAAAATGTTGCAATTAGTCAACTATCATAATTATTCTATCTTGAAAAAAGAAAGATTAACTTATCTAATATGATCTTAAACTCGTTGACCTTGAAAATATTAAAAAAGGAAAAATGTAAGAATTATACAGACGCATCGCAACAGGTATAGGTAATCGATGATGTGGCAGACGATAAAAGACTCGACAGGTTGTTCATCCTCCATGAATTTGATCGTTCCGCTCAATGGCCGAAATTACTAGGGCTATATATAATATGTTTTTCTTCTCGCATCGATGCGGACCTCTCTTCAATCGTGATCGCGACTCGCTCGAATGATCCTCCTGATTCTAGGAATTTGTCCCCATCTAGAATCCGTTCCAACCAAGTTAATTCACCTTACGATGAATTTTATTCTCAATGTTAAACCATAAATCCGAGTGGTATACATCAAACGCAAATTTTTCTTATTTCTTTATTCAAATTTTATATCTCGATTCGATCCCACGATTTTTCTCTATCGTCGTTGTCCCAGAAATTGTTTAAAAATAATACAACTCTGTGTACGTGTATGTGTGTGTGTGTATATGTTCAATTTAAAAGTAAATTTTATACAAATTCGTATTGATATCAAATATGGGTGCTTATATACTAGCAATCTATAAAAAATAAAATCAATTTATAATATAATAAAAAAAAATATAATATTATCAAAATTTATATAAGCTATTTTCTAAGCCGAACGAATAAGAATTACAAAACAAATCCCCTCGAAAGGGTAACCTTCTCTTTCGCAAAGAAAAAAAGAAAACAAAAAAAAAAAAAAAACGCGCCAAAAGAAGTATAAGTTGAAACAAAAAAAAAAAGAAAACAAAACAAAAAAAGAAATATTCTTCGAAGTATGCTTGACCCAGTTTCATAGCCGATGACGTAATACGGTAAACCTATTGGTCATCGACCAAGCTCAGGTTTCTTATGAAAAAAAAAAAAGAAAAAAGAAAAACCAAAATGGAGTGTTCAACAAAACAGGTTGAGAGATTCGAAATCTGTGAAGACAAATTTTCGACGATGAGTATATCCCAAGAAATATATTGTGTAAAATAAAGGAAAATAAAATAAAATTAGATAGAAAATTCGTGGTTGGTCTGACGAGTTGTGCGTGTTTGTTAGGTGCGCGCGCACACGCGCGTGAACCTCGAGGAACGCGTGCTTGAAAGGCTGTACAAGCAAGCCTTATGCCGAGGTTGAGAGTGGGTTCATCGGACGCAAGCGGCCGCGGATTTACCGTTAAGTCTTCTTGGCGAAACCGAGAGAAGCAAACTTGCTCCTTCTCCTTCTTCTTTCTTCTCTTTCTTCTCTTCCTTCTCTTCCACCACCTCTTTTTCTTTATCTTCTCTTTATTTTCTATTCCTCTTCTTCTTCTCTACTTCTTCTTCTTCTTCTTCTTCTTTGGTTTTCTCTTATTCCATAGTACAGCATTCTACGATTCACAGAAATTGCAAGTTCAAAGTTGCAACTAAAGTTAAAGATTTTAGTACCGATCCTATGACTTGCCCTTTTGCAATAACCATTTCCTAGTTTTCTATAAGTATGTCTGTGTGTCTGTGTAATGGGCTTATGTTAGATTTTGTATTTTAGATCTTTGCAACATTGTACTTTTATAACAGAGGTTTTATTGTAAGGGAATGTAAGGGTGGGATTTGGAGTGGTTGGTTGAAATTGAAAAATTTCTATCGATTCTATTTCTTGAACTCTTGTTGTAACCATTTCTCAGTTTTAAAGGGTCTGTAATTGAATATTAAAAAATCTCCCGAATATGGCTATTCATAATTTTTATATAAATCTATGTAGAAAATCATAATTATCTTTCCTCCCCACTCCACATCAAACAATATAAATGTTGAAAATAATTTTAATAATCTTTTCTACCGTTCATATTCACCATTCACATTTTCCTGCATCTTCTAAAGAATTTCCAGGAAGAAAAATGTCTTGTATAATTAATCGGAAATTTCTTTTTAAGGCCATCGTACCTTGCTAAGAATGTGTCTCTGAGTTGGTTTGATTCTATATTCTACATCTTGAAAATCTTCTACTTCCTTGAGAAAGATCTCATTGGAAGGGAATGCAAAGATAATATAAGGAATAATAAATGCAAATTTTGAAATCAGTGCCAATCCTATTTCTTGAATTCTTGCCATAACCATTTCTTAGTTACAAAGAAATGCACATCTGAAAATGAACAAAAACTCATAATCATTCCCAAATATCATAAGTTCAAAAAATTTATAAAATAATCTAAACTATTCCCAAATCAAATAATTACAATAATATTATATAAAATTTCTTTTACAAATTTGTCCGGGTTTTTCATGGAAGTTCTGGAAAAAAAATTGCCAACGTGGAAAAAAACTTCCGGTATTATTAATCGGAAATTTTTCTAAGGTCATCGTACTCGTAATAAATCTCTTTCAATCGAAAGTATTATAAAATGAAAAGAAAAAAAAAAAAAAAAAAAAAAGAAAAAAGAAAAAAAAAAAGTAAAAAGAATGCACGTAAGTAGATACTATTTTAAGTTGAAAATATAAATTGGTTGGATCGATGAAGGTATTTACCTTAGCTGTCGTAATACAGCAAGATACCAAGAGAGGTAGTTACATCACTAGCAAGATCGTTACAGTGGCTTGCTTAGAAAATTCATCGATGGAGTTGATGGAATGTCTCCATAGCATTGCCATTGAAACGAGCTTAGGAATACTTTCTAATACCTCTGCTTCTTCTTCTTCTTCTTCTTCTTCTACTATGTCTCGACGATGGTCGTCAAGAACTTTCCAAGGAAGTTGTTTGTCGTATAATACGTCTATGTTTATACGTGTAACCGTGTGTGGTGTTTTACAGCAATTTCTATCAATGTGTATGTTGGTGTACGTGTTACGTAGGATCAAATTAAAAAGATTTAATCATGAAACTGAATCGAGACATGAACTATCATCGTAGTTTCCTCGAAAATATTCATCATTATGGAATCATTACGATAGTCGAACATTTACGTTGTTACATTGTCTGTTTCATTACGATGTGAATGTAAAATTAAATTAGGAAAGTTTTAAGAATATCCATTTATTCAAAATAATAATTAATATTGATCTATACAAATATATATTAATTTACAAGGTGTTCTGTAACTGGAAGTACAAGCGAGCCCCTAGGGTTTTATCAGAGTTACGGTTTTACATATAATTTATCTCGATTTTTTTTTGTGACTTTATATTAAAATATAAAGTCAATAATATAAAACAAAATTTGTTCGTATAAAGTAAAATAAGTTTGAAGATTCTACTATTATGTTTATCGAAAAAGGTTTTTGTTATTCAGGGTTGCAAGCTCAGCCAAGTGCATGCATATTTGATGAGTTTTTTCAAACGTACTTTTCTTCAAAATAAAGCCTCGCGTACGAACAAAATTTATTCTACGTTTTCGACTTAATTTTTCACGTTGAAACGTAACCTCGATGAAACCCAGGTTGCTTGTATCATCAGTTATAGGAAATTTCAGTATATTATATTTTTTGTTATTTATTTACATAAAAAAGAAATATCTATATGTTTTATGTATTGTATCTCAAATGATATTTTAAATATTTCTGACCTAGGAACACTTCAATATATATATCTCTAATAAAAAATGATTTTTAACTAATTTCATTCTTCATTCCAACACTTCATTTTACATTCTAAGTTGCGCTAGAGATCCTGTTTATTGAATAATTAAACAAGGACGTTTAACGACCTCAAATATATACCCAAATATATTTCTTATTTGAATTCGTGACAAATCGATTACTTTCAAAATTTTTATAATGAGATTTTAATATTTATAAATTCGTAAGATTGTGGATATGAGATACGAAAATGAAAAAAAAAAACAAAAGAAGGAAAAGAAAATATAAGAATAAAGAAAAAAAATATCATTCCTCTTTCGCAAAGAAGGATAAAAGTATTTACATATACTGTTTGTAATATGGAATATACATTCTCTCATACGCAACCTAGTTTCTTTAATGAACACTTCGATCGTAATTCGTCGCGCGTTTCAGACGTGATACTGTGCTTGTGTCCGTCGTTGTTTCTACGTGATCGACCAAATATGCGTCACTATCCTTCAACTAAGATTCAACCATTACCTTTTTTGTTCGATGCTGTAACGAATTAGAACTAGCTATGAGCTAATTCGTATATGTCGTATCATTGAAATTATACTACAACCATTTGAAATACACACCACTTCTTTTTTATACACACAATTCATTCTTAGCGAAAAAAGTCGTTAGCATGTATTCAGTTTCTGAGATTAACATTGTGCAATAAAAAATTTTTAAAACGGTCATACATAAATCATTATTGAAATATTAAATTCAGCAGTATTTATTAATAATTACGACATTAATAATGAGTAAATTAAAGCAATATTTAAATTAAAATAACCCAATTACAATTGGGTGAATAACTAATTTAAATAATTGAATAAATCCTAATTTACATAATCCGATTAATAACAACATCTTTCTTTGAATGAAAACATACGCCCTTATATATCATAAATCTTAATACAATACAATATTAAAATTAAAAAATCTCTATATACACAGACAATTTGTATTATCCTAACAACAACAAAAGTATTATCTAAACGATAAAAAATATTATTAGAACACAAATAAATGCGTGTATCTATTATAGAATTAAAATTTGAAGATATGAACGAATTGGATGATCTAAATAAAACAAAAACCACGTATAAAAATGATAAATAAAAAATAAAATTTCAAAATTAGGATAAAATATCTCAATATACACAGACAATTTGTATTATCCTAACAACAACAAAAGTATTATCTAAACGATAAAAAGTATTATTAGAACACAAATAAATACGTGTATCTATTATAGAATTAAAATTTGAAGATATGAACGAATTGGATGATCTAAATAAAACAAAAACCACGTATAAAAATGATAAATAAAAAATACAATTTGAAAATTAGGACAAACGTTTTCTATCTATTATATCGTAATGCGTAATCCTTGGAGTCTCCAGTGAGTTGGACGATCGGTACCGCAAGATCCAGAGACACGACTTACTTGGTTCACTTTTGCTGGTTAACGGTAAGTCCGTCAGGAGTCAGTGAGTCAACGAGTCAACGGGGGCGCACGCTGTCCCCACGCACGAGCTTAACCGATTGCTCGAGAATCAATCTTTTTCTGTATGCGTGAGCCCTCTTCTCACACATATATAATTAAATACATATATACATAAGCATATAAAAAGGTACAAATGTATACATACATATATAGTATTTACTTATATAAATGAACATACACCTGTAGATGCATGTTTGTATATATTGTATGCATGTGTTGTTCATATACTCACACTCGCGTGCTCTCCTACGGTGATGCAACTCTTACGTGTCGTCCATTCTTTAGTCTCTTCTTTTCTCTTCTCTTATCTTCCCTCTTTTTCTTTCTTCCTTTCTTTCTTTCTTTCTTTCAGAATTCAAAGATACGTGCATGCATGCTCATTCGTATCACTCGTTCGAACCTATACGCACAAGTTTAAGTTTGTTAAAACACAATTAATTATTGTACAATTTGTTTTAGAATATTAACACGATGATTAGTTGTTTAAATAATGTTTTTTAAATGTATCATTACGTAACGTTAAATATTTTCATATAAATATTATGCATTTCGAGACAGATCTGATTAACAAAATTATTTTATAACGCGTTATTGTATCACATCTTATAATTCGACGAATATTTGTATTTATTGAAAATTTATCGAAATATTGTTATAATGTTGATAAAAATTTAGAGGAGAGTGAAAAAAGAAAAAAAAAGGAAAAATTGGATTGGTTGATTTGTTGAACGAGTTAATCGTTGATGCGATTGCAAAGCATCGAATGTTTCATTTCTCGTTTATAAAAATGTAATTGGATTAACGATCGTTTTCTCAGAGAGTTAAAGGTCTTTTTTCGAGATTAATCACTTTAGGCGAGGTCGGAAGGAACGTTATTCACTTTTACGATCATCTCAGCCCGTCCTATCTCGAAGAGATCGAGAAAGATGACCCAGAAAATATTATTTCTCGAACGAGCTAATAACTGCTTCGCGTGAATAAGGAAGAAGAAGAAGAAGTAGAAGAAGAAGAATAGAAGAAAAGATTTTTATATAGAAAAAAGTTAATTGATTTTCGATACCTTTCCATAGTTTTTTCTTACACCATATGGAGAACGAAGTATTATATGTAAAAAAAAAAAGTGTTTGAAATCTATCCTAATGTTGTAACAGAAAGGCTTGATAATGATTTTCGAGCTGGTTAATATGACGATCAAGATGGTAGGTTTGGAAAATAATTATTATCTTCTTCACGCCTATGGTAGTTCTGGTTTATATGATTAAGCACTTTTGGGGTTCTTGAGGAAACCATATGGATCTGATAATTAATAGAATATAATTAAATACTGTACACAATTAAATGATAATAAAAATAAATACAAATATTAAATAATAAAATATATAAATATTACAAAAATAAATATATAAAAAAATAAACAATAAACAAATATTAAATAATAAAATATATAAATATTACAAAAATATATATAAAAAAATAAAACAAAAATTAATAATTAATTATAATTTATTCTTTTCTAAATAAATAAATATTAAATGTATTCTGTAATTCGAATATTCAATTACAAAAATAATAAAAAGCGATCTGGAGAAAAAAAGAAACCAATGTAAATAAATAATAAAAAAAGTAATGAAATATATACGAGTAAGTAAAAATGATGTATGGTAATAATTTGAGTTACATAGTAATAAAGAAAGTATAGGATGATACACTGAGAGAAGTATCCTTGATCATTCTGGCTCGTTCGTCGTCCTGTAAAGCCGGTTCAGTGACTCGATCGTGGTACCGTCAAGGAGTCCAACACTGTCAAGGTCCGCTGGTTCTCCTCAATGGTGTCGGCCTGTCACGCAATTTACCTACGGTAATCGACACGCCTTGCCACGAAGGACGCTCTATCTGTCCTTATGCAGACGATCCAACCCTTATTATCCGTTGCCCGTTGCGATATCTCTCGTTAGGCTATCTGATTTCCACTTGATTTCATCTCCAAAGAAACACGCGATATCCATTTCGTTGCCGTATACTTCATTTTATTTTATCGATAATCTTTTATTCAATAAATTTTTTCTTCTTTATTCTTTTAATTTCTTTTTTTTATTTTTTTTTTTTTAAAGATTATGCTAATTTTGAAATATTATTTTAGTACGGCGTAGGTTTGTTCTTTTACTTTTTTTTTTTCAAATCTATATAATATTGTATAATAAAATAATATAAATATATTATAATATTATAATATAATAAAAAATAATAAATAATAATAATATTATTTTATATTGTAATTTAATATTAAGTTTTATTATATTAATACGATTTTGTTCTTATCAATATATTATTTTATTAAATAATAAACGTAGACCTTGTGTGTTCGGTCAATGATCGGTTGTCAAATTATTTGATAACATTTCTCACGAGTTGTAATGCTATTTAATGAGTCAAGAATTCTTTCATTCCATAAATGGTATTATTAAATTAATATTTTTTACAATTAATATTACCATGTTGAATGCCACACTGATATTACACGTCTTACCTTTACCATCAACACGAATATTTTTTGTATACGTTACATATTATGTATTTATGATAGATAAGTTACAACGTGTAATCATGTTTAATGCAATTATCCTTCAGGGGGTCACCGAGTGACCTCCGTGGCGTCACGAACAAACTTACCATCGGTCACTCGGTGTGATCACCATGAAATTTTACTTGTTAAAAAATATTATATTAAATCATATTATAATAATAATAATAGATATCATTTAATTATTTATGATAATATAATAATATAATAATATAATAAAGTATAATATTAGCTAATTCAATATAATATTTGAAACAATGTTACTTACTACTGTTAAAAAATATTATATTAAATCATATTATAATATTAATAGATATCATTTAATTATTTATGATAATATAATAATATAATAAAGTATAATATATTAATTAATTTTCAATAATATTTGAAACAATCGCATTAAAATTTAACGATTATTTCGTATAGTTGATCATGTTTAATAATCCACTGTTTTATGGTCTTGTCAAAAATCTAAATGTAATTCTCGGTATGATATATTCATGAACTTCCTCCATTAAGAAGTCTACCATTAAAGTATAGAACCAAGGCTAATAGGCCTTTCCTTGGAAGGGAACAATAGTCCTGTCTCTCGACACATTTCAATCAGTTTCGCATTGACCTCTGAACAGAACTAAATTGCCACCGTGAGTAGACATCGCGTGCACATTCTCTCACTTTGAAAATTGACACGATATATCTCACACTTAATTTTATCATTGACCTTTCTTTATATTCTACAAAATCTTCATCGTTAATGTAATCCTGTCATCTTATTTTCCCATACACTTAACTCCCATCCGCTTATGATTTAATTTTATTTTCGAAACCGCGCTGGAGAAATATTCATTTCAATTTCATTTGGGATTATTCAAGGACACGTTCACAAAATGGCAGCTCGTTATATTACGCGCGTTACTTCGAAACGTCCAAATTTCATTTCTTTTTAATAGAAGAATTTTGAAGGAATATGTAAACAATAAAAAAATAGAAAGGTAGAAATTTTCAATTTCTTCCCACGTACAGTTATTTTTTCCCATAAATATACTATGATAAAGAATTCATTTCTATTCTTTTTTATTTTTTTAGGTATAAAAAATAATAAACATTGTCCTTCGTCAATTCAGCAAGAAGAAAAAGGATTGAGGAAAAAAGGAAAAAAGAAATAGTATGGAAATTAACCGTTATTTTGTTTTTGTAAATAGTTCGAAAAATAAAAGAAGAATTGTATTTTTCTATTTTCACAATACAGCCTTGCTACCCGTCTTACTGGCGTCTGTTAGAAATTTTTGTTAACCCTTTTTTTAACCCTTTTCTAAAGAAAGGGATAAAAGTATAAATCTGAAATCGAAACATTAGAACAGGAGGAGTAAAAGCATCAGGAGGCTTTGATGCATTCAACCCTTTCAGCCCAAGCCATAAATCGTAGCTCAACAGTCGCCAAGTCTACAAATTACTTAAGAATTCAACTTTCTTCGAATTTTACAACCTTGAAAATTCCAATCCTCCTTGCTCTTTAATCCTTTTCGTTCTATTTTTTATATTATTTTTTTATCCAATACCCAATAACGATTTTATAAACAGATCAACTTTTTTGCATGTCCTGAATCTAGAGCACAATCGCTTAATAATTGGAGTCAATTTTTTTTTACCTATCAGTTTTTATATCCCCTCAACTCTTTCTCGTCGAACTTACAAAAAAGAGCAAGGTTTGAAGACATAGGGGAGAAAAAAAAAACCAAAGGATACTCAACGTTGATTTATAGGGTAAACAAATGTGAACAAAAAATTGTCTTTGTCAATCACCTGGAAATTGATGACCAGATGAAAAAATTTGATTACACACTATGCCAATATAAATTCAAAAATAAATTCAATATCAATATAATAAATATTGTAAAATATTTAAAAATAAAAATAATATATAAATATAATAATATATAAATATAATAATATATAAATATAAAAAATAATATAAATAAATAATATATAAATATAAAATATAAAATAAATAAATAAATAATATATAAATCAATTCAATATAATAAATTCAAAATCAAAAAATACACTCAATAATAAAACTTTAATTAATTTTATATAATAATTGAGATGAATCTACGTTAATAGTAAAAGTGTACAATTTCTAAACCAAATTGTTCTTACTTGTATAATAAATCTTTGAACGAAACAACATTAAACTGTTAACCCATTAATAAAATAACTGTAAATAGGCCAATGAGCTTGTTAGTTAGTTCTAACTTGTTACTTATCATCATTGACACATAAGTCGTTAAAGTGTTCTGGTATCTCGTGTGTGTGATCTGATTACAATGTTTATATATCTTACTCGATAGATATATTATATAGGAATGCATTAATTAGTATTTGCAATGCATTTATAAATATCGTGTTATGCTTGGCATTGCTATAAATTATGATAATGTTCGTCGTCTCTAAGCAAGTTCCTATAGTAGACTGGTATAGTTATCCTTACGATTTTTCGTCGATAACAACGTTCATTTATTATTAACTCGCAATGAAACGATCCTATAATCGAGGTTAACAACTCTTGATCTATCGATATATTTACTTTTTTAATTTTATTATTCTTCTCTTTTGATTTTTTTCTGCCTCACCTTTTTTTATGTAATCAGGGAAAACTCGTAATAAAAAATATGGAAATAATTTTCTATGACATCGGTGTTACCTTTTTATGCACATTTCCAATAAAACTGAGCAGTGTGAATAATTTCTTACGGTTCAAGTGAGTTCAACAATTTTTTGTAAATTATCCAAACAGATTTTTAATACAAAAATAACAGATGGTGGTAAAGAAACGATCGCTCGTTGTTCGAGAAATATTTTGTTTAATTAAAACGAAAAATAATATTTTATTAATCTAATCGAAATTAAAGTTTCAATTAAATTTGCACAAATTTACAACCTTACTACAATTTACAATGAATACGATTTATAAAATAGATTAATTACCAACTTTACTACCACAAACGTTAAAAAATAGAAAATTAATATTTTTATTCTGCAAAAGATTCAAGATATCTTCCTTCTGTTCTAACACAAGACTCGTATTCTCAACAAAATTCTGCACGTTGACTATTTTATACGAACACGTAACATTGGAAACGTTAAGCAACCGGATAGCTGCTCCTACATAAGACTTTTTCTATTAGAAATTTGATCTACGTCTACCTGAACACTGTATACACATTATATAATATTATCTAAGAATATCAGGTCCAATCGTCGTTGGTAACAGAAAATAACTATGATAACCATCAAGAATGTTGATACATTGAAAAGAAAGTCGAATTTCGTGTTATTTTCGCTTCCAATTTTTTGAAATACGTTATACTCCTAGGATCTCCTTAAAATGCGTTTTCGAAGAATTTTTCCTCCCAATAAATTTAAATGTTCTTTCAAAGAAAAAAAGGAAAAAGAAGAAAAAAAAGAAAAAAAATATCTAAGAAAAATAAATCTAATACAAAATCCTTTCCTTTCCAGCGGTAAAAATCTCACTGTCCGTGAATATCACAGCAACCAACCAACACATATTCCTTATTCTTAAAGATTTTTTAAACCTTTCCAACTGTTCCTAACGAAATCACTGATTTTTCCTTACGTTTGTGTCTGTACTAAAAGGATAAAAAACTACCGATTGGATTTTTTTTACAACCCTTTTTTTACGACGAATACGAATTGTTGTACCCTATCAGAATATCAATACCTAAAAGAAAATTGTTACGGCATAAAAAGGGTTTTTTAACTCTCTCTTCCACTAGAAAGAAAAAGACACGTGAGTCCAGCTATGATTCAATTTGAAAAGTATTTTTATGATGGTTAGAATTGGTCCTATTCAAACATGCATCACGTTCTGTCCTGGTATGTTCTTAGAAACAAGTAAATATGTACGTGGATCTGTGCGTGCTTGTGTGTGTGTGTCTGTGAGTGTGTGTTTAGAAATTTTTTAGGAAACTGTGTTTTTTTATACTATTTTCTATAAAATGTATCTTTAAAATATTTACAAAATTATATTGATTAACGTAAAAGGGGGTGTACGCAAGACTATTTTAATGTAATAAATATATTTTTATAATAAAAAATATAGATTAATTAATATAAAAAAATAATAATAATTCAATAATAATTGTAATATATATACAAAATATTCTAATAAATAATTTAGGTTTCTTACTACAAAAAAAAAAGATTAATCGAAAAAAAACTGTGTTCTCTTCATTTTCTAAAAATATATTTTTCAAAAAATGATAATAATTAATGAGACAAAAAAAAGGGTGTACCATTTATAATATTTTGATAAAACAAATACTTTATTACAAAAACACACAAAATAAAAGAACCTCTGATTTATTCGTATGAAAAATATTCACACACTCGTTGAGTGAACATCGTACTCATTCCCTTTTTATTTTCTTGAAAACCTACTTTCGAAGGATTCCAAGAAAGGATGATGATTCGCGAAAAAGGGGTGGTAGCAATCAAATCGTAGAATGAATTTTCTTTCTACAGTATCGAACATCGATGGTTTTTCCCACAAGGTGTGTTCACGGGGGCGGATGCTCAACAATATCGAATATGGTAAGGTGCTACAGAAAAGTAGAGGATATAGAAGAACCAACGAATAGGAGGACCACCTGTCTTTCTCTCCCACGCTCCTTCCCTAAGGGATGGATAGTAGATCTATGGGTTTGCTTACTAACACAAGTTAAAGAGAGAAAGAAAGATAGAAGGGAAGATGGAAATAAAGAAAGAAAGAAAGAGAAAGATAAAGAAAGCGAGAGTATAATAGTCAAAGAGAAAGAAAGAGAAGACTAGCGAAAAATAGATCTCACCTTTCCTCTCTCTTTCTCTCTCTCTCTCTCATTATTTCTCTTTCTCTTTCTCTTCCATCGCTGAACCGGATCTCCTTCTTCTTCCGTTAGCCTAGGACAAAGAGAAAACATTAAGACAGGAAGGAATCGTCAACCTAACGAATCCTTGCGTATCGATCTTCCGGTTCTTTCTTTTAACTTTCTGCTATTCAATGATTCCTTAAACAAAACGTTTGATTTCGTTCAAAATGATCTGAGTATTTTCTTTTAAGGTTATGTGATCAATTTTTAATAATTATTTTTTTTGTTTCTTTTTTTTATTGGAAAATTGTATTTGGAGTAACAGTTGATATGTTAGATAAAAAATGAAAAGTTATCGAATCAAATATATGGTCTGTAAGGTAAGTTGAATGAAAAGAAATTGGAATTAATATTGTCTGGATTTAATTAATAGTATTTTTGGAGGGAAATAAGTTTATCTAACATAACCTAAAAGATATAATTCATAAATTTGAAACTTCAATTCAATATTTTGACTTCGAAACATTTGTGTTTGTAAAGAATATGGTAAACAATTGTCAAAATATTAATAATACTTTTTCTTCCCCAATAATTCGCTCAAAATAACAGAATAAAATCAAAATAACAGAAATTAACCTAAAATTTGTACGAACATATTCAATGTTTTAATAATTATTTTCTTTCTATATTATCCTTTAAAAAAAAATGAAAAAAACAATTATTCATTAAAGTGAAAAATAAGAAGAAATCTTGACCTAGAAATTTGATTGTGAACATCATCGTGAATGTTGAGTCTCATTACTTCTGGTAAAAAATGTTAATGATTCATTAAATAGAGAATAAAAAAACTCGACCTAGAGAGGTTTAACGTATATCGTCACGATTGTCAATGATGATTATTTACCTTTGGAATGATTATCTTTGAAGTTACAGAAAAGCAGTCAAGAAGTAGAGATTCTCGAAAATTGCGTCACGTCTTGGCGTCAGTGCGATGCTTTCCAGGAATGTATAACGGTATTTGATTTCGTCATTTGGGATTCCGCGGTAGTACATACATGAGTGTTTTATTTTTAAAACGTTTGCTCGATGAAATGTTCTTCTCTTTTGATTTCCTTTTAATAATACACTCATTCGTATTTGATTCGATATTCGTCAATTTATCTCACATCAACATAAAACAATCGTTATTTAACTTATGTTAAATATCAAGATTTGATAATATTTATTAACTCCATTTGTTGAATAT
The DNA here is from genome assembly GCF_010416935.1 of Polistes fuscatus. NCBI lineage: Eukaryota > Metazoa > Arthropoda > Insecta > Hymenoptera > Vespidae > Polistes > Polistes fuscatus. Next base: position 1,811,667 of record NW_025113096.1, read on the forward strand.
ATTCTATTGTAAATGATACGTTAATATTGAATTAGTATTATATAATTTTGTTTTAATCCACTACGAACACTAATAAAACTTGAAATCCTGAAGATTCCAATTTTTCTGTTGTAAAAATCAAATGAATGCAATTTTTTTAAACGATTAATTAAATAATTATTGACACAAATCTCAAGATAGTATAATATAAAAATAAACGTAACATCCTTGACACTTCCACTTTCATTTTATCCATTATAAATAATTCAGTGGAACAAAAAATGGGAACATTCGAACACAAAAGAAATATTATAAATTCTAATAAGTATCAAAAGAGTGTAGTTTGCATTAAGCGAGAGTACCTTCGAGAAGATTTCCTTTTAAAAGAAACAACTCCTATTGAAGTTGAATATCCTCTAATCCTCAAAAATATTAATCCTATGACTGCCCTTCAAAATCTCAAAATCTCTATCAGAAATTGTAACAGAGAATTGACACAAACAGAATTTGCAAGGATTTCGTTAACGTTCCAACAAATCTTATTCATTTTTATAGTATCAGTTACAACCGAAAAACAAATTCTTAATAACATTTTTCAAGATTCACGATTATCACAACAAATATGTTTGCTACTCGAATTAAGATTAATCCTGAGAAGAACCACTGCTTCCTAACAGAACAAAATCACCATCTTCCTTTTATTTTTCTAGACTTAATTTAACCCCCAAAATAAAACGAAAACCCCCAGAACAGTTGATTCTTAATAAGACATAAATCTATAAATTCATACTTATTTCAAATATATTTATTTTGCATTAGAATGAATCATCTTACTTTTCATTCGGAGAACCACTGCTTCCTGCCAAAGCAAGATATCATCGTGTCTCTCTTTCTCAACATGATTTTAACCAAAGAAAACAACAACCCTTACCAGCTACTGATCAGCGGTTCTCTAAATAACACGCACACCCACACACACACACAACACATATGACACAAAGTAGATGATTTTAAAACTAAGTACCCCTATACCTCTATTCTCATTGAAAATTTACAAGGTTACAATTTTAATTTAATTATCTGTCGAATAAAAAATGAAACACGCATGCATACCAGCATATTTTACAAATACTGCAAAAGTCGAATGATTTAAAAACCTTGAACCCCTATACCTACCTCTATTCTCATTGAAAACATTCAAGATCGCAATTAAAATTTAAATAAATCTCGAGAAATAAAAATCATCGATAAGAAACACAAATAAATACGTACATACATACACACACACACACAATTTGAAAAACTTTCAACCCCCATAATCTTTTTCGAATTTTAAAGAATCGTAATTATAATTCCAGTAAATCTCGAAAAATGAAATGTACGAAATGAAGAATGATGCCGGAAAGAAGAAAAAAGTGAGAGTTCTGAAATAAATAGATCGAAATTGAATGTTGACAAAAGGGTTTTCTTCAACCCTTCGGAAAATAGATCATCGAAAGTTCTCACGAAAACGATATCTGCCTTCGATGGGTTTCCTATAGAAAAATATGGTCGATATATGCTGAGAAATAGAGAAGGAACCTTTATAAGAGGAAGAATATTCAGCAAAAGAACCCTTTTACTTGAACCATTTGTCCTAGGAAGAATTCCCATACGTTCAGTTTCCTGTCAGTAGTTCGTCAGTAAAAACCTGACTGTTACAGATTTTTCATTTTACTTTTTAACGGACAAATGGAGGATTTAGAAAATCAATCTCATTGTTTTTCAATTAGATTCTGTTCTCCAATATCAAATTAATGAATTATATATACAGGTATATTATAAAATTACTCGTAAACGAAAATGTGGTAAACTGTTTGTCTTAAAATTAGTCTACTGTCGACCACTGGCACGTATCAACCATAAATAAAATAAAGAAAAATGCAAGAAAGAATTTTCCTTGGTATTATTAAAATTACAAAGTCGGCCTTGAAGGGAGGTTAACGACAAACGATAAATAGATACCAATTTGGAAAAATTGTATTTATGCTAAAAATCAAATTAAGATATCCTTGTTATTATTGAAATGATAAAATTTTATCGACGAATTAATGAAAATTTTAGAAAAATTACATATATACCATAAATAAAATAAAAATAAAACATAAATGTCCCCTCGTTCTAACTGAAATAAGAAATTTTCCCCCCTGAATAATTTCAACAATAAAATAATGACAAAAATTAATACACATTACAGAAAATATTAAATACACCGTAATAGAAAAAAAATAAAGATATCCTTATACCTAAAATAAAAGAAAAAACCAGTCACATTGAATACAATTAACGAACGATATAAAAGACCAATTTTCAGAAAATTCTATATTAAACCATAAACAAAATAAAACCCGCCAACCCCTTAGAGATTCCTTATTAGTCGAATAAAAATATTCTCCCTGAATAATATAACCAACAAATGGCAAATTAAATAGCAATATTTAGAAATGTATGTCTAACGATAACGATCAAGGTGAAGTTTAAACAGTGCCATGGTAAGATAAAGAGAAGTAGAAGTAGAAGAGGAAGAAAAAAGTTTGTGGAGGTGGAGAAGGAGGAGGGGGATGAGGAGGAGAGAAAGAGAAAGAGAAAGAGAAGAAGAAGAAGAAGAAGAAGAAGAGAAGAGACTTTGCTGAGCGTCAGAGCTGCTGTCCTTGGATGCTCGCGGATCGGCGGCCACCGGCAGTCAATGACCCAACAGAACAGCGTTCTCGTATCCACACCGCTTGGTTCGCTTCGTTTCGCCTCGTCTCAGCTCTCCTCGCTTGGCCTCGCACTGCCAGCTTCCATCTACACCATCGTGTAAAGACCTTCCAGCTACGTTTCCATCGGATTCTATACAATCTAAAGACTGAACCACTGTCAACATGAACATAAACCTAAACCGTTTTCCGTTCTTTGTCCCTGACATTGGTTTTCTACATCTCTGCAACAATTCATATCAAACTAATCATAAACCAGATAGGTCAATTCTATTCAATTGATCGATAAATACATGCGGGTCTTTTCTAAATAAATCCAAAAAGAAACACAAAAAGTGACTAATATATTTTTATATTTATGGTGATTAGAATCGTTGTCTTTTGTTATTATTTCAATTATTAATTCAATCCTGAAAGGGAAGATTAATTTAGGTGAGATAAAGTTTGAGAAATTTTAATATCAACCCTTTGCACTCAAGCGGCGCCGATACGGCGCCCGGCCGATTTCAAGTGTCAACTCAACCAAAACTAATTACAAAGTGTAGTATTTATCAAAGTTTGTTTTTTTCGACATGTAAATGAATAAACTGATGATATTTTATTATTTCTATACACTTGTTTGTTTATAAATGTTTTTAAAGTACCTGTAAAATGTCTACTTAATTCGATCGAACTCGAGTGCAAAGGGTTAAATAATGAAATAACTAAATAACTAATATAAAAATAAATAATAAATAAAATAACTATGAAATAACTAAATTGAAATGTGTATTTTTTTTTTTATCGCTAACATTAAAATTCAAGATTCTTGTATTGTTTATTTACTTATAAAAAAAAACAAACCCGTGTGAGGTTATTAATCAATCTGATTTAATTAGACAATTTAATGAACATGACTATTACCCTTAATTCTACCCACAGTTAGTCTTTGTTGTAGTCAAAAAAAAAGTAGTAGATAATTGAATAGTTAGATACATGAATTAATTTAAACGCAGTAGAGTAAAAGATTAATAGTCAGACAGAGAGAGAAAGAAAGAAAGAGAGGGGTAGGTAGCAAAGATCGCGAGACTTGAAGTTGGAGAATTTCAGAGTCGAGGTGGAATCAGATAGCCAAGAAAGAAGAAGAAGATGTTGAGATGGCTTATGTTAGTACATATACTTGGAATCGAGCAAGGACTTGGATAATTCATCGACAACCGAGTGCTCGCGTTTACGAACGCACTAACACCATAACAGAACACAGTATAATACCATTACCTATATACTCATACAGGTAAAAGTGCGTACGTGCGTGTAACTCTTGACGAAGTATACGTTCGGAGAGCGGTCAAGGACACTCTGCACGTTGTCGTTGTCGTTGTCGTTGTCGTTGTTGTTCTTGTTCTTGTCGTTGTTGTCCTTGTCGTTGTAGCTGTCGCTGTCGTTGTCGTTGTTGTCCCGTATGAAGCAGATAGAAAGCCACTCTCCGATCGTTCCGAGACTGATCAAAAGAAAGAAAGAGAAAAGAAAACGACGAGATGAGTTCTAACCGGTCGCGATCGTTTCCGTGGCAAAGAATCGACGATACCAACTACGTCGCGATGACGAGACCTTGGCAAAAACGAATTACGGTAAAACTGCACCCACCCCTTTACTAACTATACCTTGTACCATGGGTCTCGTCATCTCATCAATTGAATAAAAAAAATAATAATAAGAAGAAAATTATCATTTGTCTCACCATTCTCGGAGTAGAATCTTTCGATTAATTTTTGGTTTGATACTTCATTTTTTATTTTTTGAATGTCGATAAGGTAGAGACCGATCGGTAACGAGATTTGAATATCTTCAATTACGTTTTATCCAATTATTTTTCTCTATGAAATGTTATGTTATACGTTGGAAGTTCATTTTCTTTTTTACTTTGGATGTTTGGTTACGTTTTCTTTTTTGTTTTAACGTCGAAAAAATAAATTTTGAATGATCCTGTAGCGAAACACCGTGAGTATCTAGGATGCAGTCGGAAACTCGAGGGCTAGCGTAACTACAGCATATTGTTCTACTAGAGTTCACCAGAAGTTACGCGTGCAAGACAAGAACGCTAGAGAAGAACAGTGGAATTAACTGTAGAACCTTCAAATATAAAGAAGAAAAAAAATTAACTGGAAATTTTCTCAGAGACAGGGACAATTACCAAGTTCGAGGTTTACCTTACAATACAGTAAAATTATGTCGTTTGACGTCTGAGATATTTTTCAGTTAAAAAGAATTTTATTATTTCGTGAATTTTCTTACAAAAATATTCATCCAACGTTAAATTATTATTCTTTTAAATTAAGCATGCACAAACATAAAATAATTTTTTATATCCCATGCTAAATTAAAATTTGACGTTTCCAAAAAGAACGTGTTATACAATAAACAAGAAAACCAGTTCGACAAACTACCTAAAAGTGGAATTTAAAAGCGTCCCGTCAAATCCTAGTACGACTTTCTTCGCTATATAAAAAAGAGAAAGAAAAAGAAAAGGAAAATAAAAGTTAGTCTACGAACAAAGTATATAGGAGAGTACAAAAGTTATTTTTAGATAAACCAGGATCTATAAAATAAAATAAAAATGTATAACGTCTTTTTCTTCCGGGTAATCTGTGAACGATTTTCAACGACACGGATCGAAGCAACCCCGTGATCGATCTTCTTCGATCGAAAAACTATTGTCTCGATAATATAGGATGGCGTATAGTAATTTGCGAGAAAATATCGTTTTATTGCGGTCGACAAAAGGGAATTGTAGTCTACCTGTTCGTTACGAGCGACCTTTTCCCTTTTTGTAAGAAAAAAAAAAAGAAAAAAGAAAGAAGCAAAGAGAAAATATCGAAAACACAGGGGATAATTTTCGATCGATTTCCGAGTTAATTTCAAAGTAAAAAAGAGAGAAAGAGAAAGAGAAAGAAAATAAGAAGAAATTAAGAATGAGAAAAGAGGAAGAAGAGAAAAAAATAAAAGAAGAAAAAAGCGAATGCTACGTTCAGCATTGTAATAATATCGTTCGGAATGTAAAATGCATTCCGGGGTGTGTCGAGCGAAACGAACAGTCGCACACGAACAAACTAGGCTTTTCATTGTGTGAGATGGTGTGCGGTTGTATCGGAAGAACAGTGTTATATATATATATATTTGTATTATATATACTATATATATATATATTTGTGTGTATGCGTGTATGTGTATACAAGTTTCCGCGCTAACCCACATCGTTTTCTTATGCGGCAATCATGCAAATATCGGTTGGGCCTTGATCTTGAGAGAGAGATCACGTTTAACGCGAGTCATCGAAGTATCGAATGCATACGACATATGTAAGTAAATGTGTAAAGTAAATAAGTATGTAAGTATATACATATAATATGTAATATCGGATCCTTCGCTGTTGTTCTTTTTTTTATATTTCCTTTTTCTTGTGTAGATCTTCGATCTTCGTGAATCTGAAAGTAGAAGATAAAGAAGAGTTAAAAACATTTTATTGACTTACAACGTAATTAAATAGAAGTACTTTTACTGTTAGCCTACTAATTATGAGTAAGTATTTTTAATAAATAGTCATTATTTATAATAACGTATTATATAATATGTGATCAATATGCGTACTGTATTACAACTTGTATTTTAACTCTATTATTAAACTGACTAAACATTTTTTATAGTAATAACAATATAAAAATTATTTATATTGTGAACGAAATATTTCTAAATATCAATCATTTACTTTACCAAAAACTGACCAAACAAACAAAATGATTACTATTACAAAAATTTATATAATTATATTCAATTTAGTATTACAACTAACAAATTACTTCCTCATTATTAGATTATCATTATTTTTCTTCAATGGAAGAAAAAAGCTTGTTACAATAATTATTTTTTGTTTATATGTTACAATAAGAGTATAATGAATTTATTTTCTACACTTTCCTATCAATTTCTTGAAATTTCACTCTACTTTTAGACACTCAATGGAAAGATTATTAATTATCCTAATGCAAAGACGTATAGAAAATCATTTCTATACAAATGATGAGAGTAAAAGCAAGGAGAAGAGGCATGTAATTTAGTCAAAATTGTAAATTGGCGTTGTTAATTTGGTTGGAGGATCTTCAATGGCGACTCGTCGTCGTCGTCGTCGTCGTCGTAGTTGGTACGAGACAAGAAGGAAGGTGGAACTGGTTGAGCCGCGGCCAAGACACTTGTTTACTCGGACGATCATGGCCTCCTTTTCGGTCGTATACCTTCGCTAATTCGCTTCACTTCCTCTGTCCCCTTCTTTCTTCTCCACCACTTCTTCTTTCTCCGTCCATTCGTTATTCGTTCCTTTCTCTTCTGCTTTTCCTTCTTCTTCTTCTTCTTCCTCCTTCATCACCTTCACCTCCTCCTCTTCCTCCTTTTACTCCTTCATTGCAACAAGTAGTTCTCGATCTTTCACGAACAAACGCTCCTGTAATATACATATATCTGAGTGTATATGTGTATACGTACACATATACATTAATAGATACACGTAATGCGCCTTGAATACTCTCAACTTTCTTCTTTCTTATCTACAAACACATTTATCGCGCCTTTATGTTAATGAATATCGTCAATGCCGGACTACGCCCTATTCGCAACCCCTCTTTCTCTTTTTCTCTCTCTATCTCTCTCTCTCTCTCTCTCTTTCTGTCTTTGACATCGAATGTAAACCTCGTAGCAGTGCGAGTTTAATCGCAAATTTACGGTGAGCCGATTCGAAGCTTGGCCTTCGAAGAAGTTGCGTTTACTTCGTTGGCGGAATTACGCTTAATGATCCGTGGCGTATAAACGAATCGAGTTTCGATGATGTAAAAAAAAAAAGAACAGACGGAAAGAGATACATAGGACTTATACCGACTGTATAAAGCCGTTTAAACAGGTACACATGTATTTATACTTACATTCTTACTTACTTACTTACTTACTTACTTACTTACTTATTTGCTAACGATTCCGTACGTGTTCAGTTAAATAGAGAAGAAAACTCGATAGGAACTTTGATTTAACTCGGAGTGATGTCAAGGAAACTGAAGAATCTTCTTCGAACGGCGAAGGTCGAGATCAATTTTCTCGACGAGTCTTAAGATTTATCCTTCCATCGAATGTACCTTCTTCGAACATTTCTCTCTCTCTCTCTTTCTCTCTTTCTTTCTTTCTTTCTTTCTTTCTTTCTTTGTTAGACGGATAAAAAGTTAGAGTTAATGAATTTCTAAGAAATTGCACGGCATTTCACACCGCCGTATTACTGGTCCACACAGATTTCTTCTTCTTCATCATCTACTACTTCTTCTTCTTCTTCTTCTTCTTCTTCTTCTTCTTTCATCTTCGTGTTCTTCTTCTCAGTCTGTCGGCTTCTCTTTTAATGGATCACCAAGCCTAAGACCAGCGGTATGAGCTTTGAAAGTCGTCAGAATCAACCCATGAAGGAGAACTCTCGTGAGAATCCTGCAACGAGAGCACCGCTCCGGCATTCCTGTTAACAGGATAAGGGATATAAGTGTGTCCTTGAACGGCAAGTCGCGGCCATCTTTGCCGTTCGCGACACGAACGAGTTTTGCAGTACGACCGGTATTGAAACGTACCGTAGGCTCGATACACGCAGCCTTGCTCTCTGTTGCTGCTGCTCCTGCTTTTGCTGCTGCTGTTATTGCTGCTGATGTTGCTGTTGCTGTTGCTGCTTACCTTCTTCTCGAGATTCGAAATCAAAACGTAAAGCAACAACAAAAAATACGAGACATGAGAAACTCTTTCATTTTTTAATCAAACGGAAAGAAACAAGAAAATTATACTCCTTCCTACATTTTATTTCCATCTCTTTAGGTTTAGGTTTTTATCTTTTGCAATAAAACGAGTGATCCTAGAAAAATGATCGGACGTAAAAATTATTTTTCTTTTTTTTTTTAATAAGCAACAAAATTTCTCAGGCATCGAAACTCTTGTTTTTCCTCTTCTTGCGTTGTTGACGGAAAAATAAATTTGATTTCTGTTTCTTTTTCTTTTTTTTTTTTCTTTTTTCGTGTGCACACTGCAACGAAAATGATCGGACATTAAAATTATTTTCTTGCAAGAAAGAGGGAAAAAAATACCAAGTAAATTGAACTTTTTATCTCATTTAATGAGACAAGTAATGTAATAACATTTGTCAGACATGAGAAAAACTTTTTTCTCGAAGATAAAGATAAATTTCTTGTTATCTTATTCGATGAAAAACGAATGTACCGCATCAAAAATGGTAAGAATGGTATCTTTTATCTTGTATCTCTCTCTCTCTCTTTCTCTTTCTCTTATTTAATAAAACAAGTAATGCAACAAGAATCAGGAGACATGAAAATTGTTATCTTATAAAAGACAGAAAGAAAGAGAGAGAGAGATAGATAGAAAAAAGATTAATTTCTTTTTCTACTATTTCTCTTTTTCTCATTCAATGAAACGCGTAATGCATTTGACCTTGCAGTTCTCGCGTTAAACCACGTAACCTTTTCTTGGCTCGTTCCAATCGTTCAGATATTGCCCGCATCACGACCATGAAAAATTTTCACGAAGTGAAACAAAAAGAAAGAGGATGAGAAAAAGACAGACAAAGAGACAGAAAAAGTAAGAAAGAGAAGTAAGTTACGATTCGTGGTATTCGAACACCTTGAAAAGTTACCAACGCGTTCACTTGTATTCCTGTAAACGTTCTATAAGCCAAGAAAAATAAAATTCAATTGATTTCGTCTGGATCGTACGAAAGAAACATACTTACGAGAGTGCAAATAATCCAAAGAAAAAAACGTTCACACACACACACACAAAATATTCAAGTTCTAATCACATCTACGTAAGTATTCGTATTTAACATTTAAAACAACGATCACGAACGTTCACACAATACGATACGTACGATGTAGAACCTGATAGTAAAATTGCACGTAAGTGTGTACGCATATTCGCGCAATATTTTTTTTCGTTCATTTGACATGGACTGTTGATCGTGATATAACAAATAAAAGACAAATCAATTCGAATAAAAAACAATAGAAAACGTGTGTTTCCGCATACTGAGATTTTATGCACGACGAAATAGATGAAATGTTACAAATCTTAAATCTTATAACACAAACCATCTGTTACATAAGAAATCAACCGACAAATATGATTCATGTTACACGATCGATTACTTTATACGAAATCATTAAAATCCCTCTTAATATAAGAATGAGACCATACTTTGAATCTATCTCAAAATCTAACGTCACGTTTAAATATCAAAGATCATCGTAAGAAGTTTTACGAATAATTCAAGCAAATTCCAAGAAAGGAAAAAGAAAAAATAAGACGTCCAACGAGCTCGTTCGTTCATCTAATCTAATTGTAAAGAAGAAGAAACGATACTCGGGGTGGGGGAAGGGTAGTTTGAAAGAGAGATTTAAGAGAGTATAAAAATGTAAGAAAAGAGAGACGTAGTTGGTACTCTAACCGACAACGTAACTACGATATCAGATATTGCAAAGATATAGTATATAACTACACATATATATAAATATATATGTGTGTGTTTATGTCTGTGTGGGTACAAGGCAATAAGTAAGTACACCCTAGGTAGTCTTATCTCTCGCATGGTTCGAACACATCGAACAGTATGCGAATATGGAATGCTAAGTGTGACGGTGAACGGGGTAGGTATATGTTTATATGTATGAGTGTGTGTTTGTGTAAGCGGAACGTGTCCTTGACTGCAGAAGTCCGCTATGTCCTACACACCCACCTACCACCGTGGAAGACCGTGTGGCGGAGCGGATCGGCGAGAACGCGCTTGTTCCTCCCTTCCCCCTGTACCCCCCTCATCGTCAACCTCCTCCTTCTCCTCCTCCTCCTCCACCTCCTTCGTCTTCTCTTTTTCTTCTTCCTCCTCCGCACCACCTCCTCCTCCTCCTCCTCCTCCGCCGTCGCCCTCCTCTTCTTCCTCTTCCTCCTCCCTACGGAATCGTGCCGTACGTCGGAGAGAAAGATGGAAAGGGACAGACGAAAGTGGTAAAGAAGGATAGAAGGAGAAAGAGAGAGAGAGAGGGGTAAAATGGGAGGACGTACGACCTGACTCTTAAACGTGTCGAGTACCGAGAGCAACTTCTCGGCTAAGCCGTCGCCGCGACCTTCCGATCCCGTTTCTTCCTGCGAAAGTCCTTCTTCACTTTTGTCGATATTTTCTCTCATCTAAAGAAGTCACCGTTTTACCGAGGAAATTCAATAGAATTTAAATATATGAAAGTTAATAAAAGTCGATTAGAGTTTGATGGATTTTCATTCTATGGTATCGATCTATCTTGAAAATTGAAAGTAATCTGTAAATAAAAATGATATTTGTTTATGATCTGATGTTACATTTTTATTGTTTCATAAACTTTATCACTAATTTATTAAATTTTAAATGTACGAAGTTAAGAAAGGTGGATGAGAGTTGAATGAATTTTCATTCTATGGTATCGATCTATCTGGAAAATTGAAAATAATTTGTAAATAAAAATGATATTACATTTTTAGTAATTTTATATAACTTTATCATAAATATATTGATTTAAATTATAATACACGATTATATCTCATGTTATTATTTTACAAATGTAACCGAATACTTTAGGAGTAATAATAAGAAATATTTTCTACGATTATAGATTGAAAATTCTTGTAATTATTTTACAGTGCATGAGAGATTCGTAAAAAGAAATAAATAAGTTGTGTATAATACGTATAAACGTATATTCGCGAACTATTTCAATTTTTCCACATGATCGCCTCGGACGTGCACGAGTTACGATGTAAATGAATGAAGTTCTTAGCAAGAAGTAGCAACTCGTCCATGCATTGAACTCCCCGAATATTCCAAGCGTAGAGATGCCTGAATAAGCAATGGCTGATGCTGATGGTATAGTAGTATAGTTCCGGGAGTAGAAGTTACATAGGTCGTTCCGATATACTGATATCGTAGGATTCGAGTTCGCTTAGGCACTGTGAGTAACACGACACAAGTACTACATTACTATAGTGCGCTTTATTTATTATACTAAAGCAATATCTTCTAAGACTATTTCATCTAAGCATAAGTCATAAATATATACTTTGTTTCTAAAATCTAAACACATATACTTACTGGTTACTCACGCGCGATATTTCGTGCTAGCTAAATCATGCTACTTAAAAGATAAACAAATAAAAAATAAAATAAATAAAGGAAAGAAAAAAAAAAAAGAGAAGCAAAGGGATAGAATATTATTCCGTTTGTTAAATACTTACAAGAAACGTTCATCTTAGAGGTCAACGTATCAAATCACAAGAGATATTTCATATGGAATATTTTATTCTACAAAGAAAAAGCATGATTAATCGGTAAAGGCCGTTATTACGGGCTAGTCGATTCATCAGACTGAGAAATTTTCACGTTCTCTGTGCCAAGTATATAGCTATATTATATTATATTATACTTATACTTATATCTACACGATGCAACGTACAAACTCGTGGCTGGCATACACAAAAGAATATACATATATATATTCCTTTAGAAACCGGAAACAAAGACGTACACGGAAATCACTTATAATCCTCTATCGTCAAGCGGAATAAGGATCATCGACCTTTTAGATTCTCCTTTCCGCCTAATTCGATTTGCAGCTATCGATTTAACTAAAATGGCCTGGGGCAATATGCTAAAATATATACATATTTAATATATCAGCATATCTGTCTACATATTAACAAGTATCGTTGAACAAAAAAAAATTACCAAGAAGCAGAAGAAGGAGGCGAAGATTCTCGCCGTGGAAACAATTTCATCATCATCATCATCGTTTGCGGTCTCCTACACGCTTTATATCTTTAACATTCGTGATTCACGATACGTTTTATTCGCTAGAGACTCTTAACGCGTTTTAGAATTCTTACGAAGTACAAATTATCGGAGGAAAATTCCGAAGTGACGACAAATTCCTCTGGCTTTACTCGACTACGCGTTTGACTGTTAAGAACGAAAACGTCAGTATTGTATTATATCTGTAAAATAAAAGCCATTGGAAAGAAAAAACAGGAATAAAGAGAAATAAAAGACACATAGAGAGAGAGAGAGGATAGAAGAGCAACTTACAGAACGGATACAATTAACGCGAGAGTTAACTAACGCGCGTACAACGGAGCAACGTGCGTGCGTGCGTGCGTGCGTGCGTCATGTGTGCACAAATATACACATACACACACCGAGCAAGAAAACGCTAGAGGCAGTTGAAGATACAAGTAAGTAGAGAGAACCGTCGTCTTCGAAAGAGGAAAAAGAGAAGTTGTACGGAAAGGAAGGAGAAACGGTGAACGTACAGGGGGAGGAAAGAGAAAGAAGGGGGATGAAGGGGGAGTAGAGAGAAAGAGAGAGAGAGAGAGAGAATGGAGTAAGAGCTTGTCGTTGTATAGAACAGACTACTATCTATATCTATAGTGCGGATAGAGGAAAAACGGGGTGGGTGGTGGGGAGTTGGGAGTTAGATAGGGGGGAGAGGTGTAGAGGAGAGAGCGCCACTGTCACTGCCACGGCTACGGTGAGGTAATATCAGATTCCATGCCGCGAGGCACTTAGAGTCCGCCATCTTTACACTCATCCCGATACACGTTGTTCTCCAGGTCTACTCTTTCTTCTTCTTGTTTCTTTTTTATCTTCTTATTCTTCTTCTTTACGAACATTCCTACGAGTTATTTTTCGATTCCTCTCCTCTTTTCCCCTCTCGCTTATTTATATATATATATAAAGTATATATATAAATATATATACACACACACATATATATGTGTATATATATTTGGTATCCAATCTTGACTCCGCCTAGCTAGTTGAAGTAAAATACTTTGCTGCAAATCACCCTCGCTAAGAACGACAACGTCTCGTAATCCTTCTTCTTCTTCTTCTTCTTTTTTTTTTTTGTTTTCCTTATTTCGTTTTCTTCTTCACCGTGATAACTCTGTGAAAGCACAAATTAGATTTTAATATATTATATCAAGAATATTTTCGAGATAGATAGGGTAATAATTATATGAGGGGAGTGGTGGTGAATTAAAAGATACCAAGAGGTTGGTATTTAGGTAGGTAAGTCTGGTCGGATAGATTGAACTTTATCGAGGTTATGGAAGTTCCATTTGAAAGGAATTAAGGAATTACGATAATAGAAGGATATAGGTTCAAGTTTAATCATTGCCATTGGAATTATCTGGCGAGTACGAGTGTTCAGGAATAACGGAAATTACTTATAACTCGACCTAATAATACAATAAAAATTGTTTGGGTTATACAATTTGTATATCACTTAAGAATATACATCTATCTACATATTGACATGTACAGGTACCAATACTTTCGAAGATGGAATTGGTAAAAAGAAAAACATTGCCGAACATGTTAAATCTTGGTCGTGGTTGTTCCAAAAAATAAAAGGAAAAAGAATGATTATCGATAGGCAAACGATAAGCATACTTGTTTGTCTCTATGGTGTGCTCGTAGCTATCGCTAAACTGGCTGGTATTCGTTGTTAAGGCATTCGAGAGAAAGACGAGACCAGCGAGAGAAAAAGAGGCGTCGAGAGAAGAGAGGTAAGCAAGCTCGCGGGGGGTAGAAAGAGGGAAGAAGGAGAAGGAGGAGAAGGTGGTTGAAGATAGAGGGAGGGAGGGAGGGAGGGGGGGAAATGCAGAAAGAGAGATAGGGAGAAGGAGGTACTAGAGGAGGGGTGGAGATAGAAGAAGGGTAGGAGAGGGCGAGGAGGAGGAACCTCTTAGGACGTTCACCTTTCTCGCAGACTCGCAAGACCTCCGCCGACTGGAACCGCCATTACACAATCGCCGACTTTGCTCGTTCGCTCCTTGGCCACGGCCGCCATCTTGGTACCGGTTGGTGAGCCAAGAACGCTCACGATCTTCACGGTGAAGGTCTTGCCGGTGTGTGAACACGCTCGACGATTTATATTGAAATTTGTTCGCGTTATCTCTTTCGTTCTGAATTTAAATCGCACGCGGAAAGTCACAGTGGATGAGCGTTTCCCCGATAACATCTCTCGACGAAGATGCGAATTTTATCGAATCTTATTTAAACGCAGATAGATATATTTTTATTGACGATTATATTTCTTTTTCTTTTTCTTTTTCTTTTTTTCTTCATGAACGAAATGAAGAATAAGGTAAAAGAATTATTTATTGTAATTTAGGTTGGACGTTCTAGGATTAAATTTCTTTTTTTGTTTAATTTATTATTTTACTTGAAGATTGTGTACGCGTTGAAAAATAAATAACAATGCTAGTATGCGTAATAAAAAATATTAAAACGCTTGAAATGATAAAATGCATAAATCTGGAGATATCCGTGGAGACTTCAACGCGTGTAGCTTCTTAAGAGAGCATGTTACTTGGTCTCGACCCACGTGTATTTCTATATATCCAGTCACACTAACCACGCGACGAATCATGTGCCGACCGTGTTACGAAATAAAAAGCGACCAGTAAAAAGCCGGGACGGTCCGAACGAGAGTCGATGAACTTTGTCTTGAAATAGAAGCACCATTAAACTTGTGCCTATTTCGGATTCCTCTCTCTTCAGGTTTCTTTTTTCTTTTTCTTTTTATTTTTGTGAATCATTTAATCATTTTATTGGATTTTTATGAGCCATCCGAATGGACAAAAATCGTGATTTTCATGAAATATACATGAGGCATAAACGCCCGTGCCATTTATCTTATTTAACGTTAATTATATCTACTCGTGATATTAAACTACCTATATCAAGAGATACAAGATATAAAATCAAATCTAGAGATCAGCAATTACTCACCAATCTTGTGAGTAATTGGCGACCAGGGTTATACCTCTCTTCCAGCAATATATAACGATTTCTCGCCAAGAACTTTTGTTAATTGAAGAACCCTTGATCGATAGGATCAAATCTTGGGTATATAGAAATTTCTATATACATTTTCTACCATACCACAATCTATCGATATACTTACTCTATATATTACTCATACTACCTCAGACCGAACCAAATTGCTTCTCAACAAGCGTAGTAACTCGGCCTCTTGTTAGCGCGGCTTAGTTAGACCGAGCAGCTTCAACAAATTACGAAATACCTTCGTGCACCGGCCGCCTCGGTATAATCCACCTTCTTTCTTCCTTGCACAAATTTTCTATGGCTCTGGGTACATTTATTTTCTCATCCGACGATCGTCGACTTCGTTAGACGACGTGGGAACAAAAAAATACGCGTACCTATACCTGAAACGGGGATTGAAAATAGAATGAAACAAGTTTGATACCGGGTGAATCAAAAGTTTCCTAACTAATTCTAAAAATCAAAATTACGCGTTTTACATACATTTTGTAAATTAATTAAATTTTCTATAATATAATTGTAATGCAAGTTTCCAAGAACTTTTTTTTTTACAATTGGTAAAAAATATTAGCCTAAGCTTTGAATATCAAGTAATTGATTTTTTAAATCAAATAACAGATTGAAGATTTTATTTTAGTCTAATTAAACTCACGTTGTAATATAATGCTTAAAGTGCGATGATCGGTATACTTTTCCCCCGATGCGATAAGTTTCCAACTTCGAGTCTGATACATATTCCAGTCTTGCGACTTCCTCATTGGCCAAAGCACAATGTTCTCGTATAACTTTGTACGAGGATACATGAACCCTAAGATCGATATTCGCGTTACATGAAATGCACACGTGCATGCAAATTCGTTCGGGTATGAAGATCCGGGATCGTTGTTTTGACGTCACTGCTGAATACTGAAACAAATGAAAAATTTATTAGAGTTGAATATAATTCGAAATATGAAACCCAACATTTTGAAATGATTGAATTACGATAATTATTATACTAATTGACATGAGTTTAATCAAAACGAATCACGAGGTGAGATTAATTAAAAATTAACAAAAAGAGTGTTAAAAATAAAATAACATAAAGAAGAAAAATTGAAAGACTAATATGCACTCTAAGTATCCTAGGATAATTCTCGGAACAAGAACTGTGAATGTACGCGCACGTTCTCCGCACGTTCATAAGTAGGTCGGTCAAGTTGGTTCCTTGTTCCGTTACCGTGAAGGGACACGTATTATAAACACGAAATTACCTCTTCCTTCGAGTAAATATTTTAAAATATTATTTCCTCTCTTATCTAGAAAATATGACATCACCATCATTATCATCATCATCATTATCATCATCATCATCATCATCATCATCAATATTATTATTATGATATTATATCATTACACTAGTATATACCGTTAATTTTTCTCTTTCAAAAATACAAATACGAGTAAATTAAAAAATTGTGTATGTTTTATGTGTTAAATATTATAATTAATTCGATTTGTAAAGATTTGAATTGAAAGAATTAATTGTATAGATGGTTACATTTTTTTTTGGTTTCTTTTGATGAATGAAGTCTCTTGAGGAAAAAAAGAGAGACAGAGAGAGAGACAAGTAGAAAGAGAGAGAGAGAGAGAGAGAGATCATTGACGAAAGTGAGAAAACACTTTTCCATAAGTTTCTTTCGAAGGCGAGAAGAAACAGCGATTCTTCGCGACGACCGCATTAATTCCTTACTTACTTGGATCGTTCTTCGAAGAGAAGAAAAGAGAAAGAAAAGGTATGGGTTCGATGTATACCAACGGGGATGTAACAGTCGCTCGAGTAAGAAGAAGAAAGCGGCCTTGCGCTACTTTCCATCATTAGATAATATCGGTAATACGATTTTCTCTTGAGTTATACACTCCTCGTCTACTATTCTCTCTCTCTCTCTCTTTTTCTTTTTTTTTTGGTAATGAGTCCTCATTTTCAACCTCTTCAAGTACCAAATTTTACATTGTTTTAAATACGAATTTCTTTTTACAAAATTTTTCTTTTATTTCCAACATACATTGCAAAAGTCTTGAAGAAGTTAAAAGAAAGAAATTTGTTTCAGAAAAGTACCTGTCTCTCTTTCTCTTTTTTATTAAGATTTTTTTTTATGGGTAAGTAAATGTTGGCAGAAAAAGAAAAAATAAATTTTTTTGTGTTCGCGCCTGACACCTGTTAATTGATTAACGTGTCTTGCCAGTTGTCGTAACTCATTTCGCTTTGCAATCCATCGACCTCGACTTTCAACTAGAACTAGTATCTTACACAATATCTAGATTCATGTAATAGAAATAGAATCTCAATGTGATATTTCTAAAGAATATCAAACAGACAAACGCCGATTAAATAGAATTGCGATCAATCTTGTTAACGGGTGATAAGAAATTATCAAATATGATCATCAGTGGCATTGTATTCTTATTATAATAAAAAAGTAATATAAACAAAGAGACAGAGAGGAAAAGAAAGAGAGAGAGAAAGAGAGAGAGAAAATTAAAAAATGATTAAGTTAGTGGGTCAAGGTTGTGGCGAGTATGAGAGTAATACGTCTTCTTCTTCCATCTCTTTCTTTCTCTTTTCGTTGTCGGTAAGAGAGAAAGATGAGACGAAAAAAAAAACGAAGCCGGAAAAGAGAAAGAACCCTCCTTCTTTCTTCTTTTTTTCTTTCTTCTCTTATTCTCCTCCTCCCTCCTCCTCCTCCACCACCTCTTTTTCTTCTTTCTCTTGTACTCCCCTTTCGGATGAACACGAGGCATCCGTTCGAGTCACCCGTCCTCTTGTAACACTTTTACGAATTACGTTTTCATGTTGCGCAACGGTGATTGCACAAGCGGTGTTAGCTAATCGTTAAATCTTACCGAGCAAAGCTCGAAGGAGGACCGTTAGAGGAGATGAGTGTGGATAGAAGTTCATCGGGAAGATTGTTAGAAACCGACACATTCACCTCTACCTAAATAGAATAGTCTAATTTTGATGAACCTTCCGACTCGTGATTGCAACTCAATCTGTAACTCAAATGAATTTTCTATTAATTATTTATTTATTTATTTAATAATATTTTATTGATCCTAGAGCCTAGGCTCCCTAAAGGCCATTAATTACAGTATAGTACAATGTAATATATAGGTGAAACAAAACGGAAATTAAAATTATATAATTATTATTAAACTTATCATTATAATAGTAGTAACGCACAGAAAGTAGATAAAAGTATAATGGTTCTATAATAGTAGTATAGTAGTATTGGCTCAAAGCAACAAACATATGGTTAAAAACAAAACAAACAATTTTTTAATTATGTCTAATAAATATACAAAATATAATAAAAGAATATAAATTAATATAATAAACCCGGAAAAGAGTGTTTCCCGGTGTTATCTTGAATAAAATTAAACACCGGATGTATCTAACAGATTTTTCTACAAACTTTATTTTTCCTCATTATCACGATTATCTCGAAAAAAAAAAAAAGAAAACAAGATAAACTATTTATCGGAGAATAATTAACGGTACATTCCGTCCCAGATCCCGGCCATTACACGCTTCGCATGACGTAACCTGTTAAACCAAACTCCCATTTACGAGATCATTCGGCGTCTTCCGGAGGTCAAGGTCGATCGGAACATCCAATAATTCGACCCGACGTATCTGTCAGATATTTTTTTTCTGATTTTATAATTAACCCGATTAGACGCGTACACGTATCTCAATTTCGTCATAATTTTGTATGATCTTATGTTGTAATTGTATAAAAAAAAAAAGAAAAAGAAAGTAAAAATATGTAAAAACGATTTAGCACGATTTTGAGTAGCGTCTATCTCAGATTACGGAGTAGATAATATGAAAAAAAATTGAAACGAACGAGGAAGAAGACGCGCAGTTAAAGTAACTGTTCTCGAAAAGAAACTCGAAGTAAACAAAGGTTGAACTCTTATCGTTCACTCTATGGGCGATCTGTCACGGCGAATAATTACGCATACAGTGACGTTCGAACAAGTAGGCGAGCGTAACTGTTTTATTAAAACCGTAAGCCGTGTGGTACTTACGTAATCGAAAACACGGAGAGTGAAAATCGAGCGTGATCCTACTTTCGCGGGTGAGAAGCGCCTTCCGGCGCTTTAGCCTCTTGCCTTCTTGTGTATCGTTGGCTAACGGCCGACCTTACACTATCCTACGCGTCTTTCTCTCTTTTCCTTACTGACCGAGATCAAAGTATTTATTCCAATTTGTAACGACAACATCATTTTTTGTACCGATTCTATTCCGAAACTTTAATTAAACTTCGTAACTTTCAACGAATGCTTTGTGATATACGAATTTATTTGATCGCCATTTTTATGTCAAATAAACTTTCAATAATTATGAATATTTGTTTGTTCGTTAGTATTTTAAATAAATGCTCGGGTAAATTTTCCTTTCAAGCGCCAAATTTTAGACAATACAAAAAATTTACTCTTCGCGGAAATTGCATTCTTATAAAATTGATTATAACATATAGATTTTTATTACTTATATTTTAATTAGTAATTTAGATTTTATTACATATAGTTTAATTATCAGGAATGTTAATACTGGACTAAATTGAATGTAAAATGTACTGTTATTTGAATATAATATTTTATTACAAGGGGGAATGTGTTTCTAGTAATTTGAACTTTTCCAGAAGGTATACAAAATATTCCATTATGTATAATTGGTTATTAAAAAGGTATAACACTTTTTATACCATGCTTGAAAAAGTTAAATAAATAATTATAGTGTCAGGGTTACATATTGATCCAAGATACATATTGACAATCCTATTATCAATATGGACCATCTATTTAAAATATTGACACTTTTTTTTTCGTATTATTCAGTATAACATTGACCAGTTATATTACATATTGACATTTGATTATTTACTGACTAAAAATATGAAAAAATACTGACCCAATAAGCAACGACCCTAAAACACTATATCATATAATAAAATATTCAAATATATTTGTATATGATATAGAAATGAATTGCAATATGTTAGAATTATTGAAATGGTCTATAGAAAAAAAAATGATTGAACATTTGAAAGATATGTGCGTGTTTTGGATCACTTTCGATATCCCCTCATCCGCTTTTTCACTTTTCATTCGCGCCGCGACGAAATGGAAAGACAAAGTTGACACGGTTTCAGATAACGCTAAGGCAAACGGTACAATTGTGAACTGTTATCCTTGGCCACGAGCTGACGAGGAGGAGACCTACTGGCCCAGCGATCAAGCCAGTTTGCTCGACAGTCCCATGTGCTCGACAGCCTCCAAAAGGTTTCGATCAATTTCAATCATAATAATCATCGGTATTGTGTCATATGCAACAAATTTTTCGAATAAAACATTTTCAATGGCGATACTTAACATTATTCGCGAGTGTCATTTAATATTATTCGCGAGATTTATGATAAAGAATGAAGAAACATTTCTATACGTAAGTATAATTACGATTAATTTCAACAAAATGAATCTTATGTTATGTACAAATAAATCGCATTGATTATTTTACAATTTTGCATACGGTTGTTGTAATTTATGGTGTCGCGAATAAGTCTTTTAAGAATTAGTCGTATCAAACGCACAAACTTTCAAAGATTTTCATTATTATTTTCGTATATTTCTATACAATTAAATAATAATCATCATAAATAATCAATTATATTATGATTTCTCTTCGATTAATCTGTATTATCAAATATTTAATACCTAATCGATGAACTCTAACATATTTTTCCAACAATATCCATTGCTATCTTTTTTGAACGTGAATCGAATGACATAATAATGAACGAGAAAGAAAGAAAAAAAGAAAAGAAGAAAGAGAGAGAGAAAGAGATGAAAGAAGCTCATTGTATTTAAACGGCAAAGCTGTCTCGTGACGGGGCGAAATTAATAAAATATTCTAAAGCATCGCGTGCCCCTTTCAAATCGAATAATCGTTTGCTACGTCGACTCGAACGTTTCCTTGTGTTGCACGAAGAATTTTTTTTTCATGTGTATCTCTCTCTCTCTCTCTCTCTTCTTCTCTCTCTTTTTCTCTTTCTCTCTTTCTCTTTCTTTTTCTTTCTTGGAGAACACGAGAGAAGAAGAAGAAGGTTTTGTGCTGCCATATTGGTGAACCAAGTTCAACAGAGTGTATGTGCGTGTATATAATTTACTGGAATAAAAGTAAAAGAAAGATAAATTGGAAGGTAGAAAAAACATAAATATATTTCTATATTCCAGAAGAAATGGAATGTTTAAGAAGTATTATTGAAAATATAAAAGAAAGTAGGAACATATAGCACGAAGTGAAGTGAATGAAATAAAAGCAATAAAGTAAATATTGTAAACCTAGGTCCACTATATTTAAAAAAATAGAAGAGAATAAGAAAATATAGCATGAATGATACAAATGAAATGGAGTGAATAAAACAAAAGCAATTAAATAAATATTTTCAATTTATATCCAATCTATTTAAAATCAAATCCATTAACTGGGCCAATAAGCTGTAAATAAATAAATTTATCTAACTATTTACATATTTCTATATATTTTTATATATTAGGTTGCCTGGAAAGTTCGTGCCAATTAATAAATATATATTTAATTTAATATTTGTTAATATAAATCCAATTTTTCTCAAAATCGGCAAGAACTTACCGGAAAATCTGATAGTATTAGCATTGGGTTAACTAAAATATTATTATAAATGTATTATGTATTAATTATTAAATTTATTTATAGTTTATTACATTGTTATATATTATATTATAGATGCTATATCATTTGAACGTCCGGCATTTGTCCAATACATTTATTTATGACACCGCCATGGTATCACCGAACAGCATAATGTTATGTTACGTATAACTATTATATATTATAATCATTAATTATTTATATATATAATATATTAAAAATATTAATGTAATACGAACTTTCCAGGCAACTCAATTATCTCTATAAATCTTAGAATATATTTTTTTCTACCTCATATGAAATGTATAAAAAAGAAAAGGAAGGTGAGATAGAGAAAGAGAAAAAAATAAAAGAATCACAAGGATAGAAATAAAGAAGAAAGAGGAGAAGGGGGTGGAAGAGGAAGCGGAGGAGAAGTAAAAGGAGAAAGAGATAGAGGAGGAGGAGGAGGACGATGAGGAGGAAGGAGAAGGGAGAAATAGCAGGCCGCAATGTCCGGACAACGCTCCCGCGACGCTGGGGCCAAATAACGGTCCAAACCACCACCATAATACCAGCAGAACCACCACTACTACCATCACCATTCTACCAAGTACCACGTTCGAATGGTCCTCACGGTCCTTCCTTCTCTTCCTCTTTCGTTTTTCTTTCCTTCTTTATATCTATGCCGGCATAGCAGAGAGGATCGTAGCATAACGTGTATGGGCGTACCTCATTTCTTCTTCTTCTTCTTCTTCTTCTTCTTCTTCCTCCTCCTCTTCTTCTTCCTCTTCATACCTTTTCTTTTCTTCTAATTGCTCTTTGTCCGACTACGAGAAGTCTTTCCTCGTAGTTAGAGAAACGGTGAATATTGTAGACCGCTGAAGTAGCCTATTGGAAAAGTAAAAAGACACAGAAGTGGGGAGAAGATAAGCATGGAATACAAAAAAGACAACGGAATTATTACGAATTTATACTTACTAACCTCGAATTTATACTTTCCAACAACAGGTTGTCGTTAAATTGAATTTAATGAAATATCAAGGACATTTAATGGGTGAACTCAATGAACGGTATTATTTAAATATGGGTAAAATAGATGGGCCAATGTTACGAGACAAGAGAACATTTTCTTTTTCAATTCCAGGAATATGATTAGATTTGTGAATTCAATCGCAAATTTATACTTTCGAACAGGTTCTCGGGTCTATTCCATTCCATTCAATGAAGTTTCAAGGACGTCGAATAGATGAATTTAAAAAGCCTTTCTAAAACGGTTCGAGCCTTGTTTATAATGGGGGTGGAAGAGGTGGGACGATGTTCCAGGACATGAAAAAAATTCTTTGTGAACTCTACGAGATGTATGTACGTATGTATTTGGGTATATAAGTGTTTGCATATATGCTCCCGAAGAGTATATCCTGTCTATTGAATTCAACGGACTACAGTGCGGATACGAAGGCTCTTTCGGATCCTGAACGATCAAAGATTCAAGAAACTCTCAAATTACGAAAAAGCGTTCCTTTTTTTTCTCTTTCTCTTTTATTCTACCTTTTGGAGGGTTTCCTACACCTGACTGGCAAAGCTTTGATATGAAAATGTTCATCTATGAACGAGCACGTGTAGTCTCTCAGCAACACGTAACTGCTAACTACAAAAATTCGATTGAATGTAAACAAATTTAAATAAAGATATATTGCTCCAATTCTTGACCATCTTTTGTACAGATTTTTCTATTTATTTTTGTTCTAGTAAAATAGACGTCACCTGTAAACCTCTGACCGTGTAATTTTTTCTTTGGTTCCCTCACATAAAAAATAGAAGAAAGGAAAAAGAAAAAGATGGAATAAAAAACGAACAAATTCAACAAAAAGAATATTCTTTTAGTGGTCTATCCCAGCATGATGTCGGTCAGAAATTTTATTTCAACGAAGAGTGAAAGGTATATGCAACAGGAACAATTTTTAAGAAGAAGATGCTAGATCAGGTCGAATTTCTTTTCACGCGGTGGGCCTTTCCACGCCTTTAATTCAAGATCATTTTCTTCTTTCTCTTCTTTTTTCAAACGTTCCGAAAGAAAGCAAGAAAAAGAGAAAGTTAAGAAAAAATATGCAAGAATCTTCACGTAATAACGAACCGAAAAAATGACGGGGGGTAGGGCACAACGCATTGTAAATCATTTTTGAGAAACCATTGAATTTTTGAAATAATATTCACGAGAGTTAGCACGCTATGGGTGGTATGATTTATTTTCCTTTGATTTCCTTTTAAACAGAACATTATTCGACCATTACCTTCAAAATTATCTAAAAAAAAAACCCAAAAAAGAAAATAAGACGAAGATTTTTTTATATTCTCGATAAATATGTCTCAAATTTCATTTTTCTTATTATCTTTTCTTTTCGGCTTAGTTATTTGTATAGAAAAATAAATACAAATTGTTGATGAGAGTAAAAAGATAATAAAAAGATAAAATAATACATGTATGTACATTTATATTCACTGCAAATAAAGTGTTTTCCGACATTTTCAATCACATTCACTTCGTCTACTTGTATATTAATTACATATTCTTACGTCACATTTCTACAGGAGGAAATTAACAGTCAATTACCGATCAAAGAAAAATAAATTCTATTAAAAATAACACTTATTTTTAATAACTTTATTAATCAACGAAGCACGTAATCTTCTTTGATCCAACAATTTTTTTCTTTATCGTTTCTTAAACCTTGTTTTTGTTAAATTATGCATGAATTTGATTGGTCATCGTATTGTAATAAAAATGAAACCAGTGACAATTGGTCAACGTTTGAGTTAAACGGTGTTAATAATTTGGAATATGAGAATATTTACCAAAAATATATATATATATATGATAATTTATCAAAATACAAAATTATTGATAAATTGATGATGATGTTCAGAAATATAATTGAGTGGAATGCATATTCAAAAGCATTACAGGTGACAAATATTATTTTAATTCGAGAAGTGATTATAACTTATAATACTAATCAATCTCACATTACATTGATATTCCTCATTATTCAGAAAGAATAAATCAATCATTATAATGTCATACGTTCAGTTATGATATTAAAAAAAAAAGAAAGAAAAAATTCAAATTTTTTCTT
Organism: Polistes fuscatus; assembly: GCF_010416935.1. NCBI lineage: Eukaryota > Metazoa > Arthropoda > Insecta > Hymenoptera > Vespidae > Polistes > Polistes fuscatus. Next base: position 1,837,170 of record NW_025113096.1, read on the forward strand.
ATTTTACTTTTATGCAATCGTTGGAGCAAACGTTACGTCGTACGGACTGTCATAGAGAAAAAAACGGTTTAATAATATCTATAATTACATAATATTATGCTAGGTAGCGTAATACTGCAAATCTAATGTTACATTATGTTGGATCTATGTAAAATAGTGTAGTATCATGTTACCGCATTCACGTTATTGATGCTACTTCAATAAAATAACAAGGTTACTTGATAGAACCTTTTTTATGTACTTCTTCTTCTTCTTCTTCTTCTTCTTCTTCTTCTTCTTCTTCTTCTTTTTCTTCTACTTCCTCTTCTTCTTCTTCTTCTCCTTCTTCTTCTTACAATTAGACAAGAGGGACTTAATATGAGAAACCGTTTTAAATATAGTTAATTGTAAAATTGTAGGATAAATAGGGTGTCCTGTAATTACTGGTACAAACGAGGAAAAGGTATTTGTACATGGAAAACTAATGGTAAGTCGAAAATGTGAAATAAAATTTGTTCATATAAGGCATTGTTGTTCAGAAAAATAAATTTGAAAATAAATTTATTACCTGTTGATTTCAATCGATTTGGATAATGTGAAATTGGAAAATTTTGTCAAATTAAAATCAAGGAAGAGAAAATTCAGTAAAAATAATGAAAAAATAATGTTAATGAATTATTTCAGAATGATATTAATAAAAAGAATAGAAACGAATCGAGACGCCATTTAAAAAGTATCGTGACGCGTTAATAAAAAAATGTAAACGAGTAAGAAAAATGACTAACGATAATTCTGAGAATAAAAAAAATGTTAATGAGAAAACCGGAAAGAATCGTTTGCAATATCCACGGTGTGACCACGGTGAATTACGAGTACGTTAGCGAACTTCCGCCAAATGTGAAAAGATCTAATCTGAGCAACTCAACTAGCGTCGTATCCTCCTCATCCTCGACCACCGAAGAAAATCGGTCTCGGTCGTCGATCTTTAAATGTTTCCTCGGCCATGACGAATTGTACGACAATATTCTACCACCAAAACTTAGCGATACAAATTCGAGCACGACATTGTCTCATTTTGAACCTGCAATACTTAAATGATTCCTTTATGTATTCTGATGTTTGTGCATACATACTTGATTTAATCCGTACAGATGTCTTCATTTTCTTCCATTTGCTTATAACAAAAATATAATTTTTTATTTTATTTTTTTAACCTTAATAACAAATTAGTTAATTCCTAAGTAACGTTAATAATTATTAAATGTATAAAAAGACTGTGTTTTATTCAGATTTTAAATATCATCTAAGAATTGTTGACCTGCTATATATATATTCATGCTATTATTATTATTCATTTTATGTCATATATTAATGCACAGTATCAATAATTTGATATATTTTTATATGATTATTTTTGCGTACAAAATTGTTGATTTATTATTCCAAACAGAATGATTATTTGTTGTTTGTTTTATTGTTTTTTATATTAAATATATCATAAACTGTCAAATATAGTCCTTAAAACATAAACTTCCATGAATTTTTTATATTTGCCGAAATTTCTGCAACTTTCAAATTTAATTACGCGAGCCCTTATGGGAATCTTTGAGAAGCCCTGTTATATACAAAAGGTAGTTGTAGCATAAACGAGTTTCTTCCTATCTTCGATTTGTAAGATCGAAGCTCTCACAGGAATAGTTCTGTTACAATCGGGATCAGTAAGGTAGGAGTGCGTTGAGGCGTGGTACACGCCGTCTGCTGCACCTTATTTTCTTTGCCAATGTGAAATATGTATACGAGATTCTATAGCTTTTCTTACGATACATACATATATATATATACAACATAGAAAATACATATTACGATATTTTTATCACATACCGACATCGGAAAAAGAAATTCTTCTATATTTACGACATTGCAATATTTCATTTGGATATTACTTTTATAAGATCAAAATTGTAATAAATAATTCTGATATAAAACTTTAATCGAAAAATATTTGATGTACATATTAGTGTTTATTTTTTATGTTATTATTTTATAGACAGAATTAAAGAAAATAAATAATTTAATGTAAAAATGAAATCTAATTTTTAAAATCAATTGTTATATACAAATATTTGATATATTTCCTGAAAAAGTATGAAAAATCAATTTGTTCTCATCTAACCTGGAAACAAATCCTAAAGCATAAATTTATATATACACATATATATATATTAGCAACTGCTCTTAGACATTATAGTTTTCTGTTTTTCGAATTCCTCACGGCACTGAGGCAACATCGACAAAAATCACGGCCGGTTTTCAGCCTAGCATATGGCAGACGTTACCTCTCTAGTCGAAGCGTTTATCTTCTGAAGCTGGTACGTCGTATGGCAGCTATTATCCGCATCGTCGCCGACAAATCAGAGAAATGAAAACATAATCGGTAAAGAGCAGCACGGCGGGGTACTAAAGAAGATGAAGAAGAAGAGGAAGAAATTTTTGCGAGACGAATTCACCGGCTAACAAAAAATGTAGAAGAGAAATAATAGAATGGAATTTGGAGTGAATTTACTTCCTTGTTTGTTAATTTAAAAAAAAAAAATTCTTTTTTAAAAGAGAACATTCATAAATTCCTTCAAAGCTATTAATAATATAATTTGAACGTGTAATGGATTAAAAGAGTAAGTGAAATAGGAATAAATTTTCTGAAATATCTTTCTAGCGGGAAAATTTTTAAATCCCTAAGAATAACGCGACGCGTCCATCTTGAAAATACAATTTCAACATATAACGGATTAAAAAGAAACAAGTCAATTTGGAGTAGATCTTTTTACTTAATTTGTTACTTTCTTAACATTAATTTGTTCTTTAAAAAAAACCTTTTTAAGTACTTTCGCGACGTTAACACGACACGTTCTTATTGAAGACGCAATTTCAACGTGGAACGGGTTAAAGGCTCTCACATAGCTAGCGTAGATAAAGATCGTAAGGTTGGCCATGAACTTTGGACCGTGAGAGAAGTTTTCTTCGCTTAACGAGCTACTCCGAAGTTCCCGCGCTTCCCAACGATATTCTAACCCACCCTGCCTGTTAGACCTTCCCTCTTTTTCTCTTTTCTCTTCCTCCTCCTCCTCCTCCCCCTCCTCCTTCTCCTCTTACTTCACCTTTTCTATGGGATTTTCAGGATTTATGTAGAAATTAACTGGCACGATGTACTTACTTACCAAGCGTATATACGAGCCGAGAAATTTATTTATGCGTCTATTACATGCCACCCTTTATTGTCATGAATATTACTAACACCACACAACTGTTTGTTCTTAAGACATTAATATTAATATTTACAGGTTAACTACTTAACTAATCTATTCTCGTTAATAACATATATACGTATTTGATTTTTATTTATTTTAAACGCCGATAAGTCTGTGCGATTTTTTCCAAGTGAATTAATCGTACAGATTTAAAATGGAGAACCTAATATTTAATTTTTGGAATTCTGCATTATCGACCGTGCAGAGTTACAAACTTTATCTAATTATTTTGTATAATCAAGATGACTATTTTTTATGTAAATTGTGATAAATAGAAATAGTGAACAGATTAAATAGAATAAAATGATCGTAGATGCTTACCAAGTAATCAACACAAGTTCACTGACTTTTCAAGACTGTCTGATGTGATAAAGGTGAAGAACGTATAATAACATCTTACATATTACGGTAACATCGTAAAACCGTTGACTGATGCGGATTAATGTGTGCGTACGTGTATAATCATACTTTTCTAGTATATTTCATAACTTTTTAGTTTTTTACCTAAACATTTATATAATATCATGTTATTTGTTTTTATATTATTCAGTGAAATTAATTTGATTTTGAAAAATTAAAAAGAATATACCTTAAACACTTCCATTTGTAGAAAAATTTAGATTCGAAGTTAATTAAAAAACGTACGAAAATGTCTCTTTTGTTGTTAGCTCTGCGTTCTGCGTCTGTTTGAAAATATAAACAAATAATGAACGGTACTTTCGGTAATGTTCGAAAAAAGATTTTAGTTACCTGATTTATCTCTAAGCGGCGCTTCAATCGCTGTTGATTTCACTGGTGTGTTTATCCTTGGCGATAAATGATAATTAAATATATGTTATGAGTTTTATAAAAGATTAATCCATAATAAATTGAAATATATCGTATATACATTGTGTTGATAAAATAATCTTAATAAAAGTAAAATATTTTAATAATAGTTTGTAAAACAAACTTAATTGTATAGGTTGAACACGTGGTCTTAAACTTAACCTCAAAGCAAAAACAAAAGATGGGTAATCGTAAAAAGAAGGTAATAACATATATTTATTAATTATGCATTATTAATATTATTTAAAAAAAAAAAAATTAAAATATTTGATCATTTTAGGGACGTTGTGTTAGACGAAACAAACAATTAAATACAGAAGAGAAGCCTGAATTAGTAAATGCTCCTCATTCGTTTGTAATTCATCGTGGTTTACCAGGAGAACACATAATAGAATTAACTAAAGATTTTCGTAGAGTTATGGAACCTTTCACTGCTACTTCATTGAAAGCTCGGAAACGTAATAGTATTAAGGATTTTGTATCAGTTGCTAGTGTTTTCCATGTTAGTCATTTATGTATGTTTACGAGAACAGACCTTGGGATGTATCTTAAACTCTGCAAGTATGTTTATATGTACATTATTAATTTCATTAATGACATATAACTTTTAGTGTTAATAACATTAACCAATGAATATTTATACAACAGGTTACCCAGAGGACCAACGCTCACCTTTAAAGTACATAATTTCTCTTTAGCGAAAGATGTAGTATCCGCTTTAAAAAAACAAATGGTCTTCGAAGAAGCTTTTAAGCATTCTCCTTTAATCGTATTAAATAACTTCAGTGGTGAGGGTATGCAGTTAAAATTAATAGCTTCGATGTTTCAAAACATGTTTCCGACAATAAACTTAACCAATGTAAGTTTGGCTTATGAAGAGTCTAAATGTGTTTTTTGATATATTTGAATGAATTGAATTTAACGCAATGATTGTCTCATATTTGCAGGTTGACTTAAGTACTATTCGTCGTTGTGTATGTTTAAATTACAATACAACTACAAAAACAATTGACTTTAGACATTATGCTATTAAAGTTGTACCCGTTGGTTTGTCCAAAAGTGTTACAAAATTAGTTAGAGCTAAAATACCGAATCTTTCAAATTGTCAAGACTTTTCAGATTTTTTGACTAAGTCGACAGTGTCTGAAAGCGAAGCTGAAGATGATCCTAATAGTCACATTACATTACCACAGAAATTATCTTCTCGAGGAAATCATGAAAACTCAACTAGTGCTATTAGACTTTCGGAATTAGGACCAAGGATTACGTTACAATTAATGAAAGTAGAAGGTGGACTTCTTGACGGCGAAGTTTTGTTCCATGAATTTATTCATAAAACTGAAGAAGAAAAACTTCAAATACAGAAGAGACGAGATGAGAAGAAAAAACTCAAAGAGAAAAGGAAAAAGATACAAGAGGAAAACAAAAAAAAGAAGGAATTGAAGAAAGAAGAACTTAAAGAGAAATCAATGAAGGGAATGTATAAGAAAAAAGAATTGGTGGAAGAAAGCGTTGTGGAAGAAGATGATGATGCTCAATATTATCGAGAAGAAGTTGGAGAAGAACCTGAAAAGGGTAAATATATTATACAAATTTTTATCATAAAGTTTTATAAAAATAATTGATAAGAACGTCTTTCTATATATATAATAAATTTATAATTTTCAGAATTATTTGAAAGAAAGGTTGGTCAAAAAAGGCAACATAAGTTTGTACCAAGGTATAAACAAAAAAAATTCAAAAGAAGTACATCCGAAAATGAATAATTAATAGATTTTTATAAAATATAAAAATAAAAAATATAATATAGGCTAATAAAATTGTTATTTCTATTTAACTACATTGTTTATTTGATAAGCCTATTTAATAGACAATTCCTTATTTTTCATTTTGCAATATTATATATAAACTACATATATTTTTATAAAATCACAAACGCGCGTGTAATAACATGACGTTACGAAAGTGTATAATATCAATTTACCTAAGTTTATACGATTGATGAATATTCGAACTTATATCTCCTACTTTCATTTTTATTATTTCTCTCGTAACTTCATTTATATAGCCATGATTAAAAAAAATAATAGATAACAGATCTGACAATTTCATCTAGGCATCGTAATAATAAATTTTATAAAACATTGACAAATCGTTCATTAGTTTTGAAAACATGAACACAATTTTACTCGAGTTTGCTGACTCAAGGTTTTTTGTGGCATATTAGAAATACGTTATCCGAATATTTGTACTTTTTTGTTTTTCTTTCTTTTTTACATATGTAGAAACATGTCAGTTTAAACGAACTAGATTTATTCTTCCATCTCTGGACTGAATGTCTATATTCTTAATTATAAAGAACAGACACAATCCATTCTTTGCAATCTACATTTTCACTTGTAGTATTTTCCTAGTGTAAAATACCCTAATTTTCATCTAATATATAATCTGAAGCAATCTGCTACAATGCTTTTGTTTGGTAACTGTTTAGTCTCGATTAGAGACTAAACATAGCATTTTATTCTTACTGTTATGGTATATTCTGTTGCAGGCACTGCCCTCTTTTGACATATTATAAACTCCTACATGTTTTTTATTAATTTTAATAAGTTTTCAATGTTTTTAAACAGTTGAAAATAAAAATGAATGATTAAATAGTAATATCCTAAATTTTAAATATATTAAGAATACAACTGTTGGACGGTTAAACGTTACGATGAGCTTCCAAGTCCCATCTATCACATTTATAAAAACTTTTTGATCTAATATAATTTTTGTATATAAGTATATAAATTAAAAAATTGTAATAATAATACAAATAATGCTATCAAAATCTTGATCTTAACGAACGCTAATAGCATCCTGTCAATTCTAATATATTTTTAACTTACGACAAACCATATATATGTGTATATACTTTTCAAAAACACTTGATTTTTGAGACGTAATATTTTCTTTCGTCGATAACATAACTTTTAATCCAGTTTTCGTGGAAGTATAATATTGTATAAAATAAAATTCGTTTTATCAAAGTGACGTTCATCTAATTGTAAATAAAATTTGTTCACTTAAGAATCATTATACTTAAAAATGATAGAATGCCAATAAGATGATGACATTCATTGTTAAGATATAAATGGCCTAAACAGAATGTAAGCAGTATCAATGGATATTACATTCTAAATCTAAATCTAAATCTAATTACGACTATATATTTGTGAGAATATCAAACAACAGTTCCATATATATGAAAGATCATTATACTATTTCCCCTGAATATATTCTCTTAAACAATGGCAGTTGATTATTTTTATTTTTACTTTTGTTCAGTCAAAATTTACGTCTTTTCTAATCGCGATGGAGTGGAAGATCTATCATACGCTGATGATGGAGCTAATGCCAGTGACGGCGGTAAACTAGTTGTACTCGTCAGAGTATTATCTAGTTTACGGGCTTCGTGTTCTAAAAGTACTGCATCGAGAGATGGATCTTGTGCTACAGTTCTCAAAGAATCACCCAACGCTTGTCTTAATTGTTGCATTTCTCTACCAGCTCTTGAACTTCTAAGAACGTATAATTGACGTCTCTTAATTTCTTGATTTAATTGCTCTCGCAATAATTGAATCTGCAGAATAAGTATGATACATATATAAGTAAAACAGTTTAATTAATCATTTATTATAGATAAATATTACCTGATTTTCAAGACGTATAATTTGTTGACGATGACTTTGTTCTCTCGCTTCTAATAATTTTTCAGCTTGTAGTTGAGCCGCTCTCAATCGTTCTATTTCTCCTGTTCTGTCTCTACTGGATTCTAATGCAGAATGCGAATGTGTATAGACCGATTTAGTTCTTATAAGTTCAGCTTCCTTCTCTGCCAATTGTGTTTCTAATCTTCGAATCTTTAATCTCAATTCTCTATTTTCTTGCTCTAAATTGTCAAAACTGTAAGAACTTCCTAATAATTCGATATGTGCCTTCTCTGGACGTTCGTAACTTTTACTACGCGTACCAACTGATTTTAAAGTTGATACTTGAGTTTCTAGACTACGTTTTTCGGTTTCCAATAACTTCACCTATATAATTCATTCAATTGTAAATTATGTAAATAGCAGTATACATTTTTATAGAATAATTGTTATTTTACCTTATCGTTAAGTGCGTCTAATTTTCCTCGCATTTCACTTTTTTCTCGTTGAATAATTTGTAATTGTCTCATCAAATCTTCGTCTTTATCCGCACTTCCTTCTTGTGGCCATTTAGTTAATCTCAATTGTGCTTCTAATCCTGATCGTTGGACTTCGTTATTAGCTAATTCAGTTTGCAATCTGGCTACTTGATCTTGAAGATTTTGATTCATGTGTCTTAAATCATTTAAAGATTGTTGAACAGAATCCAAACGTTCAGCCATAACTCTGCGTTCATTTTCAGTATTGGAAAGTTGTTTCTGCAACTGCAATTTAATATGTCATGACAAATAAAATTGATATAATCTTTATGAATATCTTTGTCTAAAATTACATACCTGTTTCAATTTTTCATTATTACTTTGAGAACAGGTAGTAGATTCCATGAGATTACGTTGCAAAAGATTAATTTCATTTTTCAATTCACTTTCCGTGTTAAATGATTTTTCCAATGCAAGGTTCAATTGTTCTATCGTAGACTTTAAAGACGCGCAACGTTCTTCTAAACCAGCAGTCGTACGATTTTGTGCTTCACATCGATCTTGTAATTTCTGATTAAAATAAAATAATTAATTAGTTCGTATCACTGATTATTCGCAAACAATCTACAAATATTTGAAATTCGCGCTTATACGTGGAGAGTCATCTATCGAGCAACTGTTTCAACTAGTTTGGAATAAGGGAATTCCCCTGATACAGTCAGTACTTTTACACACATGTACAATAAAATACCTGAACATTTGCTTCCCTCTCTTGCAGCATCATTTGTAATCTTTGAAGATCTCCATCTAATGACATTCTTTGTAATTCCAATTTAGTAGCACGAGCTTCACTTTTACTAAGTTCTTCTTGTAAATTACGTCTTTCATTTTCCATTCTGTTCAACGTTTGTTTCATCTTTTCTATTTTTTCCTAGAAATAGAAAAAAATAATAAACAAAATTATAAATTCACTTTTAATACTTTTTAATGATATTTAATCCTTACTTCGTATAAATTCTTTTCTTCCGTATCAGAGTTAACAATCATTTCAAGACTTATTACTTTTTCACGAAGCTGATCGCACTCATCCGTTTTCTGTTGTAAAATGTCCATCTAAAAATATGAATTTAATTATTGACAATTCACTAATATATTTTATAATAATATATTTACTTGGCTTTGATGACTTGTTTCTCTCTGGGACATTCTAGCTTCCAAAGAATTTTTTTCTTCTTGCATTGTCCTAATATTTGATAATAAATTATTTAATCTTTCATCCACTTTATTTTGATTTTCTTGATACTCGGTAATTTGTGATTTTAAACTGGACAATTCCGTTTTATAATCATCCTGTAATATAAAATAAAATATATAATTTGTGAAGATAATTTCATCATTAGATTAATAATAATTTTGTTCATACTCTTTCACGTTCGATTTGAGCTACTTGTTGCATAAGAGATCTCATGCCTCTTCTTACAGCTTCTGGATCAACATCGATTACAATATCTTTGCTAGAATCACCATGTTCATGTCCTGTTGTATAAATCATTTAAAAAATGTAATAAATCATTCACAAAACATAAATTAATTTTATTAAATAAAATTAATTTCGCACCTCTTGCAGGACTCCATCTCCTCGATGGGCTCATCAATTTAAAAGGCATATTTACAGAACCGTCCATTTGAATACCAGCGATACGACGCAACGTTAAACCAATACTACTTAATTTTTGTTCCACTTCTTTTTTAGCAATTTCTAATTGAGATAATTGTGCATCCAAAGCTCTTACTCTTCCTTCAGATCCTCCAAGACGTGCCTGATATAAAATACATTAAAAATTTATGAATAATTATATTTTTTTTTAATGTTATTTTTCATTGGAAAACAATTACCTTAAGTTCTTGAATCTGTTGAGAAGCATCAGCTAAGCAAACTTCTAAATTGTGCTTTTGATCTTCGAGTTTTCTTTCACGACAACGACTGTCTTCCAATCGTAATAATAATTCTTGTTCGCGTGATCTCCATCTTTCATCCTCTTCGTCTGAACGGGATCGTAATTTACCTAATTCTTGTCTAGTTATTTCTAAACTATTATCCAAATCCAATACCTATAATATTTTGTAAATATGTTTAAAAACTAAAAAGTAGGATATAATTTATGGCTTCTATTTATTGGATCAGTATTTTTAAACATTTAGGATTTAAATAAATAGTCAATATTTATAATAAAACATCAATATACAACGTTAATTAATACTGATCAAATATAAATAGAAGCGAAAATGTAATAATAATTTACCTGCTTCTTAACTTGATGCAATTGAAGTTGTAAACGTTCCCTTTCTTCCGTTTCATTTGCTAGTCTAGCTTGTAACTCTTTTTCATTATTCTGTGCCTGTGAATTATTTTCAGTAGACTTTTGTAACTCATCTTGAGTAAGACGAAGTTGTTGTTGTACTTGTATCAAATCACGTTCCATATCTCGAAATTGAGCCTGAAGACGAGATCTTTCCGTTTCCATTCCGGTTTTGGCATCCTCTAATGCTATTATTGAATTTAATATAAAATCAATAAATATAATGAAAAAAATATTCTTACAAATGTATTTTTAAGAAATTAAATCTAATACCTGCAATTTTTTGATACGTTTCTTCTAAAGCTCTTCCTTGTTCACGTTTCTCACCTTCAATACGTTTGATGTGTTCTCTCAATTCTTTATTACTTGTATTATATTTTTCTTTTTCAAATGTTGAATCGGTTAATTGTCGTCTAACGTCCACTAATTCTTTACGTAACGTATCGTTAACATTTTCAACTATAATAATAAATTGTCTATTTAATAATAAATTATTTATGTATTATAAATAATATAAGAATAACGTACAGTCTTTCAATTTTCTAACAGTTTCATGCAACTGGTTATGAAGCCCATCCAATTTATCTTCCGCCATATGCAATTGAACTCTGAGTTCCTCTGATTCTTTCTGAATGGATTCACGTTCTTTCAAAAGTTCTTCGATCTTTAATTCGAGCTTCAATTTATCTTCATCTCCCTTCAATTTCGTTTCATCTAATTTTGTTTTAAAACGATTCAAATTATCACGTAATTGATTAAGATTATTACGATCTTGTTCACTACGAATTGCGGTGTCTCTTTTCAAACGTTCCAAGTTCCCTTTTTCTTCTTCCAATTCGCGCAAGGCGTTCTCTAATTTCTCCATCAATGCTTGTTGATCATGATGAGCTACAACAACAACAACAAACAATATGTTTTATGAGCATCAGTTATTAAAAATATGAATAAAATAAAGTAATGTAATGTACCAATTAAAAGAGCTTGCTGTTTATCGTTTTCAGCTCTGAGTAAAACTTCTTCATGCTGCTGACATAAGTTTTCAATATACTGTTGCAATTCCTGAACTCGTTGTTGCAATTGATTAATCTCGTCATTTTTTTCTCCACCGAGTTGTGACAAAGATTGCTGCAGTCTTTTTTCTAACGTTACCTTCAATTGTTCCTACGATTAAAATTACAACTAATCAATAATTATCCTATTTAAAATATTATATAAATATCTACCTTCTCTTCGTTCATTTTTTTGACGTTTTCTTCATTTTGTTTTTTTAAATTGAAGAGAGCTTGTTGAAAATTGGCTTCTTGGTCACAGCATTGCTGTGCCAAAGCTTGTTTGATATCTTGTGATTGCTTTTGACTATTTTCCAAATCCTTAGATAATCTTCCAATATGTCCTTTCAAAGTTTCTTGTTTTATTAACAATTCTTTTTGCTCTTTTTCCAATTGAGACTTTTTTATATGCGTTGATTCCAAATTAGTTTGAGTATCGTATAAAACTCCTTCCAAAGTTTCTTTCTCAGAACGTATCGAAGCTATTTGTTCTTGTAATCTTTGAAGTTCTTTCTCATTTGTTTCTAAGAGTACCTAAAAATAAAATAATTTATAAATTAAAATTTTTATCGCAGCTAATTAAAAAAAAATATCAATTACAATAATATGTAATAATAAGTACTTGTTTTTCTTCGTTATCTTTTACAAGATCTTCCAAACTTCTGTTGATTCTTGAATTCATTTCATTAGCTTGTTCTAATCTCTGTCTAACTCTCATTAATTCTTCGTTCAACGTTTCTTTCTTTCGTGCGAGTACAGAAAGCTGATTACTTAAATCACTGCGTTCACGAGTTACTTGACTCAATTCCATTTCTATTTTCTCTTTTTCAATTTCTAAAAATTTAACTTTTTCATTAAGTGTAACTTTCTCGGATTCCAAATCTAAACGCGTTTGTTCTGCTTGTAATAATTCTTTTCTTAAAGAACCTAAATCTCCTTGCTGATCCGCGCATTGATTAGCAAGCTTATTTTTCTCTTCTGTAGTCTAAAAAATATAAAATTCACAATACTCGTATTTTTTTTTTTATTATACTTCTTTTTAATTTAATTTTATTTGCGTTTATGATTGAGGAAAAATATACCTTTTTTAATTCTTCTTGCAATCTTTGCTTATCTTGTTCATGATTTGAACAAACTGACTCTAATTTTAACAATACTTCCTTTATATCAGATTTTTCTAGTAACAAGTGCTCCAATTCTAACTCAAGATCTCCTAAAATAGAAATAATTATTAGACGATAAAAAATATACAATAATCAAAGTTCAAAAATATCATTAAAACTTTACCTTTGCTTTTCTCTATTTGTGAAATCAATGCATCTGTCTCTAATTTTTGTTGTTCTAGCATATCCTTTGTTAAATACGTTTTATTTAATTCTTCTTGTAACGTTAAAAGCTCTTCTCTCATTTTACTGCATCTGTTTTCTTCCGAACGAAGACTTAATTCGCTGAAATTAATTAAACACAGAAACTGTTAGTAAAAAATATTTTTAAAATATTAGCATATAACAGTAATTGAAAAAAGTAGTTTACCGTAATTCTGCATCTTTTGATAATCTTTCCAATTCGCCTTGAAGATACAATTTATCATCTTCTAAACTATCACACATTTTTTGTAATTTATTATTTGCCTTTTGTATTTTGTCATAATCCGCATTTAATGTTTCAACCTTTAAAACAATAATTCAATATTTTAAAAAGAGATAAATATTAACAAAATGTAATTAAGTTTAACAAAAATGAATTATACCATAGCATTAATTTCCATTCTATTTTTTTCTAATACATTTTTCTCTATTTTAATAGTATCTAAATTTTTTTGTAAAACTTCTTTCTCTTGTACAAGTTGAGTACATTGGGAACGCGTTGAATCTAATTCCTCAACAAGTTCTGTAACTTTAACTTGCAAAGTTCGAACATTTTCTTCAGCATTTTCACTTTGTTTACGGAATGATGATAATTGTTCTTTATGAGTTTGCAACTTCACCTATAATAAAAGTTTTATTTTAAAAATATTTTTGTAATAATTTTATACGAAAAATGAAAATTTTGTAAATATTCGTGTACTTGTAGATCATGTATCGTTAACTGATATTTATGTAATGCAGCTTGAACAGCACTGATAGTACTCTCTGCGAAAGCTGGAATGGTATTAGCTCTCCCTCCTCGTCTTGGTGATCTTTGAGGAATTGGCCCAGTAGGTGACAAATGAACATGAGGAGGCGGTTGCGTATTCTCACTATCACGTGTCTCAGCATCTTGAATAACAGTATGAGCTATATCCCGTAATGCATTTTGCAAAACTTCTATGTCTTCTTGCATACGTGTTATATTGTTTGTTTGTGCCTCTGCTTCTCCGCATCTTTCTTCCTAAATGAACAAAAATAGAATGGTGCAAATAAAGTTTAAGTTTTGTTATCACTTTGTAAGTGCGTATTACCAGTGCATGTATTTCACGGATCAATTGATTAATTCTGTCATCTTTCATTCGGATTTCATTTTGTGCAACATCATACTGTTGTTTAAGCGATCCCATTTCTGATTTCATTTCCATTACCATCTGTGATTCATGAATTTGCTGAGAGACCTACAAAATATAAACATTTCCAACGCTATAATATTACATTAAATTATTATAATCATTGAACTTACCGATGGTTGAATTAAACTTGTTTGCATTTTCATAAAAATACTTGTATTATTACAAGTGGAGACAATATCGTTAGTAGCAGATGTTATTTGATTACTTAATTTCGATAAATCTCTATCTGTAGAAGATTTAATATCTGCGAATAGTCTTTTTACAGATACAACGTCTCGCCAAAGATTTAACAGTCGGTTATGTTCAGAAGTATAGTAATCATTGAAAGCTTGTTCTTCTTCTTTCCATTCTTCTTCTTTCATGGTCAATTCTTCTCGTAAAACGTCCCAATCATTGCTAAGTTTTTGAAGATCGTTTGTTAGAGCTTCATTAGTTTGACTAGTCTCTTCCAATTGATCTTTCAAAGATGTATTTAGTTCTAATAATTTTTCACATCTACGATATCAAAAAAATATATGAAATTTTTGTAAATATTCTATACAATATAATTACTGTTTATAATAATTACTTTTTACGTTCTTCTGCAAGTTTTTTTAATGCGGTATCTAAATCATGAATTTGCTCTTCGCGCATTTCTCTAAGCGTTTGGTGTGCGACATCTAATGCAGATGTACTTTGCGGTTGAATAGGTAATTTACTATTGTCTATCGCAGCAGTTTCAGCCATAACATTTTCTAATTCTGAGCATCTTTGTTTATACTGTAAAACCTATCAATTCTTTTCTATAGATTTGTACATAATTGATTTTACAAGTGCGTTGTTGAATTACTACTTATTTAAAAAGACATTTGTATCGTAGATGTAGAAATGTATAGAAGAATAAAAATTTACTTTAGCTTGTAAACGAGAAACAAGAGCAGCTTGATGTTGCTGAGCTTGACGATATGTATCTAAACGTCTTTTGTAACTTGCAGCTTCTTCTTCCAATCGATGTCTCAATTCATAATTTTGTCTTACTAAAGCTTCCGGTGAAAGTGTTTCTTCGTCATCCTCAGGACAACTGACTGTACTATACGTGGGATCCATTTTACTAGCTTTACGTTCAGACTACAATAGTGTAAAGAAAACTATTAAAGATAACATATATAAATATATAAAATATTCATAAAATAGATAAAGCATTAATCACTGAATATTACATTATAAAAATATATCTTAATATTTAATATAGGTTATGTTACACTGTCAAAATATAACTTTTAACACCTGTCAACATATTTTAACTAATTATATAAATTTAATATAAATCATTCTTATTTATAAATAATATTTAATAATATATGTATATATTAATAAAGAAAATAGGACGATCAAATAGAAATCATCCTATTTCTTTCATAAATTATGTTTATGTTTACGTGTTGTCATGGTAAATATCGATATAAATCAAAAATTTATTATTTCTAATTTTTACTTAACTTATATATAGATATAGTCATAAAATATATTTTATTATTTAATTTAACCTATAGAATAAAATTAAATATTTTTATTATTATCTTTAAAGTTATGAAAAATTCATCATAGAAGATTATTCTATGCGTTTTCATTGGCAAATTTAACTTGTCACGCTTCGAATTGTCCAATAGAAAAATAGTTAAATCAGACACGAAATTCAAACGAATATTACAAATTTTCTATCTTAAATTATATAAAATAATCTTTAATTTAATAATTTTTATCATTATTTTATGACAAGTCTTTAGTTACAATTTCAAAATAAAATTTTATATGATTGTGAAGATGACTAGGATATTAATTGTTGATTGATTTACCTCTTTTATTTTACTTGTTCCTTTGAGTAATGGCGGTCTCCTTCTTTCCATCGGTCCTCTCGATGTTAATTGTCCAGTACTTTTAGGTAATGTCTAAATAATATTAACACAAACAGTAAATATTAATGACTTATTAATTTAAATAAATCTTATATTTAATTAAAAAATAATCAATTGTCGATAATTCAAATTCTACACTACTCTTGACAATAGGCAACACTTTATACACGCATGTATTATCTATACCAATTTTTTCGAATATTTTATTTCAACATTTATGTACAAAGTACGTAATTACATGTATATAACTTATGTTATGTATTAACTACATAAACAAAAATTTTTTTCTAAACAACTCACCCTTTAATCATTAACACGTAATGCATGATGGGAGATACGAGAAAGAACTGAAATCTAAACAACACATGGACGAGTACCCTCAATTCCGCTATACCCAATACGCGATTTTGAAAGAACAATGCATTAATATAACCCCCCTGAAGAGTTCTTTGTCTTCAGAAAATACAAGTAGAAGAAGCATGAACCACTACCAGGCACTGAATGGCACCAATCGATATATATGCTTAAACAGTTACCTAGAGGATATCATCCACGAATATACTATTATTCTAACTTTCGTACAAGCAATATCACTTTTCGCTGCTATGGTTGCACTTTTTTGACAATAGTGTCACAATATCTTAAAATCATTGACTAATCACATTGGAATCAAATAAAGTTCTCAATCATCGATAAAAAATAAATGACACTTTCTATTCTTAATGGGTTGTTCGTGCCAAATTGTAAATATATATTTGATTAATATTTGTAATATATTTATATCAATTTTTCTCAACAATCGA
This sequence comes from Polistes fuscatus, assembly GCF_010416935.1. Taxonomy (NCBI): domain Eukaryota; kingdom Metazoa; phylum Arthropoda; class Insecta; order Hymenoptera; family Vespidae; genus Polistes; species Polistes fuscatus. The sequence goes on from NW_025113096.1 coordinate 1,854,102, forward strand.
TAAAAACTTTTCCGATAATTTAATGATGAATGCACTGGGTTGCACAGAAAGTTTGTGCCGATTTTAAGAGAACTTTATTATATATAAAAATTTATTAATCGGCACGAACTTTCTCAGTAATCCAATATTACAAAAGGGGTAAGTATTTTGTCATGTAACGTGATCCCGTTGAAATTTTATAAATTATTCGATTTCGTGCAATTCGAATTAAAGCAATTTGAGGATTTAAAGAAGAAGAAGAGAGGACAAAAAAAAATCGATGATAAATAGGTATTCGTGAACTCGTCGAGTGAAATCGCATGTCTACGGAAAGTAGGGAAAACTCGGTGGTTGGATTGGTAGTAGATAATTTGGCGGATAAAAAAGACAGAAAAAAGAGGAGAGGGAAGGGGGGGGAGGAAATAGAAGAAAGAAAGAAAGAAAGAAAGAGACAACGGTGTTAGTTACCGAATTCGCCGCGGAGATAAAGTTTGTGAACTTTTAGCTGGAAAGAATGTTCCTAAAACTAATTAAAACTTTTCTACATGGTTCCATTGTAATTGCACGTTTCGGGGATCCAGTTGAGTATACATCGACGATTAGAATGAGTTAAATAAATCTATAAGAAACATTTTCTGTCACGTTTCAATTCGTTTGTTATTTTTTTTCTTTTCTTTTATTTTCATTTGCGAAGTTTTTGACACGAAACATTCTTGAAGTTGAGTAAATAAAAATGAAGAAGAAAAGGAAGATAATCTTCTAGGATTTTGGTTTACGTGCTGATGATGGAAACTCTCTCTCTCTCTCTCTCTCTCTCTCTTATATGGTTTTAAACAGTAAACTCGTATGAACTCACGACATGCCTCGACTATTAATTTCCGTGATAGCATGCGATTTACGGTACACCATGGGAATTTTACACCTGCGGTAATAACCCTAGGGTAGATAAAATATATTCTAGCAGCTTGTAACACCGATCCAAAATCATAGTCTTTATCATGAATTATCGATAAATAGGTGATTCGAGATGAAGTAACCCAAAAGAGTCTTTAAATTCTTGAACAAATTTTCAAACGCGAAAAAAAGAAGAAGAAGAAGGAGAAGAAGAATGAGACAGAACTATAAAAATAAAATTAATGAGGAAGAGAGTCTAACATTAAGATAAGATTATTTGTCTCAACGATGATTAAACTTTGGAACTAGACAATAAATCAAGCGAATTTTGTTTTTATTTTCATCGCATTAAGACAAATTGTCTAGCATTCGGAGAAAAATTTCTAAATAAAAATATAAAACAAACTTAATCTCTTTGAAGTTTAAAGTCTCATTATAGAAAATAATTTCTGATTATACCGGATTGAACCACGTTGAAGTCATATCTCTACGAATAAATTTGTACAAAGTCTGTCGTCGAGGTTAATCGACAGATTCCTTTTCAACTTCATTTCATCCTTCATCTCCCCACATCCCCTTCACTTGTTCCCTTTTTTCGCACTTCGAACACAACGATAACAAACATATTTCTTCTTGGTAGATATTTGTCTTGTTAGTACTCTTCCATAAAGGAAAACAGTAATTCCTTTACAGACATTTTATTCTTTTCTTTTTTTTTTTTTCGATAACAGCCGAACAAAGTCCTAATGAGCGAATGTCTGTAAAAAATACAATCTATACCAATTGTATTTTTATTACATTTCAGACATGTTATATTGTATACTATATAATATTGTCTCTTGATAACAATTGAATTATTCATTAATTAATTCATATATTTACATCCAATTAGCCTTAATTATTTTAAATACTAAGTCCAGTTCCAAAGGGAATAGTCTAATCTTTCTCATGTTTTTTTTTTTGTATTTAAAGAAATTAAATACTTGTAGAATACAATTTGTATTTTTGTATATTCCTATCATACAAGTATTTAAGTTAACTCAATGCATAAATTGAACGGGATGATTCGAAATTATGTCAATGAAATTTCCCGGGAATTGATAAACTGAAGAATTCCTTCTGTTATATCTGGAGAATGTTCTATAAGGATTTAAAGATGATTGGAAGAATTCAACACTAATACCAAGAATGAGATCAATTTTATATATTACACGAAAATTTTGATTACCTTTACAATGATGTATCACAAGGTACGGAATGATATTTAAAATTTTAAAATAGGAGTGAAAGGAATGAAAAGTGTCGAATATCAAATTTCATGAATATTAGTTTTTCTTAATTTCTTCCTTTCGATATTTGTTAACTTGCTAGTTAATTCGAAAATAAAATTACTCAGAATTTGTTAAATTAATGCACATTATAAAAGATTGTTTTTTATATTTTGTTGATTCGTTTCTCGAGGCTTAGGATCATTTAAATAACTAATCTTCCAATCGTCTTCTCTCGATCTAAATTCCAAGGTGAATTGAAATACGTGCTTAGAGCTTATGTTGGACAATATGTTCTATGACCATAGCGTGAGAGAATTCTATGCATCGCGTAACTTCGTGGTCGCATAGTTTTAGAGAACGACTTCTAACGTTGCCCTTGGCCGTGAACATTTACGATTTCATATCAAATCTAAGATCTGAATGACTAACCGTGATCGTACGTACAGTTGATAGAATTCTTTATTACTAATGAGTCATAGAAATACAAATAAAGTTGCCAAAAAATTCGCATATTTACAAGACGGGTTGAAAGTTTTTCAAAATAATTTGAAAAAAAAAATTGATTATCCTTTTGTCAGAAAAAGAACTTTTGAATTTAATTTATGTATTACAATTAGATCATAAGAGATTATGAGATTAAATTCAAATTTAAAAAAACTTGAAAAAAAAGAGTAATTGATTTTTAAATTAATTAAATAATATCTTTAGGTCATTTAGTAACTTTTTGATAATCTTGTGTATGTGGATAGATATATTTTTCAAATTCTACCATTGAAACGAGAAATATAGATTTACAGTGGAGAAAGGGCAAGAGCTTAAAGATCATTGATAAAAATAAAGAATTTACATCATTCGTGGAAATTAACAGTGGTCAATGTTCACTAATCGCACTGATACGATAACACGTGCCTCTAATCTTGCCAAATTAGTGTGATAGCAAAAAATATTACACGCATATATGTATACGTCGTTGACGTGCTCGAAAGCTTTTTCTATAAACATAATCGAAAATGATTTAACATTAATTATAAAGCATAAGCAACGAAACAAAAATAAAAGACACATAAATTGCAATTACGTTATCGGTCTATGAATAATTTATTTTACTGGCGCCTCTCTATTTGAATTTCATAACGATTGAGAAATGATTTATTTAAAATTCTATTTTGAGTGATGTGTCGATAGATCAATGTTACATTTTTACAAACGATAAATAAATAATCTATTTATTAGAAAATGATTGATACTGTTATACAGTGCCAAACGAAATTATTGGTGCGAACTGAAACATTTTTTATAACATAAGCAAATAAAATAATGAAAATATTGTGTTTAGTTAAAATTATTCCTTTGTGCATTTATGTTTATTATTTTTTACTGTACATCAATTTAATTACATAATCGTTTCTTAAAAATATTATAAAATATTGTACACCTAAATACACCAATCAACAAGAGTAAACCAAAATCCTAGAAAATTATACTATATTAATTTATATTAAATATTATATTGATATATTTGAAAAAATTTGTACTTTGCACTCGTATTCAGATCACCGAAGAGAAATAAAAGATTTTGATAAATAAGCGAGATGTTATAATCAATATTGTCTTATGTAATATGTTTATAATATTATTATCAATATATATAATTATATATATATATAGAAAAATGCTGTAATCTCATAATAAGTAATAATTTTACGTAATCTATATCTCACATAAATAATAATAATTTATGCATATTTGTACAGAAATATACATATCTCCCTGATAATTAAACTATTCTAACGTAATTATTAACGACCTGTGAAAAATTTTGAAGGCAAGTTAAAAGTTCATGCGTTGTGTAACGCATTTTTTATTTTTATTTTATTCCTCTTATCTTTCTAAGGAAATAGATTTCTTGATCAATTACAGTAACCCATATAAGATAGAATAAAATATATGAAAGATAAAACCGTTTTTTCAACGTTGTGGAAATTACCATTAAAACGAATAAGCTCGTCATTTTTAAATGTTTGTTTTTTAACATATGCGATGATAAGCTATGAATAAAATCATAATCCACGATTTAAATATCCTTAATTCGTATGCAACACGTTTCTAATTCGATAACATGATTTTAGAAAGAGAAAATTAATCGATCTTACCTGTTATATATAAAACAATAACAACAACAAATTAAAACAAATTATGACGTTTAAAAAATTTTAAAAAAATATGTCGATGAATTAAAAATAAAATGACGTCGTCATCCTGACTACGAGGATTAAGTAAATTTAATTATTACTAGTTCGATATGCACGTGTTTTGTAGTCACCTGAACGAGATTGAAACACGTGACAAAGTAGCTTACACAATAATTCGAATGAAGTCCCCTAACGTGTTCCATCGATGCGTCACACAGTCTTATGTGAAAATGACCACTGGCCATTACTATAACCGTAAAACATCGTTACCAAGAAGCTTATTCTCTCGAAAAATATTTAACACTTTTTTCTTTACTTATTTTTTTGTACTCGTCAAACTGGCAATGAAAAGTACGAAACTAATAATTACGGGATCATTGACGGATGAGATACGATAACCAATGATTATAAATTCCAATAGTATGATATTATTTCACATGAAAGTATATAACGTTTCTATACATGCTTAATAATTATTATAAAACGTGCTGAGAAAATGAACGATCATCCTATAGAAGAACGTTCAAAGCTCTTATCATTATTCGTGTACAACAAGGCTAAAATTACGGTAGTTATAGTATACGTAGCATTTATATACGTTTGAAGATTTAATTGGAAGGATCAATCATGCTAACGTGAAACTAGTTAATTTGCCTGTTATACTCAGATACCTCTTAACGATTTATCTCACGTACGTCAGTTTTGTCAATAAATAAAGATCATCATAAGAATTTGATCTTCTATTTTCTTTCCTTATAATACTCGTTCATTTTATTAAATTTATATTTCAAGGAAAATTATTATTTAATTATCGTCATTCATATATGAGATTAAGTATTATTTCTATTTATTTATTTACAAATAATTAAACATAAGCAAAGTTATTTAGAATAACATAGAATAATATACAAAAATTCATTAACACAAAAAAGTACATCTGTCAAGACACAATAATAAAAAAAAAAACAAAAATTATATATACTTATTGTGCATAGATATTTATTTTAATACTTAATGCAACAACAAAATATACACACATTGTTTAAATATTAAAAAGAATAAATAAAAAAAATAAAAAATATTATTTTAGAAAATGCTATATTTTATTTTATTTTCTAATTTTTTTGTTTTTTTTTGTTTTTTTATTGCAAACAACTCACCCGTGGCATGTTGGCGAAAATGTGTTGGTGAAGATGTTAGATACTTTGAAATAGTCAAACTTAGAATCGTGAATGGCAGTGTAAAGTTCTTGGCTCCCCTTTTCGATGTTCGATGTTCTCTTTGGAGGATCGACAACAGGGTGCGGTTGCGTTTGCCACGGACGGCCGGCTTTTACTAAGCGTCGCTATCGGTATCGCGAGGCTTCTACCTTCATCCTGAACCACCCTCGTGGCTTCGCGTGCAGAGTCACCCCTAACTGCTTCTACGCGCACCCTCACAAGGAGCCCTTTCCCGATGAAGGAGCTAGGGTCGGAGAACGGATAACTCCCATTCAACGAATACACAACACATACACAATACACACATAAACATATACATGGTGATTCTTATTGTTAGTCCATATGTTCAGTTTTTATTCTTTCTTATACAGCTTTACAGCCTTACAACTTTACAGCTTTGTATTGCTTCCGTATGGATTTCTTATTTTAATTCAATATTTTTCTTTTTTATTTAAATATGATATCTTACTAATTATTTAATATTTTACGTGTTTAAATAAAATTTATAAATTATAAAATTTACAATATTGATGTGAAAAATGTGGAAAATTTAGAATTATTATTAAACTTTATTGTGAAATATTATTCTTATGTTATAATAATAATATATATATGGTGGATGAATTAAGTTAAAGTAAAATAGAAAAATATCTTATATATTTTTATAAATATAAACAAAATTATCAATTGTGAAATTATTAAATAATTATATATTTTTTTAGATTTAATGTCGTATTCATTTCTTTTTGAAATAAAAGAATAAATCGACGATTTATTTATCTCACCGTATTATATATTTTAATGTTCAATTTGACTTTCTTAAAATCGAATAAATGATATATTTCAGTAGATTGTATACGATCATATTAAAATAATTTATTACGTTATTTTCGACCAATTCTAATAATAAAAATCGACTGAGAGATGTCGAATATCTCAATAAACGCACGATAAATGATTGAATACGTTGTTTAATCTTATTTTATAATAAGAGCATAAATATTTACTTTCTTAAAAGCTTAAGATCACAGAGTAATATTACGTAGGAGATTGAAAATTGTTCGTCAGAGAAATAAAACGAAGATAAAGATGATAATATTATTATTATTATTATTATTATTATTATTATTATTATTATTATTATTATTATAATTAACAGGATCGCATTTACATTTTCAGAGCTCCTAAATGCAATATTTTTATGAATACTTGATAAAACAAATTTATTTCATTTAATCAAACTCATGCATATCGTTATTACGAATTATCTCTAATAAATTAAATTAAATTAAATAAATATTGGTAGATTATGAAAATTTTTGAGCTTAACATAGAAAGAATTTCTTTTCGGTCATTCATTTATATTTTTCGACATAATCTCAAAATTTGTATAGAAAAATAATCTCAAAAACCACCCTTGTACAGCTATATTTTTTAAATTGTTGTTTATAAATCATAAACTTGTTTAAATATGAGAATTTATTCTTACAGAATGAACGAAACTTCGATTTACTTTTTGTGGTAAATGCGGTCCTGTTGATTATTTCCAAATAAAAAAAGAAACAATATCGTTCACAAACGATAAGACATAATATAATAAGAAAAATGTGTGTTTGTGTGAGTTTTTCTTGCATGTTTCTTCGATTTTACTTATCGTTAGTTATATTTCGTCACGAAGAGCAAGAAAGTAAAAATATTAGGATATCTTTGTTGTTTTCGTGTCTTCTTCGTACTTGTCGACGTAAGGAACCCCATTGGGGGTTGGTACCCCTATCGTTCACTTTTAATGGTTTTCCGATTTCAAGAGTTTACGTGACTCTAACCACGTAAAATCAGATTCCAACGTAATAGAGAACCTCACGATATTCCTATTAGTTTAGATTTTATTTTAAAAATAATAATAATTGTCTCTAATGTACCTTAATCTATCTCAAATAATATCTTCCTCTTCGGAAGATTCATTTTGAATATTTGACAATGAATAAGAACGATCACAAATGAAACTTTAATATCCTAATCTTTCATTCCATTTGAATTTCATGAGCTGAATAATGACTCGAGAACGTTGACTTCCCCATCAAATGTTACCCCCATTGCTTGTCTGTGCTCACGTCGTTAACTCTTCTCAAGTTTCTAACGTACTCTTCTAGATAATGATAACTAGCTGGAAGATAAGGAAAGATCGTTTGTTCGGAAGTTACGATAACGTTTCTTTACGCACCTGTATTCTATCAAAGTTCTTGGCGTGTTTTAATCCAGCGTTTCTCAACTTATGAGAAATCTAATATTCAGGTGTGTTCAATTTTTTAATTGGCTCAAAATAATGACTAATGTTTCACATCAAATAAAATATTCATAAACGATATACATGGGTGGGTTGAAAAGTTTTGAGCCTAACATACGAGAGAGGTCGAAAAGTTTTGAGCTTAATATACGAAAAGAGTTGACAAATTTTAAGCTTTATGGTATTCCACTCACCGTGTTGAGCTAAATAAAATATTCAACCCACTCTCGTGTGTTGGGCACAAGATTTTTCAAATCACTGTTGCGTTTAGGCTCACAACTTTTCAGCTCATTCACCTATGCTAACAAATTTATTGGACTGATTGAAAGATTAAGAACTGTTGTTTATAATTAATTATAAGTAGGTTTCAATAAATACAAACAAACAATTTAATCAAATGTTATATAATCATATTCGTGACTATTTATATATATAAAATAAAATGAAAACATATTTTTCTCTTATTCGTAAACGTTGTTAAAGTTATGACGTGAGAAAATAGGATGAAATAATATTATAAGATTTCCAAGAAAGGGAAAATAATAAATGAAAAGATACATGTGCATACATTCAATCACACTGACAAATATACAAGTTTAACTAACCCCCGTTTTAACCCCGAAAGATAAGAATAAAGTAATTATTATTATTATTACTATAATTTTTCTGATACCTGTTTTAACATAGATTGACCATATACAAAAACTTTGTAACGAAGACCTCTCGAGTATTTAGATCGAAATTTAAGTTTGACAAAATTTTGACTCAAACCACCATCGATAATCCATGCAGTATCGTTGTCCTCGTCGGACAATGAATCGATCACTATGCAAGTGATGATCGCCATTGTTGGTCCATATTCTGCTTCAACTTCCTATAAGTATAAGAAAGAGAAAGAGAGAGAGAAGAGGATTGAAGATCAAATATAAAAAATTAAACAACATAATTCACGAATTATTAATAAAACATACAAATAAACTGGAGGTGTGTATATATATTCGATGTATGCGTGCGATTGATAGATACAAGATACAATATCTTTAAAGTATTAGTAAAGTATTTATTGTTTTTCTCTCTTTTTTTTTTTAATGATTAAGAAATATTCAAATATAACAAATAAAAAAAAAGAAAAGGAGATACCTGATAAATACCACGAATATATGGTCTTCGTACATCGTATTCCCAGATGATTTCGTCGTCTGGTTGTCGTTGGCATTCCGCGTACCGATATGCCTCACCAACGAAAACAGTAAAAGGAAGTAATAAAAGAAGAAAAATGTATGTTGAACAGTTCATGCTCGTTTTTTAATTCCCCACCCTATTACTCCTCCTTAATGCAAAGAAAAAAAAAGGATGACTGAACTTTCCCTCTCTCTCTCTCTTTCTCTTCTCTTTATCTTCCTTTCTCGTAATTATAATTATTATTAACGAAGATCGAGATAAAATCTATCGATGCGTAGTTGAAACTTCAGACGCGCGAGCGAGTAAAAAACAGTATTAGTATATTCGTTATCGTTGCCGGTCTGCCACTCCGTGTGGCACTAACAACGAGAAAGTATTAATAGCTGACCATCGATACACCGAAAGAGTTCCCCCTTTCGACGTATATTTACTCTGTTTAAACTCTCTCACAGCATGCACTTCGTCTTCTTGTATAAAGTCAAGATTAAATATAATATAGATACTTTTTTATCTCTTATTTTTAAGAACGTTTCTACAGCTTTCTCGGATATACGTAGAATTTTTTAAACTCACGATATCTTTCATGATTCTTTTAATTATGCAATCCTTCTCTCTCTTTCTCTCTCTCACACACACACACATATACATATATTTTCTTCGTCATTAAATATTAGTAAATAAAATTTATAAAAAAAAAGAAAAGAAAATGCATTGATCATTTTCGATTTGGTTGTAATTCAAATATAATCTAGAATTTTCCAAAGTGAATAATATCTATAAATATTTTATAAAGAAAAAAGAATTTGATAAATAAATTCTTTAGAAAAAAAAGTCGAAAAGCCTTGATCTTTTTCTTCTTATATAATCTCATGTGTATATTATATATGTGAACCTCCGAAGATGCACTTTATCTATCTTATAAAAAAAAAAATTAATCTTATACATATATATATATATATATATAACATTTTTATTATACTTTTGTAAGACATATTAATTATCGAAAATTTTACAATTTATTTACCAAGTCGACAAAATATATCGATTAACGATTAATAATATGATTTAGAAATAGAATTTAGAATAGAAGAAGGAGATGATTGTCGTACGAACGACTTAGAAGGTGTCTGCTACGGGAAATGAGAAACTACGAAGGTAGAAGTTTGTAATGGGCCTTAGGGATAAAGGGTTAAGTGGTCTTCGAACACGCATAGCAAGTTTACTCTCGCCAAATTTCAACTGCAATTTCGCGTTTCCTATCATTCTGTACAACATCGTTTCGTGAAAGTACACATACACATATGCCCACATACGTGCATACACTAAAGATCAAAAGTTCGGAATATTTCGTCGATTTCCATCAAAATCGAATATATCAATAGATAATTATTATATCAAATATTAACAAATTTAATTACATCTTTTTATATCCACAATAATCTTGTTTAATTTATAAACCCACTACTAATGAACTTTCTCATTGTACGAAAAGTACGAAAAAATATTCAATTGGAAACAATTCGAAAAATTAATCGTCGATATAATCAGAATATATCAGAATTAAGTTGTTCAATTTGAAAAAACAAAAGAAAAAAAGAAAAAAATTCTCATTGGTTGATTAAAAAAAAAGTTACTATAAAATATAAATCACACTAATAAATTTTGGTTGACAAATAAATCTATCTCGTTTATTTGAAATGTATTCGAAACTTTTAGCCGATAGTGTATACTCACGCATACACATTCATGCATAGATAGAAATGGGTGAATCCTTGGGTTGCGTCTCGGTATGCAATTCGTATAATATTCAATTTCTACGAGTGCAATAAAGGTGTAGTTCTACGAACTACGGCTTTAGAAGAAGACACTTGTTGATGGGTTACGACGACCAATGTGGTTGTGGATGTAAACGAAACGACCGCTTTTTCTCGATCGTTTACCGTCCTTTTAAATTGCGCACCCGCGCACGAAACTGTTGGAACCTTAGAATGTGGTAGATATAAGGTTGAAAAGAATAATGCATTGAATCGTAAAGTGCATTTACTACTAGAAGGAGTACTAGCGAGTGCTCGGGTAATCGGTAAGTGGTTGTCAGTGTTAGTTAGAGACCACTGGTATGTGAGTCAGATGGATCGGTTCCCACAATGTCGTGCCTGGAACCACGTGGCACGCATTACCCAAGAAAATGACTTTAGTTCTATCTCTTCCTAGTTATACCATGTTAAGGACCTGTTAAATTCTTTTCTAGTCATTCTCATTCCAAACATTACTATTGTATATTCGAGTAATATCGATTCGTCATTGCTTTTATAGTTATTTTCAAAAATCATTGTATTATTAATGAATATTTATTTATTACTGGTATCTAAAATTAAATATATAATTACATATTATTATTATATTAGATTATAATCTTAATTGGTGGAGGTTCCTCTAATTGCAAGTAAAATTACGACAGAAACCGCATGGATAACGGTATTGGCCAACCTAATAGTATTTAATATAATTGGTTAGTATTATATCTGATTAAATATGAAAATTGTTGATACTTTTAATTGAATTATTTGTAAATATGTATAGTAATTAATTACATTTTGAATAGTCAGCATGTAATAATATCAGTTGTTAGTGAACTGTTACAACTCTGACACGCTGTGACCTAATTTTGATAAATTGACAAAATATACATAAACTAACTATTTTTTATTATAACATATTTACTATTAATCAATAATAATACTAATCAAATATATATAGAAGTGTAAATTTATAAAATCATAAAAATATAAGAATTGTTCATCTACACGCATCTTCGCGATTTGTAACATTTTTTCCATGAAACGATTAAATAAGAACAAAAATGGCCGTAAGCAAGTGTCAAACGTGAATGAATAATATAAAACGAACAAGTTTATCGCATGTCTTTCCGTTCAAAAGGTGGAAAAAAAAACCAGGAAGACATATACATCGATTTATTTCTCTTCGCCGTCGCCAAGTAACTACATTTCAATATTATCGCATGATAAAACGGTGTTAGAGATTCAAGAATTTTTTTTTTTACTACAACCTCCATAGATTCCCTTTTAAATTATTTCTATAATATATATTTTATTAATTTATATATATAATCAAGGATTATGAACAAATTATAAATATATTCTACAGCCTAAATCTAACCGTTCGAAGATCTAAAAAAAAAAAAAAAAAAACTAAAGATAAAACTAAGTCACGTGTGTGAACTACGGTTATAAATAGAATTAAAAATTAAAAAAATAACTGTATAATTCTAATTATAATCATTTTATCATATTGTCAACAACGTTGGAAAAGATTAAAATCGATTTTATAAAATCGATTGATTAAATATTAATTGAATATTAATTATCAGTTCAAATCAGACAAAAATCTCGTTGTCTAAAGAAAAGGATAAAAGAGAAGGATAAATGAAAAGAGAAAGAGAAAGAGAGAGAGAGAGAGAGAGAGAGAGAAAGGAATTGTAGTGGGTGATAATACTGACATGGAACATCTTTCGAACTGTTGACCTCAGACTGTCAAAGTCCGTCAAGCCAACCCCTGGGTCATTCTTCCATCTATAACAAGCATTATTTACAGCTTCGCAAATATGTTTAGAATAATCCACACCAAGTAGCATCCAATAAATCGTTCATATATATATATATGTATACAAACAGGTTCGATAAAATAAAACAAGTATTATAATAATATCCAAGTGTTAGATGTTTTAACGAATTTTCAATATTTCGATAAAAGTACATACTCGTTGATAAATAAATCACTTATATTAAAAGTCATTTCATTCAATTTATTTCATTTTGCATTTGAACGCATTGCTGTCTTTATATTATCAATTAATATATTAACGTGTATATATTTATGCGTATGTGCGCTCGAGCACACGTTTATTTATTTATTATAATTAATATAATAATTAGGTAGTGTAATATTAAACACGCTTCTTTTATTCGTATATTTCTTATCGATTTTATTTAATCGACTATATAATAACGATATCATCATCATCATCATCATCATCATCATCGTGAATGTCGCGTGTTTACATAAGTATCTCATCAATTCGATGCTGCTTAAATATAAAATACTATAAATCAGAGCCGGAACGTTAACTTTGGGGGACCTGGACTAACACTGTTTGGGGGTCTACCCAATTATCCTACAAAATTAACCCAAATTACGGTTAGTTGTAGCGACTCCTTTGCCATTTTGTTGAAAAAATTTATTATCAATTTTGTCTGTAATTTTCAATTTGAATTTCTTTCTGTCTTTTTATATTTTTACTAATGTAAGGTTTGATCCCACGAAGACCATGCCTAAATCCGCTCCTGCTCTAAATGAGAATATATCGGTTCGAGTTATAAATAACTATGTATTCATCTTTGATTTTGTATGAACGAGAACAAAAAAATTAATATTACTTTGGAATCGATAAGTTATACAATAACGAAACATATTTTAATTTCAAAATATGATAATTGGGAAAGATCATTTAAGAAAATTGTTCGTTTCAAAGGACACACGTCTAACATTTTTGTTTTCATTTCTATGATTATTCTAAATCCATTACCATGCTACTATTTACAAATATAAATGATAGAATAAAATAAAAATAATATAATCGTATTGTAAGATTTATATATATATATATATTAAAAAAATCGTTCATAGGAAGAGAATACATTGTGAAACGTCCATTATGTCCCTATATAAATTCTTTGGGATTGTTATCGTGTCAGTCTATGAAGATAGGAGCATGATCATCGAAACGAAATCCTTGTGTATATGTGTATTGCATCAAAGACGATAGCACGTGATTCGTACGTGTATTATTTTTTTTTATCCATCTGCACTGTCATACGCACACTAAGACAATTTTAAGAATATTCGCAAACGAAAGAAAAAAAGAAAAAAAAATAAAGAAAGAGTATTCTTACAACGATTAAAGAAACGAACTTGACCCTTGAATCTGTTTTTAATTTACGTTTTCTGATTTCTCTGACATTGGAGCAACGATATCAAAAGAGAACAGATAGAAAGAAAGAGAAAAAAAAAAAGAGAAAAAAAAAAGGCAAAAAGAATCAAGTTAGAAATTAACAAAAAGTCAATCGATCCCAATCGAAACCGACAATCATTTTGTGATCACGAATGAATTCACTGTACTACAGCGAGGGGTGGATTGTGTCTAGCAGGTTGCGCCCTAATCGCACCTGCGACACGTCTGAAGGGTAATTGCAAATGATAGTAAGCACAATAAGGTAATGGGTCCCAGTATACAAATAGCGCTTCCCTTTTATCGATAACAGTGCCCAAAAGACGAGGAGACGTTTCACTCGTTAGACGTTTGCTCGTACTCGTACTTCCGTCTGTTGTTTGTTCTTGTCGTCTATCATTACTGATAAGAATTGACGAATTTTGTCTGGAGAAATGTCTGCAGGGTCGCCAGACCAAACGGGGATGTATTCCGGTCTGGCATACATAAGGAAGACTAATTCCAACTCGACAACCTATGCATACCATCGGTCCTTGGTTTTCACTGATGGCTAACCTGAAGCTCAGATGTCCATTGATCTTCGTTGCAAAAGAACGCGCAAAGAATCGGTCCAACCACAGAGTTACATCTGTACGATTCTCCGGTATTAGTCCTTGAGATTCCTCAACTCGACACGTTACGTTTGCTACCATTCGTGACTCCTTAACTGTGGTGCAGGTGATAAAGTGATCACCACCCGGATCGCGTATCACTACCCATGGTTTAGTTTCACTGATCTCGTGCTGTTGGTTCATGAATTCCCAAGACGTCGATGGTAGAATAATCTTCGCTCTGTCTCTCATGCCTGCTGGACCAGCCGCTAGCATCATGTATCTTCCCGTTCTGAAAGTATTGTCCTCGTAAAGACGAGATACATCCTGAACCGATCGTAAAACGAAATGGTCCGGTGTTTGCAAACCCAGGGAACGGCATCGTCGCAAGAGTTCCAACGGATCGTCCAATGCCGTCACTTCACTCGCACTCGGCACGAAACATTCACATCCCATAATCTCCAAGTGCGGCTTCGCCAAGGCGTCGTAATAAGCGGTACTTGTGACGCTAACCGGTATATAATATACAGCTTTCTCTTTCTTAACGATATCCTGCAAAGCTTTAATATATTCAGCGGCACTACCTGGACCTGGCCGTGGCACCGTATAAAATTTCGAACATGCAGTTGAAAATCTAGCCAACCCAAAGAGTCCTTCCAATTCGCACACGACTACTCTAGCACCAGCTTTGTAAAAATTACGTGCCAGATGTACAGCTTGTACCGTGCTACCGCCACTAATCAGAACGCATCTCTTGTTTCGTGCTCTTTCCGAAGATTTAGTATTTAGGATGGTTATGAACCATTTCAAGCTTATAAGAGGAAACTGGATGATTATCCAGAACAAGTAAAATCCAGCGGATATCCAAATAATTGGCGTCCAAAACGCATAAATGATAACGTTGTATATGTACTTCAAAAAATTTGGTAGCAATCCCAAATACCAATAAAAAATCCTTAGGAGAAAAAAAGGTTTGCTGTTTGGATTCTTGTTATTCACTTGTTGTAAAGTTCGCTGTTGCTGCTGCTGCTGTTGTTGATGATGATGATGATGATAATGATGAAAGTGATGATTTCTCGAAGAAAATATCACCGTTCCTGAACTACTAGACCCTTGAGACAGAGTCGATGAGTTCGAAACGTTCGACACGTTAGACGTCGAACGCTTTAAGGTGGAAATCGGTGAGGATAAAGGTGGTGATGTTGATAACGGTGTACTGGGCAATAATGGTGATGTACTATTGCTTCTCGAAATTGGCGAATTCGAAGACCAATACTTCGACCGATTCTCATTTGAACAGGCAGGCATGGTCGCTATCACTTTCTTCCCTTTTTCTAATATGTTATATATTTGATTTATTTATTCCTATTATATCTTTTAGGCCCGATGGCAAGCCTCCGAGTTCCGTTCGAAATCACATCAGAGGTCTGATTCGAGTTTAATATCAGGAAAGGAACGTTACAACTTCCACCATCTTTTTATTGTTGCTGCGGTTTCTTCTATCCTAAACTAGATAAAATCTTTCGTAAATTCTTTCTCGTATATCTTCGTGAAATATTTTCAGTATACCACAAAAATAACAATAGTTTCTTATTCTTATTTTCTTTTTTCGAAAACTTACAAACACGTTGTTGCTGAATGCTCGATCTGATGAATATTCATTGAAATCTCACTTATTTTAAATGTAAGGTTCTGCACGGAGCTTGTTACACAGCAGCACTGATTGTAAATGAACTTTGTTTTATTAACCGCACCAATAGGTTCATCTTATGCAATTCTCTTAAGAATTGGCTGTTTCCAGACAGAGCATTAACTGAAGCCAATTCTCGAGATTCCCGGTCTCTTATGAAGTCTGCATCTTGGCCGCGCTATGAACCGTGCTTATCTAATCGTAATGTTCCACTCGCTGCAACGAAAAGAAAGAAGTAACTCGATCGCCATTTGTAAATCCAATTACTCTTACTTTTTTTTCGAATAATAGGTCCTCATGAAAATTATTTATGCTCTGCTTTATACTAACTCAAAATTATAACATCAATCAAATTAGCTTTTTTTGAATACTTATGTGCAATTAATTCGTTAAATATTATGTATAATAAATTAAATACCGAAATTTGTTTTTTTTTTTAATATTAACAAATATTGCACTATAATTATTAAACAAATAATAATTCTATTATAACAATACTTCGTGTTCATAATAAAATACAAAGCATATGTACTAAACAAAAATATATTAATGATATTATATGAAATTTTGAATGTAATTTAATTGCTTCTGTATTATGAATATTTATCTATATATTCTTATTACATAATGTTTAATGATCAAGTATATTGTATTCTATACATTAATTAAACATGTCGATATTAACTATAAAAATACGTTTCTATGTAAACATTTAAAATAAAATTAAACTTTTAGATTTGATTGTATATACGTTAAATTTAAGATTATTATTTTTTAGTAAATTATATTTTTATAATTATTATATTTATATTCACACATATACACACATTTTATTTGCCGCGCCTGTTGATAGATTTTACTTCATATTTTACAAATAATTATGCTTGGAAACGCTATCTATCGGAATGAAATTTTTGTTTAACTCTTACAAAAGCAGATTAAAATTTATACCAAAGAATATAGAAATACATAGAAGCTCGCAAGTTCTCTTTTTTATCTACTCATTGTTAGTTACTATCGGAACCACCAGTGGACGATAGTAGATACTTAACGCTATGACTGTACAATACTATCAAAGAATAGAGTATATGATGCTATATATATATTCATTGATATAATATATATAGTATAGTTATATTAAAATAGAATTTGAAATAATTATATTTAATTTTTAGTGTATAAACATGTGTGTATGAACATATACACTATATACACTAATGCACTCTTCTTATATTACAGGACAATTTTAACATCGAAGTCGTCACTGCGCAGAAGCATTAAAATAATTACATAAAAATGATAAAAATACTAAAATCAGAACGTTATTATCTTAAATTATATTGATTAGATGGATTATTTCTTTTATACACATGCGCAACGTTTGAAAGGTCTTATAAACAACATTTAATAAAAGTATTTTCACAGAGGACAATGATCCATTTCAACGGTGGATTTCGAAGAGGACGGTACACAGGACATATACTCCGAGCTTTTAGACAACAATAAATATTTCTATCGATTAATTAACAATTATTTTAATGCACTAATGCACTCTTTTTATATTACAGGAGAATTTTACTCACGAAGTCATCACTGCTCAGGAACGTTAACATAATTGCATAAAAATAAAGATATTCGTCGTACATACATACGAAATATAAATTTTTTCGACGATAAATTCGACGCTTTTTATGAAAGGCTTCTTACACTTACATGGGTAACTCAAATCGTTGGATTTAACAACAAACCTTTGAGATTTTTTTCTATTTGAACGCCTCAAATGACTACTTTTAAAAATATATGTATAAATGCATTTCTGGGTGCACACACACATTTTTATACACTAAAAATTAAATATAATTATTTCAAATTCTATTTTAATATAACTATACTATATATATTATATCAATGAATATATCATATAGCATCATATACTCTATTCTTTGATAGTATTGTACAGTCATAGCGTTAAGTATCTACTATCGCCCACTGGTGGTTCCGATAGTAACTAAGATGAATCTGAGTAGATAAAAAAGGGAACTGTACTTCTGTATTCTTTGATAATGTTATAGTACAATTTTGAATTTTCCAAGCAGTAACGATTAGATCTACCATCAACCAATAGGTTTAATTCTTGTTTTATTATCAATCGGTAATATAATTAATCGAGTTTGATTCAGTTAATATTAGTTGGTCTCTATTCCATACTATACATGCCATGTGTTATTTAATATTTCTTTGATATTTTAATTGAAAGTAAATCGAAAGATGCGTATAACAATGTATAATTTTGTTTTTTTACAAAATTATTCTAAAATTTTCCGAACTCAAATTAGTATAATCCTAATCATAGCGTTTATAAATATGAACTTACATGAAACAAGATAATTTAAAGCAAATTATTTATGTTTATTGTAAGTATAATCTATGAATTTCTATGACCTTCACAAAATAAAACAATCCTTCTTAAAACCATCTTAAAGATCATCGTACAGCAGACTACACTACTATCCATGTATTTTGTTGAAATTTTGTACATGGTTCACTTTTCATTAATCTATTAATTCAATGGTGGCACTATTTTTTCATATTACTTAATAAAATAAAAAAATCAATAGTTTAATTTAAGCACGTAAAACTTTGAAATTTGTTTGCATGATTTCTAAGGCGAAATACAAAAGTGACAACATTAAAGTAATGTGTTTGTTTTAACGACTAAAATATTTTAAAGATTATTATTGGAATAAAATGTAATAGAAGAATGGATTTTTTAGTTTAAAATTTTGTCATATATTACATTTTAATCAAATTTGTATACAATTTTTACGTTTATGCTTAATTTTAGCTGTGTAAATATATGAATAATTACATAAAACACTTACTTTTTTTATTATAGATTTCTCTTTTGAAAGAATAAATACTTTGTATACATGCCTATATACAAACATAAAATCTTATAAAGTATATATAAAATCAAAGTCTTATCTAAAATATTTCAATCTAATGTTATAGTAATACACATAAAAAGTTTATCATATCATTTATGAGTTCATTGTCATTATTAATCTCCTTTTTACAGGTTTGAGAAGGCTTAACAACACCTTTTCATACTTCTATCACCTTTATTAGGAGTCAACAACACACTGTGTTCCAAAGCGATCATCCATCCATCCAAGTATTAACCATGTTCATTAATTTCAGTGATCGAACAGAAACAAGTTTTTTTAATAATATTTTTGATGAATATATAGATATAAATAATGGAAATACTAAGTGGTATTCGAATAATTATCAGGCAACATAACAGTACAAAAATCCATCGGTGTGGCTTCTTTCTTAATTGGATTATTACTATTGTAATGCCAGCATTCTTCTTCTCTGTGCCTTTTGGATTTTTTATAGCTTCCATTTGTAGATGATTCAATACTTTTTTCTGTTGGCTCATCTATATCAATGATATTTATTACATTTTCCTTTGCTCTCAATAAATGAATGATTTTTTTCTTTTTAGTAAGTTGATCCGTAGATTCATCAGGTTCATTTGTTAATTTTTCTGAAGATGAAGAACTTCTTTCAAAATTGAAACTAGTATCCAAACTTTTATTAAGACTTATATTGTTTTCAAATTCTGGAAAAAAAGTTGAATCTGATTTATTGCTAATGTTTAATGGATCATTTGTTTCCATTGAATTTATCGGTTCACATTCTTGATGACACATTAATTCGTTCTTTATCTCTGTACTTTTTACTGTGTCGTTGCATCTTTCGCTTTGATTATAAATATTATTAAAGTGTAAACTATTTTCCTTTTTTTTTGAGCCTATCATATCAGTCAGTGTACTTTGTCTCAAAACTTTTTCCTGATTACGTGGAGATTTATTGGACTTTGTCAATACGGGAGTATTATTCGATCTTCTATTGTACGATGACTCCATCGATTCCACTGTCTTATGAAATACTAATTTGGTTTGCTTAAATTTTTTACTACGTGGCGTCTCTGTTACTTCAATATTATACCGTATTGTATCTAAATTATTATTTTGATTTATTTGAGAATTATTGTTTGGTATCAAGTTCATATTATTTATAATTTTCAAAGGTGTTTTCTTCAATGCTTTTTCTCTTCTTATAATAGATAAATTATTCCTTTTTCTCAAATTATTCAATGGCGTTTTGGATTGTCCATTTTTTTTAACATTTCGCTTTTTCCTAATAGGCACCTTTTTATTTCTAATCGGTGTGCTACATAATAGTACTGATGAAACATTACTCGTAGGACTATTAGCAAATGCACAACTTGTTTCGTTTGATATATTTTGTCCATTGTCAATACTTAAATTATTTACTGGACTTGTGCTTTCATTAGTGCTGATCATAGAAAAAACATTTTTATTAAAACTGTTACTTTTAGAATTTGAATCGCTTCTTAAAAATATAGGACTGTTAAGCATTTCATTTAAATTTGTCAACGATTCATTATTAGAAATGAGATCTGACGTACATTGCTCCTGACTATCTTCCATTAAATCGACTGAATTTGTTGTATGCAGTTCTTCAAAA
Source organism: Polistes fuscatus (assembly GCF_010416935.1). Lineage (NCBI taxonomy): Eukaryota > Metazoa > Arthropoda > Insecta > Hymenoptera > Vespidae > Polistes > Polistes fuscatus. The sequence goes on from NW_025113096.1 coordinate 1,874,990, forward strand.
GATAAACTATCCGAGGATCTATTAATTTTATCATCTTGACTAATCATCCGAGTCTTTTCTTCATGCAATGATTTAGAATTAACCTTTTGATGTTTGTTCACGACATTTAAGTACATACCCCATATTTTCTTATACTCCTTGAATACTCCTTGAAGTTGAATATTAAAATTTTTGACAGCTGCCCGTGCAGCTTCTTTTTCTGTTAAATAATCAAGCTCTGGAAGTTTTGCCATTGTAATAATGTCGTTAATTAAGGTTAGAATGACCTGATCAACTTCAGCTGCACTTTTGCTTCTGCTTTATGGTTATCAGCTAAAACCGTTATGGCTGTACATGGTACTTGTATTCATTGAATAAGTCTATACAAATGCATTCTAAATCGACTTTTAATTGACTTTTCGATATATGAATTGTAGACATACTATATATGTATATATATATATATATATATATATCGATTTTAGATCAGTATCGAACGATATCGATCGATATAAAAACTTATGGGAGATATGGTACAATATATAATATATAAATGTAAAATATTTAAAGAAAAAAAGGAAAATTAATAAAAAAAAGAAATGTCACAAATTAATTATTACAACATATTTATAACTTTATTACTTCTGTAAAAAAAACTTCGTTATATAATTCAATTAGTGTTACTTTTTCACGTAACGTTCCTTACTTATCTATATAAATATAATTTTTTACTTTTAATTAAATATAATTGCATATGTCTAGATCATAAATTAGGTTACATTTTCAGGATATAAAAATCAAAACATTCAGACAAAAATCTATAGCATATAAGTTTTATTTGTACATAAATTATAATTTTTTTTAAGCAAGTAGCAATTAGCTTTATTATGAAAGCCAACGATGTCCGTAATATTAAAACTACGATCCGCTTGATTGGCGACCGTATATTTCGTTGCAGTTTATTATATTGTCCAATCTCAACACATATGTATTTATTCTTCGCATGAGTTCATTAGAGGATGAATAGAGACTGTAGCACCTGCACAGCTAACTGTGTTTAATATGTAATCGTGGAAGTTGCTTTCAATGGTCCACATGAGTCTTTTGTAGCCAGGTACAACTTGTGTTGATAATCGACAATCACCATCTTTTTGTACTAAAAGGAAGTTCTCTTGTATGAACGGTGTTTCCGTATTCCACATATAAATATCAGATTCACCTAAAAATGATAAATAGAATATTTCATATATATAGTTAAAAAACTTTAATTTAATATATATATAGCTATAATTGTATAAAACTATTATCCTATATATATATAATATTTAATAGATCATATTGATCTATACCTTTGTTCCGGAAGAATATGGCCGGTCCATTGTCGGTACCAAGTAGAACAATTTTCTGATTTTTTAAGCCAACTTCCTCGATTCCTCTGTTTAGATCACCAATTCTCAAATCAACAGCTTTAATACCGAAAATTCTGCTAGATCCTAAATAAGTAAAGTATATGACGGGTGTACCGTCAGATTTTCTAACAAGTACCATATACAACACATCAGGTTTTTCCAAACTAGCAGACACAGTACTTGGTAAAACTACTCTACTTCCATGATTTGCTGTGACATTATAAATAATGATAGCTCTGTTTGTTGCATCAGAAATATATATGTAAACTTGGCCATCTTCTGCATAGTCAACGAGCATGTATTGAAGATGGGATGATGGTAGTACAAACTGACTTAAGTCGATGATTTTAACTACCTAAGAAGAAGAAAGAAAAAATAACTATATAACTAAATAGTATCTATAAAATAGAAATTTTGAACTTTGGTCGTTTAGTAACAATTTAAAATTCAACTATTTCATACACACATTATATATTCAATCATGGTAATATCTATGTAATGAAGTTTACAAATTTGTCAAGTGCATACCTTGCCAGTTTTAATATTAATTCCAACAACTTTAGCAGGACATCTTCTAACTGGTTGAGTCATCGTGTTAACGATACCGGTATCAAGGACCCAAAGAATATCTTGAATATCGAGTACAATGTCAATGGCACTTTGTAGGGCTTCACAATTACCTTCTTCTTGTATTGCCCAGCAAGGGAACGGCAGGATCATTGGTTTACAAGTATTACTTCTTAAAGATACGACACCCAAAGTAAATGGTACACCAGGCTTGTAACGTGGTAGAGATAGAATCGCATCGTCCTTGTAAATTTGCATCCTTGTTGCTATTACATTTCTAGCTGTGTAACGGCCACTTGTCTCGTAGATGTTCTTTGTGCTCTGGCAAGGCCACTCGAGGCTGTGTCCATTGAGAGTGAATGATAATCCTGATAGTGAATGTTTTCCGATATTTCCTGACGAAAAACTTATTACTATAATTGTCAGATAGACAATGCTCCTTAGGAGCATCTTCATCCTGATTCTTGTCTTGAATACCTAAGAGAAGTACTTCGTTGATCTATCTTTCTTTGTTATTCTCTCTCTCTCTCTCTTTCTTTCTAAATTTTTCTTATTTCCTAAAAATTAATAATACTTAAAATAAACGAGAACTTACGAAAACTTGATTCTTTACGAATATTCACGATGTCTTACAAATACGTAAATGTAATATCCGTCGTATCGTTGATATATATACGTCATGTAGTAATATAAACATCGTATTTTTTTTTCTTTTCTCATTATTTCAACATACAGGGTCTTGCAGCTTTCGCATTATTTCATATTTACAAATGAGAATGTTAATGATTTCTTAAAAATATATTTAACGAGAAATGGCAGATCTCAAGGATTCAGGAAGTTAATAAAAGTTAGCAAAGAGAAGGAAGTTCAAATATTTCACATTTGTTTAAATTCCTTAAAATTGTTTTAAACACATTGTTGATTCTTTGATATATGCGGAAGTAAAGAGTTTTAGGAAGTTATAATAAATGTATTGTAGGTAAAAAAGAGGGAAAACTGTTTAATACATTATTCACTTGTATTACTTGTTCATCTATATGTTTTAAATTAATTTTAATTATGTAAAATATCATTGATGATGAAAAGAGAGAATGTAAATTTTATAATTAATCCAATTCATAATTGGTTTAATTCCGGTATGCAAGAACAAATGGACAACAGACATCTCTTAAAAACGAATAATTTCCCAATGCCACCATTGTTGTCAATCAACAAAGTATATAAATGGCGTAATTATAAATATCTTTCAGTTCATCATTACGATTCGGTCGAAAAGGAAGAAAATAAGAGAGTCTTGAATAGTTAGTAATAAACCTAAATAATAATGTTATTCAAATTTGTGTTGGCGTTTTCAATCATCATCGTATTTGTTACCGCAGACGATTTAGAACAATTAGAACAATTAGAACCCTATGATAATCATGAAGTTCAGTGGGTTGGTGGATCATTTGAATGGCCATGTGCAACTACGAAAAGTATGTTTAAGAATAGTGGTCGTTACATTTCGAAGAACGTAATTGCAACGAGAGCTGCAATTTTCAATGACGATGCTTTTTTGGCTCTACCAAGGTGAGCTATATGAATATCTTTTATATTGTACATTTTAATATTTCCTAAGTATTAATTAAGTATTTGATTTATATTTGTTTTAAAGGTTTAGGCCTGGTATTCCAGCAACTTTGGCTAGAGTCTCTCTTAAAGACAGAAACTGTCAAGCTAATCTCTATGCTTTCCCATGCTGGTCTGTTCAAGAGGAAGGTACTTTGAAAGCATTGCAAAATGTTGTGGATCTTTTCTTGGATCCCCAAGATATTCTTTGGGTTTTGGATACAGGTGTAATTCATACTTTAGAGGAATCTGTACGTATGTCCCCACCAAAAGTTGTCGCATTCAACGTGAAAACAGGCAAGGTAAGTTCTTACGTTTTATTTTTTTATAGTAATAATGCTTTTACTTTTCATTTTACATAACGAGTTGGCAAACCTCATTTTTCACGTGTTAACTATAAAACGAAACGTGCCATAAAAATACGATATGATCACGAGAGATTATGTTATTTTCGATTCTAAATCTAATTTAACAGAAATTATTAAAACGATTAATCTCCGACCTGTGTACTTTATTTTGGCAACTTAATCATGATTCGTATTCATTCATTTTCGATTAAGATTTGTAAAGATTGAAATTAAAATGTTTTATTATCTTTTATAGCTCGTGAAAACGGTTGAACTTGACGGTTTAACCACACCTTCCTCTAGACTTCAATACGTTGTGGCTGATTATAGTCCGGATGGACGTGTCTTTATTTACGTATCGGATGCTGCAACGAGAGCAATTTTGGTCTACGATGTCATATCTGGTCGTGGTTATAGATTCGTTTTACCCAAAATTGTAACCATGAGTTCTTCTCGAAGAGATGTACTCTATTTGGCTCTTATTCGTCATGCCGATGGTAGTACTTGTCTTATGTTCACTTATTTATCAAGCAGTCATCTGTTCTCCATCAAAACGGAATATCTTCGAAACGGTTTAACGAACGGAAAAATTCAAGATATTGGAATGAAGCCTAAACGATTAGTAATTCTAGGCACGGACAACGGCAATGCTCTGTTCTTTAGATACGAAGGTGAAGGTATCGTTCAAAGATGGGATACAAATACTCCTTTCCAACCGGAAAATTTCCAAAAGGTTTATAATGGTGCTACTTGTTCTTTGGCAACTCATGTTATTCCTGATTATAAGAGAAACGGTATGCGTGTATTAGAATCTAATTTCCCGGATTACATAGAAGGCACCGTTGGATGTGGAGCCAATCAAGCTCTTAATATTATGTAAATTTTATTACAAAAAAAAAGAGAAAAAATAAAAAACAAAAAAAGCAAAAATAAAATAAAATGCAAGTTAAAAATGGTTTCGTAATGATTTTATACAAAAACACTAGAAATCCGCTTAACGACTAGATATTGATCGTGTGGGTAAAGCTTTGTTCGAATACGTAATACGTACTTACTTATTTTAAACTATTCACAATCTTGTACCTATAGAAAAGTGCTAGTCAAACGACTTAAAACATAAGAACCTTTCTCTGTTAAAGCCACTCCTAAAAAGTAAAGGTGCATTCACACCAATAATGAACTTTTGATCCTAATATTATTTTTGTTGTTAGATATCTAAAATATCATTTGAAAATATTTCAGAAATTCTATATATGTAATACATTTTGCAAGAGTAAATAACAATGAATTTTCGATAATGTCGTAGTATATAATATGAATATGCGGTTTTACTTTCATTAGGTTTCAAACAGGAAGTATCAAATTAATAATATATTTAATCAAACAAATTACTTTCACTGGAAAATTGATACTCACGATTGTGTTTAATTCTTGAAAATAATCCTATATAACATAAGCAAGTAGACGGTAGAGTATTTAGTTTCTAATTCTAAGCAGTTGCACTTACTGCATAAGATATCAATTTCTCAATTATTTAAAAAAAATATCAAAGAGGTGGTTACTCCTTCTAGAAATATTTAAAATTTTAATCGATCAATTAAAAATAATTGTTTGCTTTTATTTTTATAATGTAGTTTATTACGAATTATAAATTTGTTAATATTTTGTCATTATTCGTTGTTAGAGTAAGATTACTAACAGTAATAGTGCAATAATTTGTGTAAGCATTCTACATCAATCAAAATTCCTTTAATTAAAAAAAATAACATGATCACCAGCTTTTACTTCTTAACTAATTTAAAAAATGTATATTTCATATGCTAGTGCCATACGTAACAAGTTCAATTAGTCCACTAGTATGGTATTTTGTAATGTTTATAAATACTAAGCTGATATTAACTTTTTTTAAATTAAAGATATAAAAAAAAGAAAAAAATTATTATGTTTTTAAAATTATTTTAATTAAAATAAACGAATGTTAAAAATAACGATAGAAACTTTTGAATTATAAACATAACATTTATAAAAAAAATGTATAAAAGTTCTAAGGAAATTGCTTTTTTCGTGTTAGTTATTCATTTTTAATTTGGTTTTATATAAAAACTTAATGAATAATTTGTATTCAATTATTTTGCATTTAATTCATACTAACTTAATTCATGATTTTTATCATTGTAAGAAAAAAATGTATCGTTATACGAAAAAAAATTTTTAGAAAAAGCACTTTTGAGCGAAATCATGCAATTTCAATTGTAATGTAGACGGAAAAGTTCAAAGCCTTTTTTGGTCGACTTCTTTTTTCTTTACTGAATCTATAATGAAGCAATAAATTGCTTACTGTCTGATCATGTGCGATAGTGATAGCGATCGCATTTACATCGTACTCGATATTTTATTGAGTAAAAAGAGAAAGTAGAACAGAACAAAAAGGAATAAAACTTATATTTACCAAAATCAACCTAAGGTATATTGTGAATTTATATAATTCTCATTTCTGAGTAGGTAACATTTTTGGAATAAATGTGTATGTATGTATATATGTATGTATGACCATTGTTATGTATTTAAAAAATTATAATTATATTAGTAGGTCGTTTTATTGAATTAAAATGATATAAGTATTAAAAAAAATAACTGACATATATTAGATTTACAGACTTCATTTATAGACTTCGGTCTATAATTAAAATAGTAATTATATTTGCGGAACATGCGGAAATATCTATATACAGGGTGTCCCACATAACTCTAGTCACGATTTTTCAAGTACTTGCGAATTTTTTTGCTTTATACAATTCGCTTTATACAGGTGCCTCTCTGGGTATTTTGCAGCATATAGATTTGCGTACATTCCTTTTACATTCGCCAAGTATTAGCTACATATTAACTTTTTCACTGTTACTATACATTTTCTACAAGTTAATATTAAATTGCGATTTACTCTCGTGACAAATCAAGACTAAACAGAAGAACTGTATAAAGGGGAAAATTTCACAAGACGACTGGAAACAGCACTGTGCTATTTTTTGTGTTTTGTTTAAGTAAAAATAAATTACACACATAAGTAAGTTGTTTGTTTTTAAAAACACTTGTGCCCTTCGTTCACCGGCGACAAGCAAAATAATTTTTTGTTGAAATTTTCATTTCTTTGCTTTCAAGATCATCCAAAGGCCTATAGTATACTATATCGTTAAATTCGTATTAATATGAACTATAATACTGTAAAGTCAAAAATATTAAGTGCTATTTAAAAAAATGAAAGTAACCTTAAAAAAAATTAAAAAGAAATTTGTTTCGAACTTTTTTTTATTGCAATATATAGTCAATCAAAAACAGATCAACTTTTGTTTAAAGTATTTTTGTCAGGTTATCGCAAGTACTTAAAAAATCGTGACTAGAGTTATGTGGGACACCCTGTATATTATCAGTGTATCTATATGTAAATACATAAACAGATTGATAATTTATTATCTGATCGAATTAAACATTCTGTTAAAAGACTAACATCGAAATGATCATATTTCCTTCATGAAAATCAATGCTCCTCTAGAAGTAGATCCGATAGGGAAGAGTATTTAAAATTATTAGCCTCTTTGGAATTCATATTATTCCAGACAATATTTTTATTGCACGCTTCACGGAGCTCGCCCGAACTTTCCATCGCATTGATCGATACGCACACAACTTACTTATATTGTCCTACAGAATGAAATGCAAATAAAAAAGAAAAATCTGATAAATAAAAAAAAAACTAAACGACTAGAGAATGTTACGAGAAAATTATATAAAAAATTTCGATGTTTAAAATGCATTTTGTTAATTAAAATATATATAGAATTATTTAATATAACAGATGATTGAATTATTATGCTATATTATATTGATCATTATCATGTATGTTAAATCCCAGTGAAACTTTCACCCTTCCTTATTATTATTCATTTTTATTCATTATTCTATTTGTGATTTGTTCATTAATCTATTATACGGACGAATACAACTAGGCTTTCTGTTTTTTCTTTTTTACGTTCGTTCACACGTCGACTTTAAAATTATATTATTCTGCACTAATGGGAAAGGAATTGGTTGAAATATTATGAGTATATTTTTATATTATTTTTTAAATTTGTGACTATTATGTCATATAATTTTTTTCAGACATTTCTATGTGATTTTATATTATAAATTCTCGAATGATTTTATTTTATTATTTTAAAAAAATTGATTCCGATCAGTAGAATTTTAAAAATAATCCTAATAAAAAAAAACGATAATACTTGGAGTATAAAAAATTAAGGTTGTAAAGAACGTCCATCTATTTTTAATGTTTCCAAGAACATGAAAAAACTTGTAACAATTCCATAACATATCATTTTTCTTATACCACGCTTGATATATCTATATGGTAGCAGTCTCATGGTAGCAGACTATTTGAATGTCCTTGAGCAAAGAAAAACTGTAATCGAAAGTTCCGCCGCACTATTAGTACCACACCCTTTCTTTTATATATCACTATACTGTTTGTGTTTAGTGATATCTACGAGACTTTCTAATTTAATAAAAAATGACTTTGAGAAGAAATGCTTTCCAATGTCAGATATGTCCTTTAAAATATTGTAATTTTTACTAGCATTTTTTTCATAAAATTAAAAATAATGGAAATATCTCATCGTTAGACATAAGAAAGTTGGCTGATACATCCCTTATATATACATTTTTGTTTATACCTTATAATATTGTATAGATAAATTTAATTTATTTGGCAATTAATTACTTTATTTGGCAAGAATTCACAATTAGTTCCTATAAGGTGTGTACGAACACGGTTTCGTAACAATATAAGTTGGCCGACTTCTAAATCGACTAAACTGACCAATACTGTTTGTCGAGTCATGAGCTTCCACGATTATATCGATGTGAGTATGTGAGTGTATATGTAAATGTAAATAGTGGTATTTAAAAAAGAATACACCGTAACGAGTGTAAATGTTTATCGATAGTTCACGTCGTTGATAATTAGTAGTTACATTCGTAACCCTTGAAGTCATATCCGGTTGTTGATTTCGTAAGGATTTTTCGTTTCCTTTATAGACATTGTTATTCTAAGGACCAATAATTTCTTTCTTTTTTGTTCCTTTTAGATTTGAATTAAGAGACAGTTGTGATATATTTTTGATTAATTTCTTAATTGGTTTGAATTAAAAAGATACGACCTATACGACATCGTTGATAAAACGATAAAATTGTTCTTATATAAAAAGAAATCTTTCTAAGTAATTATCGTAGAAATTAATTGAAGTTCAGTAATCTTGCTAAACTAAGGTATTCGAGTTAACGCATCGATGCTCGAACACAATCTAGGTACCGTATTTGTGGATAAAATTTATGATTATTAAATCGTATCAAGTATCTTGTCGTGTAGTATGATTTTTCCGAGTAATTTCAAGCATTTTAAACGTTAGAGTAATATCTGCTCGATAAGGAATGTTATGAATTAAAATCAATCTTTTGATTTTATAGTAGTAATTCTTTATTAGCATTTAATTAAATATATCAATACACAAAATTATACGATTTTGTTGTTGAGAAGATAGGAAGGGTTTATGGAAGGTTTTATTTCATTTACAGTATATATAATTTAATGCAGTAAATATTGTCATATATAAAAAAAATATTACTTTGGTTCATACCATACGTAGTGTACATTTTTGGTCAACAAGTGAAAGAGTATAAATTAAATTTTAATAAAAACAGGATAAGAGTACGTTAATATATTCTACATTATTTATTTTGCTTACAGTATGTATATTTTTTAAATTAAATAGGCCAAGATATATGTTATTTACTTTTATGGCCACAATCTAGAACCTGATTTTATATTATACTTTAAATATTGTATAAATGATTCTATATATATATATATCTATTCTCTATCTTATAAATGCTTCTCATTATATGTTTTAATATATGTAGTATATTAAAATAAATTTTATAAATTTTATATGATATGTATCAAATATATATTATAATAACATTTAATATTATAAATATTTAATTATCACATAGTTTTTTGATTTTTCTTTTCAAAGGACAAGCTAACATTCCTTAATTACGTAAAAGCAAAATGGTGGAATATATGCACGAATACTATTTGATATTGGTATGGTGAACTTTAGTAAAATTGAGATATATGTAAATTAATATATATATTATGGAGGCGTTTCTGCTTTCTTGCAAGTAATTTATACAATACAGTGCATGTGTGTACATATATACTCACATCATCTCCGTTACACAATAATCCTGTTTTGTGACTTATGTTCTCTCGAACTAGAGACTTGTGTCCTGTCTCTCGTAGGAAGTTAAGTTTTAAGCCGATACCACTCAGAAATTAGATCAGTCTGTGTTCAGTCAGTGGGACCCAGTGCACGTTCGCAAACCAACGTAGTTTCTTCGCGATCGTTCTAATGCAAACATTTTTTTAATAGTTGCACCTAGTTACGATCACAAATAGTATTCTTCGGTCATTACAATTAGATGGAAAACAATATTTAAAGATGAGGTAAAATGTCAAAAATTTTATATTAACAATTAAAAAGTTATAATAGTGTTAAATGAAATATTTTTGTGAGCTTTCATTATGTTTTGTTTTTTGACAGAATATGTGTGACTTTTGATAAAAAACAAATAAAAAAATTTATTATTTCTGCGTATACATTGACGTTTATTATTTAATTAATCAGATTAACGAAGAATGGCACGGGTCAAATAAGTTTTCTATGTTACCTATCCTTGACATTTGACTACTAAGGTTTCTCGATATATTCATAGTTCTAAGGTGCATTTCCAAGTTATCGTTCTTGATCAGGGCTATCAAAGTTCTCGATGCATTCAATTAAATTCAATGAAAATCATTTGTCAATCTGTCTTTGTTCGCGTGATTGTCCGATAATTTTAACGTTTCACCTAAGGAAAAAGGATATCTTGTATCTTTCGATACTAAACCGTATAACGCAACATTTTGCTAACGAGATATATTTCGACATGTATTACAGAAATGTGTTATGTTATAATTACATTGAATTGTCACTAATATAAGACCCTAATAGAATCAATTTGAAAGATATAATTTCTCAATAAAAGATTTCAATTACTTCAAGTAATTGTAATTAAACGAAAACACGTATATACAATGAGTCACAGGAATATTCATATACTGGAAATATAATGCAGATTGTGGAGCAACTTTTTTTTTCTTAGTATTGTGGATCACGGGATTTTTTATATAGTAATTTTTGTAAAAATAAAGTAAAATAAAATGTTTTATAAAGTTTAAATACCAATAAACAATATTCACTATTTATTTTTATTAATTTCTATTGTTATTCCTACTAAAAAAATTTTTTCTTATAGCGCCTTTTTGGCGCTGCTGGACGCATGTAAGGCCTTAAATAAAATTATACTTTTCTAATAATAAAACGTTCTTCTGCAATAAAATTGATATCAATTTGTAAGTTTAATAATCCTAAAATATATTTCTGTGTATAAGAATTTTGAAACTTTGCATTACAAGCAAATATCAATTATTTAAAATTTATAGTGAGAACCGGTATAAATACTTCTATGACTTACTGTATATACAGATATATCTTTATTATAGAATCAAATATTTAAACGAAATGATGATGAAAGTACGATGCATCATAATCTTCGTATAATGAATTTATTTTAATATCAAAATTCTATACAAATTTTAAAATCGAAGATAGAATAAACTTTTAATTGATAATTTTCTTTGTAATTTATTATATAACGCTCATGATTACAAACAACGTTTAATGTGTAGTGTATTCAACGTAATTCTTTCTCCTTTTCATTGAATTGTAATTTATATTTTAATAAAATTGTAATCGCCACAGTAAGAAATATATACATCTTTGCGTAATATTTAAAATATTTAAATTGAGATTTATACATTATTATAATTATTATCTATTTAATATTAATTTTTTCTTATTAATAAAACAAAAAGAAAAAAGAAACATTTAGAACAGAAATGATTAGAAACAATAGAACTTTGTGTAAAAAGTAACAATCTTATCTTGAATTGAAATGACTTAACTAATCCTTTCTGTGAATAGTAGATTGTTAAACTTCATTGTTTAGTATTGCAGAATTTCCAGGAAACATCATTTCACAAACAATACCTACATGAGATTTATGCATATCGAATGAAAGAAAGTTACAATAGATCAATTCCAGAAACTAGTATATCCTTGGAAAATTGATAAAGACAAAGAGAGAGAAAGTATAATTACGAAGTCGGAAAAGTCACTTTATGAATTTTGTTTTATAGATATTACGAGAAAAATTATATGGCAATATAAGCATAATTATATTCAATTGGAATTAGTTTTCTCATTTGATTAATGAAAACGTTATCGTACGTTGATTTCGTTTAAATGTCGTATACGTAACCAAAAGTATTTGTACATGCACACACTTTCCACTAGACCATGAAGTCTTGGTAGGGTGACTGAATGTCAAGTGAACGTAGGCTTTACAAAAAGTAACTCGTACCTTTGCGTTAGGCTATTATTCAATTTCTTATAAGCTGTTCTTAACAGCTGTTCAGCACTCACAATTAAGAGTAAAAATCGTCTTAATATTAAATTGTAAAAACATTTCAATAAACCTTGGGAATACAATGAGAAAATAACTTAAATTTGTTTTATCAAATATAGATACTACAGCATATATATATATTTTATTATGCATAGCATTAAATATGATATCATTTTATTTTAACTGATTAGAAAATACTTTTGTAGGTTCTTACTTCCATTGATTCTCCTGGCAGGATCATTCAATTATAATGTGGATGCTGAGACTTTGGAAACTTTAATGCAATGGTCGTTCATGGATTACCTTTTACCTTACGATCGTGGATTCCATGATAACTATCGTCCAGAAAATGTTGTTCCCACAGGCATCGAAGTCTCTTGGCGAAGAATTTTCATCAGTACGCCACGCCTACGTGATGGCGTTCCAGCTACTTTAAGTTACATCCCGAGAAACATTCCATCAGGCAGCAGTCCAAAACTTCAAGCTTATCCTTCGTGGGAATGGCATACCGCGGGAAGAGGAGAATTAAATTGTTCTCAACTAATATCTGTCTATAGATCAAGACTCGACAGTTGTAATAGATTATGGGTTATTGACAGTGGTGTCATGACATCTATCGATAATTTTACTCCAGTTTGTCCACCAAAATTACTTGTCTTTGATCTCCATACAGATACACTCGTCAGACAATATGTTTTTCCTCGAGAGGTTGGTTTAAAAGCTTTTCATTATAATGAAACAAATACATCAAATAAACAAACTTAAACTTTTGATAATAAATATTAAATTTTTTGAAGCGAAACCGTTTAAGTCCCAAGCAGCGCGATCGCGCTCTTCAGATTTTTTGTCGAAAAATCCCAGTACATTTCGAGCGCTATGACAAATGACGGTGCCGTCACTAACTAATAGTGCGTTAAACAAGCCTTATTGCGCTGTTCGAGCTTTTTCGAGCGTGTTTTTTAAAAAGCCTCTGGGACTTAAACGGTTAAAACTAATTGTTATAGATTACCTAAATGGTAATCATTATTTTAAAACTGATTGAACAGGATATTTAATTAGCTGTATAATATTTGCAGGTTTTAAGGCCAAACAGTTTGTTGACTAATCTTATAATCGACGATACTAAATCAACATCTTGCGATGATATATTTATCTACATAAGTGATACAGCTGGACCAGGTTGAGATTAACATTATTAACTTAAGAAAAAAAAATGAATAAAATAACAATTGATATTAATTCTTAATGATTTATTTTAGGACTTCAAATTTTTGATGGTGCAAATAATACAAGTTGGCGAGTACTTCACGCTTCGATGTTTCCTAATCCAGATTATACTATTTATCAGGTTATTTGTATGAAAAATAAATGATCTGTACACGCTAAATGATCTAACAATGATTTTTTAATCGATATTTCTATCTTAATAGATCGCCGACGAGACCTTCGAACTTCCAGACGGTATTGTGGGATTAGCTTTCTCTCCAAGGCAAGGTATGCTATACTATCAACCACTCGCCACCGACCGTCTCTTCGGTGTACCAACGTCGGCACTTCAAACTGGTCCACTTCCCTTCGGACAACAACTCCCAGTGTCCTTGATCGGAAAAAAGTCTAGTCAAGGTATTCCATTAGTCGTGGATCCTCTAGACGACTCGATTCTCTTCTCACCACTAACGGAAACAGCTATTGCCAGTTGGCAACCTCAAACGAATAATCAAAGGTATATTTGTCAATATCTTTTGATCGTTTTAACAACGATCTGGTTTAATATTTGAAATTACATTTTTCTAAATAATGTTACATCCTACTCGTTTAATCTTTCAAACAAACAAAAATATTTGTTTCTTTTAGAATCGTCGTGTACAGTCCAGAAAAATTACAATTTGTTGCTGAAATGAGATGGGTCGAACGTGACGACGGCCGAATCTGGACTATGTCCAGTAGATTCCATAAATTCTTTAATCGTAGAGCATCTTCTCAAGAGATCAATATTCGTATTATGAGAATTGTTCCGGAAACTGTTTTATCAAAAAGTCTACCGTTATATCAATATATCGATCCACGTTACTCGCATATTTTGTATAACAACTCAGTCGGTTTTTAGATAGATTTATAAAAACAATCTCTTAAAATTTGTAAATTATCATTTTAAAGATACTAGCGAGAATCATATTTGACCGAGATCCACTTCTATTATTTAGTATACTCTTTAAACGAAAATAGAGAATCATAAATTCTAATTTGCGAAGATTTTAGTATCAGTAGGCAGAATGTCATTGAAGTAATTCTTTTCTTTTTACGTTTACAGAATTGTATACGATTCAATCGTAAAGAAAGTCGATTGATGTTAATGTGATTTGATAATGATAAATATCAAATCTTCGTAGATATATAATATTTAATAATAGGGCGAATTTTGCTATAAATTTCACATAAGACGTATGTTAAAGCTATTAAACTATATGTATATATAAATATTTTTTTAAATATATTGGGTTGAAAAGAAAGTTTCTTCGTATTTTTCCAATAACTGACTTTAGTATCACATGACTCTGGTAATATTAATTAGATTTGATAATATTTGTGTGCGTTTAAAAAGTAATATACAATAGAGTAATTAAAAAAAGAAACTTGTTATAATTGTTTATTAATTTAGTCAAAAATTATTGCGTCTTAAAAATGAATGAAAGCCAAAAAGAAATTCGATACATTTTGAACTTCTATAATACTTCAATAAAGGGAAGAACGTAGAGCAGGTGGTTAACAAAATTTGTGATGTTTATGGTGCTAGTACAATATTAGTGCATATAGCACAAAATCGATTCAAGAGTTTTCAATTTGAAAACTTTTCATGTCAAGGATATACCTCTCTCTGGTTGACCAATCACTCACATTCTAGATTTTAATTTAAAGGAATTAGAAAAATTCGAAATTTCGAAACTTAACTGTGGATAAATATAGAATTATTTTTGTATCTTGTTAAATTAATTAAATATAATATTATAAAATAAGAAAATCTATCGAAATTCATTCTCAAGTCAGTAAGATGAGCATTCCAAGCTAACAGATTAAGTATAATATATAAAATCCGGTTTTACCACAATTCAGATACCACACTGAGATACCACAGATAGAAGTTTTAGGAAATTCATATGATAAGTCTAAAGCTTAGAATTTCCTTTGTTGGTTATATTTAAAAAAAAATTATTAATGGAAAATAAAATTAATAAAGTGACATTTTAATATAAAATATTAGAAAGTTTTTGTTTACTATAAAATATTAAGAACATATTTTCTCAATCTCGATTTTAAGTATGATTAATACGTTATACTGTTTCATAATTCCTTTATAAATTCCAAGTTTTTATCTCTACCTATTTTTTAAATATTGTAATTGAAATCAGCAGAAAATATAATTTCTGAGAAAATCACATTCACAAAGTTTCGGTACGATATTTATATTAAAACTGTCATACTTACGTGAATTTTCTGTCGAAACTGTTTGAAGGCCGGATATTACTTTTTGTCATATTGCTTATAAGTAAAAAAACATGATAGGTTATTAAACCGCAAAACCTTACGAAGCCGACCCAACGTAAGACTTTATACGTGCGCAACGCTATGTTTTTATCTTCGACCATAGTTATCAAAAAGTCAAACGTAAATATATTCTAAAGAATTCCTTTACGAAATATGCAAAAACTAAAAATCAATTTTTTCGAAATTCCGAACTACTTCAGTCCTTTTAAATATATATATATATATATCTTAGAAGTATGTAAACATATAAATCATTATGCTACAACTACAGAGGATTGAAAAATAGATAAAAAGAATAAAGCTAAATGTAAACAAAATTAGATCGTGATTTTTCAAAAATTTCTGTCCTTGTGTAATTTCGTATTTAAAATTTCTTACCAAAAAGATTTACTAGAAATATATTTTTATTTCACTATGTAACAACCAAATGCAAAATGTGCAAATAACTACAATCGGTTAATCTTGAATAAAAATCAAAGAGTTAGTTAGAAAAACATCGACTTTATATAATTTTATGATAATTTAAAAATCCTTATTATCAGCATATCGCCCATACGAATAATGTTGATACGCCTCTGCGATAATGCCTAATTATACCTATTCGTATGTGCAATCAATCACTATATTTGACGTACATTTGAAGATACAACAAATATAAAAAAGAACAATAAATATTTTCATTTTAACGGATAAACAAATAAATTAGTTTATTTAAAGTAGCTATTAAAGTTATTTTATTGTCACGAATTTCTTGAAAGTCAACTACTACTACCATCACAGGTGTACAGGTTTTTTTTTTTCTTCGTTCGGTCGTCAAACAAGATCGTACTCTTCTTTTTCATGCAGAGAATTCGAAGTCACTCGAATGCGAATTCATTAACACGTGTCCTCTGTATTTATCAAATTATAAAGAAAATACAAAAGTCTTTGATTAAATTTAATGAAATAGTACAAATAAAAATCGAATGTTTCTTTCGCTGCGTATTTAAAAGGCCGATAAAAATTTATCGTTATTTAAGAAAAAATAATAAAGCAGTGAGCTCGTGTGTAAATAAAAGATTCGGTCTTGACGTCAGGAAAATATACAATCAAACAGAATAATTCAAAGTATGAAGCATATATTATGAACATATTCATTCATATCCATGTTCATGGTATCGATCACGTATGTATTTTTCTGTATTTATATTATTCTTTATAATGACATTCGGAAATGATAGTATAGAGGAAAACGATAACTATTATTATTAATGAAAAATATTCAAAGATAAATGCTTAAAGGATGTCCACTAATAATACTATTGTAATTTTATTGTCGATAAGATATTGATTACGATAATAAAAAATACCTGAGTAAACTTGTAGAAATATAAATGATATAAGAAAAGAATGTGACCTATTCGAAATACCTACGAGAAAAATAAAACGGATGTATTGATAATATACATGTAAAAATTAAGGATAATACGGAAGGATATATATATTTTTGTAAATGTGAATTTAGAGATTATGATAATGAGCATTAATTGTAAATGTTATCGTAATATAATTCGTTCTAGAAAATTTCAACGCAAATTACAGGTACAATTAAAGTATTTACAGTGATTAAAGTATATACAGGGTATTCCTAAAGTTGTTTCACTGAAAAAAGAAAAATAAAAGAAAAAATCTCAAGATTGATTTATTAATAAAATTACCAATATATCGTTTCTCATTTTAAGATATGAATGTTGTTAAAATATTATGAGCCCACAATGCCGCACTACTTTAAATATTTGTCAACAAAAGATTCTAATTTTTCAATTTGATAATGCGATTTTTGAAACACCCTGTATATCAAGAAATTATGTCATCTTAGAAGGACGTTCAATTGAATCGAAGATCTTGATTATTTCTTCACGTTGAAAAGTATGTAAGTATCTACATACAGAGAAAAAAAAAATTAAAACTAAATAGATAATCTCTAACATGCTTTCGAAAGGATAAATTTTTTTTTTCGAAAGATGAGATTATTCAATGATATTTAATTCGTGTTTGAATTGTCGTTTGAACTTTTTACATAATGGCAATGACACCGACATCAACGATCGCAAATAAATCGATAAAAAAATCTTGGTTTCTTAGTATGTGCATATAAATACAAAGAGGAGTACCGACCGGCATGAGAAATCACACTATCCTTCAGTCGGTCCACGACCGTGATGTTGTCCAGATCGTTCGTTGAGTTTAACTTTTCTTTCTTGCTTTCTTTTCTTCCTTTCTTCCTTTTCTATAGTTTAAGATACACAGAATCCTATCATTTCTTCAAAGAATTTATAGTTTTACGTAAATTCAAATGAAATAAAACAATGATGTGACTATAAACGTACGTAGGAGTGGTGACGTCAATAAAAAATTTCTCTTAGCTTTTCCACATTCGTAATAATTTGTGTAATTACATTTAAAAGAAAGAGTTAAAAAAAGAAATATAATTACAAAAGGAAAGAAAATATATTATCTCGAATAATAAGCCGTCAAAGTGAACAAATTATTTCGAATGACCGAAATTTCCATATAATTTTCATCGTTATTGACAAGTAAGTAAAGACTCTTATCCATTGTCTTTTTAACTCTATATAGAAAATAATATATTTGTGTTAACTTTTTGAACTGTCAGTAAGTGACCTTTTGTCAGGGACTATTTAATTGCTATAGACAACGTATTACAAAAGAAAGTTTTTAACTTAGAAACCCAAGAAAGTTTCTTTAACCATTATGAAATTTGTTAATTGTCTATGGTATAGTTCAATATCTGTAGCAATTATGATTCAATATTATCTATAGCAATATCTATAGCAATAATGATTCAAATTAATGGATTATAAAATATAAGTATTCATTATACATTTTTACGATATTTATAATACAAATCGCACCTTTAAAAGTGATTTAACTATTGCTGTACTTGCCGTTCTTTTGAAATTTCGGTCCAAAATTTTCACGTCTCGTACAATCAAATATTATTTTATTATCCAAATAAAAAATTTTATTTCTTCTGGTTTCGTCTTTATTTTTCTTTATATTTCTTTTTTATGATTTCGGCTATAATTCAATGATAAGTAAGACGATAAAAGAATAAGATAATGCTTATTAACATTAGTAACATGGAAAAGAAAATACTGTTATATCGTTTTTGGTATCTGAACTGTTCTAAGCAACTGTACAAATAATCTCATTTTATAGGCCTGCGACAAGTATATACATGTCTTAAAACTACGCATATATAGTTTCTAATACAGTCGACCTAATTGTCTATCAAGTAAATAAATATTTTTCTTTTTCTGGGTATAGATATAGCAATTGAAATAATTACGTTTCGTTATCTTTTGGGATTTCCTTAATAAGGAAGTAAAGTATCGTGTAAACACAAATTATATGTCAAGGTTCTAAGAATATATTAACATAAACATCAAATTTAAAGTTGTATTGTTCGTTAAATTTCTTATCTTTGTTTAATGAGTACATTTAACAAAACCCTTCTCTCCATAAATTTTGTTAATCGTTGTTTTTGATGAATCAAACATTCTTTCGTTGATAAACTTGAACATATTTTTTCTATATCTTCGTATTTTTCTTCTTTTTTTTTTTTACAACGTTTGCATATCACCTTATATCTAAAATCAATTCATCGTCGGAAAGTATGTATATATACATACCTAGGGAAGGAGAAAAAAATAAAGAGAAGAAGGAGAGACATTCTTTAAAGTTACCGACTCGTACTGACTTATATATGTGCATACAACGTTTGCGTGCTTAGTATCGGGAATTGACTAAATCATCTTCGATCATTTCACGACGTTGAATGTGAGCAGCGTTTTAATATAATTGTAAGTTTATTTTATATGATATCATCGTTAACATCATCATCACACTATCAACATTGCCATCGTTTTACGAAGATTTTTATCTCTTGTAACAATCAAATTTTATAAATTGTTCTCTCTTGTTTTTATCTCGAAAAATACGTGAGCAATTACGCGATTAATTTTTTAAACAGAAAACAACAAGGAAAAGATATATGTAAAATTAAACAAGAATATATTTTATTGTAAATAATAATAAGGATGTTATAAATTGTATTGAAAACAAAAATCTACATTATCGATACAAGCGACGAAGCTGTTATCAATTGTATTATGACACTCAGTCGTCAGAATACCATTGCCTGTCTAGTATATATCGCTTATCAATATATTAAAACTAAACACACACTCTTTTAGTTTGTAAAATACATATATATTAAATAAAGAACGAGATAGATAGAGTATTCAGTGACATATATAAAACTGACATTTAATTACTTAATAATTAAGTTTAATAACAATAAAGAAAAACCGTGATAACGGAAAACAAAATGCTAAGTCTGAATAAGTCATAACAATTGTTATACTAACGGGTAATATTCTAAAAAATTGGAAAAAATTCAAGAGGAACTAAAGTATATTTATGAAAGCTTCGGATAAAGTCATAAAAGTACAAACACTTGCGAACTGTTAGATACGCTCAAATTGACAGAAGATCAAATGAAACATCCTGAAAAAAGAATATGCTTTGCAGTACGTGAAATGTGCTTGTAGAAAATAATCAATTGATTCATATAAATCTATATAAAAAAAATGTAGAAATAAATACATTAATATACTTTAATTACATATTTAATGAGTTTAACTTGTAAGCTTTACTTATAGCAAATGAATTAAACGAATACGAAAATAATGTACAGGAAAAACCGGTATCTTAAAATCGTACATCTTGGTATAACTGTAAAAACAGGGGAAATACCCAGTTTTCTCATGTTATTTAGTTTGGTAATCTTTTGTTTTTACTGTTTTTTAAATATTTTTTAGTATCAGAATCAATTTAACATATTCATTAAAATAAGAATAATACAAAATATATTTGTTTGAAAATTACATATCGATTAATATACTTGAAATATTAAACAATTTCAATTTATTAGATGAAAATTTCAAATTCAAAGTCATCATTAGCCAGGAACATTAAAATAATTGTATTTTAATTTAAAGAATCCAAAATATTATTAGAGTATATTGGAATGTTCGATATATCTTAAATGATTGTTAATTAATCAAAGAAAATCTGTATTGTAGTTTAAAAACACGAAATATAAGTTCAACGTACCGTCCTCTTCGAAATCCAACAGTAAACTGATAAACAAACGCATCTTGCAATAACTATCGATCGACGTATTTCATTTATACATACATACATACACATCCTATACACTAATACTAAATGCACTAAATGAACTAATACTAAATGAACTAAAAAATTCGTTAATGCGTGATAATATTATTCATACGATGGGTGATGAAAAATTACAACGAAATTTATTAAAAGTGAAGAATTTGACATTACACGATGTCATATAGAATACAAAAACTAGTGAAGCAAGCAAAAATCAAATTGAAAAAATTAAATAGTAGTAATTAAAAAGCATAAACGATTTAAATAATAATAAGAAGAGAGATTTTGAAACGAAATTAATAAATTAACAAAGTAAGAGAGAAGCAAGAGCAAACAACAATTTACAAATCGAGTCATGCGATTTCGATGTCGAGCAAAGAGAATAAAACGAATTAATATCAAATAAATCTGTAAATTTTTAATAAATTTTTTTATTATTTTCTTCTTTTTCTTTTGTTTTAGAACAACAACCAACAATGATCAGTTGGATACTCGGTCTTATCGCAGTGCTCAGTTATTCAGCGATATGTAACTGCGAGCTTAGCAATAAATTGAAAACCATCTATTCGTGGAAAGCATTGGAGTTTGCATTTCCAAGCCAACGTGCGAGAGAGATAGCAATAAAACAGGGCACTTTCATACCAGGGGCACCAGTACCTATAGATGTCGACGTTTATTACGGAGGTTCTAAAGAAATACATTCTATTAATTCGCATTTCATTGATTATAAATTTGATCTCTTTTTTCTTTCCTCCAAATAATGATAGCAGAAGAAAAATAATAAAGAGAAAGAGAGAGAAAAAAAGAGACAAACAGAGAAAGTGATATTTATCTTGGAATTTCCAATGACAGTTTTTACACTCGATTTCATTGTCATTTTTTCGAAAGTTTATTACTATTATTACTATTATTATTATTATTATTATTTTGATTAAAAGTATTACTATTTAAAGACACTCTCGTTGTTTTATATAACTAATAATTAAATAGAGTAACGGGAACACATATAAACATTATTATAATTATAAAGTGAACGACAATAATGAACTATGATCATAATGATTAAATAAGTGACCATATCGTATAATATTATCAATATTATTATTTTTTACATTTTTTGTTGACATTTGGGATCTGTGTCAACATATGACAACGAGTTATTAAAGATAAAGAAAAAGAGAAAGGAAATGTCATTGGAATATGAACGGTCAAGATAGTAATTCTCTTTCATTGGTGCGGAAGTTCTATTGTAATAATAAGGTGCGACGACCGAGTCGATGGTCTCATTTAAAGCTAATTTCTTTCGCAGTGAAATTCATCGGTCATATCGAATTCGTGCTCGTATCTTGTTAATGCGCTTTCTCGTTGCTCGAAAAAAATCAAAATCATTAATCGCGTACCAGGAACGTTAGCCAAAGTTTAAAGCTTTCGAATCATATTTAATATAATGCCATACCTTTTTTTTTTTTTCAAGAGAAAATATTAATATAAAGTGCATTTCTTTTTTTAATTTTTGTTGTAAATAGTTGAAGCAAGAAGTCAGTAAAGTTATATGAATCACTGGAAGACACAAAATCAACTATAATTCGGAAATAATATCGTATTAGGCGAATTATTATATAAACTTTTTTTTTTATTTTAGTATTCTAAAACCACCCCTAAAGTTATACCTATACTTCTTTTTTACTTGCACTTTTTAACACCCCCATTATATATTATATACATTTTATATTTTACATATACCTATTATACTATATTTAATTTTTTTTGTAATGATGAATAATTATATTATATGTTCATATATGATATTTTTTAGATATATATATCTAAATTAATACTCATAAACAACAATCATGTATCCCCTATCTAAACATATAAAGTTCATTAAAAGGGATAATTAATTACACAGAGAAACATGCATCGATTGTTTTTGTGACGATACCAAGATTTATAAAAGGAGTACCAGTGACCTTTGGTTATGTTACCGATAACGTCACTCCAGAGGGAAATCCAATAATTGCACCATATCCTAACTGGGAGTCGAATAAAGAAGGCGATTGCAATGCTATCACTAGCGTTTTCAGAGTGGCGGTAATTATTCACTAACTAATTTAATTTTATCCTGATTCTAAAATCGTTTAATTTGATCTATTGCTTTTGTTTATTTTTTTGTTTTTTTCATAGATTGATAAATGCCACAGATTATGGATACTCGACACAGGAAAAGTTGGTGATAGACAAATTTGTCGACCTCAGTTGCACGTATTTTCCTTGATAAATAACAGACTAATCCATCAATACAAATTTCCACGTGATCAATTTAAAGATACTTCCCTTTTCATCACACCAGTTGTGGATATTCGTAATACCGATGATA
The DNA here is from genome assembly GCF_010416935.1 of Polistes fuscatus. Lineage (NCBI taxonomy): Eukaryota > Metazoa > Arthropoda > Insecta > Hymenoptera > Vespidae > Polistes > Polistes fuscatus. The sequence continues at coordinate 1,898,692 of NW_025113096.1, forward strand.
AATGTCATGATACTTTTGTTTACATCGCTGATGTGAATGGCTTTGGCTTATTAGTTTACGATCATCGTCATGATAGATCTTGGAGGATCGAAAATAAACTTTTCTATCCTTATCCACAATATGGAACTTTTAATATTAATGGCGATACCTTCGATCTTATGGATGGCATATTCGGTTTAGCTTTGAGTCCCATAAGACCAGATGGTGACAAAATACTTTATTTCCATTCTTTGGCCAGCAAAGTCGAAGCTTCGGTAGCGACATCAATCATCAGGTAAAAATTTGATTATTCATGTTGATCATACTATCTTTAACAATTTTCATCTTTTGTTATTGAATTGTAGAAATTACTCTATTTTCGCTCACGATTCTGAGGCAACACCGAGATCTTTCATACCATTTGAAATGGAAAGATCGTCACAATCAGCAGCCCAAGCAATGAATGAAGATGGTGTTCTTTTCTTTGGTCTTTTGTCCGAGTTGTCGCTTGCTTGTTGGAATAGCAAAACTTATCCTGAATATGGTGGAAAGAATATCGAGAACCTTATAGTTGATCAAACAAATCTACAATTTCCTTCTGGTTTAAAGGTACGTTAGCATTTGCTTTTTTTACTTTCATCAAATATATGTTTTCCATTTTTATGTAACATCTATGAAATTAATATATTTTAGTTATTATTTATTATAAAACATAACGTTGAAATTTTCAGTTGAGAAATTCGAACAAAAATCGAGAAGAAATCTGGTTGTTGACGTCATCATTCCAAAAATTCATGACAGGAACATTAAATTCAAACGAGACTAATTTTCGTATCGTAGCTGGTTTCGTTGACGAAATAGTTCGAGGTACTAAATGTAATTCGATTAGACACGAAAATGGGCCAATAACATTTCCAACATGAAAATTATGGCACCGCGAGAATCACAGACTATATCATCGTCAGTGGTCGTCCCATTATGTGTGGTCAACTCATACAACATTACCAATTACATCAGAAGTGATTTTTAATAATCCATCGGCGGGATATAGTTTCTTTAAGAATCTAAAGTAAATTTGATTTGAATAAAACCGAAAATATTGTTTTGCTTCTTTATTATGAACCAACTCGCGGTGCTGCTTCGTTTTATATTTAGTTTAGTTTTAACAGCTCACGAATGTTGTTCAAAACGTTTGTGTACATATACATATAATTTTTATTTATTTTATCCATTATATATATTTGTTGTATATACATATGTACTATAGTAATCAAAGTGCCAAAAAATTCTATCAACCTCGTTTAAAATAATAATTAAATGTATAAGAATAATATATATATATATTGTAATGGAATTCATTTCATAAAATAATAATCTGTTACAAAACTGCTTAAGTATGCTAAATAATGAAGCAGTTTTTAAACGTTCTTGTTGTATACATAAAAACTCATTTGATATTCACATAAAGTACAGTTGTTTTATTTTAAACTCTCATTAGAAAGTCTAATGATGATGGTTATAATAATGATAATGGTGATAATAATGATGAATATAATGATAATAAAAATGACGTGATAATCAAAGTCAAGATTAAAAAAGATTATAAAATGAAATTAAGTAAGTGCCCAATTAAAATACAAACGCATAAAATATGTAAATGTAACACGTCACTCAATAAATTTCCAGTCTAACTAAGAAAAACAAATTTTTTTTTAGAAATTCCACTTTATTCGTCAACATACTCTCCTTCAAGAGTGATACATTCATTTTAACGCTCCTCTAAATTTTCGATGCCCTTGCCAGCCGTACGAAAAAGAAAGTTATTAGAAATACATCATTAAATTAAAATTACAAGTAATGATTCTACTAACTGTTATATATAATTTTGTTATTTATATACAGATAATTAATTAATTCTTTTTCATTCTGTCTGATATTAATTACAAAACTACTTTCTCGTAATTGAATTAAATTATTTTAATAGGAAAATGAGAAATCGAATAAATAAAAATGTTTTCGATATTAAAGATAGGGGTTACTTCCATTTATTTATAATAATTATAAATAAACATAAATAACGGTTTCTTATTAAATAAATAACAAATAATTAACAAGATAATATCGAAAAATCGCTTTGTTAATGAATTTTCGTTTTGTTGGAACTATTTATTTATTTCGAAATCTTCAATTATAACGATTACGTTAGTAAAGGTATAAAAAAGTAAAAGTATCTAACTTTAAAACGCCGCGAGCAAGTCTGTTTATGATTTTACGATGAGATTTAAGACGGTCGGTTGGTCAGTCGATTGCCAATCGAGACAAGCGGTCCTTTGCTTTGATGTGAGCTAGAGAAATATCATCGACCAGTACACACACATCATGTATAAATAAATAAAATGATATAAGTCAAAAATTAATGTGAAGTGTTATATATGTGACTCGTAAACGTGAAATCGATAGTGAATTCAAAGTTTATTTTTGTTGATAGAAATTTTGCAAAAAAAATTAAGTTTCTACATTTACGTTTCTTATTGTTTTCGAATTAATAATAAAATTAATGTTTATATGAAGAACTAAGTTTATTAAAAAAAAAAAATGTGTGAAAATATTTCGTAGTCAATAATTTTTAACAATTAAATAGATTATAAAAATGTCGATAGAACGATCGATTCAATTGTTATAGATTTTGACGACGAATATTAGAAAAGTAAAATTAACAAAAATTTTCTTCTCAAATTAAAACTAATCCTGGATTTTTTCGTACTTTTGTATTCTTCATCATTACCATTCATGCTCTGTTAGTGGAGCAAGAAATCATTTGCATTTGTGCTGTTGTAACTGTTCGAGCAAAATATAAAGCGAATCTAATTAGAATGATCTATTTTGTGATGTTAATCAGTGCTGGCATTACATAGCAAAATAATAGTGTTACAAGTGTGACCGAAAGTTAACTTTCAGAGGATTGAAACGTCAATTTAATTATTTAAACTAGGAAAGTAAGTATATCCTGTTTAAAATCTCGTGAAGTATTTCACTTTGAATGCAAAACGAATCGTCAAATGATCGATCAGTGATTTTTCGACAAGTCATTGCATAAAATTATGATTAAATCAGTCAGTTAAGTTTGATAACCATAATTAGAATATTGACATTTAACGATAACGATTTTCATTTAAAATTCTTAGTGATTGTTAAAGTATTATATCGATAAAAGTTTGATCGAAAAATTGATCAGATTTTTTAATTATTTACGGAATGTAATTTACACTTTAGGTGTTAGTATGAAGAAATATATGTTGTTTTTTCTCTCTCTCACTCTGTTTATGGATACTGGATTGCACGTGACGCAAAGAATGTCGGTTTTCTCAACCACAGGTGTTAAAAAAGATGAGAAAAAAAGTACTTCTTAACAGTTGCATTTTAATCCTCAACTTCAAATATAGACAACTTCGAATCTATAATGCTATATACTCGACTGGACATAAATGTTAACAATCTGACTATGAATATAAATTATTATTCTTTTTATTCATTTTTCTTTTCTTTTTTCTTTTCTTTACAGAAATATGCAACGATGAGAAGAAAGAAAAGCGTTAACAACAGGCCAATGCAATCCAGCAACTATTTTTATAGCCCTCCCAATTACTTTTTTAACTATAAGAAACCAGTCACGTGGACTAATCATGTGGTACATTATCAGCAACACGAACTTTCGAACCGAAAAATCGAACAACATAACAAAAATCGTAAGTTTTTTTTTTTTTTTTTAAATAAATTCACATTATAATTCTGAATTTTATACGAAAAAGAGACAAAAACAAAAATGAAAAAGAAATAATGTTGAGAGAAGCATATACTATAATTAAAATAATTAACGATCCCCGTAATTTATTTACCTTAAGATATTCAAATGAGATCTAATGAATTTCTTAAAACAGAAACATCGGATGAAAGAAAACTTCTATTCTTTCTCTATCTTAATTCAATCTTAAATTTAAGCTTACAATTAGATTTCTCGCTATGAATTTATTAGATTCACGATAGAAATTTGAGCGGAAAGTAATAGACCTTTCTAGTCATTGAGAGATCTCTAGTGAAACATCACGGTGATCTTCTCTTTCTATTTTTCGATATATTAATCTGTTTACTCGACTAAATCGCATAGTTAAAGTAAAATCATATTACTTTCACTAATGATCACGAAGAAATGTGCATATTTCTTTTTTTGCAAATTTGATATATATATATATTATATTGTTATGTGTAAATAAAATTAATTAATGCAACTAATAATTTATAGGTATAGCATGTGCCAATAATTGTAGCAATAACCTAAATGAAAAATTTTTAAACAATTGAATTTATCATTTATATAATCATAAAAATAATTTTAATACAGAAAACATAAAATCAATTTTTTCCATTTTTTGACTCACGTCATATGAATATATATATTATAAATTACTTATAATATATAATATAATAAGTAATGAAATAAAAATATATTCTTAATTATATTAAATAGTTTTGAATTATGAAAAGAAAGGAAAGAATTCCAAGGCACGTACATGACTCATTTCTTTAAAACATAATAGTAAACCTTTGTAGAACAATATAATTTCCGGTGCAGCGATTATGCGTGAACGTTAGCAATTATCGTTTGACTGATCATTAATTTTACAGACCAGTAAGATGAAGCTTTCGTTAGCTCATTTCGAAAACTTAACCGAGCTGACGCTTTGAGATTTTTCCATAACTACATATGAGATATTACTTACTCCTATTAAATTAATATACGAGTTTCACCAAGGAAAATTTGAAGTTGAGATTGACGTTTCTCAAAACGTTTCTTGGTAGAGAGACCCACTGTCTCCTCGTAAAAACTTAATAACTTTACTCACTCTTGTTGAAAACCAGTTTTTTTAAGGACGATTACATAACAGTAAAATATTTCGCCTTTCTTTGAAATGCAATGTTCCTTTTTTTCTTTAGACATTTCATATATGTTTATTCATAATATATTTAGTAACAAAAAATCAAATGACACACATATAAAAAATTAACAATTATTTTGCTCTTTTAGATACAATTATGTAATAGTAAGATTTTTTACCGATTTAATGTTTTAAATTCTTATATATATATATAAATAGACAATAATCTTATTGTGAAATATATCGAAGAAGGTAAAAAAACATCGACAACGATCTCGATCGAAATTGTGGTGTGTAGCATAACAAAAAATTATTGATATTTAAATCTAGATATTTGATCAATGAAACTTTGAAAGAAAATAAAAAAACTTGACATTTCTTTCTCTTAATCTTTTCAATGAGCAAACACGTAGCCGATGGTGACCTATGTAGTAACAATCTGCTCTATTATGATCCGGATTAGTTAGCTACAACGAAAGGGAAAGTTTCTAGCGTCAAAAATACAGCGTGTCTCATCGACAATAGAAGAGGTGGATATCTAAGTCACACGATTCGAATAAAAATCTTACTAACATTAATTACCAATATGCATACAATATGCACATTGGTAATACTTCTGATTAAAGTAGCTTGCTATTTATTTAAAATCTCTACAAGTTTAAGAAGTAACTAAACTAATAAGGTGGTTACATTTTTTTTATATTAGAATAATTAAAGATAAACGTATTATAAGTATAGTACTATTATTGCCACGATATTTTCATCGAAATATTATAACTTAACTTTCATACCACATTAAACATTTAACTTTAATTCGTAGTAATATAATTAATATAAAATATAATTTTACATTAAAAAAAATAGAAAATTGATTAATTTATGAAAAATGAACACGCGTTAAAGATATAACGAATTTTATTCGTTTCATTTAATTAGAAAATCTTATTATCTTTGATTTATTATTCTATGAGAAACGAAGACTTCGAGAGGAATTTCTATTGACCGAGAAATAAGTCCGACCTTTTCTCTGAAGAAGTGTCACGAATTTCCAACTCCCTTGAATTCGCATTGCTGACCTATAAGCTATCGTCGTTCTCTGTGAAGACACGAGTGAAGATGCTAAAAAAAATGAAGGAAAACATCTTCAAAGAGAAGGGATCAGCCATTCTCTCTCTTCTTGTAGTATCGAGGTACTTACGAGCCGTATAGTGAATAGAATATGGCAGTCAGGAATTATCCATGCTCCCATCTCGAACGATATCGTGTGTACTCCTTGATTTTCTCTCATCGCGAAAGTCTCACTCGAACTTGCTCAAAAACAAGTCAAATCATTTTCGTTACTATACCTATCCTCCGAAAGTAAATCGATTTCATTTTAAGATCGAAAATAATTGAATTTCCTTTTAAAGTGTTCCTTTGAAATAAACATCATTCACTTTCGTTAATTAACTTTTTAATTAATCTGTGAATGATATTTCTCATAACCGACCTATTTCGATCGTTGATTCATCGAAATTATTGTTATTTATTATACAATACTTGTTACTCGTCTTTTAAGGTAAGTAAAAATATCTGAAGTTTATAAAATTAGTCACGATTGTTTGAAACATTTGTATATTTTTGAAATAAATTAAACATCGATCAAACAATCAAATAATTCTTGCATAAGAAACGTAATTTTCTTTTTTATACGCATTTCCTTTTGAAGATTTGTTGAAAGAAACGAAAACGGAAACAAGATTACTTCGTTTATATTTTTACGAGAAAGATCAAACATACGAATTACGACATATTACATTGATCATGTTTTTCAACATTTACCTTATCGATGATCATTAAATAACGTTAAAGTATTGCATGTATATCTCTTTCCCTATGTGGGAGATTTTATGATACAAATCTTCGTTAACAGAACACAAAAGGCAAAGTTTCGATCGATCCATTTTTCAATTAACTTGCGAAATTTTGCTTCAAGCAAAAAGACATTTCACGTGATTGCATAACTTCTCTTATGCTTTTACCGTACAAGTCGATTTTAACGATTTGGCAAGAGATCTTAAATTCGTTACGTATTTGAAAAGACAAAATGAGACGTTTACAGAGATTAACTCCACTATTAGAATATTTTTAAATTTTAATACCAAAGTATTTAGTTTATGCTTAATTTATATATTTACGATATATATATTCTTAATAATTACGTTTAACCCTTTCGCTACTACAGACCACTATAGTGGCCTTCCATAAGATGCCACTGAGATACTACGGGCCACTATAGTGGCTTTCCATAAGATGCCATTTTAATTGCAATGTATTAATGCCAATGCCTATGTAAATTAAAGAACTCATGCTAAGACGTTATAAATACCCTGGAAAACGATTTATTTACAAATACCCTTTGGAGAAAAATTTGTTCATTCGAAAACATTCAAGCAGCTTGGGTTCTCAAGTGCGATACTCCCGCTGACGGTCGGCGTCGCGTAGCGTTAACATCATTAAAAATAATATGTATGATCGTTCAATAATAGATAATACTATGATGTATATTACTCTATCAGTTTTCTTTATTTTTCGTTTTATGGAGTTAATTGCTTTTTGATATAGTGACTCTATGGCCAAATGAAGGTTTACTTTGATCATTTGGAAATATGTAATAAAAGTATTATATATATATACTTCGACCGTGAGTTTCGTATAAACTTTTTCTTGAATTTCTTTTTGTAGGTATGGCCCACGTAATGCCATGGCTTCTCTCGATGTCTCTTCTTGGTTTTCAACAATTTGCAGCTCATCCTAGTGTTGCACCAATTTCACGAGAACTCGAGGCACCTACTTTTCCTCTTAGCGACTCGGTACAATCGAATTAAATCCAAATATTATATTTCCCGTATCGATCAGTGACAATGATATTGAAATTATAGAAAATAAAATCTAATCGTTTATTTTCTATATGCTGATTTATCTATATGTTACTTTCATTAGTCAGCAGGTAATCTGATATCGCACGAAGAATTATCCAGTCCAATTTCGTGTAATTCTCATGGGAATTCATTGGAAACTAAATTAACAGGGTCAACCGAAAAAAGTAATATTCTTTACGGTTCTACGCCTATTACGGCAGGTGGATTTTTCAAATCGCATAATCATGATAACCCGTTAGCCATTGGCGGTGATGTCTTTAGAAACGAAGCCCACTCGATAAATCAACTGGAATTTCATGGATTTAATTATGATCGAAACAACGAGCCAGTCGAAGACGAATATGTTGGACCAGCGATGAGTCTGGTAAATAATCTATTATCTCTTTCTAGAAACAATTATCAATTTTTTATCGATCTTGCTAATTTTTATGTAGGTTTACGCTTGGTCGACCGTAGACTTTGAATTCGACAGTATCGAGGAACGAGATCAAGCCATATTTGATGGTGATTACATAGCTGAAAATAATTTACCTTTAGGATTAGACATTTATCAAAATAAAGTATTCATTACTCTTCCAAAATGGAAGGAAGGAATACCAATTACATTGGCAACCGTTCCAAGATATTCCAAAACAAAGAGTCCAAAATTGAAACCATATCCTAATTGGGATTGGAATAAATCTGGTTAGTTTGTGAATATAGATACATTATACCTATCAAAATGATTTTCTAATAATTCATTATGTTTTCAGGTAATTGTGATGATCTCACGTCAGTGTTTAGGTTGCAAGTAGACGAATGTGATCGTCTTTGGGTTTTGGATTCTGGGGTGACAAACATTTCGAAAAAACCAACGCAGACTTGTCCACCAGCTCTTTTCATTTTCGATCTTCGAACTGATACGTTGATCAGGAAATATACTTTACCACAGGAACAAGTCAAACAGGACTCTTTATTTACGAATATAGTGGTCGATGTAAGAGATGGAGATTGTGGTGGAGCAATAGCGTATCTTTCGGACGTCTGGAGATTCGGTATTGTCGTGTATGACTTATACAAAGATTTATCATTCAGATTCGAACATCATTTCTTTTATCCTGATCCTTTGGCAGCCAAGTATGAGCTCCATGGAATTAAATTTCAATGGACTGATGGAATATTTGGTATTGCACTTAGTCCTATCGATATTCACAATGATAGAACCTTGTTCTTTCATCCCATGTCGAGTTTCAGAGAATTCGCAGTCTCCACGTCTGTCCTTAGAGACAAGAGAATGATCGATCATAATACTGATAAATTCATACCGATTGGAAGGCCAAGAGCCAAGGATTATGGTCATTCATCTGGTTCCGTTGTTGACAGAAATGGTGTAATGTTCTTTAACATGGTTACTCGTGACTCCGTATGGTGTTGGGATACCAGAAAAGAATATATACCTCAGAATTTAGGTGTTATAGGTACCAGTAACACCTCGTTGGTATTTCCTAACGATATTAAGGTCGATCACGAAGAAAATCAAAGCGTTTGGATGATCTCCAATAGATTACCAATGTATCTTTATGAAAATTTAGATAGCAGCAAGATAAATTTCAGAATCTTCAAGGCATATGTTATGGATGCGGTTAAAGATACTATCTGTGATCCTGATCACATGGTACCTGATTATGGTCAGGGTTATGACGAAATTTGTTGAATGTTATTAAAAAATTCATTAAACCTTTTCTTATTCGTCAAAATAAAACGATCGAAATAATTTAGTTTGCGTAGTTATTAAAATAATAAAAATATTTTGGTAACAAAATGATAGTAAACAAAAAGAATATTAAATGTATATAGATTGATACATAATATCAGTGAGATAAATAAAAAGAAGAAAATTGTAATAATTATTTATAATCAGTGATTCAATCGCTAAATATAAAGTACGAATCCTCTGAGAAATTGTCAAGAAAAGTCTTCCATCAAGCTACCTTCTCCAAAAGATATATCATTTTCAGATTTAACAGTACTTCTAGTATACATGGTATCAAAACTATCTCTTATATTTGAGACTTGTGGATTTGCACTTTCTATCGAAACTTGATCATCCTTTTCAACTTCATTAGCGAAATCAATTACACCGATTCTTTCTTGTTCTTCAAGTTGATCAACCAACTCTGTTACATTCATCAAATTGGAGGAAACAACAGTGTCACATTTCTTTGGTATTAACTCGTCAGAAAAATTTGTCTTAAATATATTATTCGAATGTACTTCGTACGGTCTGTAACCATATACAGAATTATACGAATCTGATGAACTAGAAAAGAAGTATGATCTTAAAAATTCTACGTAAAGTGCTAAGATAAAACTGAAGAAAGCTATCAGCACTTTAAAGGAAGGTTGATCGAAATTTTCGATCGTCTCACTCCAAGAAAAATCTATTTCTGGATCAACGATATCCATTGTCCTTGTTTCGCTGAATGTAACTTCGCTGTCATATCGAATAACTTCGTTTTCAGAAAAACTATCGGAAGTAGACGGTCTTATTGTTAAATCCAAAGGCAAATCCTCGTCTTCCCTCACCAAGATATAAAAATTAAAAATTCTATCAGTATCCGTAGAATCACGTGAACTTTGTAGAATATTATCAAGATCATTAACATCATCTTCCATTTCTTGGTCATTCGTAAGTGTCAATGTGTTTTCAGCATAAATATCCATTTCATTATTAGCATAAAGAATGGATTCATTGTCAGTCAATGGCATACGATAAGTATTGTAAAAATTGTCTAAGAACGATATAGATCTTTCGTCATTGATAGATTGAAAATCACGTGGAAAAGTTCGAATGATAATCTCAGGTTTATAAGAGAATGCAGCATGAACCAAGCTTGCTGTAATGTCATCAACTATATCTCTCTGCTGATCAACACAAAGACGGGATGATGCGACATTTATTTCTTGTACACTTTTATTACCTAATAAAATACCACGAGGACGTAAACTCGATTGGACGTCTCTTGCAATATCCATTACGTGTAGAAACATGTTTCTAACTTGAAGATGATCAAAATTATTGATCGATTCAGTTATATCTTCTTCAGTTCTTTGAGAAGATGAAATTGAGGTAAAGTTTGTTAAAGAAGAAAATGCATCATCTTCTTCAACATTTGCAATGTCGACCTTGGATTTCTCGATCATTTTAATTTCAGGTTCTTTTGAGGTATTTATCATTTTTATTTCTTCTTCTTCTTCTCCTTTAATTATTTTATTATTTTCTGTATATTCAATAAAATTGTTAAAATTGGACGTATTAGTACGCACATTTTTCTCAGAAATAATGAATTCTGTTGAATTACAAATCCTCAAATTTCTACTTGAATTCAAATTCAAATTGGTTTGTAAGTATTGACGAGAAAAAGATTCTCTAAAAGGAAAACTTATGTCTTGTTTTTCAGTATTACTGTCAAATTCAAGGCTATCATTTATATTTTCACTGCTTCTTAAAGGAAGATTCAATTTCATTATAACTTGATTAGATCTGTTATATTTCACATGCACTTGACTATCCTTCATTGCCAGAATTCTTCTGAGTTCCTGCTTGAACCAGTAACTACCATGACGATCCAAAAGATTCAGCATAATTGCAGCATCCTTATTTTGTATACTTGGTAATTGAGAAGATGACGGCTCATTTTCAAAAAAATTAATATTTTCTTTTTCCTTAGTCAATTCTTCATTGTTAATATTACTAACATATTCGAAAAAAGAATCATTCGTGTTACGTATTTCAATTTCATTATACGAATTAAAATGGTCTTGATGTATATTAAATTTAGATAAGTCAATTTCTTTTTCTCTTTGTATTTGCCTGTATTTACTTTTCGCTTTAGAACAAGATATTACTTGCATCGTCAGAAATTTGTTATTGTCTGTGAAGGAATATATCGTTTCCATTTTCTCTTGTTGTTTCTTTTCTTCCATTTCTCGTTTATCTTCTATCAAAGTTATCTCGTTGTAAGCTCTCAAAGCTTTTATTTCTAATAATTCTCTTTCTCTAGATGATGTCACTCGTTTCCTCTTCGTTTTCAATGATTCCACGTAGTGTCTCGATTGATCGAAGTATTTTAAATTTTTATTATTATCAAACGATGTCTTGACTATTTTATTTTTAACATTGAATAATCTATGAAGTGACTCCTTTCTAATGTTATTAGAATATGAAGATGGTTTCTCCGAAAAATTTGACTGTTCGTATTTTGAAGTATCTTCTATTGACATAATATTCCAACTTTTACAATAACATGGTACATTTTCTATATTATCTTTATAACATTCATCGTTTTCAATTAGATTCTCAATATTGGATAATTGATTTAAATTGTTATTTGTTGAAAACTTTGAATATATATTGTCCATATGATAATTATTATTCACTTTACTATCGTATTTATAATTGTCTAAACTTTCTGTTGTTTGAATATTAATTCTGTCATAATTGATATCCGCATTATTATTTAAATCTATTTTACTCCAGAAATTTTCATAAATGTTGATTGGATCATTATTTTTTTGTTCTTCTTTTGATTTAATACTTGTGTATCTAAAATGATAATACTTCAATGAAATATTATTATTTAAGTACAAATGTTTAAAAAAATACCTATGTTCTGTAATTAACTCTTGATCTTGAAGATTTAGTCCTAAATTTGTTTCTTGAACTTGAGGATTAAATACAAATTTGTACTCTGCACCAGTATAATACGTCATTTGTTCTGGCATTTTAAACAATAACTCTGTGTTCATTATATTCTGTGTCATAATTTGTCCTCGATCAAATAAATCCTTTGAACTACAAGATTTAAACAACGTTTCCCTATAGACATCATTCGTATTTTTAATAAATTTTTCATTAAATCGTAATCGAGGATCCAAAATTTCATCGATCACCAATTCTCTGCTATAAGGATTAGTGATAAATTTTTGACAGAATGATAAGCAGCTCATTGTGGAGAAGACACTAGTATAAGGAAGAATGTAAGATCGATCGTTGAAAATATAGTTATGATTTCTTCTCATTTCTAAATGAAGTGTTTCGGATGTGTCTTTTACAGAATTTGTTGTTCTTATATTACCTTCCTCTATAAAAAGAAAAATAAAGTATTTCTAATAGGTATATTATATACAGGGTAATAAAAGAAAAGGGATTATAATTTCTAGGATTGTTAGTATTCGCTAAATAATGAAAACATTCCTGAGTCAAAAAATCAATATTTTCAAAGTTGTAAACAATTTTTTCAGCTTCCACAAATTATTTCAGCTAGAACAAGAAATTAATTATAACTTTGAAAATATATATTTTTTGACCCATGTTTATTATAACTTTTTCATTATTTGACGAGTACTATTTATCCTAAAAGTTATGAACCTTTTCTTTTTATCAGACTATATAAATAAATTATTACTATTAATATATATAATTTATTTATTCTAATATTATTGTAATGATACATGTAACAAATATTTTTACTTAAGACATCATTATCTTCCAATTCTGTATGAATAAAATCTTCCGCACTAGTCATTTGACTTCGTGAAAATATATTACAATTAATCTTTGTATTTTCTTGTTGATCAAAATTCGTAATCGTAGTATTATTTTTGGATAATATTCTAATGTTATCCAAAGAAATAGTATTTTCCACTGGAATTTTATTATCATTTCTTATATTGTCAATTTCACGATTAGTTGTACAATAAACTTCACTTGAAGATTTATCTCTTGTATTTGAAAAGGAAGGAAAAATAAAATCAGAAAGGATAGTTTGTTCTTTAAAAGGGCATTCTTTCAATTGTCTGTTCCATATGAAAGGAAAGCATGGTCTAGACTTGATTTTATCTCTCATCAATGGACATACTTTCTGTTTTTTTTTCTTGTTCTTAACAAATTCAAAATTCATTTTTTCTTTCTCATCGATACAATCAAGTACAATAACTGTGTTGGATTCCTTAGGTTGTGTGAATTCCACCGCTTTTACTGGTAATTCAACGATTAATTCATCTTTTTTTTTAACATCATCAATCTTCTCGTCAATCTTTTGGGTCTTATAAGGTTCAGTTTGTTTGAAAATTTCACCATCTTTTCGTTTTACGTCTCTGAACGTTCTCTCAACTTGGTTATCATTTGTTTGAGATTTGCACATACTAGTTTTTATCTTATCAGGATCTCTTATCCTGTTATCTTTCAAGGGATCAATTTGTCCTATTTCATTTTTTTTTGCATATTCTTCTTCAATGTTATTCATTCTAGTATTTTCTAATATCCTTTTACGAACTCTAGTGCGTGCACTAATCACATCAACATCAGTTAAACCCAAAAGCTTCATACATTTCTCAGCAGGCGTCAAATTATTATTACGAATTATCTGAGAAATAATTTCTTCTGTATCATCAGATTCAAAGCTGCTGACGGTCATCAACGTTGTCAACGATCTAAATATTTTATTATCGCTGCAATCGTTAAAAATCGAACGATAAAAGGCATCATTTAGATTTGGTAAACTCATGTGATGTCTTCCTGAAGACGAACCGAACGAGGATTCTTTGCTTATTTCCACGTTACTTTCCTTAGAGGAAAATAAATCATGTGTGATAGAATATTTTGCTTTCAAAACTTTCCTTATCTTACGAATTTTTTCTATTTTTCTTAACTGTATGTAGGAACATGCAATTGCATACCAGATATAAGCAGAATTAGCTGTTGAAAATGTTATCGTTGTTTTTTTAATAGATAAATTTAGTAAATACGGTTTTAAACAATCTATGAATATTAATATATATTACGTTAATAAAGATAAATGCAAATCAGGCTTACTTAGCGAAAGAAGCTCAACGAGAATAAATTCGATCATTCGAAATGAAGAAAATCTTTCTCTACCCCATAGCCATATGAATACCATAATGACGATTAATTTTAGGATAAGATTTTGAAAAAAACTCATGATTAACCATGGTAGAAGTAAATTTGGCCGACTCCACGTTAAAATTGGATAAAAATTTATTATATAGAAAAATGTATAAATATAAGCAACGATCTTCCTTGTAATAACAACCCATGTTAAAACTGGTATTATAATTAGAAAATAATTATTAATAGAATATATCAATCAGGTTACATATAGAATATATTTATCTCGATACTAACTTGTTTTTATCCAATATTCGAAATCTGTATAGAAAATGAGATACTGTTGAGTCAATGATAGATTCCAAATCTTTTCAATTTGTTTGGACCAGTCAAAAGGACGCCATTCCAATGTGCTGTTGAGCTTCGGAATATTATCATCTCGTTATTTAATTTAACGATTTCAGAATTATTATTTTCATATGATATATCAATTTTCTTAGGATGATAGATATATCTTTATGATTATACTTAGAACATTATATCCAAAAGTTATGTAAAAAATCTTACCAAACCTAACAAAGTCATTACTAATAATTCAGCTTGAAAAGATATTCCTATGTAATGTCCAACGAATCTTGGCATCCTGCACTTAAAATTTTAAAAGAAATATAATTTTCTTAATTGAATGATATTACCGAAAATGAATCATGTTGATTAGATTTTTTGGAATTTCGACTATTAAAATAATTAAAAGTATTCGATGAACAAAATGATTTAAACAATATCACACTCATGGATTCATCTCATCTGTCATTCGATACGTGCATATGCTTGAATGCAGCGCATACAGCTGTTTAAATTCAACCATTTATAACTAATACTAGCATCGCCAGAAGATATGCTTTTATTTTCTTTGCATTTCTCATTTTCATATGCTTTCGTATATACGCAAGCGTATATATAAGCCCACTTAAGTTCATCAATATATATGAAAGTTCTCAAATGAACATCAACATATAACATACAAATATAAAATTGTATAATTTAATAGGCTGAGTTTGAGCGCGCCGCAGTCATCACTGATTTATAATCTTTAGAGAAAAAATCACTACAGGATTAAATGAAAAAGAAAAGAAATAAAATAATGGAGCATAAAAATAAAACGTGTAAGATAAATCATACAATTTATTACAAATATTGCTTACAACTTTATAAACCCACAGGGTAAGTTATAAGACAATAAATTTCTGTTGTTGTTGTCAAGTTAATGAAATTATTTTCCATCAAGAACAGGTTCTATTGTTTGTCCTCCACAAATTTGACCCCAACCAATCAAACGCCAATGCTTTTCAATACGACGCGATAATGCAATCTTTTCGTCAATTTCAGTACACACTGGACTTGTCAAACTTATTTTAGCTAAATCTGCACGAGTAGCTAAAACTCGACCACCAGTACTAAGGGAGCCAATATTCACTAACAATACTTCGTGTCTAGATAATTTTGGTACCTACGAAAAAAAATTATAAAAGATCTCAAATTATAAAAATTATAGATTATAAAAAAAAATAAATAATAATAATCTTACTCTCGCTCCTTTTTTATCACCCTCTGTTCTTACACCCAACAAACGTTTCAAAAGATAGTACGATATCTCAAGTTCAATAAATATTTTAGGTAATGCCCCAACAGCTCCCAATATTTGTCCCACTAAACGATCAGCTCTGCATAAAGTTGGTTCGATTTTCGTTCCAACACCTTTAAGAATTATAGATCATTATACTAATCTTAATTTATTTATCATAATTAAATAGATTCGACTAATATCACTACGCTTATATAAATGAAGACATTTTTATAAAAAGATTAAATTTTCCGTAATTTCATAGATATAATTTAAGAAATCTTAGAAAACAATAAGAATTCAAAATTGATTTTTGTTTTGTTTATAACTAAATGTGGAATCATACGAAAGAAAATTGAGAGAATATATTATTAGAATTGATAATCAAATCGTAATAACAAGAATTAAGTAAAAATAGAAAGAAGTTACATAGGAAAAAAATCATATGACATAATATATCCTAACTTCTTGTGATCTTATTTTTTATATGAATGTACCAATGCATCTGCCTTGTGCAAATGCATTTTATTCTTAAATGCAACCCTATTTTTGTTTAACCAATCGATTTCTTTTTTTACCCTGCATATAAAAGTATTAACCCAAAATTATAGAAATATCAATAATTTACGAGATATTTAATATTTTATATCGTTACTTCATAGGGCTGAGAATTTACATCCTATAGTATTAAACATCCTATTATTTGTAAAAGTATATTCATCAGGAAATGAGGACGTATTATGTCATATGATTTTTTCTTTAATCATTTTGTCTATTTTCACTTAATAAAGAACAGTTGCCTATCTCAATTGCAAGAATCGTCCTGAATATGCTTTTCTTATCGTTTTCATCATTTTGAGTAATTTCTCTTCGAATCTAAGATTTCTTATGTCACTTCTGCACAATTTTTCTGCTTTAAACAGATACGTTAATATTTTATCTTATTCTAGAATCACAGAAAATGCAAACTTGAATCTAATGTATCAAGGATATTGTAAAAAATACTTTTTATTAAGTAATAAGTGATTAATACAGTAAATTACTTACCTATAAGACCACCCGGAACTGCAAATTGTAATTCATTTTGCTCGGCAAATAGCGAAACGATGCGTGAAAATATAGGACGACATGTTAATTTCCCTTCGCTATCTTTCGAAACTAATCCAGGTCGAACTTCAATTTCCATGCCAACCTATAGAAATGTAAAAATATTCTCTTTCTATTTCGATTATTTATTTAAAATAAATAAAAAAGAAATCTTAAAAACCAAGAATACTGCTGTGACATTTAAAAAAAAGAAATAGATATAAAAAAAAGGTATAAGCAATACCTTCAATACACCTCTCAATATACTTCCTCCTGCTACTCCACCCTTAAGATCATCTACTTCGCAACCAGGCTTATTAACGTCAAAAGATCGGATAACGATCAATCGGGGTTCTGAAGTAAAATCTCTAAGTGGAACCGGAATTTTCTTTGTTATGTATTCGCACAATACTTCAATGTTATATTTTAATTGAGCAGATATCGGAATAACAGGAGCTCCTTCCGCTACAGTACCTGATTTATTTAAAATATAAAATAATTATATAGACAATTATCTTAAGAATAATTGATGACAAAATATTAATGTTTTAATTCTTTTTTTTAATTACTATTTACTATTTATTATTACTATTATATACTATTCAAAAAATTTGTATGTATGTATATATTTAGTACTAATTAATATTGTTATATAATATTACCTTGAACGAATTTCAATATTTGTTCATACTGCTCTTTTGCTTGAGCTTCTTTTACTAAGTCAATTTTATTTTGCAATATGATTATGTGTTTTAATTTCATGATTTCAATAGCAGCTAAATGTTCAGAAGTTTGTGGTTGTGGACAAGACTCATTGCCAGCTAAATAAAATAAAAGAAATTATTTCAACCTCAAATAAATTAATTATAATTTTGATCTAACACATTTGTTGAGTTTATAAATGATACCGATTAAAAGTAATGCTGCATCCATAACAGCTGCTCCATTAAGCATAGTTGCCATAAGAATATCGTGTCCAGGACAATCTACGAATGAGACATGTCGAACTAATTGAAATCGTCCAGAACAAACTGGACGCAAGCAGGGGAAGGAATCATCTTTGCTAGATCCTCCTGATATGTAACAAGCTGGCCTTGGACATTTTTCATTATCACACTTATAAATCTTTGCATTCGCATATCCTAAAACAAATTGAAAATTCAAAAGAAGAATTCATTAATGAAAATTTTATCTGATTGAATATAAAAAAACAAATGTATATTAGAGAAAAATAAGATAAATAAAGCGTAATAAAGGTGTCTTTAAATTTATTACATGACAAAAATAATATAAACAATTTCAAGAAAAATAAAAAATAATAAGATATATAGCTCTATATATCTATACGAGATAAAGAAAATTATAAAGCTTATAAAAAGTTATAAAAAATATGTATATGTATATACTAAAAAATTCTTTTACGCATCTCTAAATAATAATCAAAAGATTATAAAATATTGTTTTAAATCTCTTTCTTCACGCTCATACCCTAAATAATTCTTATGATAATTCATTGTAAGAAATCGACTCATTGTATTCATCTAAACAAAAACATGTAAAAACGACCACATCACAATATTACATATAACAAACATACAATTTTCGTTAGAATTGAATTAATTTTCTGTACAAATACGCGTTATTTTTGTAATCGTATAAATTTACTTTTCTACCCCAATAAAAGCTAAATACATACTTGAGAACGTGAGATTGATCCTTATTTTAAACGGCTTTTTATGGATCCATTTACACAGTTTATATTTAGCGTTGTTTTCGGGGAATAAATTACCCGCACAAATGGAGGAATAACCGTACTATTGCTAATATGCTAAATATATTTATAGTGTAGATTATTTCTATTTATTTACACAATTTTTTCATAGAAGATATAATACGAAAATCATATAAAATATTGCTTTCATCACAAACATTAATTAATGTCATAATGTACCATCAGTATTTCTATTTTTTATTTCTTTTCCAATACGATCAAATCTTGATTAATATTTTTAAAACATTGATTTTACATATAAAAATATAACAGTAATTGCAAGTATGCGTTTTCTCATTCTGTTATCATTACTTAGTTTGCATTATATTCTAATATCCTTAAGATATTGTAAAGTTATGCAATATTAAATTGTCACTTATTTATATATTTAACGAAATAAATACATTATTACATTCGCAAAATATTTAATGATGAACGTATTTTATTTTGAATGAAAACAATAAAAAAAAAATAATAATAACTTTACTTATTGAAATACTAACTAATTGATAATACATGATAAAATCTTAGAGAAATAATTAAACTATAAGCACACGCCAATGTAATCTTTATGATTATAAACAAAAGTTTTCTTTTCATAAATAGTTCTTATAGTACTCTTTAAAATAAATACTTTCTACAATTCTTAGCACCACACTTGCAGAAAACTTTACTAACAACAGTATTCAAATCAGCTGAGTCTCGTCGTGTTTCCATCTTATTTGTTGGCGACGCATCAGTCTCTTTTTCTTCCTTAATAATATCATCCTCCGTCTCATGCATTATCTTAAAAGGTTGAAACACATAATCAAATGTAACTTCCTCATTCTTTTGGATATCTTTTGTAGCAAATAATGCGAGTTTCGGAAGATTAGGATCGAGACAATCGATCCAAACGCCATAGACTGTCAAGTTAGGATCACAGGAATGATTGATAAAATGTGATATGTTACCATATACAGCTGCGTCAACCGTATAAAGACATTGATTGTCAGTTTCATTATAGTCTAAGTCAAAAAGGTATGTTCTACCCGCAGCATCATATTCTTTGCCACGTTTATCAGCCTCATCACTTGAAATTACTTCTCCCACATATTGTGTTACAAAGGAACCCTTCTTGATACTTTCCAATGTTTTTACACCCCAACCTCTACCATTATCAGTTTTAAAAATACAAAATTTTCTATTAGTACCACGTTGAATAATACGATTTGGACAATTCATATCACATTTACATCGCTTGTTGCATTCGTATATTGGTGTACCTGGCTTAACACGAATTTTTCCCTTCGAAGTATATGGGAAAGTACTATCATTTTGTACAGAACAACATTTTGTATTAGAACCACAATTAACACAGTTGCAACCAATTGGAGGATCTTCAGGTATTACTACACCCTCACCCGGAAGATAATCTTCGATATAAAAAAAATTTTCTGGAGGGCCTTCAAGATCTACTAAATTTTCTACAAATATCAATGGTTTTTCTTTACTGATACTATTCATCTCGTTTTCCCAGTCTTTTAATAATTCTAATTGTTCTCTTCTTAAGTCACACAACATAAACCGCAAGATGTTCTCTTTAATGCTTGCCTCTATTTTTTGTCGTCTTGATTTACCAAGTTTAAAAAATTGACTTATTTTAGAGTAAATAATATTTTCATCTATTGAAGCACAATCAATTAATTCTCCATTTTGCTTGATTTTTTGTAAATATTGGTGAACCTCTTGTTTCGTTGGATAAAAATTAAGGTTTCTTTTAAATTTGTTCAATAATTTGGACCCCTTATTCTCAAACTTCTGCAAAAGTTCATTGCAATTAGTTAGATTCCTCAATGGTTCCCATGTATTATAATTCTTGGACCAATCTTTCCACTTAACCAAATATAACGTAACACCATTTACTCTTGTCTTATTTAAAATTTCCTCAACTTCCCAAATATCCTTTTTAGAAGTTTTTACTTTGACGTTATTATTATACAGATTATTGTATTTAATATCTGTTAAAACAATTCGTAGTTCTTTCAATTTAAATTTCGCAAAATCACACTTTATTGGAGTGTTAGATCTTGTGTTTCTTTTGTAATAATGTGCATCAGTATTTGATGAATAAAATTTTTCCACGTTTCGATTATTTATATCGAATATATTAGATCTTCTTTCTTCTTTACTTAAATTATGATGTAAATTAGCACTATCTTCACTGCCGTCTGGATAAAAAGTGGTTTTTTCGTCGATTTTTGGCTTCTTCGAGCATTGTTGGTTGCTTTCAGGAGAAAGCGATCTTTTATCAGGTATGGAAGAGCTTTCACCAGGTATATCTGCTTGTTCCTTACTGCGTCTCTCAACCGGATGCTCTGTAATGCCAAACATTTAAACGGCGTCATTCACTCCGAATTCAAGTTCCATGTTTTAAGTTATTCTGTACAATTGTGTAATCGCTTTTAAACGTCATGTTACCATCATCTCTAAACACCATTTTAATCCTCTTCGATCTTCCATGCATTTAGATATTTATATTATATATTTCAATATATTTTAATTAAGCTTTATGTTTATTTTTACAATAACTATTTTTATCATTACAATCAAAGGGATATATTTGGTTCTATTTTATAAACGAGAATATTACCTTTGATTAAAATAATATATATAGACTTTGTTTTATAATAGAATAAAAATGAATGTAAATATCGATATATTTCAATTGAAAACTTTATTTTCATAAAATAATTCAAATATTAATTTCGCTATAAAAATTATTATAGACAAATAATATATAATATATAATATAACATATGTAAACACTTAATATATACTTAAAATCCATCGAAAATAAATCTATGATTTCTCTGAATTAATAAATAAAAATTATTTTAAAATATTTAAAGGAAATAATTTTTATGATAATTTAAAAATAGTCCAATTTATCACTAATATCAGATAATCCAGCCACTTATCACGCATCATAGTATTATCTTTTATTTTTTTATTACAATATTAGAATATGACCAAATATTGCTTTTTTTTTATTTATAAAGATTATTTAATATTTTTTAATCTTTTAATTATCACTTTTTACAAAATTGTTTTACTTCTTTTTCTCAGACCTTACAAAAATACATCAAATTGATCAGTATTTTTCACGTAGGTACATTTTCGACCAGCATTAGAAGAGTTTATTATTTATTAATGTCGTCCGATGCCCTCTGAAAATTATCAAACAAATACCAGTGACATCACGTTGGTGTCCCGTGCAAAACTATTGAGCAAATGCCGGTGACACCAAATGTTAGCGAGTCCTGCCGGCGCCAGACAAAAGAATCCAGATTACGCGTGCGAACAGCATAGTGTTAACTATGCTGCAATTACAATTATTTCATTATTATTACATTAAACACAAAATGTTTACTAGACAATTTAACTGAAAAATTTTAAAATTTTTACTTACCTTATATTCATTACATTCAAGTATACTTCACACTTTTAACCACTTTCTACCATAATAAAGTATATTATTCATAAATTATTCAACGCATTGCAAGATAACTGTATTTATAATGATTACCAGGGCTTGAAAAGGTTTTGAAAATAACTATATTATATACATTTAAATATTAATTATTAGTAAAACAATTATAAATAACCGATATATTATACAGCAACTCGCAACTACAATATTTAGTAATATCAATTATAAAGAAAGTCGATAAAAAAGAATGATTCTTGAACTGAAAAAATAATTGTGATGAGAAATATAATAATCAATATCGAAACAGGAAAACATCGACATTTTAGTTATTCATAACTATTTTAAAACCAAAAATAATATCATTACTACCTTCTAGCTCTGGTAATTACTACAAAACAACTTGTTTTACTAATACTTTGAGTGCCATATTGGCTCTCAATAAAAAGTAGTAGCAAAGGAGGAGTATATATATATGTGAGATATATGTGAGATATATGTGAGATATATGTGAAATATCTTTAAATTATTAGAAGTTAGGTTTCAAAAATGCTATTATATACATGGTATTCCAGTTTTGGCATATTCTATGTCAAAATAAGAACAAAATCTTGTAAATACTTACAATTTGAGGAATCTGATGGATTTTTATAACGGTAAAGCCATATAAAACACGTACAAGAAAAAGTAAATGTTTAAAAAATAGAATCTATAACTTGTACATGAGTATGTAATACGAATGCAATAAATATAACCGAACTTTTGGCCGATAGTGTAAATGCTGCTACTTACACCATAAGAAATATTTAAAATGTTTATTATATTTCAAATTTGTAGAAAGAATCGTAAACTATTAAATATTAACATCTATTCCGTAAGTAAATATTTTTTTCACTAATATAGAAACTTGAACTACATGTAAGCATATTTATAATGATTAAGTAATCAATAAATGTATAGTAATACATAATTGTATATATCAAAACATTATTTTAAATAAACCTGTAATATAATAAAAATACCAATCCCTTTGAAAAAAATAAACAACTTTTAAAAAGTTAATACTATAAACAACAGAATTTTATGAATATAAAAATTTTAAATCGATAAAATTTTAATTAAACTCATACTCACCAAGTTTTATAGTGATGTTCCTTTCTAATTCATTTTTAAAGCGTACAGTTTGCACACCTGAGATTGCTTTAACAATTGTAGATTTTCCATGTGCTACATGACCTATGGTACCTAAAAAAAATAATATAAATAAATAATTAATAGAGAGAGAGAGAGAGAGAGAGAGAGTGTGTGTGTGTGTTGAGAAGTTTTCAGCCTCAACAAAAAAGAAACTTATTTTTGGAAAATAATAAAAATGAATTTAGCAGAGAACAAAATTGTTTCTATGTTAGATTGAAAACTTTTCAACCCACCTACGTGTTATCTTCTTATTTTATGATGCAATACTTTACTACTAAAATAAAGTATCTAGAATATTTTAACATTGTTACCATATACTTACCGATATTTATTGTAGCTTGTCTGCTAATAACTTCACGAGATAAAGCAGTTAATGTACTGACATCCTGAAATGTACACAAAAAATTAATTTATTTAAATATATAACAAAACATATGTTATAGATATAAATTTTTAATAATATAGTATAGTACAACAGTAATAGTAATAATAATAATAACAATAATCAAACAAATTTATAATACTATAAAATTGAACGTAAACAATATGCTTTGAGTACACAACATAAATAAAACTATATATATATCAATGTTAGTAAGTTTTAAGAGAGAAAAGTATATAATATTAACGAATTTATCATAATTAGATACAGTGACTCCAAACAAAATTCGGTCAATGTTTATTTATCTTTTATCTATTGCAATTTAATATTTAGAAAATAGTTTTAATACTTCGTAGTGTAAGCATTTTATTTTAAAACATGTCTTAATTTGTTTAACATATTATTTATAATATAAAAAAAATATTTTATCGTTATATTTGCCTATTTATTTTCGGAGCTAAATATTAATTCAGCTATTGAAAAAATGAGGATTTGTTAAATTTACCTTTCTAATTCATTCTCTAATGTTATAGCATACGGTATCGGGTTACCAAAAGAAACTTAACAAGGATATTTAATATATATCCGAATACTTTCGTAAGCAAAAACTACAATATTATTTCGTATTATAAAATATATGTAAATTTTTAAAATAAATTATATATGTTTATCAAGATTAATAAATGACCTATTGCTAGAAATAATAATTAGGGCGATCACATTATACATAACCAAAATATGAAGTTAAAAATTAAGTCATACTGTACTATCCGAATATTTTGAGGCGTCGCTGTTTCTATCGAAAATTGAAAAGTAAGGTTAAATCAAATGCAGTACGCATGGAAATAACCGTTAGACATAACTTTATTAATATGATCTCACTTACAAGCTTTGAAAGATCTTGTTTATATAAATTAGGTTGGCCAGTTGTCACGCCTATTCCTTCTTCACCCCCCATAATTGTTAATAATACGATATATAATAAATTATCAACACGCGAGGTTCACTGTAAAAGGACTCGAAACAATGTTACGTCTAGCTTAAAATGTACTGTAGAAAATTCTCACTGGAATAAACCAAATTTTAGATGGTCTAACCGGAAATCCAATGAAATACTAACATTGAAAGCAACTTTTACTAACCGGAAATCAAATGTTTAATGTAATTTAAGATACCAAATATAATATTTTTAATGAATAATAATTGTTAACAATAATAATATAAGTAGACCTTAATAATGTATCGATAAATAAACTATTTGTTCAGAATAATAAAGAAATTTGCGAAATATATAAATACCAATTTCTATGTAAATTTCCGTTAGTTTTCTTTTAATTTTATAATGTAATAAAAATTAAATATTGTGAAATACATTTTTTTTAAATAAATAAATCAATTGAATGATAAAATGAAATGACTTTTTCCACAAAATTCCATGCGATTAAACGATAATCACACTTATTTTCATCATTGAATCATTATAATAAAGAGAATTTTCAATTTCATCATATCAAATTTGAAATATCTTTTTAATTCGTAGGATTTATAAAAGTGATGAAATAATAATTGTTATGTATTTACGTGTCATTTCTAATATTGAGCATAGGGATATTTAATAGTGATATTTTAGTACTGGGTAGTGTATAATGTTATTACTATTATTATTGCCAATAAAAAATATTTAAAATCCTTTTTTTATTTTCTAATTAATTTAACTTTAAATTTCGAATGATCGTTCAAAATTCTTTGATTAATGGTTTACTTAAGGTGTATACTTTAGGAACTTTGAATTTTTCAACTTTTTTAAATCTATTTTACACAAAAGTATAGTAGCATAACCTAGAAAATGATACGCAACAGTGGTCTTAGAAAAGTTCTTGAAAAGTTTATAAAAAAGGAAGGACAGTATTCTAACAGATTTGTAGGAAGTCTTTCAAACCATGAGTTAAAAAATGAGAAATTATCAGAGGAAGAAGATATGGTAAAAGATATGATTAGTTAGAAATAACTGTAATTGTATTTTTGTCTTTCTTTTTATCATCATCTTATTAAATTTATCGTTTATTACAGCCTAATTTAACTATAAATCCGTATAAAAAAGAAAAACAGCAATGTTTATTATGCAAATTAAATATAGAACCAAATTTTAAGAATGTACGATTACTATCACAGTTTCAAAGTAGATATACTGGACGGATTTATGGGAAGCATATAACAGGTTTATGTAAAAATAAACAAGAAAAAGTTGAGAGAGAAATCTTAAAAGCACAAAATGCAGGTAAAATTGTTGAACCTGTTATTATTATTAACAATTTATTAAAAAATAAAATGTTAATTAGTTAATCACTTATATTATATAAATATTTCTTTTTGAGGTTTAATGGGATATTTTACAAAAGACCCAAGATATGTAAACGATCCACCATTATTTAATCCTGATCGTCCATTGAGACCGCATAAATATTAATATAAAATATATACTTTAGATTTTGTTAACAACAATATAGTAACTTTATGTTATACACAAGGTACTATAATAAAATTAACAAAAAATATATGATATTTCATTATTGAATAAACATGTCATTCTCTGTAGAATAATATACTAAAGTCTTAGGTATACCCAACGATGATAATATTTCTTCCATAGTCATTACCTGTCCTCGTTTACTTTCTAAATCTTTCTGCAATCTTTCCAGAGCATCCTGACAAGCAAATCTCCACTGTTTAATATCCACTTCCAAATCAGTGGAATTGTTCTTAAATTATTTAACAAATTAGTTACATTTAATGTTATTAAAAAATAATAATGTAATAATATAGAAGTCATACCTTTCTGCAGTATGAAATTTCGTTTTTTAAGGTCTCTATTTCTTTCTGTTTTTTTATTATTCTCTTTTCTAATTCTTCATAATCATTTGGAAATACGTTTATGCTTTCATCAATTTTCACATTTTCCATATCTTCTTCTTCAACATCGAGTCGTATCTTTTTGGTAAAAATCAATTCTCGTGACAATTTTCGTTTAGTAGTGTCCCTATTTGATATTAAATATGAAACTATTTATGTAATAAATATTATATATATATACATATTTATATAAAATATAATTCTTAAGATTTTACTTACACTTGTGATTTAATATTTACTTTTTCCGAACTTTCAACGTTAGATTTACGTTTAGGAGTAACATCAAGATTGTTATTAAATAATGAACGAAATGGTTTGTTTACTGCTGGACTGTTTTTCAATTTCATATGTGCTGAAGTTGTGGTCTTTTCACACATTTTGTAATAATTAATTTGTTATTGTTTATTTAACACATAACTTATCAGAAACTAATACTGACTTGATGTAATTCAAATAAAATAATTAATATTATATCAAATTAATTTTCTAAATGACAGATCCAAGAAAATATACTTGTTTCTGAATCCACGAGTCAACTTAATTTTAAATAAATTACGTATAGGTTAAATAACGAATAGTCTGCGTCCAATCAGCGTTGTTTGACATACAGCGACATTAAAACGCGCATTCAATCTGTTGTGTTTTATTCTAACCTCTTAACGATATTTATGTCGGTTTTCCTTTGCTGATAAAAATATTAATTAGAAACGTTATTTAGTGAAATATTAAATAATACAAAAGTTTAACATTTATTTTGTAAGTATATAAATCTTATTATATTGGTTAATAATTTTTGTAATTATATTTCAGAATAACATTGAGATATTTGAAGGTTATTCAAATTTTGTGAATTAGATATTTTTTCTTATTAAATATAATATTATTTCCTATGTAGTTATAAATTCTATTCTTTATATGTAATAATAATAATAATAATAATTTTTTTCAGTAATTATGGATATCAGACCAAATAATACAATTTACATAAATAATTTAAATGAGAAGATAAAGAAAGAAGAATTAAGAAAATCTTTATATGCTATATTTTCTCAATTTGGACAGATATTAGATATTGTAGCACTAAAAACTTTAAAAATGCGTGGTCAGGCATTTGTAATTTTTAAAGAAATAGCAAGTGCGACGAATGCTTTAAGATCTATGCAAGGGTTTCCTTTTTATGATAAACCAATGGTATGTATGTTATTTAGATATCTATACAAAAAAAGAAGCTTTATTATATATTATAATTGCTTTATATTTTCAGAGGATACAGTATGCAAAGACAGATAGTGACTTAATTGCTAAAATGAAAGGTACTTTCGCAGAACGTCCTAAAAAACCAAAACGTGTACTACCAGCTGCGGATGAGGAAGCAAAACGTGCAAAGAAACGTGCTAAAGAACAAGCGAAACATTCACAGCAGATTGGATATCATCCTGGAGTACCACAACATCCAGGATTAGTTAATACAGCTGTACCTGAACAACCACCGAATCAAATTTTGTTCCTTACAAATCTTCCTGATGAAACTAGTGAAATGATGTTATCTATGCTTTTCAATCAATTTCCTGGTTTTAAGGAAGTTCGCTTAGTGCCAAATCGGCATGATATTGCTTTTGTAGAGTTTGAAAATGAGGTTCAATCGGGTGCTGCCAAAGATGCACTTCAAGGATTTAAAATTACACCTTCGCATGCGATGAAAATATCTTTTGCAAAGAAATAATTACAAGGACTTTAATCTTAAAATAATTGATAAAAATAAAAAACACGTGTAAACATTAAATATAGAAATAATGAAAAAATTATCAAACTGGATATGTAGTTATATTTCTATAATTTTTATACAATACAGTTTCTTGAACATAAGAAGTCTTTATAATTATTAACACGTCAGTGTTGACCGACAGGTTTCCGTTCAGTTTAGACCAAAAATAAAAATTGCAAATAAATTAAAATATCTATTTTTGTATTCATTTTAAGCAACTTTTTAAGCTACTTTAATTTATTTAATTTAAATTGTAAATTTTAGGTGTTATAGTAAAAAAATGCATATATATTGATATATATGCATATATTGATAGACTTGTGAAAGCGTAAATATACGCCTTTAGCAGTCAAAGGATTAATAATTCAATAATTAAGCCGTTTAATTTGAAACTGACCTAAGTCTATCTTTCTATTTTTTTGCAAAATGCTTTTTATAACAGCACTTCCAGGTGGTACATGTTACTACAATTAACAACAAACAATTGACAAATGGACTTAGGCTACTTTCAAAATAAAGGGCCTAACTATACATATAAGAAATTATGAATTTTACAACAAAATAAGATAATTTAAATAGAAGAATATAGAAATGTTTTATAATTTTTGATCCAATATAGTGCCATCTAGATTGAGTAAAGCGCGTTCTGTTAAGATGCAACAATATGCAAAAATGCAATAAAAAATACTTTTTATTATAATTAATGTGCTTTCTCAACAACAAATTCGTGTACTTTTTTAAATATTATCAGTGAAATTTAATTTTAAGACAAATTTGTAACAATACATGTATTTTTTCAATAAGTTAGGTAATAAGAAAATCTGTTTTACCTTCAATAATTATCGAGCGAACATTGCATCAAACCTTTGCATCGCGTTCAAAAATGTAACTGCAGTTAGCAATCTTGAATAAACTGTAATCAATGCTTACTATTTTGTGAGATGATACCATCTCTGGTTATATGATTCAGTGATACTGTAGTTGTTCTGTCATTTGGTCACGCTCGCTTACTTTACTTTTTCTATTCTTATATTAGATTTTGGTCCTGTCAACAATTATTTATTATTCGTATTGGTTTTTATAAATTTAGTCATAAGAGATTAAGGATTTTATTTTTATTTTTTATTTTCTACGTAATAAGTCGAAAATATGCCGGTGTTTCACACAAAGACTATAGAAAGTATTCTTGAACCAGTCGCACAGCAGGTAAGATATTTTATAACAAATGATTACATTTAATCTTTTTTTCAAATTTTTATTCAAATATTTTTTTTCAAATCATTTTATATATATATATACACCTGTCTATATTTGACACAAATGAAAATTATATATATATATATATATACACACACATATATACGCACACAGAGATTTGCAATTAAAACATTAAAACTGAAAAATAAATGAATCAATATTTCATCATTCAATTTTGAATTATTCCATTTACTTGTATTACAATAGTTCGTGATATAAAACTATTTCTTAAATTTACCCAGTAACACTTGTGTTACTTTATATAGAACTGTGACATCATTCTGTGGTCATGAAAGATATGTACTAAATTCACTTTTAAGATTGTAGCATCATACTTACATGATTTATAAAATCTTTTCTATCTTTTCAAATCGAAAATTATATATTTATATGAAAATGACATAAACGCTAAGTTAACATTTTCAAAAATAGTATATCATATAGTAGTAACAGATTTTATGTATTTAAAACAAGAATATTAATAACTGTTACACATAATTTCAAAAATATTATTTTAAGGAACAAAAATGATTGTATATTATAAAAATTTAAGATATTTACTATATTATAATATACGATAATATCATGATACATACATTTCGTATGATCCCCAACACCATTCTTCCTCTTCTTCTAGAAATAGCCATGGAATATTAAAAGACCTTGGTGCCTACTAGATTTATGAAAATGAAACTCTGAACCTTACCAAAAATGGTATCAGTTGATTAGCATGATGTATAAATTAAATTCCTATTCATAAAATTCCATAAATGTTGCATAGTATAATTTGTAGTTGTTTAAACAGAATTACAATATATATTTGTTTATTAAAATTAATAATAAAATTTTGTACAGTAATGCATAAGTATGTGAATATAAATAAACAAACATACATATGCATATAATAAAATATATTCTAATATTATGTTTTTATAAGCTTGGAGCAATTAAGCTATAGAGGTAACTCTGTAAAATTCTTTTCTTATATATGAAGAAAATATAAAATTAAATATAAAAGATTTTTTAATTATTTGTATAATATTTTGTGTCTAGGTTTCAAGACTTGTCATTTTACATGAAGAAGCTGAAGATGGAAATGCAATGCCAGATTTGGGAAAGCCTGTACAGGCAGTTAGTATGGCGGTGACTAATTTGATAAAAGTAAGTTTTAAATCTATTTAGAAAATTTTTTTAAAGTAGTTTTGTTTCATTTTATTAATAATAAAATTGTAAATAAGATATCAAATATTAAATATAATACTGATTATATAATATAATAAAATTACAGGTTGGCAAAGAAACAATAAATTCTTCAGATGATGCTTTGCTAAAGCAAGATATGCCTGCAGCATTGCAGCGTGTTGAGGGTGCTTCCCGTCTTTTAGAGGAAGCATCCGCAATGTTAAAACAAGATCCTTATTCTGGACCTGCTAGGTAAATAATAAATATAGAAACATTTTGCAGAATATCTCTATAATGCATTCAAAACTATATCTTACATAAATGTATATGTATATATGTTTCTTTTATAGAAAGAAACTGATAGAAGGTTCTCGTGGTATCTTGCAAGGAACTAGTTCCTTATTATTATGTTTTGATGAAAGTGAAGTACGAAAAATAATAAGAGAATGCAAACGGGTTTTGGATTATTTAGCTGTTACTGAAGTCATTGAAACAATGGAAGATTTGGTTCATTTCCTTAAAAATTTAAGTCCGTGCTTGAGTAAAGTATCGAGAGAAGTAAGCGCTCGTGAAAAAGAATTAACTCATCAGGTTCATAGAGAAATTCTCGTACGATGTTTAGAGCAGGTAATTATTTGCCTTATTATTAAGAAAAATTAATAAATATGATGATATTATTTTATTTTAAATATTATATATCTACAGGTGAAAACTTTAGCACCAATCCTCATCTGTTCTATGAAAATTTTTATTCACATCATTTCCCAAGGTGGGAAAGGAGCTGAAGAAGCAGCAGAAAATCGTAATTACTTAAGTGGACGAATGTCTGATGAACTTAATGAAATAATCAGAGTTTTACAATTGACAACATATGACGAAGAAGAATGGGATGCTGATCAATTGACAGTATGATTTATTGATTATATTATTATTCACTAATTATAGAATAACTAAAGTTACTATAAAATTTTTATATTAGGTCTTGAAAAAGGCACAAAGTGCTATAGAATCTAGAATACGTGCTGCATATGATTGGTTGGATGATGGGCTCGCTTTGCGTGGAGGCGTAGGAGAAAAAAGTCTTAGACAAATAGTGGAACAAGCATCAAGGTTAGCTGAACGATATCTTTCTCCTTCTCAAGCAGAACCACTATCAAAATTAGCTTCACAAATAGTTACTATGACAGAAGCTTTATGCGAACTGCGTCAAAATGAAAAAGGTTTGATTATACATTTACTACATACATTTAGTAATGCATGATGCACTATTATAATGATTTTAATTATTTCAGGAACTACACCTCAAGCAGAAGCTTTGGCACGTGGTATTAAGGAAAAATTAAATGAATTACGTAGTTGCGTGGCATCTGCTTTGGTAGCTGCTGACAAATCAGGAACAGCTCAAACTGCACATACTGTCGCAGGTCGTTTGGAACAAGCTAATAAATGGCTCCTAAATCCACAACAAGATGATAAAGGACTTGGTCAAAAAGCTATAGCTTTGATAATACATGAAGGCAAAAAGGTATGTCAATTGTATAGAATCATCAGCATGCTTAGATGGTGATTACATTAAATAAAATTATTCGTAATGAACATGCTTTTTTCCGTTGCTATCCTTAATAATAATATCTTACATCCAATAATAATTGTTTTAAGATAAAGTACCAAAAACATTTATTTTTTAATATTTCTTTTTGTAATGTATGAATTATAATATAATTTTTTATATTATGTATGATACAAATTGAGTAATATCAATCCCTCTAATTGCTTTATTTTTTACGTATATAAGATTTAATATTTTGCTTGAATGCTTCGAATGGGAAGAACCAACAGCATGTAGCGAATGTAAGTCATGAATAAATTTATATTACAGTGTCAAAATGTATTAGATCTTAAATAGATATATTTATATGGTGTCTGATATCTTTAAATATTACAACCTTTTCAAATCTTTTTTAATCAATTTAATTGTAAAATTTAGGTTGCTGAAGGTTTACCTGGCATACATAAAGTAGAGATTTTACAATTATGTGATGAAGTTGATAATTTATCCCATCAACTTGGAGATTTATGTGCTCATGGTCAAGGAAATACGCCAAGAGCTCAAGAAATCGCACGTCAATTATCGCATAAATTGTATGAGCTAAAGAATAGGATACAACAAGCTGTTGTATCACGAGTGGTTGAAGATTTCATCGATATTACGACACCTTTAAAACAATTTACCGATGCTGTTCTGACACCAGAAGATACACCTGGAAGAGACCAAAACTTTAATGCCAAAACTCATGCTCTTCAAACATTTTCTAATAGAGCAGCTAAAACGGCTAGGATGGTCGCAGCTGGTGGTATGTAGCATCATCATTACGACATAGCATCGTCATTATATTATGTGACTTATTATCTTATTTCATAAATAATTGTAGGAAGTGGAGGTAATAAAAAATTAGCTGAGGCATTAGCTGCAAGTGCTTCACAAGTTGAATCATTAACACCTCAATTAGTAAATGCTGGCCGAATTCGTATGACGTATCCCGACAGCAAAGCAGCTGATGAACATTTTGAAAATCTTAGACAACAATATGCTGAAACTATGCAGCGAGCAAGAGCATTGTGCGATGAAGCAACCGATAGTGGCGATTTTATTAGAACTTCAGAAGAACAAATGCAAAAGCATACATATCTTTGTGAAGAAGCTATTGCAAAATCTTATCCACAAAAAATGGTTGATAATACAGCTGCTATTGCAAGATTGGCTGATAGGGTAATACTCGTAGCTAAACAAGAAAGTGATAATAGCGAGGATCCTGCTTTCATTCAAAGAGTTAATCAAGCAACTGATGCTCTACAAAATAGTAAGTTATTATATTATATAATATAGAATTTAGTGTCTTTTGTTGACAATAATTAACCAACTTCGTAATGCAGGTATTGCCCCAATGATCCAGAGTGCAAAATATGTTACTATCAATACTAATGATAACACTGCAGCATATCATTGGAGAGAAAGCAACCGTGCTGTAAGTGTTATTTGTATAATCAAAATTACATTATAGAAATATTCCTCATGTAATAACTGTTGCACTTTTATTACTTACAATCATATAGCTTTTATCCAATGTTGGACAAGTACACAAGGCTATTGTAGTACATCCAGATTTGGTTCAACCACCAGCAATGTCTCAATTGCATATCACCGATGGTACGTATTATATTATCAATTCTTTAATATTCGTTCTGAATGTATTTTTTTTTAATAGAAATAGATATTCTTTTTTTAAAAAAAGAGTATTAGAATAGTAATTGATTGCATTAAAATGAATGCATCATTTTCATTATCATTATTCCACATTTTTTTTGTATATAAATGAAAATATTAATTATTAACAAAAATCAAGCATGGATTAAAAACGCAGTAGAAAAAAAGAAAAAAAAATACATAAGTTCTCTAAACATATATTCTAGTATAGTAATTATATAAATTATAGCTTGTATATAGTCAGGTGAAGGAGTAGTGGCTAATAAGTAACATAACTACATAGTAGACTTTCATTATACAACTGTTTTTCAAAATGTACATAATATAAAATTAAAGTATGAATATATCTTGTTCTACTTCCAACACAGACTTCAATAAATATTGAAATGATATTACACTTCGTTTTTAAAAAACGAAGTTATTTGCAGCAAATAAAATTTGTTAAAATGTAAATTTCACGGGGTAATATAGAAATTTAATATGTTCTTTACAGAGGAACAAATGCCAAGTCAACAATATAATTACTTCACAGATAAAGGTACTTATATAGGCATGAAATTATGCATGATAATTTATTTTATGATATCAATTTGATATATACCACAAGAAAGTTATGATAAAATAGTATGAGAAGAAAATAATCCACAGTCTTATAGATTTAAAAAAAGTAAACGTTCGTAAATATTTTTGAAATGATAGTTGGTCAGCCTTTGAGAAATCAACCCTCACCCAGCAATTTACGCGTGATCAGCCCCACACTAGGTTCAAATAAACCACAACATCGTTCTGTCAGTCCGTTACCAAAATGGGCACGTGGAGGTATTTACAGAGTATAAAAAAAAAGAAAAAAAAGAAAAGAAATTGTAAATTTTAAACAAGTTATTTAAAATTGAAATTAATTATATTCTCTTGTCAGGAGATAATCCAGATCTCCTGTATCAAGAACTGGCTTCTGAAAACGAGTTGGAAAAGTCAATTAGTGCTGGAGGTAAATCAAAAAAATTGTTCTCGAAAAAAAAAGAATGATTACATCGTTGGGATTAATTTTTCTTTATTTGTTGTTATCAAGCATGTGTTTAGATCTAAAGGGAATATTTATTTGACATGTATAATTTGTACATTTTCTAAAAAATAGTAACAAATGAATCTTAAATTATTTGCAACTACTTTTTATGCAATATATAAGATTCAAATGCGGTTTAAAGAAAAACAGTTTCTTTAATATTTAATTATTTATTTCATTTTCATATCATAAGTTCATGTTTACTAACTTTATATGTATAGAAACATTTAATATCATTTATCTCATTAATTTCAATTTATGCTTATTTCTTTCCTCTGACTAAAATAGCTACCCATAATTATTCATTAACGTAACTAATAAATATTTACTAATTTTGTATGGTCTACGTAACTATATGTTTTTTCTTCATTTTCATGCTACATGGAATTATCTAGGCTATATTGATTATTATGATGATGGTAATTACTAATGTATTTATTAATAGAATTAATGGAAGCAAGTTATCTAACAATAATTTAACAATATGTACTTCATAGCATGAGAAGATATTTAATGTTTATGTTTCAGTTTCTTTATAGAACAGTATTCTTCATTTTAAGATCATGGTGATACGAAATTTGGAAATGTTTGCAATATTGGGTTTCCTTGTGTTTTTTTTTTTTCTTATAAACGTATAAATTATTTTATGTTTCATATTTCAACAATATTATTTGTAATATTGCAAACAAACATATTGAGTTATTACTGTGAAATGTTATTACAATAAAATTTTTATTCCTAGAAGTAGCACCACCGCGTCCACCTTTACCTGGTGGTGATATTCCGCCACCAAGACCTCCTCCTCCAGAAACGGATGACGAAGATGAAATGTTTATGCATGCACCTCAACCAAATCAACCAATAATGGTACATTTTCGCTTGTTCAGTATAATTTTAAATCGTTTTGTAAATAAGAAGAATCACAGTTAGGAAATTCTTAATTATAGATGGCTGCACACGGATTGCATCAAGAAGTACGACAGTGGTCAAGCAAAGATAATGAAATTATTGCTGCAGCTAAAAAAATGGCTGTATTGATGGGTAAATTATCTGGTTTAGTTAGAGGAGAAGGTGGAAATAAAAGAGATCTTATAGCTTGTGCTAAAGCTATAGCCGAAGCTTCTCAAGAAGTAACACATCTTGCAAAAGAACTTGCAAGAGAATGTACTGATAAACGTATTCGTACGGTATGTAATCATTTTTATTTAATTATTTAATTAAAGTAGAATTTATAAAATAATAATTTCTTGTATTTTATTGCTCTTTTTTCAGAATTTACTTCAAGTTTGTGAACGTATACCAACTATTGGAACACAGTTGAAAATTTTATCTACAGTAAAAGCTACAATGCTCGGAGCACAAGGTATGTCTTTTAAAATATTTTTTTTTACAAAAATATTAAAATCTTCTTCATATTTCTTTAAAATTCCAAGAATATTCATATGTTGAAACTAACTATAAGTTAATAATAATAATAAGAATAATAATCCTTACATATTTCTATGAGAACGCAAAATTTCTGTAGGAAAATCACTTATATATATTAATAGCTATTTATATTAACAAAAAAATGAAATTCTTTATGCATAGAGATGCTCCCTAGCTGGGAAGAGTTGATGCTTTATGGTAAAAGAATTAATAAATTATGCTTGATATTATATATCACCTGTTTCTCTTTTCGTCATTTTTTATCTTCTTTAATTTACCTTTTTTAATTAATATTCGAAATTATTTCATTAAATGCATGCAAATCTAGCATCTTCTAATACGCAAACACACAAATTTGCAATGTTATTTATTGCGTTAGCACTGACTACAAGTATAGGTTTAAAACAATCTAAAATCATAAGCAACAGTGTTATTAAAATATTAGAGATAAATGGATGCAATAAAAATAGTCAAAAATGTTATATATTTTTTTATTTGTAAACTAATTATATTTTGATGTGTTACTAAAAACGTTTAATGCTATGCCATTGGCATGACTGTGTTCTCCATGGTGTAGACGAATTAATTGGGTGCAGTAAGTTTATTCTTATAATTAGAATATATAACTGCAATAGCAAATGTGATTATCCCTTATAGATATATATATATATATACAACTTTGGTTCTATAAACGTTTTTGCTATCATACTTTAGGAGCTATTTTAGTGGCAAGAATTAGTGTGACTCACCCTGTATATTAAATAACTATATTACATATTAATAGACAGTATTTTATAAAATGTATAAAAAGAAGTAGAAATTTTCAGTATCTTAGACTGATTACATTATTTTGTCATATTTTTAATATTATTATAGTTTTTTATTATTATATACTTTATAAAAGTGCATGTCACCCCAATATTTAGAGCACTTAATTCTTTGTTTAGTCTAATGTAAGTTTTATAAGCACATAATTTATGAATATTCAGTAATAATATTATTTAGTAGTAATACTTTAAAAACTATGTTTATAGAATAATCCAATTAATATTTATAGACATTTTTTTTGTTTAATAATCATTTTATTTTACGGCATATTAATTTATATTATAATATGATACAGGTACGGAAGAAGATCAGGAAGCAACTGATATGCTTGTCGGAAATGCTCAAAATCTTATGCAGAGTGTCAAAGAAACTGTACGTGCTGCAGAATGTGCAAGTATAAAGATTCGTACTGCTTCTGGTATGAAATTACGTTGGGTACGCCGTCAGCCATGGTACCAATATTAAAATGAAAGTATATACATTAGTACAAGATCAGAAACACTAAAGTGCTATGAAGGTTTTTATATGAAATTTAATTATTTCTTTTTAACAAGAATATTATATTATTTAGATAGATTTCTTTCTATGTAATACTACATGCTTCATATAGAGAAAGGAAAAAAATCACCTTATTTTAGTACTTTAATATTAACATTAGTTATTTGTTCCTGGGGGAAAAATATTTTATTATAGAATTTCACGATTTTATTTACGTCATCATCACGATTTTTACTAAAATAAAGAAATAGTGTCAATTTTCTCATAATACATATTGCACATAAATAACGAAAATTAGAGTACTACAATATATTTTTGCAAATTATATATTATGCGAAATTTGTATTAGATGCTATTTGTATATATATATTTTATGTTGATCTATACCGGGGTAGAAAATGTGCATAATCACATTAGAGCAATAAGAAATTATATTTTTGTAAAAAAATATGTGCTACTCACATAAAAGTCCTCCATAGTTTTATAGTAATTTCATTAAAACATCGTTCAACTGGTGCTAACGCGTGCAATATTATAGTTGCCTAAAATACAAAGTAACAATTCTAAGCATTATTATACCAAATATATGAAGCAATTTGAGTAAAATCTTGATTATGAAATAATCGTGCAATTTAAATAATTATATTTAATCTAAATAATCAAGACACACACATACTTTACTATAATAATAAATACTGTAGCGAGGGGCACATATATTAAAACAGGCCTATAATACAAATTAAAAAAATAATTATAATAACTAGATTTATATTTATCAAAATTAACAAATATATTTTACGATAACTTCATGTAGTTTTGTGTACAATAAAATAATTTTTAATATGTAATTTAAATATAAATTTTTGTTTTTACAAGGTATATCTTTATCTAAATAATATATAAATACTTTTATTTTTTAAAATATTTATATATCAGAAAACATATTGTCATCTCTATTAATAGTAATATTATATTTCTATAATTTTTTAAATATATATATATATATATAATATGTGTAGGGTTATCGGAGAAATAAATACAATTTGATTCGTCTAAAAAAATAAGAGAAATTTAATTAAATGAATAATAAAAGACTAGGTTTACACAAGGTTTATATGCAATATATATATATATATTTAAAACATCATTTTTTTCTTTCTTTTTTATAACATTTCTTTTAAAAAAGTAAATATAAATATTGTTGATCTTGTATATACACTTAAGATATTTATGAAGTTGTTAAGTATCGACAAAGGAGTCTCTTTTTATTAAATGCTGCGAAGGGACTATAGCACCAGGTATCTTATTTTTAGGTATTTTTCCAGGACGTAAGTAAGGATTATCTATACCATCTTGCTGTGCAGTAGCCTCATTAGTCTGTTCTGCACCTTCACTTTGCACATTAACACCTACAAACACGATTTAGTCATGTACTTATCTTACAATATTTTATTTGTAAATCTTGTCTCGTACCTTCCTCTTTCTCTTCTCCTTTCTGTTCTTTTTTCTTTTTAACAGGTGTTGGTTCAAATTGAAAGTCTTGATCTGTTTCGAATATTTGGTCTTGAGGTAAAAGAGCAGAGAGATAACTAGGAAATTGTGGTTTACAAGCTATTACTGTAAAAAGAAAAAGAAATACCAAAAAATATAATTCATTATTTAAAATAAAATTTTAAAAATATATATATCATGTATGTAAAACAAGATTACTGAAATGCTTACAAGGAAACATGCTGTTATCTTCTGTTAAAAATAAACTATGCGTTTCCCCAGTTTTTGCAATAAACCTTGTTAAGGCTCTTTCGATATCTCGTTTTTGTGTAGCAGCTTTTTCTCTTATAGCTTCATATTCAGTTACTGGTTGTTTATGTGTCTATAAAACATCATAAAATTGTCTTAATAATTTAAAAAAACACATATTAAAAAGAAAGATGTATTAAATCTAGAAAACTTACAGGTGTTCTGATATATGCATGTGGATCTGGAAAAGCTGGTAAATAATTGGGTATATGCGAGGGATGACTTTGTTTTACACCAGCTTGTAAAATATTTAATTGTTTTGACTGAGTTTGTTGTTGTAATGGAGGTAAAACTGTTCTATTTGACCTCTTCCCATAACTTTCTAAATTTTCCAATTTTATACCCATATTTACTAATGCTAATATAACATCTGCAATTAGAGGTTCTGTTCTCCCAGAAAGTTCACAATAATTTCTTGCAGATTGCCCAACTTCCACGATAACTGAATAGATATATAGACAATATTATTAAATATCACAATTAATATTTAGATTTAAAAATAAGATTATCTTTTACACAATAACACTAATTCTATAATATGAACTTACAAGACTGAAGCATCTCAGTCAGAGTTTCCAACACTTGTTTTTCACAAGTATCATAACCACATTCTACTAAAATACTGCAAACAACATGATTTAATATTTTTCTTCGGGTATTAACCGATTGTACATCCATGTTATTTATAATTAAACAAAATGTACTTTATGACTACTCTTTATGGAGGTAACTTTATACGCATATTATATGGATATAAACTCTATAACTCTCAAACCCAGCGGGTTACCACTCAGTGCTAAAAGATAAGGAGCTTATTTGACCATTCGGTTCAAGAGTAATACCAACTCAATTATCTTTAGCAATAAATTTTTTAAGTTTTAGTAGTTAATTTAGGTTTTGCACTATATTTAATGGTAACCCTGTTTTAGTGCAGCGCACTCTATTGTGATAAGTAACATTTTTTGTGGGTCGGTACTTCACTTTTTTCTACGTTTTCACCCATTTTATTTTTTCACTCAACTTATTATTACAGCTTCACCAAAATTGTTTATAAAAGTCAATAACAATACACCTCACATGCTCACAGATTTTCTACCGTTTTTGTGTATATTTTGACAGGTTATGTGAAATTCACTAGTATTTACGATTATTATTATTATAAGCAATGATACCACTCTCTCTCTCTTACAACTTAAATTAAATTTGGAATTTTTTATATATTGTTGTGGCATTATAAATTAACCGATGTCAAATAAGAAAGTGGAGGGGGTAAGAAGTGGCAACCCGCTGCTGTAACCTAACAGACAAATATTGACGCACGCGCAAAGGATAATGTGGACTAATCTGACCAGTAACTTAAAGCTGATAATTTGATTATGATAAATAAAAAAATATAATGCATTATATACTTACAATAGATTTTATTTTAAAAATAACATATAAGATATATATATACTTTTTTTCTGTTAATATTAATTTATAATATTAAACATCAAAAAATATATCAAGTAATGTCGCTTGTATCAACCAATAGCAGCACATTATTATTTATCGGTTTTTCATTCAGAAATTCTACTAATATAATAATTCCTGTTCTTTTCCTGCTACCGTAATATTGGATTTTTTGTGGATTTTTTTGCTTCAATAATAATTCTGTGTTTAGATTTATTTAAATATACCATGCATTTAGTTATAATACAGTGACGGATAATTGAGAATTGACAATGGCATCAGGGTTAGAAAGCTACGTAAATCGTATCCTTTTCTTTTAATGTTTTTTTTTATGTAATATTTTTATCTTCACAAAACATAGTTTTCTTTAATAATTTTACAGATACGGTTTCTATTATCACTTCAGATGGTAGAAACTTTATTGTAAGTATTTATGTTGTGTTATATTATTGTTTCATTTGGTAACAAATCAATTTACATTCAAAACTTAACACATAATAATAATAATAATTTAATGAAAAAATAAATGTTTATTTCATAAGCATTAATGAACAAATTGTTTATAAAGATTTGTTTGATTTTTAGCTGTCTCTCTATAAAAAACCAAATGTTACTTTTAATAGTATTAAAAGTAAACTTCATCACATTATTTTCCAATTTTAGGGAACATTAAAAGGTTTTGATCAAACAATTAATATTATATTGGACGAATCACATGAGAGAGTATATAGTACAACACAAGGTGTAGAACAAGTTGTTTTAGGTTTGCATATCATCAGAGGAGATAATGTGTTAGTATAATAATTATTGTACAAGTGATAATGGATTTTTTTATGCAACATCGAAGATGTATGCATTATAATATTTTTTTTTATATAAAAACTGCTAGATCAAGAATAATATAAAAATTTGTTCTTAACATTTGTATCCTTAATACTTTTGATACAACTTTTCTGTGTATTATACAATATTACTTTAAAACACCTTACAGGTCTATCCAAATATATATACTATATTTTAATTCTTATTGATTTTCAAAACAATATTAAGACTACTTTGTTTCATATTTTACACATTGTATAAAATAAATAACCACATTTTTATAACTTTCTTTTTTTAGAGCAATTGTAGGAGAATTAGATGATGAAATGGATGCACGTTTAGATTTATCAGCCATTCGAGCTGATCCATTAAGCCCTATCACGCATTGAAAGTATTCATTATATGAAATATTTCACCATAAGGGCAAATACATCTGTATTTATATAAAAAATTAACTCTAGGATGATCATACAAATGCCTATGTTTTTATAATTATATTTAATGTACTTGTATTTAAAAAAGTTTGCAGAGCAAATACACAATTATTTACATTATTAAAATAAAGCCAAAAAAATAACATCCTATATCAATAAACTGTACAAATATCTTATGATATAATAAACCACATTTTTTGATAAATGTAATTTTGCTTCATGATATACTTATAACATGATAAAAGAAAATCTAGAAATTGCAATATGAATTTGAATATGTTAAGTAATTTAACATTGTTTAAATAATGTGTATATATGTGTTTGCCTCGATACTACATATGGCTTCATATCGTGATATATTGCTTTAAATTAAATTACAATTTTTAGAATAAAATATTTTATAGACTACCAACAGTAAACTTGCACCATAAATTTAAATGTAAAGTATGATTTCTATCGGAGGTATACAAATTTGTTTTATATTAATATATGCAATCTATATTACGCGCATGATTTAATACAATTTTATGAAAATAATAAGTTTCAAAAAATTACTCAATTAATAACAAAGTTTAAATTATTAAATACCTCCTAAATTACCATACTTGCACAAAATTATTTCATATATAACAGACTTATAAAATTGACACATTATTTTTTTATAAAAGGTAACATTTTTGTATTAGGTTCATATAGGGCAATTTTATTTATATTAAAAAATCTGGAAAAGTAAGTTGGACTTCGTGCCAATTATAGTACACTATATTAAATATAAATATGTTTTGTAAGACTATGTATTATTTACTACATATTCTTTGCTTATGAACATACAAAATATGTTCAACAAAAGTCAAGAGAAATGGCGTTGTTTATGTTATAGGAAAAAGTAAGTAAATTAAGAATGGTATCTATACATATATTGTATTTAAAAAGTTTTAAAAATTTATTATGTTCATGAAAGTTTATTCAAAGAGAGCTACTTACTTCCTATAATATAACTTTATATTTAATGTTTGAACATTAGATTTATAATTGCACCAAACTCTTTGTTTATATTATAAGAAAAAGATGTAATACAATAAATGAAAACAGGAGAGAACTAAGATATTATTTTTTTTTTTTAATCTATTAGCAAAGTCTATACAAAAATTAGTCCTACAAAAGTGAGAAAATCATGTATAGAACATAATGTTTTAATAAATCAGATATTAAAATTTTAGATGGTGCATTTATAACTGACTTTTGTATAATCAAAAAGCAAAGATGGCATGTTAAATATTTTAAATGAAATATATTGTATATATGTACGCGAGTAAGTGTGTATATGTACTATATATTGGAAGACATAACAAAAATATAAATCAATTAGAGTACAATCTAATATTCTCCTATTCTGCGTATCTTAATTACTAAATGTCTTTTTGAATTAATCATAAATACATGATATATACAGATCTTCCTTAAAATTTACTTATCTGTATTATCAAAAACAATGTTTTCCAATTTTATTTGTTCCGTATTGTGTTTACTCTATATTCATTTAGTCTTAAGAGTAAAACACAAGACAGTGCAATTATCAGTACTACATATACACACTGCCAATGTGTATTCAATTTTATATAC
Organism: Polistes fuscatus; assembly: GCF_010416935.1. Lineage (NCBI taxonomy): Eukaryota > Metazoa > Arthropoda > Insecta > Hymenoptera > Vespidae > Polistes > Polistes fuscatus. The sequence goes on from NW_025113096.1 coordinate 1,943,268, forward strand.
TAATTATTATTTAAAGACAATTCCTACTGTCAAACATTTGTACAGTTATTTGACACAATAAAATAATTCAAGCAAATCATATAGCTCATTGCATTATATAGCAATGTATGCCATACTCTAATAATCATATATGAGCATAATGAGAATTATCATCAGGTACTTAAGTTATGTACCTACACAATGGATGAGCTATTTTTGTATTATTTATTGCATCAATTATTGGTCACAATATTGGTTCTGTTACGATTTCTTCTCCTCACACGGCCACCACGTCTACTCTGACTTGCACCATTCCAATCAGGACCATTATCCATGACAAAATTTGAAGGATTTGGTCCATTTGGATTGAAGCCCATTAAGCTAGGATCTGCGGGGCCAGAGTTTGGGCCAAAATTATTAAAATTACTACCAGAATATGGAGGAGGTCCATCATATGTAGGAGCAACATCAGGTCCAAAACCTACACCTGGGGCAGGGCCTAAAAGTCCAGCTCCATTATTGCGTTGTGCATTGTAACGTGGATCGTAATTCATTTGGTTTTGTGACATAACTGGTCCATTCATATTCATTGTTGGTGGCATGTTTGGCATACTGGTCATACCCATTGGAGGCATATTTTGTGGACCCATAGAAGGATTCATCATAGGACCCATGGGTCCCATATTTCCAAGCATTGGGTTTTGTGACATGGCCATCATATTTTGTGATCCTGACATATTTGGTGTAACAGACATACCAGGAGGGCCAAGAGCCATACTAGGTATTTCCATAGATTGTTGCGGAGCACCTTGTATCATGGAAGCACTAACATTTTGTGAGGATTGATTAGAAGCTTCGAGCGCTTTTCTTCGCGGATCAGATCGAATTTGCGGAGGTGATTTTGGCGTGTCTGGTTTTATTGGTGGTGGAGACATAGGAGAATCAGCTATTTCAGATTTACTAACACGGAAAATTTTTCTAAGACGAGGATCGTACTTTACTTGTGGGTCATTTTTTGTAAGCTTTAAACCTGTATAATCAGGCCTTGGTATGTCAACAACATATACTTTATAAGTCAATGGAGGATGAGAATTGTAACTTGCATCTATTTCAGTGCATGGGATATGCGAAGGAGCTGGTTTGAATGGTAAACTTAACATTTGTCGCAGATCAACATCCGATTTAGTAGATGTATCTGTGAATCCTGCACCAACTACTCTAAGGTCTGTATCTCCAAATCCAGTTTGAAAACGCTGTCTGAAATCCATATCTTTTCTTCTGAGATCTTGATCTGCCCTAGTTCTAAGATCTATATCCATGTTAGTATCTACTGCTGTAATACCAGAGCTGTAAATACTTGTTTCCAACCTAAGGTGTTTCGTTTCCTTTTTAGGATCTATTCTGCTTGGACTGCTTGGTTTCTGTTCATCTCGACGTTGTCGAGGATCTCTAGACATTCGAGGATCTCTAGACATTGGAGCTACTGTTGAACTTGTACCAGGTGACGACCTAGGACTTGATGTTTCATTTTCCATTTTAGAAATTTGACTTGAAACATTAAATGTAGAATTATTAGCTACTTTAGTAACAAGATTATAATCAGTTATAGAATTATTTATATCTTGAGTAGATTTCAATTTTGAAACTAAAGATTCTTGAGTGTTTATGGTGCTATTCTGATGAGTTTGTAAAGTTTTACCATTTGTTGAACTTTGTGCCTTAAGAGATGATAACAATTTCGATACTTCTGCACTAATATCAATTTTACTTAAATCTCCAAGTTTATCTACAATAGCTGCTGGTTGAGGTATACTTGGTGTAGGAGATGCTGCTTGAAATTGTTCTTTTATATTAATATTTTGGGCCTTTTCAGACGGTTCAGATTCTTCTTTTGACGCATCTTTCGAAGAAAGCACTATAGTTAAATTACCGCCATCGTCATCGTCATCATCGTCTGAATACCAATCTTCTAAAATATGATCGGTACTACATGCATTGCTTTCATCTTCTACATTTTTAAAGCTATCTTGTGCAGCACGTTGTTGCTGCTGAATACGCAAAAATAATTCTTGAGCCTTTTTGGGTAAATGAGATGGAACTTCTTGCTCTTCTATGGAAGGTGAAGCTACACTTGAAATATTGCTTTGTTCATTCAATATCGATGATTCTATAATAAATAATTGTAATTAAAAAATCTATATATACACACGTTCTTATTAAAATTGATATAATTTATTTGCAATCTTTAAATATTAAATTTTAACAAAAATTCTATAACATTACCATACCTTTTTGTGGTTCTGCAACTTTCTCTTTATCATCATCTTCAACTGGCATTTCAATAACAAGTTCAGTTTCATCATCTTGATCACTTTCTTCATCGAGCTTGGACTTACTAAGATTTGCAACTTCATCAGCTATACTAACTACAGGTGGTGGTTTTTTTGAAGATCTTAACACCCTCAAGTCTATATCCTTTGAATTATTATCATTAGAGGATGTATTTTTTTTCTTTGCCTGTAAATTTATAATAATAAACTTATTAATACGAATGAAATATTTCCACAATAAATTGTATAACAAATTTGTCTAACGTGTATCTTACTTGTGCTAAAATTTCATCTTCTTCTACATCTTTTGTAAAATCTTCTTTATCTTTGAATTTATTTACAGTTGTTTTACTAGAATCTGCATTAGTTTCAGTGTAAAAATCCATGCTTGGGACACATGGTTGCAATATTTGATTTTGTTGCAATTGTTGCTGAGTTGCTAAACCTAAAGCAGCATTAGGCAGTTGAATACCTAGATCATTAGCTGATTGTAATAACATAATTTGTTCATATGGTACTCTATCTTCATCTGATCCCCAACGTGTTTTCTTTCCAGAAGGTTTTCTTTCCCTAACAGTGCTTTTCTGTTGATTGGATGTTTCTTCTATAATAATAATTAAAATATTAATATTTGATATATATGTTTGATTCTTTAGATCTTTAGACTTTTTTGATCCTGATCAATCATACACATGCATACCTTTTTCATCCTTGTTTTCATTTTTGTCTAAAGTACTTATTGGTGCAGGAACATTCAATTCAAATAAACTGGGAATTTTTGGATTCGTTGTATCTTGTCCTTGAGCAAATGATATAGCTGTATTACTTATCATTAACGATGCTCTTTCTCTACTCAAACGTGGAAAGTCCCCAAGAATTTCTTTTGGTGCAGTTTCAAGATGTTTTAAGAGAATTCCTTTTACCTATAATAATATTTTATTATATATAATCAAATGTTATATTGCGAGAAACTTAGTTTACGAATGTACAAGACGAGCAAAAAATGTTAATTTGATAAACGAGCAATGTTTTGTCATACAAGCAATACGAATAAACTTGTCGTCTAACAAGCGTATTTGTACTAATAAGTAAAATGTGTATTAATTTGTTTAATTTTTACTTATTATTTTGTATTTTATATCATTTTTATATCAATAAATAATTGTGAAACGAATTATCCGATTTTCCAATACATATTTCTCATGATAAAATCCGCTTTGATATACGAATGTTTTGAATTACGAGTACATTTTTGGAACGAATTAAGCTTGCAAACTGAGGTTCAACACTACACAATATTTTTATATTAAATTTTTATAAAATATACTTTTAATTTTTTTCTCTATTAATAATTCTTATTAATTACCTGCTCATTTAAAGGTTGATGCGAAAATTTACAGTTATCACCTTGATGACATTTCAAACCAGTATGGAAGAACTTACATGGAAAGTCATGGTGCATATAAAGACATTTGTCCCTTTTAGCACAACAGTCCATAAGATAAAACTTGCATAGTTCCATCTTTCTAGGAGGTAAAGCATTATGTGAAAAGGGACAATCATCTCCTCTATGACATTTTCCTTGCATATAATACAAACATATAGATTCTGGATCTTGTCCATGTTCATTAGTTTGAATTCTTCGCCCATTTCTTTCATTCCTCAATTGTCCACGCCCTTTATTTTTTCCACCACGTTCATTTTTTCCACCTCTGCGACCTGAAATATTATTATTCATAATATACAATTGCATTTATGTTTTTTGTAGCTATGCATAAATAAAAATTATTTTAATAAAAAAAGAGTACCTCCTCCTCCTCCTCTTCCATTACCACCACGTTGCTTATTCTCATTTTCTCTGTGTCGGTTTATACTGGGCCTTTCTTCATAATCAGAATTACTATCAAAATTTTCATGATCATTAGTATGTCTAGGAGAACTATTATCTTGAGAATCCTTTCTAACAGGAGAAGCGCCTCGTACAAAAACCATTTCATCGTCATCTTCATTACCATTCTCATCGTCACTTAATTTCCGTTTCTATAAATATTGTAAGAAAATTATCAATAATACTGTAAAAAAATTATCAGTAATATAGTAAATAAAAGTTAAGCCTAAAAAGAAATATTACAAGTAAAAAAAAAATAGTTCATAATGTAACCTTTTGATCTTTTGAACGATCTTCATCTCGCTCATCACGCACTCTTTTCCTACTTTTATTTCTATTAGTTTTACTCTTTGATTTTGAATCTGTATTTCTACCCCCATCTTCCTCAAGAGCTGCTCTAATAGCTTTCTCCACATCACCTGCCCAATCATCTGATGGATTTTTATACTTTGAGTATCGTTCATGTTTAGTAGTTGTTCCTTGAATAGGTTGCTTTTTGTTTTTATTAAACTTAGAATCAAAATTTTTATTCTTTGATACATCTTGTTTTGGAGGTGGCTTAGCAGGTTCAATTATTTCTGTCTGTGCACAAGTAACTGGCTCGTCATCTTCATCAGAAGGAATTTCTCCATCTTCCAAGTCATTATCATTATTACTGTAGATAAAAAAAGAATACATAATTGATAATTAGAAAATATTCAAGCAATGCATCATCAATAGTAATAGAATTTTTTTATCTGTCGATACATATAATTTATCAAATCGAATGTATATAGAATGTCAATGTCTACAGCAACAACAAATATGCTTCATAATTAATTCGAATAAATCTTACTACATTATTTTATATGAATTTATATAACAATTAATACTTGAGAAAGCTTTGGATAGTTTAATATGCATGTAATCAAAAAAGTATAAATATCTCTCTATTAGATTTTCTATATACCAACAATGTTTTAATAAAAGCCTATGAGAAAAAATCACTTTAATAGAAATTTTATACGTATAAAATAAATCTCAAATCTAAAAAATATTTATTTGTAATCTAATAAGTGTTCTAACTTATACATTAAAAACATTGATATAATAATTAACAAAATGAGATTTTCCTAAAATCTCATTATTTATGAATCATCAATAGAATAATATAATTTTATCAAAGCCATTTACACATGAAGAATAAATATATGTTGTGATATTCTATGTATTAATTAAAATACATGTATCTTATTAGGAAAATCATGTGCTTGAAGATATCATGTAAGATAATTCGAATAAATATAAATAGTTTCGGCTAATTTCTGAATAACGAAAAGTATCATCACAATTTGTATACTATAAAGTTAAAGGCATAAATGAGAAGAAATAGGTATTCTCCGATACTATCACCTTATCATAATTATTTATTAGCGATGATTTTGCATGCAAATAGCATTTCTTTAATCAAAGAAAGCATCCTCGTAAGATCGTGAAAAGTTCATTATTATTGTCAAGGACAAATTGCCAGTTAAGAAAATCGAAACTACATGAGTTAGGTAAAGAGAGGCTTTGAAAAAATTCGCAGTCGAGTCGACTATAAGCGAATGAGGTTGCCAATACTATCCAAGCTGAAAACATTAAATACGTTTGTCGGAAACGACTAATGGCATTTAACACGATAAAAACGATCAATGACTTTTATCTAAAAGAAACGCTTTCTCTCTTTCCTTATACTCGTATTTCTCACTCCCTGCACAGACTAAATAACGTATTCAAATAAATAATAATAAGCGATCGAAATTTCGTTTAAGAAAAATTAATTAACACAAAAGAGTTCGAAGAAAAATAATTGAGAAAAATCAAATTCTTCGAATAAATCCGTCGTCTTTTCGTAGCACAAATGACGACGCACACAAAAATAAATATACGTATATTCGTAAAAGTGCGCGCGAGCGCACGCTTAATAATAACGTATTTAAATACGTCGTATAATCCAAAAACGTATTATTAAACCTTGTTACTACGAAGTCACGTTATCAATACTCCGTTGTATTTCTCTCTCTATCTCTCTCTCTCTCTCTCTCTATGTCCTTCTTCGTTTATCTTGAAAAACAAACAAAATCAAAAAGATAATAAAAAAAAATCCAAAATAATCGATTCAGTTACCTCACCGCAACTAAGTCTCTTTTAACATCATCATATAAACATTCATAATCATCGTCATGATTTTTTATCATCATCATGATCTTTCCTTCATAACTCTATAAGCATAAGATACATCATTTGTAACATCACATTTTTTATGAAGCATTATTGTCATCGTTGCAGCATCGCTGATAACGTTTAAAAAGTCAATGTCATCGGCATCCGTCCAAAAGTTTCTTCGGACACACAGCGATGTGTTCATGGCGTTGTGTCGTTTTTCACACGACGCGCGCGCTTATTTATATGTATATACTTTTTTTTAAAAGCAAAGCGCACATACGATACGTTTCTGCGTTTATTTGTGTGTTATGTGTGTATGTTGTATGTGATTGACATGACGCAATACACGCGCGTATTCGTCCGTATACGTGATATTTAGTTTAAGATTGTGTGTCGTAATATATATACATGTACGTGCAAGTGGTAGAACATATAAATTCGATATCAACAAGACCGAAAAAGAAAAAGAAGAAAAGCATAGAGACTCTGTCCTCTCTCTCTTTCTCTCTCTGTTTTTTTACTCTCGTCAAACAATAATATCGAGTTTTACCAGATACAAGTTTTAACTCGTTTGAATTTAGCATTGAAAATTCTCTCGCGATTGGCAGAGAGCAGAGAAAAGGTATTATTTCGTTATTTTGCGTAATTCATATTTCCTAGGGCGCGAGTTGAAATTTAAAAAAAAAAAAAAGAAAAAGAAAAAGAGCGTTACGCGAAGCGCGCTATTTGCACATATTTCATAAAGAGTAACATATATCTATATCACATGATATAGAAACACATGTATATACATGTATACGCGATGATATTTTACAACACATGGATACGTCGTAGGCTCGAGAAAGCAATATCATACCTCATTTTTGTGCTACATAAAAGTCTCTTTTTCCTAACTTTTAGTCGTAATCTTTCTTTCACTCCTGGATTTAAACAAGAACAAAAATTCTCGTGTTGCAACCTTCTGTCCGTCTTCGCTAGAAAATAAAGCGGACGATACAGGAAGAATTCTTAAGGCTTTTTCAAAAGAAATAAATTCGCATGTATCTGCTGCTGAATGAAGGGGATGACTAAAAGGATCCCCCCGATCATTCACGGGAAAGAAGCATCGCACTAAACGCGCCTACGTGACATGTAAGGAAACGCTGCTTGGCGAGTAGTATATGTACGTCTCAGTAGCGACGAATCCGCGTTCACGATAAAGACGACCTTGACCCCCTCCCGCCCCTTTGTAACCGCCCACCCTTTACGAAAGTTAACGCCTTTGTACGCTTTTATGAATAATTCCAAGAAAAAAAAAATCGTTTTTCATAGCGCAGCAGACATTGAACGCCATGTTGCATTTCTTTGTCGAAAATTGACGCATCGACGAGAGAAACATATATATCCTATCTCCAAGTAACGTCCTAATTAAAAAAAAAAAAAAATAGATCAACGAATGATGTCTCTTCTTTCCTCTTTTTCTTCATCTACCCTTTCTCTTTCTCTCTGCCTTGACTCTTTTTCCTTTTCACATCTTTCGGATGAGAACAAATATTGACTAAAACGAATTCGCGAGAGGACGAAGCCTCGATGTGTACATTTACGAATATATATGTTGTATGCATGTGTGGGTGTATGTATATATGTATGTATAATGTGTATGCTATGTATGTGCTCGCAGGGAAGAAGACGATATATGTATATATAAACGTCACGTATATGCGTTCGATTAAGTATGTAGTGTAAGAGCAGCGAATAGTAATACAGTAGAGTAGAGTAGAATAGTAGTAGTAGTAGTAGTAGTGGTGGTAGTAGTAGTAGTAATAATAAAAGTAATAGTAGTAGTAGTAATACTAATATAGTAGTAGTAGCAGTAGTGGTAATGTATATAGTAGCGATAGCGACAGTCCGTGTAAAAATTACGTCTGTTTCGTCATTGAATAAAAAATGTGGAGGCAAACCTTTGGATTAGAGTCTCGGCCACGGAAACACTCTCTAATGCCATTGTTTTGTCCCGATCGATCGTGTTTTGTACCATACGATATACCACTGTGGCCCGAAGTTGATCATTCGATCGATAAGCGCGACCACACACGACGGATCTTTGTTCGTGGATTCGCGTGCCTGTGTATGATCATTTGAGACTTTGAAAATAACTTAATAATGAGCAAACAAACTCAAAGGAAGTCCCGATTGTCCGTTTCTATCTTTCTCTATCTCGCTTTCTCTCTTTATCCCTCTCTCTTTCTCTAGTTCTCTCTCTCTCTCTCTCTCTCTCTTTCTCTATCCGTGCCTCTATCTCCCTCTATGCTGTCAGTCTCTATTCATGCGAGCGCGAGCATATTCCCACGAACAAAAATATTGTAAATTTTTGGAATAAAAAAAAAAAAGAAAAGAAATTCTTAGCCTCTTTCCCAGCCCGAATTTATAAGTCTGCTTTTAGAACGGGCCTCGTTTCACCAGACGCTTCTTTATCTCTTCTCTCTCTCTTTCACACAGAGAGAAAGATAAACCTTACTGACTATACATATAGATATAGATATCTTCCTAGAATTCTTTCGTATTGATATCGCACTTAAATTTGATAAGACATTTTCACTATATCTCTCTGTCTCTCTATTTTTTAATCTATTTTATTAACTAACTAGAAAAGAAAATGGCGCGATACTTATCATGCCACGTCATTCCTGTTTACGTGGCACATGGAACGACCATTGTTCCTATCGGATTTTCCCGTTATGTACCTCTGTTACGCGTAACAAAATTTGACGAATTTTGGTGGGATGCGATAGTATATAGTGAGAGACGGTTAATCGTAAATAAAAACGAAAAACTAATATGAATAAAGTAATTATTTGAACGCGTTTAAGATAAATCTATGAGAATAAAATGTATAATTCGGACAAAGGCCACGGAAAGCTTCCACTTCGCATCCCGACGTGATCAAATTTGTCGTCCTCCGTTCTTCTCTCCGTGACGTGGAGAGGGGGGGCCAGAAAAGGGATAGCATCTATAGATGCTCCCTTCCTGAAAAAACGACCGCAAGAGGGCGAGGCGTTCAATGATTCTACGTATTTCTATATATATTATATATAATATTAAGTCCGATGTATTTTCGTTATTCTTTTAACGCGTCGATTGTTATCAAAGCAAAAATTGAAACCTTTTTTAATTCTAATCGATTCACGGATTCGCGCGATTATCGTTTTATGAATTTCTTCGTCGGTGTAGTCGGTAACAACGACGCGACAATGACGTTACGCGTTTTTTTTTTAAGAAAATCTAATTAATTGTTCTCTCTTTAAGTCTCTCTTTAAATCTCTCTTTCTTCTCTTTCTCACTCTCTTTTTATGTTGATAAGAGAGGAGATAATGAACGTTTGTATGAACGAGACTAGCGGCCGTAGACAGGCAGACAGGCAGGCGGGCGAGCGGGCAGGCAGACAGGCAGACAGGCAGGCGAAGAGTACGATTATCTTTCGGACAAAGCGTTACTACTAATTGTCAGCAAAGATAGTATAAAAATGTAGCAATTGTGAGTACAATGAGCGAAAACTTCAAATATCAAACTAAACATGGCCACATCTGGAACTATTCTGAGCGGGCGGTTGCACGAAACCTGGGAAAGCGGTCGAGCAAGCGGGAGCAGGTCAGGGGTGGGGAGTCTAGCTACTTTCGCTCCCACCAATCGTAGGACGCACGTATAGATCACGTGCTTCTCTACCCTTTATTTGGCCTTCCCCCTAACCTACGCCCCATTACTCTCTTCCCACTCCTTCCGTTCTCACTGACGCTCTTTCTTTACGTTCTCCTCTTCTCTTCTCCTGCCGCCATGTTTCCATCACCGCCCGTTCCGTTAGTACGCGTCATTCTGTGCAAAAGAAATTCCTGAAGTTGCCGAGATCGTTCCCTCGTCTCTTCCAACGGAATGGCGGGCTTAATAGTATCTACTACCTGTTCTGAAAACATTTAACCTGAAAATTGCTACTTTCGAGCAACGATCGTCACGGTTATCGAATATTGCATAAACAGAAAAGCGCGCTTTGTTTCGAAATACAGACAATGAACATTCTTTTGTTTTTAATTATCGGTTACAATTGTATTACTCTCATTTAAACTAAATCTATATATGTATTGATTATTCATCATTTATACGTATTAACAGAATATAAATTTGAAATAGAAAATGATAAAAGTTATTCATTGAATTAATAATTTTATCTTAATAAGAGGGAAATATATATAAATAGCATAGAATATAAACAATATATTTTTCTCTTATTTTGTATAACGTAGTTATATTTTATAATACTGTACAATAGTTTGTGACTTGCGTTATAAAATTATATAAAAACAGTTGATTATTAAATATAATTTTAAATAATCTTAACACGTTACTCTTTTACCTGTTCATGTGAACGATGATGGAAAACAAATGAAATACCACTAGACCAACATTGTCGTAATGGAATGTCTGGTAAATGTCTAGGATTTTGACTGTGTCGCCAGTCTGATAAATCAGAATTACAATCTGATTGTTCTGGTGGACCTTTTACTTCTATTCCATTAACACATCTTGTACATTTAAACCTATAAAATATAGCAAAAGAAATACAGTATTCTAGACAACTTTATGATCAATTTTAAAACATTTTTTAAAACTTACTTCGAATGTGTATCTGAAACTGTATTTTCTTCTAATTTAAATAAGTCACGAAGATCGTTCAAAGTGAAATGTCTCGCAACATCATCTTCTTGATCAACCACCGTTGAACTCAATGCTTTTTTATGCGCTTGCCTTTGAAAGATTTTCTCCTCTATTGTGCCAGTCTATAATAAATATAATTAGATATTAACATTTTGTAAGTAAAAAAAATTATGATTATTGCATTGCTTACACAAAGAAAACGATAAACAAAACATGGTTTTTTTTGACCGTCTCTCCAGACTCTAGCCATAGCTTGATCATCATTCGCAGGATTCCAATCTGGATCAAACATTACAAGACGATTTGCTCCAATAAGATTTAGACCACATCCACCAGCTTTAGAACTTAGCATAAATATAAAATCATCACTGTTTGGATCGTTGAAACTATCTACTATTTTTGATCTCTTTTTAATTGACATGCTACCATCTAATCTCACATATTTGTAACAACGCTTATGAGATAATTTTTCGAATAGATCAAGTGTCTGTGTATAATTAGATACAAGAACTATTTTGTCACGTGTTGTAGATTTAATGGAAGCTAAGAGACAATCTAGTACCATAAATTTTCCTGATAATTCAGGTAAAATTTCCCTACAATAAAAAAAGTTTACATAGAATATATTGTATAATTTATAACATAGAATGTATTAGTTAAACGAATATACTTTGTATTGTAATTTGATGGCAATAATTTCGAAGCATTTTCGAATCCGTCTGATTTCTCCATTATTTTATCGTATACTAAATCAGGATGACAACATAATTTTTTTAATAATGTAATTGCAGACAGTGCAGAAAGAGTTCTTCCACCTTTTTTAGAAGATTCAGAGTTGTTTTCTAAAAGCCAAATTTTTAAGAGTATGGCAATAAATATAGTTTGATTTTATTATGAAATAAAAATCTACCATAAGAGAAAAATGAAATGTGATACCTTCCATAGACTTTTTTATACTATCGCTTTGTATAAAATTTTTATAAAGATCAGTTTGCAATTTTCCCATTTTTATACAAACTACTAGCTCATGTTTTAATGGTAAATACTTTGAAAGTAAAGCACTAGTACGTCTAATAAGACACTTGTTAACAATAGTCACTAACTCTGTCAATCGTTCTTGAGCTAATTTACGTTCATTATCTGTTGCTGCAGCATCTTGCCCACGAAGTATTGGTATTTCAAATTTTCGTCTAAACTCCTAAAGTTTGAATTACTTAGTGAATAACGTAACACATTATTTCGTTATTAAATTATATAATTAAACTTACCTGTGCTGTTCCTAAAAGTCCTTGATTTACAAAATGAACGAGAGAAAAATATTCCAAGAGATCATTTTGTATAGGTGTTCCACTAAGTAATACTCTTCTTTTAGCTTTTAGGCCCATAAGAGCTTGATATGTTTGATTTTCTGAATTTTTCAAACGATGCCCTTCATCGCATAATACAAGGCCAACTTCATCTTGATGTAAAACATGTGCATGTAATCTAAATGTTTCATAACTAATAATTAAAATTGGATTAGCACATCTTCGTCCATAAGTTTTCATAAAACCCTTAAGCTTGGTATCAATATCAGTTTTACTTCCACCATCTATTGCTAATGGGCGAACTCTGTTGTTAAGCCATTTAAAAATTTCATTGTACCAATTTTTAACTAAGGAACTTGGCGCAACGATAATTGCTTTTTCTATCAGTGGTTTACATTCTGGACCTTAAAAATAATTACACGAATAAATATTTTTATACTTTTCATAAGGGAAATAAAAAAAATAATGTATTGTTACCTTGTTTTAATAATGTCCATAAAAGAGTAATACATTGTAAAGTTTTGCCAAGACCCATTTCATCTGCCATGATGCATCCATATGCATTTTCAATGCGTTTTCCTGTTACACATTCATACATGAATTTTACTCCCTCACGTTGATGTGGTCTTAGAATATTGCATAGTAAGGGATCAACAACTACATGTACAAGTTGTTTGGACCTAAAAAACATAAAATATTGTATATAACTGACAAATAATTTATATTTTTCCATTAATGTATTTGTCCTATGACTACTAACGGATCTAGTTTTATCCTTTCGTGTTCTGATAATTCAGGAGGTACGTAAACTACTAATGCATTAGCTTCATTGGGGTCATGTAAAGCGATTCTTGGACCAGATAAACGTATACCAAGTGTACGTCCAGATAAATGGTATCCAGGGATTGGTATTTTAAATGGTTTACTTAATAATTTTCTGACTCTTTCTTCCTGTGAATTTATCAAATATTATAATAATATTTCTATAAAATTTTATATCAATGAGATAATAGCTACAACTTACATGTTCGGATATTACACCTTGTGTGGCTGAAATATCTTTATCAGAAAGTGTCGCAGCTTTATGCTCAGGAATGCTTATATTTTTGGTATTATTTCTACATACTTTTTTGGAACGTTGTATTATGGGTTGTGTTGGTTTCACTAACTCCACAGTATTAGATACATCCAAAAGCAAAGGACGTTTACCTCTTTGGCTTGGAGCCGAGGAACGAATCTTAAATAAAACAAAAATATAATGATATTAATACGTACCAATTTTATTATTTATTATGATATAATAAATAATCCTAAATTTGTCATAAGAAGTAAACTTTTTCAATAACAGAAAGTAATTTAACAAATACATCATTCTTTCACGATAGAATTTAAACAAATAATGAATAATTAAAATCGTACCATGTTAATTATAAAGCAACTAATTATATACGAATTTTAGTCAAAAGTAAATCAGCATAAAAAAAGAAAACATTTTCTGCGTGATGTTTAACCTCATCTAAACATATTCAAATTTATAACTAAGAAAACAGTAGTAGAATCTTAAAGAAATAAGGTTCCTAGAAGTGAAATGAAATGCAACATAGAAATTAATTCATATATAGGATTATAATATTTGATATAGTACATTTTATAAACCTACGTATTTAAACAAGAATTACAAGGAATATTAATTAAAACATTTTAGCTTTTTTATATTTTCTTCATGATAATGTATTTGGTGGTAAGATTGTAAACAAGGATAGAAAATGGTAGAAGTGATAAATACCGCCAAATTCAAATAGCTTAATCTTTTGAGCTTTCTTTTTAAACTGGAATGTTTTGCAGTACAGGACAGAAAACATTATTAGCTAAAGTAGTGTTATTGTAATACAATCTAGAAGTCGTTCTTAACCAAGAAATAAATTAACATTATAGTCTAAAAATAATTTTGTATAATAACTAAAAAACATAATCAATGTATTATACTGTCACATATGAGATGCATATTTATTTGGTTTCTTTATTAATTTATTAATAGTACTCATATTTATTTGTGTAAAAAGTTTAACAACATTCTTTCTAAGTACTAGATTTTTTGACAATAACATAAAATAATATTTCAACATTTTCTTATCTTAGACTGACAGAAACGTATAACACATTGTTTTCCAAAAAGAAAAATAAATATTTTGAAGTATTAAATTACAAATTTGTGTGATGTTTTAAGGATTTAATGAAAGAAACTTGGTAATAAACTAAGAGATAAGCTTTCTAGAATTATAGGTTAGATAGAAATATAAAATAAATAAGTACATTGTAGAGTCCATTAATTTCTGTTACTAATTACTAATCGTAATTATACGATAATAAATGATACGAATCTGTCAATCTGTGTGTACCTAGATTTCAGAATTAATTATTCAATAAATAGATAATATATCAATCATAATTTACCTATCCAACATTTGACAGCTACAAAAATATATAATTCCGATATAGACTATAATTGGAAAAAAAAATTTAAGCGCCGAAACATCGAGAGTAGAAAACAAAAAAGAAACAAAAAAAATTTAAATATTGCACTACATTCGTAATAATCATAAGAATAAATAGGTTTACATTGTTTTAACAATGAATGTGATCAAAATATATTACGATTTTCAGAGTGCTTATACTATAAAGTCATTTGTATTTATGGTTGGTTCCTAGTTCTCAGACATAAACTTTTGTTGCATTTTTTATATACTTTCTTTTATACTTTACATTAGTTTTAACTTTCTCAAGTGGCTGTGTAAAGTATAAAAGTAAGTTGAACAAGAGTTTAATTATTATCATTGTAATATTTATAATTAATATTAATCTTATTTTCTCATTATTATATTATTATTATTATTATTATTATTATTATTATTATATTATTGTTATTATTAACGATTTGAACTAAACAATCACGCATTGAATTTAATTACTGTTGCTTAGACAGCCACTTTCTGTACTGTAGCCTTTGTTTCACTGTACATATATCTTAGTATTAAAATCTAATTAATCTAATAAGTAAAGATCACAAGTATTTATCTCCAACAGTTCAAGATTGAATCTAAGGCAGACCACAGAATTTTATTATGCAATGGATTCAGATGAGACTGTATAAAAATTGACCTTTAGCAAGAGACGTAGTGTAATTGCGATAGACACTTTTTCTGATACAATACTGTTTGATTTATAAACACGACTTTTAACTATTGTAGATATTTATGTAAAACAGTGATTTTAATACGAGATATATATTTAACGAATCTGTCATTAAAAGTAGAATTTACTCGAATCACCAAGACTCTGGCTAAAGGTTAATATAAAAATGGCATTTTTACCATAGAGAACTGTTTTATATATAATCCACTGTTGAATGTAACTTGCGTTTTTAATGAACTATTATCTTTTTGTAGACTGAGTGTAAAAATATATTAAATTCTGAATTTTATATAATTAGCCAATTATAAAAAGCATATAAATTTGATGCAAATTAAAGTGCTTAAAATACATGATTTACTTGCATTTAAAAATGTAATGTTACTTGTATGTTATTAATAACATCACAATTATCGAAAGAAATTTTTGTGGTCAAGTCCTTAATAACACCAATTTATATGTGATAACTTTAGGAATCCTTTTAGTCTTATTACAGTTATGCAGAGAGAAGACATTCGACAAAATATTGATAATATACTCATAGTATATTGTTACATGTTCAAAATGCTATCACCTGAGCTGGATTCGCACAATCGCCTATTGTCATTCTATGCATTGCCATTTCTGTTATACCGTGATAATGAACAAAAGCAGCAGCAATTACTAATACGTGGAAGATTTGATGACTCTGAAACTAAAAACCATAATATTTTTTAGCTTTTTAAGTTTACACAGATCGAGTTTATAAATAAATAACTAAATATATGGAAGAAAGAAAATGAATATCAAAGAATCATAAAATAAAATAAATAATATAATAAATGTTTTAACATTTACCCAAATATCAAATTTTCCAGGGAAAAATCGTTCAGGTACTCTTAATGCATAAAACAGTGCACCCAAAATATACAGACTTCCCATTAGTATCAACCAGCCAAGTGATGCTTGACTAATTGCTTTGAACCAGCCTTCTGTTATAGCATAATGAACAGCAGGTATTACCTACGAAATATTTTAAGTTACAAAATAACAATAATTTATTATGTGATAAACACTTTATATTATCATTTTCTTATTTTATATTATATATGGGAATACATACATATAACCATACAGATAGTACTTACCCCACTAAGGCCAAAACCCATAAAAATGCCAGCTCTAAGAGGCCTATAATTGGGTTCACCAAATCTTTCCCACAATGATACTACAATACTTGTTATACCAAGCACAACCACCACGGATAAATAAATAAGTTTAGGTTGGTAGTCACAGTAGAAACCGTAATAAAGCCATGGTACAAAACTACCCATGATGAGCATAGCTATTCCACAATAATCTAATTTGGAAAATAATTTCCCTACACATTCGCTGTGGCAGTGAACTGTATGAAAGGCAAATGACAATCCTAAACAAATGATAGCACCTGCAAAGAAGGTACCGAATACTAATTTTTCCTCCAATTGGATTTCTATTGGAGGTTGCGTTAGGAAAAAGATAGCTATGCCAATAAATGCCACACAACCTACAAAAAAATAAGTATTATGAATATATATAATAATAGAGGATTCATTTCTTATTAAATTATTTCCCAATACAAATATAGAATATTTTCCTGAAATATTTTAATTTACCAAGTAAATGTGTCCAGATGTTGCCAGTTTCTGTATGAATACGAAAAATACTTCTGAAGCAAGCATAAAATGATGGTAACGGTGGTCTATGACCAGCATGTAAGAAATCGTTATCTTGCAACCACCGAGGTAAATTTCTAAAATGACATTGCTTCCAAGATGCTTCCCAGACCTATAATATGCTATTATTAGTTACAAACTAATTTATAAAAACTAAATTTATATCGCTCTGTAAAAATTAAGATTAATAGAAATTTATTTAATATTTGAATACTTTACCTTACGAACAAATTCCTCAGCTTGTTCAGCAGCATTATGAGCCAAGGCACCAAGATCAATTTCATCACTTAATACTCCTGCTTTTAATACTTCTGTCATCTAGAATTAAAAATGATTATTGTAATATAAGAAAGACATAAATATTTTATTAGTACAGTACCTCACAATCCAAAAGATGATCATCTTCAGGAGTAGACGGAAGGGGACATCCAACCCCATCCTCTTCTTCTGCCAAACAGCTGGCATCATCGTCTTCTAATAATTCTTTAACTTCATGCAGACCTGGAATTTCACTGTTTAGCAATATACGGTCGCTCCATGGTATTCTATGACGAAGTCCTAAGTCTCCTGATGTATTAGGATTATTATCTTTGTCTTCGATAATATCATTCTCGTATTGCGACATATTTTAGAAATTTTATGTCCAATTCTTAACCTACAAGATAATATAACCATTTATGTACCCAATATTTATTTTCCTTTTTTTTCATAAAACAATCATTTCTATATTTTCATATTAATACAAAAAAATTGACTACCACTGATTTTGAAATATAACGAATTTAATATTGTTAATATAACATTTAGAAATTTATCGACGTTTAATATAATTAATCGAGAGCGAACGTAATATGTAAGATGTTCAATATTAAATTGACAACAATGCAGTTGTATTCTTGTCACAGCTGATAAAATCGTAATTATTAAATAACATAGTATTTTAGAAATATTGAATATTCATTTTAATTGTCACTTTTATACTACGTAGAGGTTACAACTTCTTACATAAGATGGTATAGTAATTATATATTTTTAAAGAATTAAACGGTATATGCTTTAACCTTGTTATTTTTGAGCTTATCACTACTACGAAACTGTTTTACTGAGTATGTATAATTTCCATGTATTCGATGAAACGTAATTAAATTTCGTTTTATTGAGCAAGAATTTACCTAAATATACTTATATATGTATCAATAAATCAAATCTATGCAGATTACATAAAACATAGACCAAAAAAATGTTCAGATCAAATAAATATGTATATATATATATATATGTATGTATGTATATATATATATACGTAATACAACATATATTACCTTAATAGGTATTAATATTGTTAAAATTAATTTGCGTTGTACCTGTTGCGTGGTAAATATTTTCCCAGTTTATTACATTTGAGTATTATAATATCAGTAAGGAATTCTAAAAAGATGTCAGCAAGTTGAACACACCAACTACGAAGTTTTTGTGTCAACGGAATTAGCAACTCTGCCTGTTACTACCGACAGAATCCGAAGACGTCAGATTACATATAATATACCACGTGCATCAAAGTATATATATACATATTACACACACACGCACGCGCGCGCGCGCGCGTACGCAATACATAAATTATATATATATCTATATAAGTAATATAATTGGTGTGTGCATTACTGTTGGAAACTTCTAGAGAAATACTTATTTCATTATAAAAACCATTTAATAATTTTTTGTGGTCGAAGTCCAAAATTTTGTCATTAACGTAATTTAACCGTTATCTTTTGAAGATAAACTTTATGTACTATGCAAAACAAAAGAATTAAATACGGCGGAATTTTAAATGTTTTCTACGGAGTAAATAAAATGAAAATTGAATATTGCGTAACTAATCTAATACATTATACACATTCAAAAGTCAAAATTATTAAAGACAATTATCAAATAATATATATTAACATGTAATAAATGAATATTTTTTTTTATTAATATTGCGAAATATTTTGAAGTAAAATTAATTTGACGAAATGTATGTAGTAAATATTGTGACTTAAGGCTTACGTTTTCCACACAAACGATGTGTGATCGAATATAATTTCTATTAACAGGACACTCCATATAAGATCTAATAAGGAATATTAAACAACGAAATGTGACGTAATGACTTCCATAAACAATATATTGGAAATGATAAAGAATTAAATGTTTCTCTTTAATGCGCGTTGTTTAATATCTTTGAAAACTGCCCTTAATGTTTTGTCCTCAGAAACGTATTCTGATTGGTCGTAGAAAAAATATGTTGAATAATTTTCTTCACTTAGGTTGATAATTTCTGTAAGTAATGTGCAACTTCTACAAATGACTTAAAGATGTATACTTATGCTACTTTTAATATATAGATAGGAGTATTTTTTAATTTTATATATGTCAAAATCTATTGTATATTTGAAGTGAGTTTAATACTCCTTCAATGTTTTTTATTTGTCTTTAACTATGATTGAATTGGAATGATTGACAATACGTTATTTAAGTGAATCATTTCTATTTATTACAGTATAAATAGATACAGAAAATGTTACTATTTATTAATAATTCTTATCAGATGTATGTTTGCAATTTATTGATAAAACAGTTCTTTTAAAATGTTTTTTATAGCAGATTATAATACATTTCTCAATTATGTGATATTTGTTTCTATTAAGTATTATATTTTATTATATAATATTTTTTTTGATACTTTCTGTTATTATGAATTAATAAATTAATTTAAAAGGACTAATTTAGATGTCAAGTCATATACTTTTTCATAATTAGAAGTATGATGCATTTTCTGTAAAGATGGATATAGAAATTTTATCAAGATATACTTACATAGCATCAGTCGTTGCTATTTATTGGTAAGTAATGGTTTTATATATAATATAGTTCTTGTTTTAATGAAATAATAAAAAAATATTAAATTATTTTTTAGGATTGTATCAATTTTGACAGTCTTTGTAAATAAGGCACTGCTGTCTAGTAAAACTGTAAATTTGGATGCACCATTATTTGTGACATGGTTCCAATGTATTGTAAGCGTTGTTATATGTGTAACTCTTAGTAATTTATCTATATTGTTTCCAAAATATCTTAAATTTCCCAATGGCAATCCGTTTAAAAAAGAGACGATTAAAAAGGTACTATTTTTAAATCTATTGTCTTAATTCTATTATTAGAATTTAACAGATATTATTCTTATTTTATAGATATTGCCATTGTCCATACTTTTTACTGCAATGATAGCTTCAAATAACTTATGTTTGAAATACGTTGGAGTTGCATTTTATTATGTGGGCAGATCATTGACTACCGTGTTTAATGTTATCTTTACTTATATAATTCTTGGTAAGAATTGTGTCTATATAAATACTAAAAATATACTTAAAAAATACTAAACAAATTTTGCTTTACATTAACAGGACAAAAAACTTCAATGAAGAGTATTTTATGCTGTACTATGATTGTCGCTGGATTTTGGCTTGGCGTTGATCAAGAAAATGTTGCAGGTTCTTTGTCTGTTTTAGGAACAATATTAGGTGTAGTTGGATCATTAACACTCTCTTTATATTCGATTCATACAAAACATGTTCTTCCTGCAGTAAATCAAAATATTTGGTTACTTTCTTATTATAATAATTTATACAGTATTTTCCTTTTTATACCCTTAATGTTATTTAATGGCGAACATTGGGAAGTTTACAATTACGACAAACTTGGAGAACCTTTTTTTTGGAGTGCAATGGTCATAGGTGGTATTTGTGGTTTTGCAATTGGTTATGTTACAGCTCTTCAGATAAAAGTAACATCTCCTTTAACGCATAATGTCAGTGGTACTGCAAAAGCTTGTGCACAAACTATTTTAGCAACATATTGGTTTAACGAACACAAGTCATTTTTGTGGTGGACTAGCAATGTTATTGTTTTAAGTAGTAGTGCAGCTTATGCTAGATTTAGACAACTTGATTTAAATGCTGAGTACAAAGCAGAAAGATTGCTATTAAAAGTATAATATTATAGATTATATAGTAGGATACGATTAAAGAGAGAAAGTTCCTACTTTATTTTCATTTAGTATAATTTATTTAACAGTTAAACTATGAATAATTTTTTTTTATAGTAAATATAATAAATAATATTATTATGTGTGGTATTATATTATAAAATAATGTAATATTCATAAATATTTATGTATACTTTATATCATTGTATCAAAATTATATAAAAAGTAAAAAATTTCAAAATCTAGATGCAAGACCGCCTCCACGACTATCAGAATGACTTGTTATCAAATCTCTATGTTTTATAATAGCATTTACACTTTTTGATATTGAACTGGCATCAATATTTGAAACAGGCATTGATAAATTTGATTTATTTTGTAATACTGTTTTTAATATGTGTGATTGATCATTTTCTATGCTAAGACCATCAGATAAAAGATAGTATCTAAAAATAAACAGTATATATATATGTATGTATGTATATATGTATAGTTTAAAATGGATATACCTTGGATGCTCAATGGCAGTAGAAACATTTAAGCCACGTACTATCAAATGGTATAAAAGTTGACTACTTAAAATTGTATCATCAGTTCCTAATACTCCACGTAATTCACACGGCTTTTCTTCATTATGGAAAATAATTGGAAGTAGAGTTGATAAATCGTTATCATTACCAGTCTTATCTAGTAAAAAACCAGTGCCAGTCATGTGAATTGATCCTAAAGGTGCACTTAATCCACTGTATAATTTAAATTTATAAATTTAATATATATTTATTTTTTGTATTATATATAATAATATAGAAAAATACTAACGTTAAAACACTGACATAAGTATCTTGTCCATCCATCACCATGACACCACTGTATCTTTCTTGTTCAACTAAAACAAATTGAATTAATTAGCAAATTTATAATTCTTTTTATAAGTTATGTTTATTACCAACCATTTTTTATCATGTCTGATGACCTTTCATTAGAATGCAATAATGTTTGAGCAACAAGAGCCATAGTTTCAGTCTTTGATGCCATTTCGAATGATATTTTGAGATCTTCTAGTGCATTTATAGAAGTTTCAAAATCAAATACACCTGAAGGATAGTATAATGAATGTTTATAAAAGGAAGTCTTTTTTGCTATACTTATCTCAGGTTTGTAATTTGCCAATTGTAATAATAATTCCTCCTTTTTAACTTCATCACGTAAAAGTTTCAATGACAAAGTCCCATTGTATAAAACTAAAAAGAAAATTATGTTACATGTTATGTATATATTATCATAAATTTATATAATAATGAATTTTTAAATTTTTTACCAATTGTGCCATTTTTTGCAACAGCATCTAACGTATCTGCAAGATCATTTAATCTTAAAATATCACCAGCATTTATATGACCATAAAGCATCCCATAGTCGCTATTATTTGATAATTCATATTCTAATTCTTTTGATATTACAAATCCTGTTCTAGCTAATTTTGCTGCTGGTTCTATAAGTTCATTCCATGGTAAAACTCCTTTTAAAATATGAGCGAATTCTAGGCCTTTCAAAACAGCAGGTAAGCGTATTCCTAGTGTACCAAAAATACCTATATTTTATAGTTAATAAGAATGATTAAAATCGATCAAACCATTAACGATTTTTTGAATACAATTTTGATTAATTTATACTGACCTCCAACAGTATTGTTTGCAAAATTGATAACTAATGGTTCTGATTTATCTTTATGACTATATAATATCATATAGCCACCTCTGAAGGAATTAAAATTGTATATATATATTTAACAATATATATTCCTTATATTACTTACCCACCAAGACCTGTCTTATGTGGAGCTACTACTGCCATGCATACAGTAGCTGCTATAGCTGCATCTATTGCATTACCTCCCTTTCTCAATATTTTAGTACCTATTTGCGAGCAATTAGTGTAATCTGTGGCAACAGCACCATGAATACTACCATTGGCCTAATAATAAAAATTAATATTTATAATTTTGTTTGAGATCCTTATAAAAAAAACAAATATATATTTGTTTAAAATATGTTAATATGTATTAAAATATGTACCTGCAGTAAATTACTAGCGTAAACCAATTGTAATACTAGTATAGTTGTTATAGCGAAGGATAAAATAGCGAAACAACATACGATTAATTTCATACCACCTCCACAACAGTGGCTTAATTTACATTTGTTAGTTTTGTCCTGTGTCAAGGGACATTCTTCTGTTAATCCTTCTAAAAATTTAATGTTTATCCAAAAAAAAAAACATGATCTGTTTTAATAATTGATTAAGAAATATTTTTAATATTTTTTGAATATATAATTTAACTTTATTACACTTACGTCTGTCGCAATAACTCATTTTTCGAATTGATAATTATGCGATTAATTTTAAAGAGCATCTATGTTTATTTTAAATAATATTGCTTCCTTCTATGTAAATAGATGTTAACATACTGTGTCAAAATAACTGTAAATTCGTTAACCTCATTTATAATTCTAGTTGAATCTATTTTTTTCCTTAGGCGTATCATCCGAAATTATAACAAGTTTTTCTTGTATCGTACAAAGTAATAATGTTTAAATAATGTTTGCCAAATTTAAGCTTTTGCTTTAATATCAGATTTTTGATTCAGTTTGTTTGTTTTTGTATACTTTTGCGTTGCCATAAGGTAACTCCAACGTCACTTACCAGATGGAGTTGTGATAAAGTTAAATATACAACTTACTATCATACAATTAGAAATTAGAATTGTATAAAAAAATTCTGTAGCACTTGTATTGAATTGCCTGAAAAATTTGTGCCGATTTTTATATCAAATATATATAATTTATAAATCGACATAAATCCAAGCAACTCATTATTTTACTCACCAGTAAGCTTATGAAATATAATACAATCAGATATTTTTTTTAAATAAATGACGCAATCGTACAACGAATAAATTGATCATTGACTCTATCAAACTACGTAGAAAAAATGAAAAATACAAATAAAAAAATGAAAAGTGAAAATAACATGAAAAATCAGTATTAGGATTTTATCGATTGAATAAAATAATAGATATTAATACATTGAGATGACAAATTTCGTTGCATGAATTCAACTATGCTTATATTCTTAGTATTAAAAATAAAGCCCGTTAAAAATGTTTCCTTTTTATTCTGTAATAACACTTTTTTTTCTTTTTTAATGATTTCACGTTCTAGTTGTACAAAAGAAGGCTGAGTTCTTTATAGAGAATAACAGTAATAATGGATGCGAACGCCATAGAGGTCTTGAAAGTTTCGCAATTTGGTGTAGCTCCGTTGCTAGGTAATTTTATGTATTCTTCTTAAGGAGAATGGTACTGACCTTCTCTTTCTCTTTCTCTCTTTCTCTTTCTCTTGATCGTTATCGTGTCACAATGGTAGTACGGTCAAGTAATTTTCAATCGTAATAACAACATGAAGTAAAATATTATAATATAACAAGGAAAAAGGGCAAGTAGCCCGAGGTGTATACGAAAGAAACCTTCGTTGAACCGTGTTTTTCTTCATTAATAGAGAAACTGGTATTCATGTTTATGCATACAAGAAGACATATCGTTTTACGATACGCAAATAAACGCGACATTACCCTGACTTGACAAGATTGTCGTCGAGTTCACATTATAATAATAATAAAATAAAATAAAATTAAAAAAGAACGCAACGCATCTTTCTGGAGTATTAGGTAATCTTACATTCTCTAGTAAAGTCAGGAACAGAATTAATGATCACGATCAATGGTTGTTACGTTTGATCGAATCGAAACAATTTAAAAAGCGTCTTCTTTTTCTTTCCATATCATCAGATTCGGACCTACGCTTATATGTTCTGTACAGTTCGTCATGAGATTTCTGAAAATGTAATCATAATTTTCTTGATACGATGAAAAACTATAATATCATTATCTCGTCGTTCAATATACTTACAAGAAAGGATCTCTCAAAATGAATGCTCTTGGTTGCATTAATTTCAAGTGATCTCCATTGTTGCATAGAACTTGTGCCATCGTACTCTTACGAATTTCTTCCAATTGATTTATCGTGAAGGATCCTGGCGTGTTAGCATTTTCGTACCAATACCTATCGCCTGTTAAAACGATTTGATAAGACGATTACCAAATATAATGTTTTATTAGTCATTCTAATGAATTTAACGCTAAACCTACTGACATTTCAAGTATACCTATTCGTACCGTAAATGATTAAATGGCCACTTTAAAAAAAAAACATATATTTTAATATAGAATGAGATTTCAGTCAATTGAATGGTGAACAAAATAATTTTTTTTACTTGAAAATGAATAATGCACATTTCATCCCTTTTTACCGTATTTTTTATAAATTACAGAATTTTTACAAATTACAGGACGCAATCATTTGACCGCGCGTGGTAGGTTTAATGTTAAATGACAGATATTGATTTTCTATTACCCAAACGAACATTTCGGAAGGTACGTCCTAACAAACAGAGGAAAGTTGGTCCAAGGACTGAATTAGTCACTGGTGCTTCCGAGAGTGCTCCTGTTACTAAGTCTATGTCTTCAGCTTTCCTATTTCAGAAAGAAAAAACATCAACTTACGACTTTTCAAGCGATACCTTATAAGTAAACATATAATATATTTTACTTGTAAACTTGTCGTAATCTTTCGACTATGTCCTTGGCTATTGTGCCTTTAAGATCCTGAAAGTTGGTAACGTCTGGTAAACCGCAAAATGTTCGCCATTTGACGTAAGATGGTAAACCATGATCCCTGCCTTGTTGGATGATTTGAGCAGCATAATCAACGGGCACGTCGTTGCTCTTCCCATCATGGAAATACCGCTCGAGAAGGATTTCGTTCAAGCCGGGGGGTAGAGGCTTCCTAGAATGTCCCGCTGTCGCGGAAATTAGACCTTGCATCCTAGATCGTCATTAAAACCAAGTTCTCATGGGACAACTTGTCGGAGAATCTCCTGATGATTTTTTTTTTTCTTTTTTCTTAATCAAGATTTCGTAGTTATACGAAAGTTTTTATTTTTCTTGAAATGTCACACTGAATATATGCGTATACGAGGTGTAAACGAAATATTTCAACGACTTTGTAATTTTTCGATTAATTATGTATGAGAAATAATAATATTTAAAAAAAAGTCACGAATAAGAACTATAAATATCAAATAAATTTTTGTTTTTGGGGGATTAAGAACTACATTGGAATCACAAGAACCACATAATATAATATAAAGTAATTTTTGTAATTAACAAGGAATATGTTGATTATTAACATTTTAATTGCTTTAGAGACAATTTTAGAACTTTTTGATCACACCACATATACACACATATGTATGTAGGTACTTATATATATGTACCTACAGTATGTACATAAGTCCGATAAATTTCTATTAATTTTTATTCGATGACCAGCAAAGTTCGATCGTAAAAAAAAGGATACGAGTAATTTGAACTGACCTGTAGCTCCTGCTATCAATCGATCGATCGCACCTGCCTCATACAACTCTTGAGGTGCGTAAAAGGCCGAAAGGAGAGATCTTTCGCCAGATTTTAGAGCGGATCTAGAGTCCACAAGATCGAGCGTCTTCGGTGTTAATGCAGCAACGAAGAAAAGACCTGCTGAGGCTGCCGAATTCGAGAGAGTTGCATCGGTACGTGAATCGTATCCTCGAAAGTATCTTTCATGGGATAGCCGCAAGTCAAATCTTTTGATTCAGAAAAAAATAACAGGAGCGTGAAATCTTTATGAGTATACTAATAAATAATGATAATGAAAGTGATGTGGTTAATATTTCTTTCATATGTATGATAATTCGTTAGAAGCAAATTTATAATATGAACATGATAGATCTGATATCATATTGTGATATTAGTATGATTAATGTAAGATGTAACGGAATGGATAACAGCAGAAGACAGGGAGTAAGTACAAAGACATGTGAACAACTTGACAAATGGAAGTACGAGGGAGGCTCAGTGTTAAGATGAGCAATCTCTGATCGGTCCGTTGGAACCTTAGCGTTCTTATCTCTCAACGTATAAGTTGGCAAATGAACGGCAAAGGGCAGCAGACGAGTCGTGATCGACATACACGTGCAGAGATATTAATAGCTCGGCACGCTGATGCGATCAAGTTAACGGCACGTTTATACTCGATTTGCTGTCTCTTTATGGAAATGCGTTAGCGTTTCGACGCATTGCTTAGAACAGAGCAACGCCTTTAAATCCGTTGAGATCGATGTAACTGTTCGTTTACGGTTAACGAGTTACGGGACTTTAGAAGAAAAAGAGCTCTGTAAAGATTGAAAAAAGAGGAAAAGAAAAACAGTAAAGAAAAAAGAAGATAAGAGAAGGAAAGCCTACTTGCTCAAAGTTGTTTCTCCAAGTATGACAGGTAGGAACTCGTTATAAGTTATATGTTGCATTTCTGCGATGACGATTCTTCTAGCTTCCTGATAGAGTTTCTCGTCGTCCCACTGAGGATTCAACTTGGCCAATTGCTCGGCTACTCGATTGTGTTCACGAAGAAAGATTACATGCATCAATGTTAAGCCAGGATGTTCGTTCACTCTGGAATCACCACTGAGGAAACAAGGGAAAGCTTTGTTCACACTTCTGCAAGTTTCAGACTCCAGTGATGGCATCGGTAAGTTTCTTCTTTGAGTATTCAACAAGCCACCTTTGCCTGATCGCAAGGCTTTCGATGTTTCCTCCGAGCTACCGTATAACGGAGATAAATCCAAGTAAGAGGAGGCTTGATTAATCTGCTGTCGTGGACCCAGCTTGCAAGCCTGTATTTATTTGATTCTTCACAATGACGGAAGTTATTAGAAGAAGTATATATTAATTATAGGGGATACTTACATGTAAGGAATTACCAGGGTGTGGTGCAGATCTAGAATACTCCATACAGCCAATCGAATTATCGGCTTGAATGGGGAAACATTCAGGATGAAAATGTTCATAATCAACGTCGCAACATTTCAATCTAGTACCATCTGGTAGTTCCATTCTAGGTGTATGGGCTAGATCGTGAGCAAGAAATTGGGCGAATAACGCTGTAAGTGCCATTAAATATGGGTGCTTTAGATCTTGACCACCCGAATGAACACGGGAGGAGACTTCCCTGGCACTGGGTAAATTGGTTCGTGGTAAAGACACTCCATCTTGATATTCTGGTGGTAGAAATCTAACATAGGCCTCCAAAGCAGCACCCCAGGTCGGATGTAACACGTTATTGCATCTTCCAGTGTGTGTTCTATATTTTGGATCGATCTTTTTGCATTCAGACATGATCTTCAAAAAATTTGGGGGATCAGAACAGCCAAACGCAACAACTGAAGGTAGAACCGAAGAAGCTTCTTTTGAGGACATGTTCAAAGCTTCTACTAACATCACAGCCATCGTTTCGATTCGTAAAGCTTTCCTTGAAAGATTTAGAGCACCTTCGGACATTTCATGAGAAGCACCAAGATACCACGAGGGTGATCCTCGAGTTAGATGCGTCCTCGAGTTTAGAATAGTTTGTTCCGCTTGTTCGTACCTTTCCATCGAGGCATTCGTACGCCTACCCAGATCTTGCAGCATCCTCAACGGCAAGGTCGTACTCTCAGCGAGCGCCAGCAACGCGAAGAATCTGCGGATCGGAATCTAAGGATAGAAAATACCTACTTATCCACTTTCGCAGCATGGAATACTGCAAACTCCTTCCTTTTACACGTTCTTTACTAATATATCTCCTATAGGGTATACACTCTTTTTATTATTTTCCCCTTATTATTATGCAGCGATTGTCTTGGCAAATTTCAATGACCGTGTTGCACCACACAATCCGACAGTGACGTGATACGATCGTATTCGAAAGAAGACAATCAAAGGGGTGGCTAAGAAGATATGTATTGCATATATAAGGATTTGCATCCTTATGTGATATTCGTATTTGCATTGTCTTAAATAGGATCCATTAATCTTGCTAACTTTGTGAAATTTATTATCGATTCTTAGTTTATTCATTATATTTTTTAAATTCGTTAAAAAATTTACAACACTAAGTATATTCGATTTTCGAACTTCGAAATTTATTATGATCCTTAATTTATTCATTATATTCTTTGAATTTGTGAATAAATTTACAATAATAAATATATTCGATTTTTGCTATTTGTTTTAAATATTTTCACAGATTTTTTTAAATATATAGAGGACAAAATTTAACCAATCAAGAGAACACTATACATATGCACTCGATTAAGGAATATGTTCTGAAATCTTATGCGATTTTCTTTACACTAAAACGTTGCAATGGCAATAGTCGAACGTATTATTACATGGATCCTTTCGTCGTGTATCGCAATGAACTCCGAAGACCTTGTCTGTAGGATGGCATTTCGCCTCGTTCCATAGGGGCCATTGTTCGCGGCAGAACGTTTGCTGCGAACAATTTCATTCATCGCGTCGCTCGAGGCTGATTTCTCGGTACCATCGCACCTACTGATTTTTCGATGGTGGGAGTTAGTACTCATCAATTATTATATAAGATCGACAGACCAATTCGAGGTCTTCGTAGGAGGTCGAAGTTATGTCCTAACTGACATTTAGGAATCTTCCTGGTTCTTTTACCGTTTTCCTTACGTAACGACACTCTTCGCACTCCCATTATTAACAAACATCCAATACACCAGTATTTATAGAATCGATCTCTTAAGAATCGTCAATCAAACTCTTTCGCGTGATCGTCTATATTCTAATTTCTTGTTTCTTTCTATCCCGGAAAATCGTGAGACCGTAATTACAATCTTTCCTCCTAACGATCTTCAATGATACACGCGAACGGAAATATTTCATTAGAAAAAATAAATAAACAATTATTATTCATTAATACTTGTTTCTAATAATGAAAGATCGAGTGATTAATTATTATCTTGATTATTATGTTAATTTTAATTCTTAAAACTCAAAATTTCTGACATTCGAATGTTGATAATATTCAATCTCCTGTTATTATTATTATTATTATTATTTCTTTGAAACAATATGCACATGTATATACTTTATTATTTCATTATCGATCTCTATTTAAATAGATCTCATTGCTTGCAAAGAATGTAATGTGCTAACCTTTTATACGTGAATATATACATACATACATATATAAAGAAAGATTCGGAGGGAGAGCAGCAAATACAAATTGTTATAGTAACATTTTTACACACTTTGCAATACTACAATATTATAATTTTGTGCTTTTTTTTCCTATTTCATGTTAGAGAATATTTAAGGGTTTTATTAGAATTTCATTATGAGATTTGTGCTATTTGAGCAACGGGGGTAACATGATAATTCGATTTCGTACTACAAGTGCTAACTCTAATGTAAATGCCTACACTAAAGTATTGCTGCTCAGTAATTTTTTCGTTACGTTCGTCAAGAAAGGTCAGTTACGTCTTTATGCATGGAAACGAGTGAAAGCGGAGCATACTTATATGAAGTATAATAAAGACGAAGAATAAATATTTCTTTCGATGATTGTATCATCGATTAAAGATTTGTTGAAAATTAATCATCGATCATCAAGATTAACATATTTTTATTATCATTTTACATTATAGAGAAAGATAGAATATATTAGTAAAAAAATACGCATTTAGTAATCTCTACAAAGCGTTGATGTTAACGAAGCCACATGTTTTTAATTGATCCATACGCGATTAATTTTATATAGTTTTAATTAAAGCTCCTTTATGGAATGTAATTTAAATAATTTCAACTTCCTACGATCAACGATGCATTGAAGGATAGATAATCGCTATTATCATCAGTTACGATTTATCTTTTTGACGAGTTCGCACGATCACCAGAGATGTAGCATAGAACGCGCGAAGACCGAATGATCTCACGTTTCCAATATCAATTAACGTCGTCAAACTATAAAGAAACTTAGATTATTCGATTAGTCTTCGGAGAACATATAAATTGCTATCGAACTACTGAAGTATTCAAAGTACGAAAGAGGAGGGGAGAGAGAAAAAGAGAGAGAGAGAGAGAGAGAGATAAAGCTAGATATAGGAGGATTGAAAGGAAATTTAACTTCACGATAATCGAATTATTCCTGGGTAAGCAGCAGATTATTAATACTCTCGTTTTCGTTTAATCCAAGGAATGATATAGTTATCTTAATCCTTGTAGATCGTATAAATAAGATGAGAGAAGATTGATTTAAAAAATAAAATAAAAAATAAATAAAAAGAATAAAAACGAAAAAATGCGGAAGGAAAAGGAAAAAAAGCAAGAATTGAAAATCACACTCACCGCGTAGCAAAGGTAAACAACATGCCTTCGGTTTGATCTCTTTTGATGTTTCAGAGATGACGTAGAACAATAAGATAAGAACAATGTACGCGAGGGTTAGTCCGCGGAAGGCGAGAACCGTTGTGTAGTTCTAAACGCACGGTGGCATTCACGCGGCTCTCGTACGTATCGCACTTTCGCAAGAAAGACCGGAGTAAGACACCGGCAGCTTGTGCTTCTATGCCTGAGAACACAAGGAACGGGTAAACCTGAACTGAGAGCGATGCGCGAACGAAAGTAAAACTCAAGTCCGTCTGGTCTTAGCGCCTACCTAGCGGAGTGGGGCCCTCCTCGAGTCTAAGAGAGGACTAGAAGAGAGTTGACTCGTCGTAATACAGGGTGTCGACACGTTGCCGGACGTGTATATCGAAGGAACTCTGTATACAGTGCATTATTCAACTAGTAACACGTTATACGCTAAGGTAAAAGTAGCCGAGCTATGCATTAAGATACTGCGGTGTTACTATGAACGAGACCAAGGTTCGTTACGTTTCTCTCGTATTGTTTCTCGAACTTGCATATATACTCTTCTTCTTCTTTTTTATTTTCCATTTATCTCTTTATACATTATCTTACAATTGGGAGAGAAGTTCCGCCTCAAAGGTAATCGTCTATCTGTCGATTAGTTTGTGATTAGTGTCAAGTATGCACGCTCGATCACATCTACATTTTTAAATCGATCGTATAAAAAATCATGACTTGTACCCGAGCATGAAAGCTTTGAGAGTTACGTATACTGTGTAAATATATACTTGTTTTTCTTTGTGTGTGTGTGTATATATATGTGTTATTTCAAGTTCTCGCCGTACATCTTCTTCTTTTTTGCATAATACTTTAACGCTAGGTAGGCGCTGTACGGAATCGTTGCGTTATGTTAATGGATTTGCGCGGGTCTGATTGTAGCGACAAGCGTGGATTAAGATTCTTTAAAATGACATCGTGCGAACGATAGACGCTGATGGACGACCGCATAAGACACGCCTACGTACGCTAAAAATTTATCTTGGTTACGATAATATAGCCAGTGAATGTATGTCGCGTGTAGGAAGATTGGTTTCTTCCATAAGAGTAACACTTTCGCTTCTTGATGACGTTTTCTTTTTTCATAAGTGAAAACGAGTATGCATAGATTGTTAAATGTAATCGTTAGTTTAATTTTTATAGATTAATTTATGCTAGGCTGCTCGAAGTTGTTAGGACTTGGATATATATCTAGGGTTAATTATGATCATTGAAGGCAGCTGGCTATTCCACAGGTATCTTATTTCACTTTTATTTCCGCACCATTCTTGTCACTGGATACATTCTTCTGAGTTTCTTGTCGTCATTTAAATTGATTAATTAATAACGAAATTTTCTATCGTCTTTTAAGATTTCACCATATAGTTAGGGCTTTAAATTAAATGTCATAGATAATAATCTCTATGAGCGTACGTCATCTGTATTATCAAGAACTGCTCCACTGTAGGCCAGATCCCAATAATGCTCAACCTGATGCTTCTTGAAATGTTCACGTGCCATTTTTTCAATTGGACACACTTTGAATTTAATCTCACCAAAATGACGCTGCTTGCTCGTTCCCTCCCAAACGAGAACGCATTTATTCGGTACGTCATTTCCATCGTTATCCTTTACAATATCCTCTTCCCATTTGATACGATGCATCATCAATCGTTTGTATTTGCTAAGTTGTTTTGCTCCTCCTTCGACAACTACTACGTTACAATCTCGAAAAAGCATTACACAACCAGTAAGGTATAGCTGTTTTGCATTAGTTTCAACTTTGAACTTTTTCGATGCGTTGTTTACGAGATCGCGTATTCTAAAATAATCAAAGATTCTTGTATGTTTATGTATGTTTAATGTATATTTGTATTATTTTTGTCTATTTGTAACTATAAGTATGACGTATTTTAATAAATATTACCAAATAATGTAAAATATATTTTTTTAATGATATGTACCTATAAACAGCTACATGTACTCCAAGGCTGGTATCTTCTTTGAGTTTCCTTGCCTTCTTCTCTCTACGTTGTTCAGCTGTTAATCGTCGGGCTGCATTGGCATCCTCATGAGCTTTCAACCGTTTGGCCATTTGTTGTCGTACGTGAGCTTCGAATTTAGTAGGATCCTGTACTGCTTCGGTACCTAAGACTCGCATTAAGTTTGAGATTCGTAATTTGGGTTCTGGTGGAGGTTCTAATCCTAAACGAATTTTTTCTTGTTCCTCTTTCCATGCTTCTCGTCTATTCTGACGACGCAATTTTTTTCTTTCTTTTTTTGTAAGAAACACAGGCATGTAGATAGGTTTCAATGGATCAGCTAAAAAAGAAAGAATTTAAAATATAATTTCAATGTATATATGTATATTATGTTAATTTATTATAATTTATTACTTTAACAAAACATACTTGGCGGTCTCATTTGTGTTGGATGTTCTACTAAATTTGTAATCGTAGAAGTTTTGATCGTAGTTGGCTCGTCTTCATTAGGATATCCACCTGTTAATATGACAGAATCCCACCATTCAATATTTGGTACATCTTCGCTGAGAGCTTCTGTTTTCGGTGCTATTAATGCTAATTTCGTTGCTGAACTTATACCAGTCTTTCTAGCTATTTGACTAATTTCATTTTGAAGTTTTTCCAACTGAGCTTTCATACGGATTCTCTCTGCAAGTTGTTGAAATTTACCCGGTTCATGAAATTTCAATGAACGTTTATTACGTACTGCTGGCTTCACTCCAATTCTAGTATCAAAAAAGTGTGTATCTTGAATTTCTTCTGGACCCTTTGATTCTTGCAGCTGAGCTTTAAATTCTTCTCTTTTCTTTGCACGAATGTTAGCTTTTAATGTAGGCACTACCTGCGTAAGTTGTACCTCCTTTCCAGTTATGTCTACAGTCCTTCCTGATTCGTCCAAGATCAAAGGAGTCGGCTTATCTGGCACTGCGACATTACTAAGCAATCCAGAATTTAATTTGTTTCTGATTTGTGCTTGGAGCGCGGCAAGTTTTCTTGCTTTATCAGAATCTGTTTTGCTTAACAGACCTTGATTATACATACTGCCTACATTTGGCAACGAATCTCTGGCTTTGAAGAGAGGCCTTACAGGTGGTACTTCTTCTTGCTTAATAGCTTTCAATGCCCTTTTCCTTTCTTCGATCTCTCTTTGAGCATTAGCCATCATTTGCCTTATCTGAAAACAATAAAATCTATACAAACTCTTACGATATACCATACAAGTATTTTCAAATACAGAATAAATATACTACCTTATCAGCGGAAAGTTTAGTTTCTGCAGGCTTATCATTTTTAATTTCATCATCTTTGAATTTAGGTTTCTTAGCATCCTTTTCTTTTTCCTTGTCTTCCACATGATTACGCTTTTTACTCTTCTGTGCAGCTTTGATGTCATCGTATATTGCAAATATTTTCTCTGTTAATTTGGAAGCTCTTTTATCTTCCAATAAGGCGGATAGTTTATCTAGAAAAAAACAAAAAAGAACAACAATCAAAAAATAACACACAAATTATTCAATAAAAATTGAATTAGGTATATATTAGAAATCTCATCATTATTACCTGCTGTCTTACGCTTATCATAGCCAGAGGTGATACAATTCACAGCCGTAGTAACGATAGCAGGTTCACCGAAGCCGAGAAATTTATTTACGGCTTTTTCAATTTGAGGCTTCATTTCATCTATCTCTTTTTTCGTTAAATACGACATTTTATTATTTTTATATTATTTTACTATTAAAAATGAAATTTGCAGTATAAAGTGCAAGAATATAAGTATTTTCCACAACATAACCTCCTTAAACTTTAGGTTGAGAAGAACTTGTCTCAATCCACCGCTAGACGTCGTATATTCTTGCAAACGTATCGATGCATATTCTAATATATTTTTAGTTCTAATTGTAATTTTCAAATTCTTAATCCATTCTGAACACAAATTTAATTGGGAATAAGACTTACTTGTTTTAATTTTATTACAACGAATTCCTCTTAAATGAATATAGGACAAAAGATACTAGCAACCAATCGGAAGATACAAAAGATAAGATTAGGAATGCTTACATGTAAACCTTAAACTATAATATAGTGTTTTTTTTAACCATTATTGTATTATGAAAGTCCAAATATTAATTATTCCATGAATATTGATTAATTCCAATAATTGTTTATTTTGCAAACAATTGCACATAACATTGCAAATACCATTTCTATCGACCTTTTTCGATAATTCGATATATCTCGATTGCAATTTCTTGATCGTATGAACCAATGAGGAGTTTTACTTTTTGTAGAAGAATGCACCAATGAGATCGAAGGAAACGTTTTAAACGCGCGAGTTTCAGATATTTTTAAATCTGGACTTTTCGTGACGATCATAATAACTAAATTATTTATAAATTTTTGTTTTATTTTCAATAATGTTAAGGGCAAGGAATTTTTGATATAACAATAATTTACATTTCTTTTTATTATAAATGTAAATTTAAATTTATATAAAATATCGTTTTTATATAGAATTAATATACTTACTCTTCTTGTCAGAATGCTTCATCGTAATTGAAAAATAGATTTATATTAAACTAATGTTAAATAAAATCGTTGAACGTACGATCAATTCATGTTTCCTAAGAGACGCATGGGGACTGAGACGATGTAAGGGAATCTTATTCGAACAAAATATATAAAGGTTTTAGGGGTTGAGAGTGGTTACGCGGGTGGTAGAATAGCAGTGGACCGACAACCACAAATGAGAATGGTAGAGAGAAGTACAGTGTTCCACGCTTCCCTGGTGACCGATGAGGCCAATTCTGTGAACCACATTTGCTTCATTTCGAGGCTGTTGCTCTAAACTTTTCTGTTAATTGAAACGAAGGAATTGGAACTCTGCCCACCGTTGTTCTCGTTTATGTTAGCGTCGATTAATTTCCTACATTACGTTTATAACTTATATATTTCAACGATACAATTTCTATATTATTTTATAAATAAATTTGAAATATAACTATCTATCTATATCTATCTATCTATATATATGTTATTATATATTACGTTCATAGTTTATTTCATGTGTATTCCGTTATGGAAACAAAACTTTATCAAGTTTGGCGATAACAATGGAGATGTCGCGGCAATGGGAACGTGGATGAGTAGCGAGAGGGTAATATTCAGTCAGGGTTGTATCGGAACAGTCGTGTTTCTTCGTAAATTTAACGATTTTGCGAGGGAGACGACGGGGGCACGTCCCGAAATGATGTACGGCTCGCTCGTATGACTCGGCAGCTAATGCTCTAATATGCGCAAAGGGTGCCATGCCCGTGTCACGCGGATTACCGCTAATTGTAGTTTATGCTTTATACTACGCTATTCTCTTGTACGTCGTGTGCCGTACCGGTGGTGAGTATCCGATCTACAGGGTAGCTAGGTCAAATCGACACGATCGAAGGATCGTTCTATCGAAATTAAAGAGATTACGATCAAATCCTAATCAATTTCTAAGCTTTTCATATTGTTTTATATGATTGATAGTTTACTCCGTAAGATCGTTCGATAATTTTTCGATGATTTATTAAAGGTCATACTTATAAAAATGTCCTTTATCGTTCTCTCTATTTAATAGGACACCCTATATAAATAAGAGAGAAAGAAAGGGAGATAGAAAGAGGATAGGAGAAAGCAGTCAGAGGGTGCGCGCTCGCGTGGAACTTGCGTATACACGTACGCGAACATTCGAGGGCGCCTGATAGGGCACACGCGAGGACAGAGAACTCGGACTTCCTAGCGGCCTAGCATGTCATGTCCGCGTGTCAGTCAGTCGCATTAAAATAACCGGCCACCGCACCCTTGCCACGCAATTACGCGTTATATCTAACGTCTATAAGCGAATATGAGATCGCGCTCAATTCGAGCGTACGTTCTTTGTCCCTTCTATCGGTTTTCATATATTTTTTTTTAATCTTATGCCTTTTCTTTTCTAATCTATCTATTTATTTTTCTTTTTTTCTATCTTTCTCTTTTCTATCTTTCTCTTTTTTATACCTTTTTTAACTCGATAAACTTTTACGTGTATTTAAATCTCGTTAAGTTACTTTTTAGTTCTAACCAAATTTGAACTTGTTTCTTCTTTTCCTTTGTATTTTCGAAGATTTATTTTTATTCATCGCTCTTTTCTTTTTTTCTTCTCTTTTTTCCTTACCTTTTATTTTCTTTTTCTGCTCGACCCTTCGATGTCGTCGCTCTTGACCTATTAATTTCGAATGCACGCCATGCCGTTATTGGTCTGCGCTTAAACGTAATTCCATTTATCGTAAATCATTCCGGCCCGATGGGATTAATCCGACCGCGAGAAACGTATAAGGAGAGAAAGAGAAAGAGAAAGAGAAAGAGAAAGAGAAAGAGAGCGAGGGAGAGAGAAAGAGAAAAGCTTAAACTATGTCCACCGTTTTCTCTCTGTTGGAACGATGGGCTTGATAATGTCAGACGGAACTTATGCGCAGCTTTGTGTCGTTAATCTTCGAGTCACGGGATTGCTCGAGCCGTAAACGTAATCTACTAATCTGCAATGTTCTTAGTTTCCAAGCGTCGTCTTCTATCTTAATTTTAACCCTCGTATCAGTTTGTACGTATTAACACTGTACAGAATTGTTAGTCTTGGGGGTTCGGGTTAAGGGGTGTTGCTGGTGTTGGTGCCTGAGTGTTTGGTAAGATCGAAGAGAGAGCTACGTTTAAGTTACAATTTTTTTGATAAGGGGTCGTGAAGTGTGCGAGAGTAAGAGAATTAGCGGAGCACTTTGGTGGACAAAAAATATTCAACTTGGAATTCGCTCGAAGGGATGAGAAAAGAAAAGGGTGTAATAAATTAGTAAACGTTAAAAAAGCTGTTCGATTTACCTTACCTTGACCGTTCTTCTCGGGCTATTATAATCGAGGGCGTAGAA
Organism: Polistes fuscatus; assembly: GCF_010416935.1. Classification (NCBI taxonomy): domain Eukaryota; kingdom Metazoa; phylum Arthropoda; class Insecta; order Hymenoptera; family Vespidae; genus Polistes; species Polistes fuscatus. The sequence goes on from NW_025113096.1 coordinate 1,981,893, forward strand.
GAGGATTTGGTAGTGATATTGAAAGAAGTAGACAGAAAGAATACATTTTCTATAATATATTTTACATTATAAACCAACCATACATCATCATAATAATATCTTATGTCCTTAAGCCTAAGCGTATTTTATCCTATATTTTCGTTTATATACTTTATTCATATTTATACTTTGTTTACTTTTTCTCATATAGTATTTATATATATATTTTTTATTTATATTCATCATTTTTGTTTTTATAATATACTTTATATGCTATGTTTATGTATATATAATATCATACACGTTTTCTCACGCACGTCCCAGGGCGTCTCGCGATTCTATTGTACGTGTGAGACTTGTCTCTAGAGGTATCTCTCTCTCTCTCTCTTTCTTTCTTCCACTCTTTCTCTCTTTCTCTCTCTCTCTCTCTTTCTCTTTTGCTTAAGTTTTTTTTCTCGTTGCATCCTTTTCCTATTTCTCCCTCTCTTTCTCTCTCATTCTCTCACACTTTTACTCGTTCCCTTATTATATCAACGCACTTTCGTACGTGCAGCACGCGTAAGTGTATATATGTTTGTATATGCTGCGTAGTTGTGTGCATTTGACTTCGGTAGTGTACTAAGTAGTGTAAATGTATGTGTCTCTGTATGTATGTATATATGTATATATATATTTTTATGTGTATCATCTGTCATATATCTTTGTGTTTTCATGTAAGAGTGGATATATGTGTGTATCCTATGTGTATCATCGACTATCCCCGTTTATCGTGTTTTTGTGGCAAATTACATGTACATTATACAGGCTACACTCAGCGTTGTTTCACGAAACTGTCTTTCGGTACATGTACTGGAGCGCGCGCTCGCGCTCACATAACCACCACCTCCTCCTCCTCCTCCTCTTTCTCCTCATCATCATCCTCTTTTTCCTATTTAACTCCATTTCTATTCTTCGCCGTTTAAACTTAAATACGCAACGAGGCTGCCATGGGACCCCGCGGGCCGTTTTCTCATTGAATCACGCAAGTATACGTTACTTAAATCGCGTAAGCGCGCTCGAACGCCATTTTTACACCCTCTCCTTATACGCTTCCTCCCGTCCCTCCTTCCCGTCCCTCTCTTCCTTTCTTTCTACCTTCCTTTCTACGTTTCACCCTTTTCACTTTCGTTTTTCGTTTATCTCTTTTTTTCTCATTTATCTTTTTCTTTGTTCTTTAGTTGCTTTCGTCGTGCATGGTCCGTTTCTTTTCCCATGCATCGCTTTGTCTCTTCTCATTTAAACTACACATATACAGATACATATACACACAGCACGTTCGAGAGCGAAACTTCTTCCGCAACATTTCGGAAAAAAATCGGACGATGCACGATGGATGGATGTCAGAAACCGGCTTTTCTTCCATCGAACTCCTTCCTTCCTTCCTGCCATTTATCCTTTTCTCTTTTCATCTTTCCTTCCCGTTATCTTTCTACTTGGCGTTTACCTTTTTGAAATGATAATTACCGACTTATCCATTCTCTCTCTCTCTCTCTCGCTCTCTCTCGCTCTCTCTCTTTCTCTCTCTCTCTCTCTTTCTCTCACTTTCGCACTTTTTCTTTCTCTCTCTCCCTCTCGTTCGTTTTCGTTCTCTCGCGTTATCCTCGTTTACCCCCTCCAAGAATTACACGCACACATAACGATGTGGAAAAAGGCACCTAACTCCTTAGCGTACGGTCGTAAGTGATATGCCGCATGCCGCGCCGGGTTCGTGGGTGGGGGTTGGATGGGGGTGGACCGATTGCGTGGAGGCTCGTAACGCGCACGTCGTCTTCTCGTACGAAAAACTACGAAAAAATGAAGGAACGTCGTAGGTGTTTTTTTCTCTGTATGAATCGGACGCGATCGTAATTACGGTTAATTTGTTTTTTTTTTTTTTTCATGTGTTCTTTTAATAGCAACTCTCCTCCTCCATTTTTTTGAGGCTTTTTTGTTTATTTTTTTGTTTTTTTTTTTGAGTTTATTTTCTTTAATAATATTAATTTCTGTATGTTTTCTTACTCTTTCCCCTGCTCTCTTCTCTCTCTCTCTCTCTCTCCCCCTCTCTGTTTTATTTTTCTTTGACTTTTATTTATTTATCTATTTATTTTTGTTTATTTTGTTCTACCGAGGCGCGCTGTGTCTCTTTTATTCGCTCTCTCACACTTTCGCTCGTTCGTACTCTCTCCCTCTCTTTCGCTCCCTTTTATTCCATACATATTACATGTATTATATATACTTATATTTTTATACATGTATATATGTATATACGTATAAGTATACATATATATCTATATGTATATCTATACGTATATATGTATATGTATATGTATAAGGGCTCAGGGGGTCCGACAGGCTAGCTACAAAGTGTTTGTATTATTTGTTGTTATTGTTTATATTATATTTATTTTCTTACAATTTATGTACGATTCGAATTATATTTCGAGTTCTTTTATTCTCGCTTACGACTAAAAGTATTTAACACAGTGTTTGGTTTATCTCGCGAGTCACGCATTTACACGCATTATGTTTTTTTTTTTTTGGTTTCATTTTCTTTTTATAACGTCACCACGTACGCCTTTTCCTATCATCCTTGTTAAGCTTATGTGTGTGTAGATATATATATATATATATATCTTTTTGTTTGTATTCGATATATTCACTAGTTGTCGGCTATGCTTTATTTTCTTACATATGTATGTATATATAATATACATAATTTCTGTATCGTATATATATATATATATATATATAGATGTGCACGTCTTGTTTCGTAGTCTTTCGCGTAATATATATTACTTTTATGTTTATGCTTAACGGCTCCTACTTTTGTTATTTTTCATTATTTATTTATTTATTTTTTTTCATTTTCACTCGCAATGTTTTCTGCATTATTTCATGAAATTGTGTTTCGTTTCGTTTAAAACATTCGTGTCACTAAATTCTAAGCATTATTATTCGGAGTGTAACTCCGCGAATCGGTTAAAGTATTTACCAACTGGCCTGACTGCTGCCCTCCTTCCCTTTACAAAGTGTAATTACTAGCATCAAAGGGTTGTCCATGAATTCGGCCGGAACGGATGAATCACAAAGACGAGAAGATCGTTTCATTTGTTCTTTTTCTTTTTTTTCTTTCTTATGTTTTTGTTAAATTGTTAATTATTTTTTTTGTTCTTTCTTTCTTTCTTTCTTTTCGAGTAAAAACGCATACGACGACGACGACGACGACGACGACGACCAAGATAGACATTTTCTACGCTTATCATAAAGTATAATTTAATAAAAAAATATAATAATGAAAAGGACGATTGCACCTCGCTTGTCTTAGCATGGTATATACATAATTAGGTTGATACACGTACATATTATATTGTTAAGAAAATTTCTGACGGAGAGCTCGATGAGCTGTGTATCTGCTGAGTTGTTAATCGATTAACGATGGATAAACGGAGAATGATTTGGTGCGTGATAAATTAATATAAAATATAATTATCGATTATCTAGCGAGATGGAACTTTTGCGAGGGTACTAGTAGATCTCTCTTATGGAAAATCCTCGCTAAGAGACATATCACGTACCTCCTACTACATACATGTACATATCGTATAATATCCCCGACGAGAAAAGAACGAGAGGACTTTTCTAAAGTTATGTTTCTTCAATGATTGTCGGCTATCACCCGATAAGTTTCCGTTAGAAGAAAATCTGCGACGCGTAGAATCGTGTGCCAGCGGATTTCGAATTGCGTTTTACCATTGCGAAATGATTTAGGGTTTGGAAGAGTAGGAAGAGGAAAAGAAGGAGGGAATAAAAAAAGGTAGGAAAAGGAACATAAAAAATTGATCGAGTGAAAGAGAGAGAGAGAGAGAGAGAGATAAAATTGTTAATTAGAAAATAAAAGAGGAGAGAAAGAGAGAGAGAGAAAAAAAAAGAAATTGGATTTCATCGTAACTCGCGAATGTCGTGATTTTATAAAGGCCAGGAGGTTCAAGCGGCAGCTTGTTGAAAAGCTTAAACGACGGCGATAGTAAAAATTGTAGTCGTAGGAACGACGAGAATTGCGTTTGTATCGGACACGTTGTAAGGGCTCTCGTAGAATCTCCGAATGCGGATGGAGACTTCGGCGAACGATTAGAGGGATGAAGGGTGGCAGCAGCCGCGGCGCGTGTTAATATTGTGCGCGTGTGCGCGTGTGCGTGTAGTAGTAACGCCGTGTTACAACGGTGCTTTGGTATGCTTTCTGAGGATATAACTTCTTACTGTGCTATTTTTTTCACCTGACGACTTCTTTTTTTTCTTCTTACTCGAAAACTTAAGTGACCGACAAGCTAGACTAGGCTAGACACTACGTCTAGAGCGTTTTTCGTTTTAAGTTTCTTTCGCCGCTATTTTTTCTACGCGTATGGCTACGATGTACAGGTGGTTTTTTCGCTGTTTTATATGTAAATTGTGTGTATTTGTATATGAGTAAATATGCCTGTATATACATATATATATATATATATATATATATATATATATGTATATATATATGTATAACGGAGTGGTGCGCGTACGGGTGTCTCCTTCGAACGTGTGTATTTACATGCGCGTGTTAATTATGTATATATGTATATATGTATGTATTTTAGTAAAGATTACGGTGTGTACGTTCTTTCAAACGTGTAATGGCTATTTGTGTTATTCGCGTTGTAACTGGACGCTTCGCCGTCCTTAAGTCTTAGGTACCATAAGTGGATTTCGCAAATTCTCTCCTAAACACTTTTATTTTTATCCTTTTGTGTTCTATTTTTCGAACAAACATTCTCGTTAATAATCTTATTTTCTTTGTATTCTATTCTTTTCTTTTCTTTTCTTTTCTTTTCTTTTCTTTTCATTTTTTTTCTGTAATATTTTTACACCCTTCGCCCATTATTTCTGTTCATATTTTCGCTAACACTCTTATGCCTCCATAACATTTCGCTAGTTCAGCTTAAGTTAAAATTACCTACTTATCACTTTATTTTTATTATATACTACATTTTTTGGTTTCCCCTTTTGGTGGGCGTCCGCTTACTTGGCTAGCTTCACTCGGTGTCCTTTCTCTCTTTCTTTTTCTTTCTCTCTCTCTCTCTCTCTTTCTCTCTTCCTCTCACTCTCTAGACAACAGTACGAGACTACTACGCTTAAAGTAAATATACACACCTCAATTTTTTAAGGCGTCTTTTTCTTAAAACACTTTATACAGGACGAGTCATCCCCGCTGATTCTTTGAAAGAGATCCGGCCCCGGGGAACTCTGTCTTAAAAGTGGAATCAAGACGAGAGACGTTACGAGACATGTTTTCGTCGAGAGGGAGCGAGTGACTTTTTTTGTTCGAGGTGAGGGAAGAAGGAAAAAAAAAAATAAGCAAGGAAATGAAAGAGAGGCTAAGTTTTTCCTCTTACATTAGTCCTTCCGATCTCCTTGCGAGCACTCTCGAGATATATAGAATTCCGCTAGAAGATTTTTCCAATAAATTTTCTAAGGTGCTCATTTCGTTGCTATTTTGTCGCGTGTGCTAGCTAGCTTTTTTTTTTTTTCGTCCTTTCCTTTTTTTATTTGTTATTACTTTAAATTGTTGGCGAAATTCGTCGCGCAAACTTTTCGCTTTTGCTCTCTCTCTCTCTCACTCTCTTTTTTTTCTTTTTTTCTTTTTCTCTCTCTCTCTCTCTCTCTCGTCCCACTTTTCACAAAAATATCCTATATTTTTTATTTCTTTTTCGCCTAACTAATAATGTACATGATTTTTGTTTTTTTTTTCCCTTATGTTTTCTCATGTCTCTTCATTTGACTTACAATCTATTTATCTATCTATCTATCTATCTATCTATCTATCTAACTATCTATCTATCTATCTATCTATCTATCTATTTATATTATTTCCACCACGCACAATGCTGGCGTTTCGCTCACGTGCGACGATTCAAAATAACAGCTTTTCATCATCGCCGCTGTGCGCAGATATATATATATATATATATATATATATATGTATATATATGTATATATAATTTTTTGTTATCATTTTTGTTATTCCTTCTCAATGCGCTCGCAGCGTGTCTATAAGGACACAAGAGAAATGTTTATTCGACGTTAAACGTTTTAAAAAATTTGTCCTACCGATAACGTCTAACGAATCGGACGTCTTTCTAATCGATTTGATCATGAGATATGCGATACGTAATATCGTATCGCAAAAAACTTGAACATTGAATATATTATGGTTAAAAGCAAACAAATTAAATGAGATGATATAAAATCGAACGAAATTACGTTAAAACGCAACGAGATCACGTCGGCGCCAGTCGGTCTTTTTCGCGTTTTCTTACAACAGGTATAACTACTGTATTTATCACTGCCAGTTGAGAAAGGACCTCAGGATTATTAGCTAACATTTGCACCTCTCTCTCTCTCTCTCTCTCTCTCTTTTTTCTTTTCTCTTTTTTCTTCTCTCTTTTGTCGTCGTAAGTTCTCGACGTGGTTTAAAGCCTGTGAAACGATGCATTAACGATATTTCACAACTTATCCTTTCCTTTCTCTTTCTCTCTCTTTCTCTTTCTCTTTTTCCCCCTTAATATTCGTTCGCGAAAGTTACGAATTCCAGGAAGAATTCGTGCTTTTCATCAACGCGACTTGACTCGATCCGAAGGGTTAGAAAAAACGAGAGGAGGATAAAATAAAAAAAGTAGAAAGGAGAAAAAGGGGAGAAGAAAATAGAGAGAGAGAAAGAGAAAAAAAGAAAAAAAAGAAAGAGAGAGAGAGAGAGAAATGCGACCGACGTTACCTCTCGACCAACTTCGATTTCGTCGTTGAATCCGTCCGTCCGTTCGTTCGTTCATTCGTTCGTTCGTTCGGAGTTACGTTTCCGGACTTCTCCGGATGCTTGGCAAACACCTCACTTCTTTCCCTCTTGCCGTTTCTCCTACGCCTCACTCTTTGATCATCTTGACTTTTTGATTTGAAAACGTTGAACGCTTTTGATTCGCTTAAAACACGATCTGCCCTATCTCTTTTGATTAATAACAAAGTGATCTATCGTTCGTTGTCTGTCATTACTATCCCTCTCATTCTTTATCTCCTCTTCTCATCTATTCATTCGTTTCGTCTCACTATGACACTATCTCTCTCTCTCTCTCTCTCTCTCTCTCTCTCGTTCTTTTCTTTCTAATGTATATACGTTCTATATATTCTCTATAGTTTGGTTCCTTTGATTCATTGTTTCGCGAAAAAGTTCATGGACTTTCTATCCATCGACGTGCTCCCACAGGATGAGACAGTTTCATTTTTGAAGGATAGGCAAACACGGATTTCATCGTCGGCTTCAAAGAGTGAATTTCGCGATACTCGAAGAAACCTACACGTATATACCTTAGCCTGGAAGGGGTAGCTGTACTGAAGTTGGGAACGCGTGGCTCTTGTGGGTGCGAGAGCACCACGCTCTGTTGGTGCTTAAAAAACGAGAGATTAAGAGGGAGGGGAGGAGTTAGGAAGGGAGAGAGAGAGAAAAGAAAAAAAATAGAGAAAACAAAAGAGAAACGGAGGCGACAGAGAGATAAAAGATGGAACGTGGAGATAGATGGTGCTTGCGTTCTACGAGTTGCTACAACTTCGGCCTTGTTCTACCTTTTCAAGTATCGAAAACCTTTCCTTCTAGTTTTCCCTCCCCCTCCTCTTACTTTCCTCCTCGTTCTCGTCTATCTCCATCTATTCCCCTCTTTTTATTCTTTCTCTCTCTCTCTCTCTCTCTCTCTTTCTTTATCTCTTATTCTCTAACTCCTTCTATCTCTTTTTTTCGATCCACTCAAGTATTTGCGAAATATATATATATACACACACACGCATACACACCCTTTATGTCCCCAACTACTTTCATTTTTTGCTAACACTTAACACTTTACTACTTCCACCGCCATCGCTAAAGATAATCGAACACAGATTTCGAATCGATTATGGCAACCGTGCTTTGATTACTTACTTATACATATTGTACCGATGATAGACACAACGCGCGTACACGAGAAGGAAATTCAATGCCACTATATAATGTAACTTTCGTGCTGTTTGTGCAATATTTCTAACTACGCATTTTATTTAAATCTTTCTTCCTTTCTCACATCGTTCGTTCTCATTTTTTCGCATGTGTAATCATATGTATAATATATATCTATACATGACGGTAATTATAACAGTGGACTGAATACAAAAAAACCGAAAAAATTAATTTCATATGATTTATTTTATATTGAAATTATTTATATTACAAAAAAAATAAACCATAAAATAAATTTTAAAAATATTTTCACTTATCGTTAGTCCACGCACACACACACTGCAATAATTACCGACACATATATGTATATATATATATAATATATATATATGTGTATATTTTTTTTATATATATTTCCTCGTTATCTCGTTCGAAGATTTCATTCATACAGATTATTATATATTGAGTTATTTTACACACCATTTTTATTACAATAATCGACGATCTCGATATTCATTCATATTTTTGTCTTTTTTATTTTGTAAATTGGCCGAGTCGAAATCCGGGACATCGTGGAGACCGTGCTACGTTTTTCTTTTCTTTTTATCCTCGTTTTTATATTTTTTTTTCTTATTTGTGTTAATTATCTTTATTTATCTTATTCGTTCGGAGGATTTAATTGCGCAGAAAGTGCATAAATACACCGGGAGAATATTCGCGTGTCGATTCTTCTATTTCTCCTATCCCCGTGTCTCCTCCAATAGCCTTCGTTCGTTGTTGAAAAAGCGTGACTTCCTTTCGCCAGTTTAAAACGCCTTTATATATATCTCTTCTTTTTTTTTTTTTTTTTTATTTATTTTTTTTTTTAAAGAGCGATATACAGAGAGGCTGAGGAGTGTTTTCTACAGCCGTTTTTTTATATTCTTTTTAATTTTTATTTTGTCTATTATATTAATCTTCACCCATTTTATAAGCTTAACGGTTTATTGCTTAAGTGTCCTTAAATTCACAAGTTTTACAGTTTCTTTACTTTTTCTCCTTCTTCTCCTTCTCCTTCTCCTTCTTCTTCTTCTTCTTAATATTTTTCATCGTTAATTTTTGGTTCTATGTATTTATGTACTTTAATATTATATAAAAATCTAACGCTTATTTAAAAACCACCAAGGGTTATTACTGCGATTGACCGGTTGCACGACGACAATGCCGACGACGACGACGAAGACGACGACGACAAGGACGACGACGACGACGACGACGACGACGACGACAAGGACGACGACAAGGACGACAACGACGGCAACATGACGATCGAGAGCATCACGGGACTCGAAGCTTGCGCACCGACAATCCTTTTATAAAAATATTTGTTTCGCCGGATGTCAGAGATCGGTTTGGACGAGAACTAATAATAAAAAATGTTTATATTTCGAGAGTTTATCGAGCGGTCCATCTATCTCTTTTTTTCTTTTTAATTTTATTTTCTCTCTCTTTCTCATTCTCTTTCTTTCTTTCTTCAAATATTTTTTTATTCACTCATCTACTTTTTAAATATGATGATTCATTCAGATGATTTGTCTTTTTGGCCTCGAGTTTGCTCTAGTTAAATACGTATGTATAAATGCACGTGCGTGTATGAAATACTTTCGTACCTAGCAAACAGATCTCCGTTATTTCTTCTTTACACTTTTGTCTCTCTCTCTCTCTCTCTCTTTTTTTTTCCTCTCCCGTTTGTAAAAGTTAAGAAAGAGTACGATTGGTTGTACCGGTTCGCAATAGCATTCGTTTATATTAAGAGTTATTTTATCGGAAGTTGCGAGCGTAAGTGATCGCGCGCAGTATTAAAAACGTTTAGATTATCGTCGTTTAGTTTATTCGTGGATTAAATCGGAAAGAAGTTAGCCTCCGCTTTGCCGCCGAATTTCGAATCGCCCGTCGAGCAACTTTTTTAATATATTATATACCTATCTAACTAGCTACTTGTGTATTTCGTTTATAATTATTTTCTTTTTATATATTCCTCTCTCTCTCTCTCTCTTTCTCTTTCTTTTTCTTCTCCGACACCTTTCTTCTTTCTTTCCTTTTTTTTATCTAGTCTTTATACATCATGAATTGGAAAGATTATTTCGCAATCTCGCGACGATGCGACCTAGAATTTCTTTTCGTTCACAAACACCATATTTTTCTTTTTCCCCTTTCTTTCTTTCTTCATTTGCGTTAATGCCAAAAATTAGAAAAAATAACGAAACAGATCGGTATCTAATTATACTCTACCTTTTCAATTTTTCTCATAGAACGGAATAGGGTCCATTTAGAAAAAATGTATTTTTCGAAAAGCACGTACTATAAATAGCTCAAGGGGATTAAGGGGAGTAAGGATTGTTGGAGTTAGGGTATATGTATGTATTTATGTATATAGATTTGATCGGGGAGGCGAGACTAATTTATTTTTAGTAATCGATTTCGCACGATCGTAGACGCGCGCGCGCGCGCGCGCACGTGCCCTATATCGAGTATCCTACATTGAATTATCTTTATCTTAATTCTCTTTCTCTTTTTTCCTTTCTTTCGACAAGCGTGGGTGCGTGCGTGCGTGCGTGCGTGCGTACGTACGTTTGGTGCATCAGTAAAATTGGCTGTTGTTTTGTAGTAAAACTAAAACAACTGTTGCTGCTGTGTGCGCGAACGCGTGTTTTGGTCCGTGCATCCGAGAACTCGTGTGTTTTCGTGCTTATAAGCGCTTGACACTAACGTGACACGGCGAGATACTACCTAAAATTATTTGAGACTAGAAATTTACTAAAATTTCTTGCGGACTAACGCGAGAGGATGATCAATGATCGCCCAACAACAATAGCTGAATTTTATTCGCTCTTTTATCATTCTTTTTCTATATTTCATTCGTTCATACTTCTTCTCATATTTTTCTATCCTCCTTTTTTCTCCTTTACAAGCTCGAGTCAATTAAAGTCGACGGAGAGTGAGAGGAAATTCGTAATGGGGTGGTTAAGGATGGAAGGATCTTGCGCTAAATCTATCATGACAATAACTTTCCTCTCTTCTTCGTTCCCTTCCTTACCTTTCCCCCTCCCTGCCCTCCTTCTTTCCTTTTATTTTCTTTTCCTCCTCTTTTTAATCTATCTCCTCATTTCTATCGTTCAAATTTTTCTATCACCTTATTCTTCCCCAGTCCTCCCCCTTTTACCCCTTTCATTTTCTTTATATTTTGCTAAGCTAGTATTATATTCGTTTATCGACCATTATTGCCCTTCGTGTCGCGAGACGTCAGGCCGGAAGCGGCACGATTTTTACTGCTTTTGCTGTCGCGGTGGCGTCGATGGTGACGGAAATGTTGATGTTGCTGTCGGTGGTGGTAAATGTTGTTGCTTTAGAAGTTGTTCCTGTCGATGGGATGTACTTGCTTACCATCACACTAGAAGGCTAGGCGTCAGCCAGTCCTCATCCGCTAGCTGGACCGCAACCAAGAACACACTTTACCATTTGAACACACAAACGCTGGTTAAGTCTTGGTCCGAATTTCAAGAAGGGAAATAGAAATAATTTCGACATCTTTCTCATTCACTCCCTCCCATTCTCTTTCTTTCCTTTTCTCTCTCTCTCTCTCTCGTTCTCTTTCTCCCATGACTTTCATCTACTTTCTCTCTCTCTCTTTCTCTCTCCTTCTCTTTCTCCCATGACTTTCATCTACTTTCTCTCTCTTTCTTTCTCCCTTGTTCGCTCGCAATCGCTCGTCAAACATACACGGACACTAATCGAACTGAAACTGCCTTTACCATGACTCAACCTCTGACCCCCTATAGTCCGATACACTAAAAATACATTGGTGTTACACGGTAATAAGCCGTTACGCTACACATCGATCGGTATAAAGTGTCAAAGGGCGATAGGACGAGGCATTTTTTTCTCTCAGTCGAGCCGAAAAGATATCGATCGATTGCGAATTAAGTAATTAGTTAGACTTCGTCGACGTAGACTACTATTTTTTTATTTCTTTTTTTAAATTTTCTTTATTTTTTTTTTCTTTATTTTTTCTCTATGCTATTATTATTATTATTTATTATTATTATTATTATTATTATTATTATTATTATTATTATTATTATATTATTATTATTATTATTATTATTATTATTATATTACTGTTATTAATATTATTATTATTATTATTATTATTTTTTTTTTTGTTTTGTTTTGTTTTGTTTTGTTTGCTTCCTTAATTTAACAAGAAACTTGATCGTTCCTTTTTTTATTACGTTGATACAAAAGTATCTACGTATGTACAACAATAATTATTATATATCATTCTTTCTTCTTATATTTCCTCCCTCTTAATATTCTCTTTTCCACTTCTGAGAAATTCTGTACGATAGAATGAAAGAACGATGCCCAGTGATACTTTTCAAGCTGGATTTGAGGTTGAGCCAGGTTGTAGACGCAGTTATCTTGATGCTAAGTGACATTCGAAAGAAATGATAAGCCAGGCCGTGCGATGATAGTGGTAGCGATCACTGTGCCTGCGAACCAAAATATGTAAATAAAGACAGTCTTTTAAGATGGACATTCGAGTATCTCTTCTGGCTTACATACTGTTAAAATCGTAAAGCTTATTATCGATGATATATATTTATTTTTCATTTTTGCGAAGAGAAATAGAATATATTTGTATATTATTATTTTTTTGTGTATATTATAAATAAATTAAAAAAGAATGTTATTCCAGTGAGATACTCGATAGATTAGTAAATAGTGCAAGGAGCATGCGCGTTACGATGAGACAAAATGATGCGTGTTAAAATGCATTTCTACCGCTCAAAATATAATCGAAATAAAATATGTACCAATAAATATATACGATGAGGGATGAATGATGTTTTACGTGAACTATTTTTCCAAAATCGAGAAAGCGTATCTTATGAAAACATGCAAAATTAAAAAGGTATATCTTATTGTTTTTTTTTTCTAATGTTGAATATTAATAAAGCGGTATAATGTATACAGAATCGAACCTTAAAGAAAAAATAATCTCTAGACGCTGTTCGTTACAGTTAACATACATTAATTTAAAATCAATGCTGGTATGTAATATACAGAAACCAAGACTGTTGCTATCGTCTTTGAAATGAAAAAAGTAATATTTTGTAGAAACAAGGAAAATAGAATTCCATTGGAAGCATCGATGCGTACAGGGGTACGGCAAAACACACAAACATTTACGTATACCGTCGTGCTGATAGAGAAAAGTAATGATTACCTGGAACTGTTGCATCGGATAGGCCATCATTTGCGCCGGGGGTGGTGGAGGTGGAGGTGCGGCTTGAACCCCTGGGGGTGCCGTGACCGATGGATGATGAGGGATTTGTGGTCCCCCAGGTAATCCTTGGCCCCATCCAGCTGCCGTGCCAGCAGCATGGACACCCATTCCCATTCTGTTTTTGTATATTTTAACGTTTTTAATATTCAAATACAACATAAATGTATTACTCGTAAAAACCGTATACAATTAATATGTAAATTTAACTTGGTTTATTCAATGCATTAGGTATTCTTTCGATAAAAAGAAGCAACGAATTTGCTAATATCAGATGGATAATTTAACTTCGACTCTAACGACGAAATTACATTTAGTCAAGTCATGGTTACGGTTAAACTGCAATGACGCTGGCTGACCACAGTTAGACAGTAACATCAGTCAAGCATGGTCAGCTGGTAACGAAAAGGTGACAGTGCTTGATGATACTTTACAACGTATATATACACATGTACAAACATATAGAGAGTGTTTTAGGAAAAGTGATTAACGTATTTACGAACGTTAAGAGTGACTGTATAATATCGTTAAAAGAAACAAATACTTTTGTTTTGTTAATTTTCTGTTTTTCTTAAGAAACATTATAATAATAATCGTATTCAAATTAATTGCATTATTTTATCGAAAAAAGAAAAATCTTAGGAAATCGTTCGAAAAAGATTTCATCAATATTTTCGTATGAAAAAGGAAAGGAAAAAGTAAAAGAAAAAAAAAGGGAAAATAAAATTCGGAAGAAGGATAAGTGGAAAGTGAACTCACCCCATATACTGCGCCTGTTGGTATCCTGCGAACTGGCCGTAAGTATAGCCTTGCATGCCTTGAAGGAAACCACCGGCTTGCATCTGAGTTGCCGTTGTCGGGTAAGATTGGGGTGGATACCAGTAACCTAGCTGGCCGGCACTCCCGACGCCACCGACGCCTCCAACACCCGCGACGCCCGCCGCCGCCGCGGCGGCAGCAGCTGCCGCCGCGTAGTACGGATACGTCGCCGACGATAACGCCTGAAAGAGCACCGAGATCAATGAAACAGAAAGGGAGCGAGAATATTGGCTTGAATTTGAAAATGAATTGAATTTTTTTCCTCTATCCTTTAATATCGATTCTTAACGTCCTAATCGATTAGGATTTTTCTAACGACCGTTGGAATCGTAGTAGAACATTAAACATTTTCTCTAATATAATGAGGATCGTAAAAGAAGAGAAGGCTACCCCCATCGAAATCGTCCTGGAAGAAAAGGGGATATTCCTAATAACGATTATTTGGCTAGCTTTATAACTTCTTCCAGGTACTTTCGAACGATCACAGAGATTACGATGCTCATCTCAGGGATGGTGATCCTAACTTCGTTAATGACACCAATATAAGCGCGTTACGACGGTCCTTCGACAATGTGTTTCCTCGCGAAAATGCGAACGTACATACTACTATCATCATAACGTATCTATAGATTTGAAGGAGAGTCGAATGGTCGATGACAGAGTTTCCAACGTCCTCTTTAAGTCGAGCAGTCGGTAACTGCCCAGGATACTACTGTGTCTATAGATATATGCACGTATGTATGCATGTATGTATGTATGTGCATGACGAGGTTTGGAGTAACTCGATATCCTAGTACTCGGTAGGAGAAACGCGTTATGGGAATAGGGATCAATTAGAGCGATGTCACGGGCCGAGTAACAGTGGATGGATGGGCGGAAGTACTATCCGAACCGACGAGGAGACCAAGCACCGTACTCTGGATACTGTTTCCCAGATCGGACGTACCTACTCGTCCTAACGGCGCTAATTGCTAAGAGACCCGACGAGAACACACTCCCGAAGAGAGCTACCTGAATAGACCGGAATCTTGCCTGATTCTCCGTCCTTTATCTTCCTCCTTTTCCTGCTCCTTCTCTTCTTCTTCCTCCTTCTCATTCTCTTTCTTCTGCTCTTTTCGCATTCTTTCTTTTGAGAATTGTAGAGAATGAAAGACAGACGGATAGACAGAGAGACACAGAGAGAAAGAGAGAGAGAGAGAAAGAAAGATGAGAACAGACTGGTCATATCCCTGCTTTAGTGACAGTGGATAGCAGAATCCGAGTTAGAGAGACGACCGGATGGAGCTAGGACCGGAATCGAACTCAGTAACTACTTCCTTTTTCCAATGGCTCTGAACCGAAGAATTTTCACGATCTACTCTCTCGGATTCGCCTAGTCCTTTTGTATCTATTTCGACGGTGCAAGATAGATACGTATAAGAGAAACGAGATCAATGACCGTTCATGTGCTTAATCGAATGAAAGCTCTTTATTAACTTTTATGCGATCAAATAACGACCATTGAGAGTAATATGTGGTATAATTTTTCGAGGATATTATTCTAATCGTTTTATCTAAATGATCCAATTTTCTTAAGGGTCACTTACCTGCCCTGTTTGTTGGGCGTTATTTGGATCTCCACTTTCTTTTCCCCAGCTGCATTTTACCGTCTGCCCATTGATGTCCGTGTTGTGTACCGCCACAATAGCGTGCGTGGCCGATTCCTTTGTAGAAAACCTGAAAGCAAGTTGAATGAAATGTAGATTAACTACCAAAAAAAGATCGTAGTAGAGGGAGAGAGAGAGAGAGAGAGAGAATAAATAGTAGAAACCTTTACGTTCTATTTTTAGTGTTCCTTTTCAATATATACACATATGTAAGTATATGCATCGTATACTAAATCGAAAAAGAGAATCCAGGGTACAATTCGGCACTCTTTCCGCCAGTTACACCGGACCTTATTATCGTACCTTTGTAGAATAGTTGGCCACTGGCGTTCTAAGCGACTCCAGTCATTTAATTTATGCGAATTTACTGTGCGCACGAATGACCACGATAATTGTGAATCTCCCGAATCCGGATTACCGGATTCGTAGTTGGCATTCCAATGTTAAATCGTACTTTCCGCTATCTCGCCTTAGCTTTTGATATTTTTACAATCCAACGAAAAAGTATCTACACCGGCGCTTTGCCCAAAGGAAATGCACTTTACGAATTTTCTTCTTTCTCTCTTACATTTGTCTTTTTCTTTCGTCTTTCGTTTCTTTTCTTTTTCTACTGTCCGAATATAAAAATCTTCGTCGTTGACTTTAGGTTATACGTAATCCGAGTAACTTTTACAATGCATCCGATATATATCCTGGCTATAAAGAAAGGATTTAACCTTTAGAACGGAGGGTAAGTAGATTGTATTTACCGACACGCGTACAGAAGCTTATATATCGAGCCCTTCAATTACGGGAAAGTTAAGGTTTGCCGTTTGGCATTTACCCAAGAATCAAGGGAAGGGGTTTTACCGTCGTTGAGCAAACTCGGGGATATGTTATGCCACACGGCTGGACATAAACACGTCGTTTTTAGAGGCATTATAAAGATAATCTCGTGTACGGATACTTACTCGCGCCGTAGGCTATAGAGTTAATCAAATTTCGTGCTTTAACGAGAAATACAAAGCTTTCGAGATTTTTCGAAAGAAGGATATGATATTGCATAAATATATATATATATTTTGTTGAACGTACCACAAAGGTCTTACTTTTTTAATGTATCTACATATACAAATATATATTTATGATGTTTATGTGTACTATATCTGTGTATATGTATATTTATCCATAAAAGAATTAAAATTCCTTGCAGTAATAAACGAGCGTGTTTGTATGGATGCTTTAGCGATTCATTAATATAACACGTAGTATGTTCTTTTGAAACAAACACGTATTAAATATTTTTCACGCACTATAGTATAGATAACACGAAGCCATTTTAAAATCGTTGGTTAGCAGTGAGTATATCTCGTTCGCATTATTTCTCGACGATCGATATAAATTTTTATATTGGAAAGTTACAGGGACGGTGATGAGTTGTAAAATGTTTTTACGTGCCTTCGACGGAACGCGAACGTGAGCGCAGAAGCGCACAAACTCGTTTTATATCGTCGTACTCACTCTTTTTACTGATAAAGGGAAAGAGAGAGACATAAAGAGAAAGAGGGAGACAGAGAGAGAGAGAGAGAAAGAGAGGGATCGCGATAAGCGATTGAACAGCAACAATAAATTTTATTGGATAAACGCAACGGAAGTTTGGACATGACGCGCACATTGTATCCATCGAATTCGGAACGGGGATTAAAAGGGATCGTAAAAGGGCAGTGGCGGCTCGTGCCGAATTTGCTGGAATAGTAGTCGGAGGCGAAGAATTATTGCAAGTTCGCGAAGATTAGGTCACTTTTAACGTTAACGATCGGGACAACACAATGGAATGGTTCGACCGATTTCTCTTTTCCTCTTTTTCTCTCTTTTGCCTTGTCTGTGATCGTCAAGTAGAAAGAAGAAGGGTGGTCGTCGTCAGCAAAGACCTTACCCTTCTACCCTGAACCCTTTTTGACGAGAGCCGAATTCGAGCGATAACCAGCAGCAGATAAGATTCTTTCTTTCCGCGAAGAAGAAAGGATCCCCCTTCTCACCCTCCAACCCTCCTCTTTTTCCCTTTCCTTCCCTTTCTACTTCTTTTTCTCCTCGACTCTTCTCCCGATGTCCCTTTTCGCGGAGCGAACCAAACCCAGAAGTAGGTCCATACGTCATCCCGAGATATTCGCTTCCGGGTTAAGGGTGGGGATGATGCCACGCTACCGGAAGAATGGTAGGAGGAAGAGCAATTAGACGGAAGATATCTGAACGACGGACATTGTCCACGGGTGGCGGAACTGTGGCAGACACACTAAGAATGGTGGCTTTGGGGTGAGTAGACTACGACGACGACGACGACGACAACGACGACGACAAAGAAGACGACGACGACGACGGCGACGACGGCGGCGACGACGAAGACGACGATGATGGCGACGGTGGGAGACGAAGGGTAAGAAGTGGGAGATCGTTCAGAGGGGAGGATAGAAGAGAGTAAAGAATGCTGAATGGTGTAGGTATAATGTGGGCGAAAAACGAGTGAGGCAGGAAAGAGAAAGAGAAAGATAAAGAGAAAGATAAAGAGAAAGATAAAGAGAGAAAGAGAAGATAGAAGAAAGGGTTTTTTCTCCCTATCTGTCCTATCTTTCCTTTCTTCTTTCTAACCCCTCTCCTCGCGCTTCTTTATCGTCCTTTTCTATCCCTCGTTTCAGCTCACGACTCACCCACAGCTCTCGACAGTTCGTCCTGAGGTAGGTCGCGGCTGTCTTTAAGGGATATAGATACGCCTTCGAGCGTTACGAATGCTCGACGGATTCACCAAGGCGTCGCCATATTTCTTGTCAGACGAGAATCGTGACCCAAATTTTGAGGGCTGATCATAATCGTCAGTGTGCAACGCCAAAGGACAACTATTAATCAAGTTATATATATACATGTATACATATGTTGGCGTTCAAACGTGAAATCCGTTAATTCATGAAATAACCAACTAAATCACGAAATAATTGTATTAACCATTTAAAGTATGAAAGAAGGTAAATTTACATACATTCATTAGGTAATATAAGAATTCACGAGTAGTTAAAGTATGAAATTTTGAAATTTGATCCGCTGATAAGATCTGATAGAATACTTGTTATCAAAGTATGGAAAAAAATAAGAACGGATAATTATGATAATTGTTGTAGAAAGAAAATCTGACTTTATAAACGGATCGAATCTCAATTTCATACTTTCACTATCTCTTTACTCGCCTCTTAGGAATTTATATATATATATATTTTCTAATCGAAGTATGTAATTCTATCTTATTTCATATTTTAATTGGTCTCGAGAAAAAGATAGAGAGGTGAGTGAGCGATAGAGAATGTCGTCGTTCGCGGTGATTCGATGTGAATTTTTGTTCCGAGAAAAAAAAGAATTCTTTCGGTTAATAACCATGCGTCAAAGTTACAAACGGTCCTTGAATAGTGCGTTTCGTTATTCTTCATCTCTTTATCGATCATCGATCCCTATCTATATTTCACTTTCTCTCTCTCTCTCTCTTCTCTCTCTACAAGTCGAGACGAGACGTCTAGTCACGCGAGGAAACGCATGTTGGGTCTAACTTACTCGAGGGAATTTCTGTCATTTCGCAGTATACACCAGGAAAACGGGACACATCGGTGACGTACGTCGTCGCTTCGTTTCGACTACGCCGACACGATGTAGTCTTAAGGGATATCGCGAAGCTTTAGAACGAGGCGACGCATGTGAATGCTGGAGTTCGGAGGATTTACACAGAGGATGATACCGGAAGATTTCTTGGAAACTATCCCTACTACCAGCTAGATATCCGGCGAATAATTAACGGTTCGTGTACCTTCTTACTTCTCTCCTCTCAATCTTCTCTCCCACCACTCAGCTATTCTACGTAAGATAGAAGAAGAAAGAGAGAGAGAGGGAGAGAGAGAAAGGGATAGAGAGAAAACAAACGTTACCCTCGAGAACGGCTAGTAATTTACCTGATGAAGGCATATCCCTTGTCCTTAAATACACGAATCTCCTGGATAGATCCAAATGGAGAAAAGGTCTTCTGCATCAATTCCTCCGTCAAACCATTGGTTAGCCCGCCGCAGTAAACCGTGCAGTTGGTTGGACTACTTTGGTTATATACCTCATCGAAGGTCAGAGGCTTTGCGTTCGCTGCAAAAAAACAAGAAGAAAAGAAGATAAAAATATGTGAATAAATAAATGACGTGTGTTGATATTCGTTTCTGTACTTCACTGTTTTGTTCTGTTACGTTCCGTTCTATTTTGTTTTCGGAGAGAGTTTTTTGAGGGCTGGCGGCGGAGATCGAAAGCGTCTAAATTTCGTTATCTTACGCGAACAAGGGCGAAAGGTTACGGTATGTTTAAACGCGCGAGAAAGGTACTTATTAGACGAAATTATTAATTCGTTAGTTTCATTTTACACGCTTTCCATTACTTTTTATTTCACAATTTGATTAATAATCCTCGTTGTGTGTTACGACTACTGAGACGCGCCTTTACCCGAGCGAGAATTATTACTACTACTACTACTACTACTACTACCCACTACCATTACTACTCTCGACCGATTTAATCGTACGTCGTCGGGCTTCCGCACTTCGGCCATTAATAACGTTACTCAAAAGCGAATTAATATGCGTCTTGATATTAATCGTATAATGGACGCGCGATCGTGTCGTACACCATTGAATGAATCGATCGATCGATTTCCGTTCCGATTTGTTACGAACTTGTCTTGACTAGACAGGCACGAGGGACACAGAAATAGAAAAAGAAAAAGAACGAGAATAAGAAGAATAAGAAGAAGGGGTGGTAAAAGGGGAGAAAAACGATAATACTTTGATTCCTACGAATTCGATGTAATACCTTTCCACTCTTTTTTTTCTTCCCTCATCTTGTTTCTATATTTAATATGAAAAAGGTATCGTAGAAAAATTGTCTCCAGTGTGAGTCCACCAGGGATTCACGTGGATATAAGCGAAAATAGATATTTCTTCCGATGCAATGGATCTGACAGCTATCTCAGGCCCTTCTATTCTACTCCCCCTCTCACCCCTCCCCCCAAAAAGATTCTATCCCTGACCCGTCCCTCGATCTTCCTCTTTCTTGCACTTCTCCTTTTACTGATACTACGAAGAGGGTCAAGCGAGTTTTCACGACGATGGTCGAATCCGGAAACGACTACGACTACGACTACGACTACGACAACGATGACTATGACGGTGACAACGACGACGACGCGAGCTCGAGATATCGAACGCCAATGCCAAAGAGGTTGGACCGCGTCAGCTAAGTTTACGATCGCACTGGGTCTTAACCTATACGAAGAAGCAATGTACGGGTGTAAACGCGACCGGTAAACCACGGCCCTATAATTGCCTCGTTCTTAGGATGGAAGCTCCTCTCAGAAACGGCTGGACGTCCCGTTAAGAACTTACCACGAAGGGACCCCGACCATCCCCTTCTTTTCACAAAGCTCGGCATTATCTCTTTATTGCCCGACGGACGTTATTCCCACTTTTTACAGAGTGTCACTTCGTTTCTACTCGTAAGGTACCTTAGAAAAAACTGATCTTTCCTTCTTTTTCTTGCTTTCTTCTCTTTATCGAGAACACCGATTTGACAAAGCAAAAATCACCGGAAGTTCGTTTGTTAGAAGGTGAACCAATTTCTTTTCTCTTTAGATAAGATGTATATACGTGAGTAGATTGATGATGTCGAGCTTGTTCTCCTCTTTTATTTTCATCTAGTTTTGTTAATCTCAATGCATGCAAATTTTTGTTTAATTTTGTCATTCTGTCTTTACAAGATAAGCAGATTTCGTAGTTTTATACTAATTTTTGCTGGTTTTCGTCGATACGTCGTTATTTTTTTTTTTCATCGGCAAGCATTCGATCGGCAAGATGCAAAAATATTGAGAAAAAAAATTATAAATAAAGAAAGATTTACTTCTACTCCCTGTAGCAGTTTAAAAGTTACCTACACAGAGAACATGCAAAATTATTTTCCTTTCTTACAATCTTTAATTATTATATGAAAAGTAAAGGAAAAATGTGAGTCTTATTATTTATACAATTTTATATACAGAATACTTAAGAAGAGAAGTTGTACATTACAGTGTTAGGTATTGCTATAGATGTGTATGTTTTATATATATACATATACATAAATATATGTGTATATGTATACATATGTCGAAAAATATTGAAAAATTTCGGAAGCAAAGCAGTAACTAACCCAGCGATATAAATGTAGGTTTAGAGATGTAATAAAATCCTGTGAGAAAATTTTTATGATACTAGAAAACATCGTACCAATATTGGTGACCTTGTTCAGCCCCGATATGCTTTGAAAATATCAAAGAACAATAATTATTGTTGTACGTCGATTGTTTAAACATGTTAAAACGAAAATTCGTGCTGTTTAAACTTCTTTTTAATTTTCTTTTTTTCTTATTGTAAGATTTCAACAATATATATTCAGAAGATTGGTTTCATTGAAAGTCCTGTTGTTTGTGAAGAAATTATTATACTCTACCTTTGAATTATTATGCTTTTAAAAATAAATAATCGTCGATTTATTAACGACGTTTGAGCAGCGAAGATTGGAAGTAATACGATCGATTCGTGCGATCGCTACATTTGTCATTTTCGAGCTATATAGCTTCGAAGTATATCAAGTTAAAAAATAGAGTAAGAAAGCCGCTGAAAATCGTGGCTATGCAAACTATCAAAGAGCTTTCTCGCGAGGGTGCACCGTGAATGAAAATCGGCTTTAAAAAAGGGACCTTCGCAAAGATGAGATCGATTGGTATGCGAGATATAATATTCGATATGAAAGAAATGAGAATGAAAGAAAGAAAGAGAGAGAGAGAGAGAGAAAGAGAGAGAGAGAGGCGACTATCAAAATTTTATCGAGTCTTATTTTTACCGATGAAGTTTCATTTTTTATATTTTTTGAATTCGAAGTGATTTGTTCGCGGAAAAACTTGTTCGATGTTGAATTAAATTTTTCTCTCTTTTTTTCTACTTTTTATTTTCTCTCTTTTTTTTTTTTTTAATTTTGTCCTTCACGATTTTTACGTGCATTAGGTAGGATAATAATTCTTTTGAAAATTGATTACATCGACGAAGCTTACGTGAGAGAAAACGCAGTGGCGGTAGTACGATTTCACGAGCTAGCTAATCGTAGATAATAACGTGATAAAACTCTGAACGAACTTCTCTCTCTCTCTCTCTCTCTCTCCCTCTCTCTCTCTTTCTCTCTTTCTCTCTCTTCTCGTGATCAATCATAAATCGTTGGACGGGTCGCGAATTCGCTCTGGTGATACTTTATTCTTATCCATTCGGAATCACTTACCACTCTGCTAACTGGATTTATCTAGCGGTTATACCGAACTTTTTATTCTCTCGAATGTACGATAACTCGGCACAGTTCGCACCCGAAGAGAAAGGGAAGAGTAGAGAGAGAGAGAGAGAGGAAAAGGGAGAGGGTGAGAGAGAATGAGAAGAGGGGAGGGGGAGAGGTGAAAGATCAACAAGAAATTCGGGAGTAAACTCGAAATTTCCTGACGATAGCGCGATCCTCCAATAAAGCAACGTAATTCTAGTCTCCCGAATGAGGAAAAAGAAGATGAAAAGAAAAAAAAAATAAAGGAAAAAACCTTAAAGAAAAAAGAAATAGAGAAAGAGAGAGATAAAGAAAGAAAGAAAGAAAAAGAGAGAGAGAGAGAGAGAAAAGATGAACAAGGCAGAGATAACACGCGGTCAGAAATAAGAAATGGGGGGCAACGATATTAGAGTTTTACGATGCTTTCTTCTTTTCGTATTTTCTCTCTCTTTTTCTCTTCTCCTTTATCTTTCGTCTTCCTTTTCTAATTTTCTCTTTCCTTTTTTTTTCTCTCTTTTATCTTTTTCTTTATCTTCCTTTCTCTTCTTTTTTTCCTCAGTTTCTTTCTCCGTTTCTCTTCGACTCTTCTTCAACCATAGAAAGAAGTTTCCACTTTTCCTCCGGTTTATGGCGAATGGTTTCTTCGTTGATGTCGACGATGAAACTCGAATGTACGTAACTCTTACACCCTTAAATAACGAGAATGCTTGAAGTTTCGTTGGCACCGGCTACTCCTGGTGCGCGCCAATATTCCACCACGACTAAATTCATGCTAGAAACGCTCTAAGTGGACATTAGCTCTCCTTTTCGTACCTACCCCCTCTTTCTCGGTTCTTTTTCTTTTTTCTTTTTCTTTTTCTTGTTCTTTTTCTTCTTCGTTCAATGATATATTTATAGAAGATTACCAGACACAAACGAGGAACGTTCATAAAAATTTTATTTCTCAGCTTTACGGCACTTTTTTTTGTTTCCTTAAAGTACAAAGTTTACTTTTCAGATATTTTTCCTTTTCTATCCATTTGTCGTTCGTATGTATATAATATATACATCTATATAAGTATAAATATATATAAATGTATATCTCTATCACATATAATTTTTAATTTTTATTACGAATCTGTTTTTAAATTCAAAATATTTATTTTAGATTTATACGTTTCTATTTTCTTTTTATTGTATTCTAATGAAAAAGGAGTCGTTTTTTTCTTTCGTATGATTTTCTGGAATATTGAAATTAAAAGATGTCCAAGATTGCTCCCGTTTTGTAAGTTATACCGACTTTCATTAGATAACGTAGAATGTAACGGCCACGTTAAATGAAGTAGAAACTTTCCTAACGAGTTTTATTGGATATATTTCTCTTACGTAGATATTGTTCTACGCTGTAGGTATATGTATATATATGTGTATAGTAAGGTATATATATACATACACATATATACCCGTATTGCTTTGTAACACCTTACAAAAGATACTGTTAAAGTATCTTGTCTGTAAAATATCTACAGCATCGAAACTTCGTACTTCTAAAGGTACAAGTCTAACTAGCTGAAGAAAATCGAGAGAGAAAAAGATTTCATGTAAAATTGTGCACGTTAGTTGAAGGTGCACGTAATAATGTCTCTTTAAAGAGAGAGAGAGAGAGAGAGAGAATAAAAGAAAAAGAAAGAAAGAAAGAAAGAAAGAAAGAAAAAGTAAGTAAGTAAGAAAGGAAGAAAAAAGAAGGAAAGGGGAAAGAAAAATATAGTATTAACATAGTTCAGCAGGTTAAGAGAATATTTGTACAAATGTGCGAAATTGGCACTCGAGTTTGGATATGAAAAATATAAATAACTGTGAAAATAAAGAGAGAATATTGTGCAAAAGAATGTATTTATACAGAAGAGTTTTAAAGTGAAAAAAAGACCCACGAAGCGTGTATCCGGATGTTTTTGCCTATTCTGTTTTTCTATTCCTATTAAAAAAATTTGAAGGATGATCGGAAATATTACGAAAAAAAATAGACAAAATGGAAGAATGCGAGATAGATAGATAGATAGATAGATAGAGAAAGAGAGAGACAGAGAAAGAGAGAGAGAGACAGAGAGAGAGAGAGAGAGAGAGAAATAATGATAAACGTAATAAGAGTAGAGTGAAAAGAGTAACAAAAAGAATTGATTCCTTTTACCTTCATGATTGTACAATTCTCTCTTTCCTCCTTCTTCTTATTCACGAGAATACATACGCATCTACCCTGTACCCATATATGCATTTTTATAATCTCGCAACAATTCACGTTTTTCCACGTTATCATAATGGTCATTATAATAAAATATATGTTTAGCATGCATATCAAAATTAATATATAATATATTTGTAATAAAACAAAAATTAAATTAAAGAAAAAACATTTTACGACATAGAAAAATTACTTTTGAGGTATATCGAGTTACTGTATCAAATATACTAAAAATACGGACATACACGTAACATTCTATTCATTTCTTGCGCGTTACTTTTACACGTCTATTAAATAATAATAGCATAAATAAAAATCTACCAATTCGTTCTTGAAATAACTCTAATTAAGTTGTATAAACAGCTGTTCGCTCGCTCGTTAAATTAGAAAATCATTTATTATTGTGACCAATTTTTTCATTATCGTGCCATTATTGATATTATGGGGGTTGGGTAGAGGACCATTTTTACATGTAATAATATAAGAAAAAAAGACATTTTATACTTTATGCAAAGAGAAAGAGAGAGAGAGAATGGGAGAGAACACGAGAAAGAACATCTCTCGTTTAACGTGATTCTCAGCACGATTTACCATTTAATTTGGGCACTAATTTACATTAATAGCATTCTCTTCTAATTTTTATCCCGTTATTTTCCCGTCATATTTTTTTTACAAGTACAAGGACGAAAGAGAGAACGGCTGTATGTGCATGGAGAAAGATAGAAGCGTCGAAGCGTAGGTCTAAAAAGAGGATGTAAAAATCGAATGGCTCGAAGGATCGATGGTCGACGTCGCTCATATTTTTCTCTGCGCACGTATTCAAATGTTATACAAGTATGAAGAATGAAAATGGAAATGTATTAGAGTGAATAATAATAATAATAATAATAATAATAAAATAGTAATAATAATAGTAATAATAATAATAATAATTATAATAAAATAATAATAATAATAATAATAATAATTATAAAATAATAATAATAATAATAATTATAAAAATAATAATAATAATAATAATAATAATAATAATAATAATAGTAATGATAATAATAATAATAATCATGATTATAATAATCATGTAATATTATAATTATAATAATAATAATAATCATCATAATAATAATAATAAAAATAATAATAATAATATTAATGATAATAATGATAAGTAATAAATACAACAAGGATATAAGAGAGTAATATAATGTAAACGTAGTGTGGGGAGAAGGTATTTCAAAAGTTAAAATGTATATACATATGTATATATATAATTTATATATAAATAATAATTTATATATATGTATGTATATAATATAATGTAAAATATGTTAAAAAGAGGTAAGAGAAGTAAGAGAAAGTACGAAACATATTTTTAATAAAGGGTAAATTAGATAACGTTTTTAGCTAGGTTGCTTTGTATTTTGGTACACTTACACACTCTTGTCTAAGCTCTCATCAACCCCCGTTCTCTTTTTCTTTCTCTTTTCTTTGCTACTGTGGCCTTTAACTCCAACCGTATCACCCTCCTGCAAAATATTCCTGTTAAAACGAGACGTACTGAAAGATCAGCACAGCGACATTTCCTATAGAAAATAATCACAATCATGATAATAGAGACTTTTTTGAGAAATATTTTATTAATTTAATTATAATCGACGCGAATCGTCGTTTGATTATACTCTTTTTATTTTTTTATTCATAAAATGCGCGTTAAAATTTTTTTTTGTTTTCTAATCTTTTCACTTACATATAAAAGACGATTTAATATATATATGTATATATGTATATATAGACATATGAAAAAGGCTAAATTTCGTGGATGAAAAAGTGCAATTATAAATAAAGTACATTACGAAGTAAATGGATTCGATCGAAGAGCTCGAGTTCCAACAAATGTGGGACATTAAACGAACTCTATGGTTAAATGGATTTCTTCTTTCTTCTTATTTTAGTTACATTGTTGTTGTTGTAATAGTAGTAATAGTAGTAGTTGTAGTTGTTGTTGTTGTTGTTGTTGTTGTTGTTGTTTTTGTTAGAGAGTAGTGACCATAGTAGTATAGTTCGTTCGTACGTATAGCCCTTACGTTTCCCTTAAGACACTAACGACAATTTAATGGTTCTCTTCATAATGACACAAACCAAGCATTTCCCGAAGAGTAGCTATCTTTTCTCTCGGGATTACGCAATAAACCGCTGCGATACATCTCTTTATGGAGGCGTATAATCCCCATGCGTCGCTGTAATCGTACAATAAGCTCGTCAGCCGGTAATTTACAGTTACTTTTATGACGTTAATACGCGGAGACCTTTTATAATGGATGATATCACATTGATTTTGATCGAAAGTTGATCGGAGTTTTGTTTCTAGAAAGATTCCAATGATATCTTATACTTTCCGTAGAAAATACAAAAATAAGAAAAAGTGAAAGAGAGAAAAAAAACTGGTGTGTATACTTATGTACGCACTAAGAAGTTATACTTCTTTGGTGTATCAGAACGAATATAACCTCAATAACCTCAAAAATAACTTCAAAAAAATAACTTCAAAAAAAAAGAAAAATAATAATAACATATATAAGAAAGAATAAAAAAATATCAAAATATAGATATCAGTCCACACTAAATATAAGAGAGATATATCGAATTACTTCACGCGTCAACAGCCATGGCGCGGTTGCAGCATCAAATCAGCTCAATCATTTAAGTCAAGCAGCGCTGAGTACGATTAGTATTTGGATGGGTGACCCGCTTGAGAAAAAAAGGGGAAGAAGAAAAGAAGACAACTTCATGCCGTATACTTGAAATCGCTTTGCCGCGCGTCGTAAATACCCGACAAACTTCATGGTGTCGTTTTTCCAGACGCTCGGAACAAAATCACTCCCCATTACATTTTCCCCAACGCGCCAAAAAAAGTATAACTTCAAAAATTGAAAAAGGAAGAATGATAGATAAAAACACAAAAATTCCTGTTTAGACGTATTTATTTACGTGTCTACCGACGAACGATAATATTGCTGATCTATTCAGGTTATTGGCTTTTCATGAATAATCAATGGGGGATACGAAAATCCAGCGAGGTAGATCGAAGATTCGGCTTGCCGCAGCTACGAACTAAATTCATGCCAGAGAGTCGGTCGGTTGGTTCAAACTGGAATTCGTGTAACAAGGTGGAATCCTCGGAACTTCGGCTTTTCGCTACAACAATTCACTTTGCGTATGGAATCAAGGAAGATTGCACATTCTGTGAAATGGTGCGTATGGTAGACGAATAATTCTCTAGGTGGGATAGGATAGTAGGGAGGTGATGTCTCGTTACCAGTCAAGTTATGCCGAATATTACAGTCGACGAACGCATCTTAAAGTCTACGATAATCGCGAGCAAGCGTTTTCTATTATCACATATATTTCTCTATTTTATATATTCGATAAGAAGGGAAGGGAGGGAAGGTATTATTGGTGTGCTCGAATGAACGTCTAAGAGAGAATGAGAGAGGAAGATTCCAAGTGGCACGTGACGTTGAGCGGTTTCTAGTGGTAAACAGGAACGTATGTTCACCACAGGGACATTATCAGGGCTAATAAAGCTGCGGGCTAACCCAAAGCCTCGCCACACTTTGCCAAGAAGGCCTGAGTAACGTTGGTTGTTAAAGTTTCAACGTAATCTTGGGAATAGGCAGTTTCATTTCATAGCAAAAGCTGGGCCGTGGATTTGGAAAAGCGTACATTCAAGTTGGCCCAGCTAGTCTAGTAGAAGAGAAGTCTTCCTATTCCAGTAGCATCGAAATCTACGAGAAAGACTTAGTCTGCTATTATTTACGGCAGTTACTTTCCAGTTGCCGTAGCTACACCTTACCAGCTAAAATCTACTCTAGAATGATTCCCTGTTCCGTTTGGTAGGATCTCTCCAAATTTCCTTTGGGGTAACCAAGGAAAAACTGTTACACCATACGTGCAATAGAAGATTCTAGTCTTACCTGGCTTTAGAATAAAATTCATGAAAAGAGTCAGCTAAGAGATTGCTTCTCTCCGCGAGCCGGAATTTTGATCGTTCCAACTGCGTCTTCTTGATAATAATATAGAAAGTTGATTTCCTATCTATCCAAGAGTCTTTCCAGAAGAAGCTCGACGTTCTTGTCCCGACGTTCGTCGTCGTTCGTGTTTGAGCATGAACGAGTCATTAATTAGGATTTCCTATACGTTACAGGAAGTATGGGCGTACGAGACAGCTGTGGATTTGTAATAGAGGTGTTTTCGTCCGGTAATCGATTACCGTAGTAGAATCTGGAGCTCGAGGAGTCCCTAGAATCGAGCTCTAGCCTTGCTGCTTCGTGCTCCACTCCGATCTACTTGGTTTCCAACTTCCCTCCCTCTCTTTCTCTCTCTCTCTCTCTCTTTCTCCTTCTCCTTTTCCCTTTCTGAGCCGAGCCAAGCCAAGATTTGTAGTCGCGGCATAAATTCGAGCTTTCGCCCTTCTCCGGACTTGTCCTAATAGATTGGTGGCCCCGATAAACGCGTCCAATACGTGAATATATGTGTACGTTTGTGTCCGTGTAATGCGTATATATATGTATGTGTGTATTTAGCAATGAACTTAAAGACGGACGGTTTGAATTTATTTCGTCTAATTAAATAGATATATATATATATATATATATAGAATATGTGCACGCGTATCTTTAAAGAATTTTATTTATTTAAATATAACATTATCTTGAATTAAAAAGAAATGTTTCTCCTAAGAGATCGTTGAACATATCTTCTCCAAATAGCATATCGAAATTCAATTATTTAAAGTCACGCGGTTGTGGCATGATCGATCGCGAACCTACGTTCCACTGTGTCACACTCGGAACGTGTGTCTCCGTATTACCAAATAAACAGGACCTTTCTAGAGACACGGAGAGGTGAATATAGGTAGAGTGAACAAGGCCAGAAATCGAGCTGAGGGACGATGTAAGTACGGACGAAGATACACGAACGAAGAGAGATAGAGGTAAATATAGTGATGGTAAAAGCGAGAAAGCGAGAAAGCGAGAGAGAGAGAGAGAGAGTAAGTCGAACGTTTAAAGAGCCACGGGGGTGTTCAACAGCGTTCCGCACTCGAGGACGAAATGGTCTCCCGCCTCGCCGAAACGAGAAAACCAATCCTCTCTCCGCACCTTCGCTCACGTATGTGTGCCTATATTAACTTCGATCCACGTTTCTGCACAAGCCTCTGCAAACCTTCCACTACTACTACTACGATCATAATTCTCGACTACCCTTCTAGCAACGGACGCCAAAGGCGTTCTCTCCTTTACCTTCTCCTCTCCTCTCCTCTCCTCTCCTCTCCTCTCGACTGCTCTCCTATCTACGTCACAGTCCTACGAGGAGCAACGTGTTCGGCAGCAGCAATGGTTAAAGCAGCATCCCAGTAAGCAAGTCAAGCCGCTTCCTACTTCCCCTATCTCCACTAACGTACGTAGGTGTAGCCACAACCCTCAGGAATTTCATTTCGTATGCCGAGTTAATTATACGTCAGACTTTTACTTCCAAGACTGTCTGTCTTGTTTTCTCTCTTGCGATTCGGTCAGTTCTCGTTGTTAGTAACTACTCGGATGTGTAAGTTTGTGTTTGGGTATGTGTGAGTGTGTAAATAATGTTTTTTTTTGTAGAGAGAGAGAGAGAGAGATTTTTGTTAACCCTTTTTCTTTGTTTTTTTTTTCTTCTTCTTTTTCTTCTTGTTCCTTTCTTTCTTCTCTTTGGACTTTATTCTTATTCTCATTTTATCTTCTTGAGAATTTTTCTTTCAAGGATATATACATGGTATAGCAAGCAAAGAATATTCAGTATGTTCATTTTTGTAAGGAACGTCACTGACTCGAACGAATCACGCTGGGAGTCCGAAAACGTTTCATGGAAAAAGCAAATCTCTGCCATAGTCACTAATGACACGATATACATATATTATTCGTAAGAATAGGTAGGTATGCGAGTAGTAGTGCTATCTGAGAGAGAGAGAGAAAGGGTCATTGAGAATGGAAGTGGAGTTTCGAGAAAAGGAAATGAGCTCGAAAGTAAAATATTTTTTTTTCCTTTACCAGAAGGCCAAAGGGGAAGCTTTGGTCTGTCGTAAACAGGTAATGTATTGAGAACGTATCGGACAACGAGTTTGATTTCAAAAGAACATGATGTTTGGTACCATTAGTTGTCCGTAAATAAACTCCGGTGTTACGATTTTTTGACTTGATTTATACGATTTACACGAATTGACACTATTACAGAGTCAATTTCTAACGCGACATTCAAATTTACCATTGTAAAAATGTATACAATTTTGTGTTCGTGTATTTGTAATACTTGAAAGTTACGTACGGCCTTGATTGGTCGAATCATTCTGAAGTAGTAGACGACGACGTCGTCGTTGTCGAGGACAAACGAGCACCGATTTACATCGGAAATCCTGGGACGAAATTGCGCGGGCACGAAGTAGGTTTATCGACACGATTTGTATAATCGTCAAAGTTTTTGGAATTGAACCGAGGGGCCGACCATACGCGTACACGCCACCCCGAATTTCTCTATCATCTCTCTCTCTCTTTCTCTCTCTCTCTTTCCTACTCTTTCTCTCCTGAGTAAACTCGATCGATCTCGGGCTCCGGAAATCTAATTTTAGCCTAGGTGTCGTCACTCTCCTTTCGTTTTCGAATTACCAAGGAAGAAGAGAGGTCGGTCTTTTTCCCCTTCCTCTCTCTCTCTCTCTCTCTCTCTTTCACTATCTTTCTCTCACTTTTACTTCCTTTTTCTATCTCTCTAGAGAAAATTTTCGTGAGGAAAGTTTTACGGTAAAAGTTAAAGTCGATGTGGACGATCGAGTCTTGGATATTCGAAAAAATTTGTTCCCTTCGGTTGGATCTAAAATAGATTCTCTAAGCTTTCCAAAATTATTGATGTCATCGTCCTACTATTTTATAGATATACATATATATATATGTACATATTTCCGTCGATTGTGTAATTTGAATCATTTTTCTCTATTTTCGTAGACTTAATCGACTCTAGATAAAAGGAAGTTCTTCAAAGACAAAACTAGTTTGTACGAAGTCACATTATTTTCTTGCAGTAGAAAAGGCAGTGCAGAGGTCATAGTACCATGCACACGACTGGTCTAGAATACATAGCTTCTAGTGTGAAGTACACCCGAGTGCAAGCACTTCCGAGAACAATACCTACGGGACTCTAGGTGTTCTAGCTGCACGAGCAAGCCTTCGAAACATCACACTTTCGAAGGAGGTCGGTGGTGGGTGTACCCTACGTCTTAGAAAGTCCATAATATTACTGAAAACTAAATGTAGAGAAACAGTTGTAAAAAGTTCAGATACCTACGCACGAGTTTACTGTTTCATCCTGTCTCTTCATCTATTATATATCGATAAAAATCTGTTCTCTTTTTATAGAAATAAAAAGTAAAAAGAGAAAAAAAAGTGATTGCACTCTTTGACGGATTTTTAAAGTCGAAGATGAAACTTTTGGCGACGTATATCGTGACTACGTACGATCGAAGTGGACTACGTAACTTTGTGGACGAAGTACACTGCCAAAATTCGTCGTATAATGGCGACCTCGAGACGCCGTCGAATACTAGGATGATCGATAAAGGTAGTGGAATCTTAATAGTTGAAATCGCCGTCTATCTGGACAATTCTTCCCTAATTAATACAAACTAATTTAGAGGATTGTCTTCGAGGAAGATGAGAACTATCAGATTCCAGCGATGGTGTTTCAAAGAAAATGTCGTGGAGCAGGTGTACCTAGAAGTAACATAATATATCTGTGACGTTCTCTCTCGTAGTCTTTTGGACGAATATCTTCATTCCCTTTTATTCGATATTTTTATTCTCTAGTAGAATTTCATGGTCGGTCGAACGGGTAAAATGAAAATAAATAGAAATGGAAAAGAAAATAAAGAAATTGAGAGTTTTTGAAAGCAGTGCCGAGGATTCCAGATACAGCTTCTTTCGATCAATTGTAAATAATGAAGCAACCAATTTCCTTCAATTTATAGCTAGAAATGCACGAAAGAGTTTGGATAGAGAAAGAGAGTGAGAGAGAGAGAGCATAAGGAGAGTAACTTTCTTAAGGTATGTCGCATTTTTCGCCTTGGCTCTGCCAGCTTTACGTCGAACTCGCAACGAGCTATGTCCCTAATTCGAATCACGCGCGGATTTCGTATTCTGTCCGAAAGTTTTACATCCCGCTGCATTACCGAGTCAGGAAGTCATGCTGACCCGGAGGATACTGGAGCAGAAGGAATCGCAAGTCCTTCATTCGGAGAGCTTTAAAGAGCTTCTACGTTCTTCGTTTATCTCCGTTTTCTCTTTTTTTTTTTTTTTTTTATTAAGAAGTGAAACTTCTTAGACGACTGTAACGATAAAATTTTATAAAACGACATGAAAAAAGAGGAAGTATATAGGTAAGGGGAAAGAGAGAGCGAGATAGAACCCACAGTTGATCGACAGCTAAACAAAATTATAAAAGATTCTAGTTTAGTTGTGTATGTGTGTGTGTGTGTGCTCGTATTTATGAGATACGTCGATTGATACTTAAAAATCAGTTAAATTTCTTCTATTGATTGTTGTTTACATGATTTTACGAAGGCTATATATACGTGTAATGAAAATAATATTTGTCATAAGTAGGATTTATTTTTCTAAAAGTCATATAAACAACAATCAATAAAAAAATTTTAATTGATTTTCATAGATGACAATGAGCCATTTTACTGTTGGATTTCGAAGAGAACGGTGCGTTGAATTTATATTTCGTGTTTTTAGTTTAAAATATACATTCTCTTCGATTAATTTAACAATCATTTAAGGCATATCTAATATTCTAATATAGTCTATTAATATTTAGAATTGTTTAAACTGAAAAACATTTATTTTAAAGTTCCTGGCGAATGATGACTTTCAATTGAAAATTTTCATGAAATAAAATATCAGACCGAAATTGTTTAATATTCGAAATATATTAATAGATATTTATAATACTTTTTAAACAAATTTATTTTGTATTATTCTTACTTTAATGGATGTTCAATTGATTTTAATACTAAAAAAACGTTTAAATAATAGTAAAAACAAGGGATGACCAATTGTTAGGCTCGAAAAAATTGAATATTTCCCCTGTTATATCAACATGTACGATTTTAAGATACATTCTTTTCGTATTTGTTTAATTTACTTTTTATTAATAAAGTTTTTAGGTTAAATTCATGAAATATGTAATTAAGATATACTAATGTATTTATTTCTAAATTTTCTTTATTCCAAGCACACTATATCAATAGTTTTTAAGGAAACATTTAGTAAGCGTATGATTTTAAAGAACAGTCATTGCATATATGAATTAATTGATTATTTTCCATATGATAATACGAATTTCAAATTTATTATGCGCGGAGACCACATATATTCTTTTTTATTATCTTTCTCTTATTCTTTTCGATGTTCCGTTAACAAAATCAAACTTTACCATTTCTTCGTTCCATCTGCTTTAAATAAAACCTTTCTCGATGTATATTTACCGATATAATTGAATTTGTTCCAAAAAATTTATAAGCATTATAATAATAATCATATATATATATAAATAAGAACAATTCAAAGAATATACAGTTTTCTTTGTAATCCTTAAACGTTGTTCTTAGTCTGAAATAGTCTAAAAATTCAATGGTTCCAAGTTGAAATAACAGTAGAAGCTTTTCCAAGCGTCTAAATGCCATCCATATCGTCGGATTTTCCTGTCGAAAACCGCAAGCACGAGATCTCCGGCTTTATATTTTCAATTTGCTGTCCCACACGAAGCATGTCTCTTGTTCCAGAGTTTGCCACCCACACACGATCGTATCATATTGTATATACTTGGTTAGTATGTGCTTCTAGTCGAACTTGTGTACAAATAGCGAGAGAGAGAGAGAGAGAGAGAGAAGAAGAAGAAGAAAGAGAGATTCGAAACGTATCTAACACCAATGCATTAACTTCGTCGAACAATCGGCACCACAGTGGAACGACGATGGTTATAAACTTCAATCACGAGGCGAGGGACCGATCGAAGTCAATTTTGTCGGTTCGTTCGTGTTCTGAAAAGGAGGCTCGAGCTTCACGAGCTTACGATCAGCAATCTGACGAAACTACGTAGAAGTAGCTACCAACGATGACGTTTGAATCACTTTTCTCTCTCTCTCTCTCTCTCTTTTATTCATTCTCTTTCTCTATAACTTCCGATGATTTTTTTCTATTTTGTTTTCACGTTAAAATATAGAAAACTTGCCGATTTCCGAGCAATCCCATCTAATTTATTATTCATGCCGTTTGAAAAGTATACCGGTGCACAGTCCCACAACGTATTACAGTTTCGCCGCGGGCTGTTGCGATACGGACAGCCAATCAAAAACTTTTCGTTTCTATGTGTTCGAACGATCGACCGAGTGGAGTCGATGCAACAAGCGGAACACGGTCTCTCCTTTTCTCGTCGATGCTTCTCTATAAAGAGAGAGAGAGAGAGAGAGATAGGAAGGAAGGGAAGAGGATAATAGATCGAACCAGGGTAAGAGACAGAGGAAGATAGAGAATGAAGGACGAAGGGAAAGGGAAATCGTGAAGTGCATAGGTTCGGTGGTTGGTCAGCAGGTTCGTTTGTTGACATTTCATTCGATCAGCCTCATGTTTCAGTAACGTATAGACGCATTTGCAAACACACGAAAACACGCACTCGACGTGCATATCGCCGCGAAGAGGCAGGGGG
The DNA here is from genome assembly GCF_010416935.1 of Polistes fuscatus. NCBI lineage: Eukaryota > Metazoa > Arthropoda > Insecta > Hymenoptera > Vespidae > Polistes > Polistes fuscatus. The sequence continues at coordinate 2,018,075 of NW_025113096.1, forward strand.
TAAAAAGTGTACTTGACCCGCCCTTTAGGCCATAAAAGTAATTATCGTTGCTTGTGAACGTTTCAACGTTCGAGACCATGTATTGAATTGACACAAGAGCTGGAGGCACGTTTTTCAAAATGGTTGGAGGTAGAGGAAACCTCTCTCTCTCTCTCTCTCTCTCCCTCACTCTCTGTTCAACACGCTACGAGTGCTTTAAATATGACGAAATACAAAGGCACGATGAACGGTACCGCTTGATAAATCGGGCTTAATGGAATAGCATCGAAAAATAATCGCCCCGGGTGTCGTCGTGTTTGGACTTTCCCTTTGTTTCTGCTACCCTGTGAACAACGTTTTCGAAACAAAAAAATGAAACTGCTCGATAGCGAGACACACGATCTCCCTTTCTGTTTCTCTATCTATCTCTGTTCCTCTCTTTTTGGATTCGAAGAATTAAAGGGACGAATATAAACTAGAGTTCAGTGGAGAATGACGAATGCCGTGAGAACGAAATATTACCCATTGTTTTTTCTACACGAAGATTCTTCGCGTAGAACTATAACCATGGCAGGAAACGAAATAGAAAAGTAAAAAAGAAAGAGGAAAGATAGAGCCTAGATTAAATTATATTATATTTCTTCGCAAAAAAGTTCTAGTTAAACGATGATGTATATATATATATATACGTGTACGTATGTATATCAGCTAACGTTTAATGATTAATATTATTATGAATACGTGAAAGATGAATATCTGATAGAGTTTAGAATACGAAACAAAACATAATAATTATGACGTGGAATCGTATACATATATATACATTTATGCATGATCCTGACTATCTTTTCATCCTTTTAGGATACCACGGAAGTTTCTCGTCGCATTTATTCCCTGTGAAAATCGTCAACGAGAGAGGCACGACGATAGAAGCTCCCCGTATAGTTAACGACAACGTGTTAAGGCCCGCACGTAGCGATAAGGGTGGTCTCTCCCTCGTGGTGGTCGTAAGCTGATGCGGATGGTTGTAGGGTGAATTTAAAGGGGCAGTCAGACTTCTCGTCTTGCCTCGCCTTTAACTACTATGCTCGGGATTGGATAGAATCTGCGATAGAACTTGTAGGTAGACAGTCTGCCGCATCGACTGCATCACGCACACGATGAAGTATATGTACTAGTAGCCTGTTAGCGAATCTCTCTCTCTCTCTCTCTTTCTCCTTCTCCTTCTCCTTCTCACTTTATCTATCTATCTATCCATCTATCTATCTATTTATCTCTCTCTCTTTCTCTCATTCTAAACACGGACCTTTCAAGCTCGGTACTGACTCTTGCGCACTTTAATGCCAGGGAGTATATTCACTGTGTTTCAGCTTTCTCTCTCTCTCTCTCTATCTATCTATCTCTCGACACTTAACCCTCGCAAACGGACTGTGTTGTTAATTCAATGCCTATATGTCGACTTTACGTCACTCGTGATAGACTGGACTTCCGGTGCGTTAACATTGCGTTAAGGTTGCGTTTGCCACCTGCGTGCATAACAGCGACTCGCCTCTTTATACATTTCCCTCTCTCTCTCTCTTTGTCTATGCTAGGTCTGTGTATGTGTGTGTCTGGCTCCGAAGATAGTCGATCGCAACTGTCGTCGCCTAAGTTATATCTCGAGGTGGAAAGTTGGCAAGGTTTATTGATGCGACTATAACGAATTATATATTCTCGGAATAATAAAAATCGAATAAAAAATTTTGATGTTATATTTTTATCGAGTTTTCTCATGAATAGGCGCTATTATGTTGACTGTAAATGATATGAGATCGGTAAAAACGGTTTGAACAAAGTGAATGAGAGAAGGATAGAAGAGATAGATGGATAGATAGATAGAGTGAAAGAGAAAGAGCTGCGATTCGACACGTCGAGGACGATACAAACTTTTGACATTAACCCGTGGCCCAAGTTGGTCCTTTCACACGCCAGCAATCATATTTTTGCCCGGCCGCAAAATTATCTAATTGCCAGAGCTATAAAATATTGACCTAGTTGCCGACTAACTTCGGGATTCAGTCAAATTAAATGGTTGCTCGGTTCCGACCTCATCCTCCTTTTCTATTTACCCTCTCCGTACTCTGAACCCACCACATTTAGACAATTTATTCTTTCGCTTTCTTTACTCGACATCAAATCGAAGGATCGATAAACATGATTGAAAGTGAATTAATCAAAAACTATTGATTTAATTAAGCACACATTTAAATGATAAAATTGAGGTCAACAAAATAGCGATGAAAATTTTCGACAAAATTTTATTGAAATTCTTCAGGAGAAGTCGTGTATCTTTTAAAGAGGACGGAATATAAAATATAATCGAAATTTATAAAGACCGATAAATTTATATGTTTAAACTCTCTCTCGATGGTTTTATCCTTTTCCCGATAATCACGGCTAACGGAAAGTCGATAGAAAAAAAGAAAGATAAAGAGAGGTAAAGAGAAAGAAAGAAAGAGAGAGAGAGGGGGGGGGCGGAGAGAAAAGAAAGACAAAAAGGAGGAAGAAGACTACGGCACACTTTCCAGATAATCGAAACTTCTTCTTCTTCTTCTTCTTCCCTCGAAGAAATTGGCTCGCACGAAATGTAGTACTTCCCTATCTTCTTATTATTATCATCGTGTTCCTGCGTTAAACCAACTTCCGACTGCTTACATCGAGTTGAGATTTGTTTAAAGAATGTATAATGCAAGAGACTTCTCGCTGCAGTCGCGTTCCTCCTATTACGTCAAAATATGCAGATGAATCTTGGCGCGGTGGCTATGGTGCACTGGCTTTTGGATTTGTAGATGAGCTTTGGCGCAATCGCCAGGATGTTCTTGGAAAGAGATACTAAAGTAAGAAGAAGAAAGAAGAGAGAGAGAGAGAGAGAGAGAAGAACGAAGGAGAAGTCCGGAGTCATATAAACTCCGACGTGTAATTCAGGGGAGTAAAACGATAGTCGATAAACTTGCACTCGGAACTTGCTCTTCTACTCGAATCTATTCACCAAGAACAAGAGAGAGAGAAGGAAAATGAGCCTGCTTCGACTGTTTCCATGGACGACCACTGACGATGTTGTTTCTTACATCTTCATCCGGCGGGTGACGTAACATCCCACGTTCCTGTTCATTATTGACGTTTCTTTCAGAGAAGAAAGATTTACTCTTACAAAATGTATATTTCCTTAGGTATCCTTTTTCTTAATATTTAACTTGATAATATAATATGATTTGTGTTAAAATGAAAAAAGTTATAATAATAATAATAATAATGAATTTGAATGTATCTCTCTTAATCTTTCGATCGAAATTTTCTAATAGATTTTTGAAGAGAAAAGTTTAGTTAACGCGAGCAAAACGGTTGTCTGATAAAGAAATAGAAAGTTCCGCTTTTGAGAATTTGGTCTATGCAAATACGGATGAACGGTCGGTCGGTTGGGTCCAGGAAAAGGGTCAGAGGCTGCGGAAGATCTCTCATCCTCTTTCTTCTTCTTCTTCTTCTCCTTCCTCTTCCTCTTCCTCTTCCTCTTTTCCTTCTCCTCTTTCTCCTCATCTTCGTAGTCTAGTGAAAAAGTTCGGACTCTTCGCGACGAATACTAATTAAAGACTTGGGGAATGAAATTAGTTAGTCGAGGGGTCGGAGTTAACTCTCTCCGGAGGTAGGAGAGGTCCGTGGCCTGACGACGGAGAGCCGCTTATGATAATATAATAATACTTACTTGGCTCTCGGAGTGCTACCTTCAAGCTCATTATGCGTTTAGTTCATAACTTCAATTGAATTCTTAGCGTATCCTTACTATACCCCTTTTCTTTCTTACCGAAGGCTTTTATATTCTTTCATGAACCGTTCTCTCTCTCTCTCTTTCTCTCTCTTTGATCATGTTAATTTTCGAGAATGATTTTATAATCATCAAGATTGTTTTATATATTTCTGATATGAAGATGTTGATATTATCAACGAGAGTGTATTATATAATACAAATTAATATACAGGATTGATAGATATTTCATTTATAATTGTAGTATTTCCATTTGAATTCGATTACAATTCGATTATTCACTGATTCTTCATCATTCGATGTTATCGTTATATTCTTGACAAATATTATTATCAATCTGATAGTATCCAAATTTCTATAACGATTATTAACGATTTTAAATAATAAAATGTACTTTATACGAAATTTGAAATGAATTGATGTTAAGAAAAAATGTAGGAAACAGGCCTGCCGAAAAGAAACACAATATCTTTTGAAATTTGGCTGACGTTTAGTGATAAGGGAAACATTCATGAAAATGCTTAAAAGTCAATGCAAAGATTTTCCTAAAGGGCTTTCCTTCTTTCTTTGTCGACAAACGGGGGAGAGAAAAATCCTAGCTGAAAGAAGTTAGGAAATTTCGTGTGTGTCGTAGAGCAATAGGGGTTCGAAGTGGTAAAAGGAAAAGGGCTTCCCGAAGTCGATCGGTGTAGGTACTCTAAGGAAGGCGATAGTAGTAGCTCGTTGGAAATCGAAAAGGCAGTCAGTCAGTTAGTCGTTCGGTCGTTCGGTCGTTTGGTCGTTTGGTCGGCTTGTACCTTCTCTCTTTTGGCCCGTTCGTTTGAAAAAAGGCTCTCGAGTCCATCTCGAGATATCGATTAACAAACACTCGAACGGCGAGTGGTGCCTTTGCGGAGGCCGCTTTTGCAGAGTAACCGTTCGTGGTAAAGCCGTTTCGAGCATTTCTGAATGGGGCACAGTGAAAGCTTTCTGAGCGAACGATCCACGTTATGAGTGTGCGCGTTAGTATTAGAAGAGAAAAAAAAAAAGAAAGAAAACGAGTGAACCTTTCGAATACTCAACGACAAAAGAGAGAGAAAGGGAAATAAGAGAGAGAGACGAGAATAGATCGACTCGATCGTGCGCATCCATTTCTGCGCGAACCATGGAATTTCCCCGAGCTAATGAAATTCTGGTTGCGTCGACGAAATTTCCTCAATCGCGTGAACGCGCCAACGTGATATTTAATTTACCTCCACGCAGAGATTCGTATTCACATTGAGTAAACCGCGTTGTGCAAGATAAACACGATGTTCCTTTGACGGATATCTCTCGTTTCGTATCTCTTCCCCCCTTCTATTCCCCCTACTCTTCCATCTTCATCCCTATCATCTTTCCTTCATCGACCGATATTTTCTTTTCTTTTCAGCTATTAAAAGAAATTGGAAGCTCCTTTTACTCTCTCGGAAGAGAGAGAGTCAATATTTTTCTCTTTCTTTATTTGTTTGTTTGTTTTTTTTTCCCCCCTCTTTTTCCACCTTCTTCTTCTTCTTCTAATATATTTCGTCATTTTAGTTTAATCGTAATATATATATAAGACAGAGTTAGGATCTTACAGAATTTTGATCGATCGATTGTGGTATGATCAATTGAAGTAGTTTAGTTACGTTTTAGGTTATATAAGTTGAAAAAAAAGGTATGATCGATGTTTACATTTGTTTCTGACTCACCTTCAGATTTTGGTGCAGGCGGCTTGCGAGTCGCCCAATTCGTTCGAATACTTCTGCTACCGAGCCATTGCCCGTTCATGGTACCGATGGCGATTTCCGCTTCCTGAAACAATGGGTGTGGTAATGAGTAAAATGGTTTAATCGATAGCATGAGAATGATAAAACGAGATTGAGAAAACTTTAGCACGGAGAATTTTTTTCTCTTTATAATCGTCGCGATGAACTAGTTAAGATTGCTGCCTTTAGAAATGATAAGTTTTAAAGGGAGAGAGAGAGAGAGAGAGAGAGAGAGAGAAAGAAAAAGATACTTTTCAATAGACGGAACGATTCGCCCGTGCAAAAGGGGGTCGAGATAAATGGAATAAACGTAAGAAGTAAAGCCACGTTACGAGCAACAGCAAACGGCTGAAACTCCGAGTACGCAGGACACCGATCGTAACTTTTATTTATTACTGCTCTGCTTTGAGAAAAGCACGCCGTAAGCGGATCGAGAAAAATTTTACCGTCCCGGCTTCTTCTTCTTCTTTTTCTTTTTCTTCTTCGTGGAAATAGGAATAACGTTAACGTTTATACCTTTCGCACGAGTGACGTCCTTTAATGTTCTCCTCCTACGACGATCGAATCTAAGGTAGGCGAAGAGAAGTAAAGAGATAAAGAAAAAGTAAAAGAAAAAAAGAAAGAAAAGAAATAAAGATAGAGGACGAGAGAGAGAAAGAGAGCGAGAGAGAGAGAAAGAGAGAGAGAGAGAGAAAGAGAAAAGTAAGGAATGACACACAAAGGACGAAAGAATTAAATCGGACTGATGGGACAGCTCGTTAAGTGGCTAAAGTAAATCGTAAGAACGTAACGTCCCTTCCCTTTTACCAACGAAAATGGCAGGGATGGTAGTGGATCGAGTCTAAGATACGTTAGTTCGAGAGGGAATTCCATTCGACAAATCGCACCTCCGATTCCTCGCATTTCCCAAGAACTGCCCTCGGCAAACTGCGGTGTTTCCCATCGCTGCTTTGAATTCCCTTCTCGAAGAAAAGGCGCTATCCTTTATGACGAAGGATAGAAGGGAGAACGAGCCTCCACGTGGCTGGGCTATTTGTTCTCGAGTAGGTAACAAAACGGTCATGGCCTTGCTTCAATATACCTTTCAGACTATATATATATATATATATGTATACATAAGTGTGCTCTGGCCTACCCTATAGATGACTATTGTATGATTCGAATGAAATATTTGGAAGAATTTACTCGGAAAAAAAGAAAAGAAAAGTAAAATAAAATAAAAAGAAATTGTCTTCGATCAGAATTGGAGAAACATACTTACATAAGTTTGTAAAAAAAAGTTTGATCTGAAAGAAAAATGACGCTGTGTAATAACTAAACACACACACACGCACACAAACGCACACACGCTCACATATATACGATCATCATTATGCATATCCTTCATATTTCCAAATGTTTAAGAAAGGTGGAAATAGAGAAAATTTGGAAGAATAGTAAATGGAAAGACAGATAAATAGAGAGGGAGAGAGGGATAGAAAGAAAGAAAAAAAGAAAGAGAGACTAAAAATAATCTTCGTTTTTATTTTATTTGACTGCCGCTTGGACGAATCTTTGGAGTTGAGAAAAGATGAGATAAAAAGAGGCCGAGAGCTAAAGAAAAAAGAAAGAAAGAAAGAGAAAGAAAGAGGAAGAGAGAGAGAGAGAGAGAGAGAAGAAGAGATGGCTGAAAATACTCCCGCCATTGAGAAATTCCAGCGGTAGGGGTTGTGACCGTCGAAAGGCTTTTCACAAACGCGTGGTTGGAGAAAAGAGGGTGGTGGTGAGCACCCCCACTCTTTTCCTCACCGTTTGCGCCATTCGAAGGATTCCGGGAGTTTTCTCTTCGCTTTTCTTCCACCTTTAACCTCCCTTCTTTCTCTCTCTCTCTCTCCCTCTCTTTCTCGTTTCTTCTTCTTCTTCTTCTTCGAGATTCGTGCACCTTAACCACTTTCCCACTACTCTACGGTTCTTATCCCACGACATTCGTGCTCCTGTGGGATAAAGTATTTCCGATTCGAATTTCCATTCCCGATATGATGCCGCATATTTGCGCGGTTAGCCCAGATAGACCGCGAGACCGAACACGCTCGACTCTAAGCCGATTCTAAACTCCGGTCGATATCAACGTCCTTCTCCTCCCTTTTTCTTTTGGTTTTCTTCTTCTACCGAGCTCAAGCTTCCAACACGTCCTATCTATCTCTCCTTCTCTTTCTTTCTATTTATCTTTTTTTATAATACAATATTTCTTTCTTTAGCTTATTATAGACAAATTATTTTTTTTACTAAATTATTATTATTATTATTATTGTTTACATATATCGTATCATATAAGAAGGACAAGGAGTAGGATTCTTATAAACACTAGGTATTGTTTATTCCTTTCTCTTTCTATTTATCTTTCTATATTATTATTTTTTTCTTCTTAAATTTATTACAGCTATTTTATTTTTATTACTAATTATTATCACTTATTCTATTGTATTATATATTATATTTGTGTATAATAAGGGAATAACATTCTTAAAACCAATAAATATTGTTCTTTTTTTTTCTCTCTCTCTCTCTTTTTCCTTTCGATCCACCCTAACATTTTATAATCCCTATTCAGTTTGAACTTGTCCAACTACGAAGACGACTCTAGCTAGCTATCTTTTTCTCACACTCAAAACCACAAGCTTATATAGAAGACGACTGTGTATAGACATCAGCGATCAGCCGTGAAGCACTCTGACCGAAGCGACACCCAACTGCTTTGCATGCATTATTAAGTCATGCAGGTACCCTACAAGCACCGTTCCTCTCACTCACGACTTACGTGGCTTTTAGAAAAAGTTATTTCGATTTCTTTATCCTCTTTTGCGGTAAATGTCTGTCCTTCGTTGAATCTATGAGAAGATTTTCAAGAGAAAATTCTTTCTTGAAAAACGAACGAACGAACGAACGAACAAACGAACGAAATCTTCGATCGTTCCAACAGTTTAAAAACGTTGAAAGAAGAAAAAGAAAAAAGAAAAAAAGAGAGAGAGAGAGAGAGAGAGATAGACAATGTGGATGCTATCGGAAAAGAAGAGTAGTGTAGAATTCAAGGAATTCGTATTTTTGTTCGTTTAGTAGTAGTGGTGGTAGTAGTAGATCGTAGAAAAGAGTTTGGAGGGGATGTCGTTTGGCCGTGCGATCAGAGTACGCGATTTAGATACGTGTATCCGGTGCTCGAAGGAAATAGTGACCGAGAGAGAGAGAGAGAAGAGAGAGAGATGAAAAGAGGAAGGAAGAAAAGGAGAGAAGAGCTTGAAATGGAAGAGGAAGAGAAGAGGGAAGGAGAAGGAGGAGGAGAAGGAGGAGAAATTTTCGCGTGTTCCTCGAGGTTAGCGGAGACACCCGGGAAATTTATACTTCGGCAATAGTAATACCGTGGGTGTGAGTCAGGTGCCGGCGGTGGTCCAGATCGATAGGACATTAAAACAGAGGGGAAACGAGAGGAGGTTCTACCTCCGGGTTCGGCCGCCTCGACGAATAACCTCGCCATAAACGGAGGAAAGCCTTCTTTTACTCAGCCGTACATCTAACTTCGTCGTGATTTACGTCGCGGATTTTGGTGGGGTACAGTAAAACTCGGACTACCTCTCTCTCTCTCTTTCTCTCTCTCTCACTCTCTTTCTTGCTCATTCGTTCGCTCATTCGCTATCGTCTTTTCTCTCTCCCTCTCTCTCTCTTTCTCTCTTTCTTTCTTTCTCATTCTCTCTCTTACTCTCTACTCCAAGAACGATGCTGTAAACCCTGAAGCTGCTTCCGCCAGTAACGTTCTGCTGCTTCTGGGTAACCATCCCTTCGTTTTCATCCCTACTATTTCCATCGATCGAACATCGAAAGGCCAGCTCCAACTTCCAGCTTGACGCTGTTAATTTCTCACGATTTCGATCTTTATGGATTGTCGTAAACTTCGTCGGTCGTTTGCATCGGAATGGAACAGGTGCCGTATCGGCACTGAGACGATGCGTTGTCATACCAAGCATATGCAATGCCGATATTGTGCGAATATAGGTATGTTTGTGTGTATGCGTGTGCATGCCGCACGGACAAAGTATGTGTGTGTGTGTGTGTGTGTACATTCAAATGATGATCGATAGATGAGTTTGTTTAGAAGAAGAAGAAGAAGTAGAGTCTATGTAAAGTCCTACATTTACATAGGTCGTTGCCGAGGCTCTGCTCTTTTGTTCAAGTTCGCTCATTATCTCGGCAACGAGTTTTTCTAATAAGAATAATAAGTTAATTTTCTACCAGGTGCGTTTGATTGATAAAGATACGAGCAAACAAATAAGATTGTCGGTTAGAGTGGTCAAGTGAAGAACGGTTGTTCCTTTTTTCTTTATTATTTTGTTGTTGTTGTAAAAAACATGAAATATCATTGCTTACCGCTTTTTTAACAAAAGACACGAATCCATAGCCTTTTGACTTGAAGGTCTGTGGATCTCTAACAACTCTGCAATCCCTGTAACAGATTAAAAAAAAATAATTAAGTTAGAGTAAAGATTTAATAAGGGCAAAGAAGAATTTACAAACAATGATTTTTAAAAGATCAGACGAAGTTTAAAATCGGACGACGGCGTTAAGTTTTATTGGGTTTTGTTAAGGCAATTTTGCTGACGAGTAAAAGTAAAAATGTAAAAATAAGAAAGAAAGATAAAGAAGAAAAAAAGGGAAAAGAAAAAAAGGATGGCGTTAGGGGGGAGGAGCGAAAGAAAAAAGAAGTAGAACAAGGAAGAAGTAAGTTTTAGCTTTGGTCGTTCGTCCAACGACGTAGAAGGCTAACAGCCCTTGGAAGGTACGAGTATAAAACAAATACGCTCTAAGTATACGGTTAAAAGAATGTGTTACTACGTTCCTACAGTTTCTACCTTTTTCGTCTTTTAAACTCGTGTTTTTCTTAGAAATGTAAGCGACGTTGAAGCTACGTTGCTACCAAACGATGGATCTTTTCTCGTAAATTTTTTTTTCTCTTTTCCAGTAAATATCTCTGGATATTTACCTTCATGCAATATGTACTTTAATCGATCAAATAAATACAAGGTAAATAAAGTAAACATTTATGCTTTTTCTCTTTTATATATATATATATATAGATACAACAAGAAGAAATATGTATAAAAAAAAAGCACCAGCCATTTACTCGACCTATTTTCTCTTTCTTTAAGGAACGTTTATTTTGAATCAGCTGACTGCTTTAAGCATGTATCGCACGTATTTTAATGCTTTACACGACCCCTACCCCCACCTACTGAATATTATTACGGAGAAATACAGACGCATATATCAAAAAAATTTCACAAGTAACGTACCTCTTAACGTACAACTGCAACGATCCTCGAAAATATGACTCTCAATTTTCTCGGAAATACGTCAAAGTATTCGAAAGTACTTCTCATATTTGATATAAAAGCATTGTGCACTTATTTGAGAGAGAAAGATAGAAAAAGAGAGAGAGAGGGAGAGAGAGAGGTAGAAAAGAAAAAAAGATATGGAGAAGAGAGTAAGCCTAGGCTTGGACTCTCACGAATTCTTCCTCATAATTAAGATTCCAGCGGCGTCTGCCAGAGAAAATTAGGAATACCCAGAGGCTTGGGGTGTATCTCGTGGTCAGAGGATCGTTTCGGAGGTATAGCAGGAAGCTTAAATAAAATATTCTTTCGACCGGTGGAACCTGGCATGCGATGCGAATAAAATTCTTGAAATCGTGCACGTTTCTACTCTCTCTCTCTCTCTCTCATCTCTCTCTCTCTCCTTCTTTCTTTCTCAATTTTTCTATCATTTCTTTTCGTCTTATCATATTTCCAACATCCGAGTATCTCGCAACGGAGATTAAGAATTTTCAAAAGATGGCTTGTCATTTACATCATCTGTTTCCTATTACATTTTAAATATGTCGAAAAATGAAATAATTTTTTTTATCAATCTCAGCATCAAGGAATACCTTTGCAAGAATATATACGTATATAAAAAAAATATAACGAATTGAAAGATCTACGCATATAAAATAGTCGAAATATTGATCCTGTTTAAAATATAGTTTTTTTTTCATCGAATTCTTAAAGATCTCTTTCTTTCGTTCGGAAGATTTAAACTTCGAAAAACTCGATCGTCCATCTTTTAGTTTCGCGTTAGGTAGAACTGATCTATCTCAATGAACCTCGTTGTTAGAGTGCAGTAAGTTCTAAGGATTTATGTAGGACACTCGCGACCTACGTAATACATATATATGAAATGTGTAAACGACCGAGTTTCAAGAGAAACTATTTTTTGCGACAAGGTCGAAGTTGTATTCTCGGTCGATTCGAAAATTTTTATGTGAACGATGCACGCGTAAAAGAGAAATAATACTAACAATAAAAATAATAGTCCAATATACCTATATTCTCATTAAATATTTTATTTTCAGATGATACACAAATAATTGGATTAATCAGTGCATAAATATATAATAATTAACACTTTGCGGATGAATGACGTATATATGTGTTCAATGCGTACCATTAGCGTACCCAATTAAACTCATATATATGCATCTGGTGTATTAATATATTTTAAAGTTAAATTAATATTTATAATAAAAAATAATTAATATGTAAGTATACTTTATACGAGTATAACATTTCTTAATTATTTAATAACCCAAAATAATAATAATAATAGCGATAAAAATAAGTTAACCATTTTTGTTCATTCCGTCAGCAATAAGTACGTACATAACCTATAAGAAGAAGCATCTTAAAATATTTTGAGAACAACACTACTTGGAGTGTTTTTAGGTAATTTCATATGTTTTTTTTTTAAATAAATATTTTATCTAAAAAGAATATTAGGTAGCTAGTGCTGCGTAAGCTCGCAATTTGTAAAAAAATTGTTTCTCCCTGAGTGAGACGAAAAGAGGTCGGGGACTGAAGCGCCTATCGGCTGAAAGCATTCGTATTCACAAAACACGTGTTAGATCATAGGCATTCGTTTTGCGAAAAGAATCAAAGGGATTAAAGTCGGGCATGTTCTTTTTCCTCGGTTCTCTCATTTTTATTCTCTCTTTCTCTCTTACTCAATCGCACTACTTTTCCGTCTGTGGCTCTTTTTTGTGGTGGCCGGTCTCTCCGTTTTGAAATGAAAAGACTCGCTCTCTTTCCGCGTTGCGGAAAAGAGAAAAGTCGTTAAACGTGTAATCCGTGGCACCGCGATTTAACGCGTTAAACTTAAAAAGCCTGGTAAATATTATTTTCCGTACTGTGCGCGAATGAAATCGTAAAAGGGAAATGGCTGTTGCTAGCTGGAAGATGAGAGAAAGCTGAGAGAAAGAGAGAAATAGAAGGAAAGAAAGAAGAAAGAGTTGAAGAAAGTAGAAGAGAAAAAGGAGAAAGAAAAATTACCATTGAGATTGTGTATATTTTTGTGTATAAGTGTTTGTGTGTGTGTGTGTGTGAAAGAAGAAAAAGCGAAGGAAGGCGTTAATAGTTGAGAGAGAGAGAGACAGAGAGAAAGAGAAAAATAAAAAAGAAAAAATAATGGAAACGAAGGGAAATCTCGAAGAGCCGGATAAAAGACTTTTCTTCCGTCTATGCAATCCGAAGATTTCCTGAAATTGCGGTCCACGGTTCATGGCGTACCGTGAAAAATCTCAGTATTCGTCTTTACTTACATACTTTATATACTACTACTACTATTTGTATGAGTGTGTGTTGTGTCTCTTTAAATGAATAAAAAAAAAAACGAAAAGGAATAATCCACGTTATTTTTTAGCATAGAATATGTCGTTATAATTAATCCATTGTTATTAATGAATGCGTCTTTTATTAACGCGTTTGCTGTCATTAATGGAGAATATGAAATAATCTATAATCTGTGTGTATTTTAAAAAGAATCAAGCATCATAAAAGTGTGATAAATAATAATATATACTAATGAAAAACGTAAAAAATCTAATTTACAAGCATATTAATTTGTCCTAATTACGAGATTTTTTTAAATTATTCGATCAAGGACAAAATTTATCTTTCCCAGAAAGAAAGAAATAAGAAAAAAAAAAGAAAAGAAAAGAAAAAAAGTAGGAGTATCAACTAAAACATGCATACACATATTAACACTAAACTTCACGAGCCCCTTAATTTTGACCTTTTGATTTTTTATTTTCAAGAAGTTGAACGTTAAGTTTTTCGCATAGGTTTCGCGGCGCGGCAAGCCGCTTCCGTTAACGTCGTCGACTTTCGGTGAATGGCAGCGGTTGCCACACAACTTACGGACACGGAACGTTGAGTAATGGTCAATACAAGTTAGATGTGGAACACGCCAGTCGCATATGTCGTTGCCCACACTTGGGGTCGTCTCGCATCGTTCCACATATACCTACATATATATATATATATATATATATACACATGTATATATCTACGTATATATGTATATAGTAAGAGACGGGGGTAGAGGTACACGAATACAATCGCAGTAGAGTGAAAGAGCAAGATAGAGAAAAGGATGGGAGGGGGAGAAAGAGAGATACGAGCAAGTAACCGCGACAGCCTATAGTAAAGTTACCCCTTCGAACCACCCTTACGAGTGTCTCATCGCGTGCGAACGCGTATAGGTATGCGTTATGCGGTCGTGTGTTCTTATTGCGTGTTTTCAAGCGTTCCTCTAGCAAAACTCTTCCCCCACTTTTCTTCAATCCCACCTACACCGGCGGCACCCTTCGTTCGCTTTCCTAGTGCTATATTTCGTTACGAAAGGCGAAACAATCGCCGCTACGGCGTGCCGTGAATTTACGCGTCGTGTAACCAATCCCCATCCTACTACTTTTTCACTCTCTCTCTCTCTCTCTCTCTTTCTCTCTCTCCCTCTCTCTTCTTTCCCTTTTTCTCTCTTACTCTTACGCGTTCTATTTCTCACCACCTGCAGCCCTCGAAAAATCGTAAATTAATGCACGGTTATTGACGCGATAAATCTCAGAATTTAATTCAGCTTCCATCGAGAACCGCCCTATGACACGTTTTTTTTATCTTTCTCTTTCTCTCTCTCTCTCACATTTTTTTGCCGTTCTTCCTCGACGTCGATATAACCGCGACAATGCCTGTCCCAGAGTTCCCGTAGCGCTAGCACACGACAAAGCCGAGAGATAGGATGAAGAGTAAGTCTGGATTTATTGCCAGGCGTGCACACGTCCGCGCTCACGATGGACGCGAGAATGAAAAGAGAGGTACGCGTCGATGATCCAAATTGCCGTGCTTGCAGGGAAGAGGGACAGGAATGTCGTTTCCCTGTTCGTTCGTTTCGAAATTTCGAAAGTGCTCTTTATCTTTTTTTTTCCTCTCTCTCTTTCTCTCTCGTTCCTCTCTCTTGTACGCGAGCATGACGTAGGTGGATACTGTAGAATGTTCTCTATTTCAAATTTTTCAATTTTGAGCTCCGACCGAACGAACGCGCGTCCCTCCTTTCTCGGAATTTGCGGATTCGTTATGGTCTAGGTGTATCTCGCGAGCTCGTTATCCTCGCGAGCAATTAAGGGAACCTAATTAAGAACGGTCTACGCGTATTTGAGTATTTTCGGTGAAGTACACGTTTAATTAACTCTTTGGGCATTGAATTTTATCCTTTGAGTAACGTGCACTAGACTAAATTCTAAAACGTCTAAAGAAACAAAAAAACGTAAAACGATTTTTCTATGTGCAACAAGCATATGATTAAAAACTAGGCAATCTATTTAAATGTCAAGATTATCACTTTGTTATTGTAGCTAAGGAACAAATCGAGTAAGTAAGATAATCGAGAATTACTTACTATCCTTAATCCATTTCTGAGATCTCTTTTTCCTTTCCTTTTAAAACTTAACACAATCTTCTTACGAATCTTCGATCCCGTTACTTGAAACTTTTTCTTTCTCTCTCACTTACTCATCCGCGCAAGTTTTCGTCCTTTATCTCTCGATTAGCTACACGTCACGGATCGTTTTTCGCCTATCAGCTAGAAAACTTCGAACGTCTCATTAATTACCAAGACGGCTAAAAAAGGAGCGCGTCAGCGTGAAAATCTTTGTAGCTGGCCTCGTTGCTAGCATAGGATCGCTCAGGTAAGCGTGATCACGTAAGTAGAAAGATCGAAGAATATCGTCTTGGACGAAGGAAGGTAAAAGACGAAGAATATGGGAAGAGAGAAGAGAGAAAGAAGAAAAGAAGAAAAGAAGGGGGGGATGGATGAAATGAATGATCTTAGGGTGTGAGCTTCATCAATCTAGTAGAGTAACAACTTGGGCAGGGTGTCACTTCCCTCGTTTCGTTTGATCGCATGTCATGCTCTATAGTCGCATTGCTCTGTCCTTGATATTTCTTTTTGATATTAGGTACCTGAAGGGAATGATATTTGCACTTACGTATGTGTGTACGTGATGCGAACGAGCTAAGAAGACTTATTGTCAAAATGGTAAATCATGATGGAACGAACCAACTGATATATGTGGCCTTTTTTCCTTAACCTATCTACGTATTCCACATATCACGTATACGTATAAATATCTATACATATATATATGTATTTTCGATCGATTTGATATTTTCATTTTCCGACTCACGTCCATGAGTGTATTTTTATGATAGCCGTTCTGACGGCAAGTACGACGACGGCTACAATGACACAACGTCGACAGACGGATAGATACATATGTAGAAGGTATCTTCGTACTCGCGGTCTATCGATACATCGGTGAGTCACGTCGAACGAGAGAGTATCAATATGAAAATTTCAATATACGTATCATCGTCGTTGTCGTCTGGACAAGTTGGCGTCAACTATCTAAATCGAACCTCGCCATGATCGTAGCAATCATTTCGCCGAGGAGATTTGAAGTTTGGTATATGTGTACGTTTCTATGTGAATGTATGCATGTATACAGGATATGAAGAAAAAGAAAGGGAAAGGGTAATATATATATAGAGAGAGAGAGGGAAGGAGAGAGAAGGAAGAGAGGGGGCAAGGAGGGTGGAGTTTGCTTACTTTTCGCTAAGTGCACTCACTGCCGGGCGCGCGAACTAATTGTCGACGGGGTGGGCCGTAGTGAGTGGTAGGGCTTGCTTGTGAGGAACTCGGAAAGGGAGAAGGAAGGAAGGAAGGAAGGAAGGAGAAGAAGGAGATGGAGAAGAGGGTGGTTGGTAGTGGTGGTTCCGTGGCAATAGTGGAATCGTGAGATCCCACCCTTCTTCCTTCAGCATCCTTTTCACCCTCTAACTCTACCTTACCCATCTCGCGCTAGTAACCTCGTGCTACTACTACTACTACTACTATTACTACTACTACTACTACTACTTCTGCTGCCGCCGCCGCTGCTGCTGCTGCTGCTGCTCTCGAACATTCGAGAGAGGGTTTCGATTTCGAGATCGAGGACGATAAATGAAACGGGTTGTCGTGGAAACGCGCTTTCTCGGTGTTCCTTCCAAACTCGTTCCAGGTCGGCTCGTATTTTCGTCGTGTAAACCGCTTATTAATGTTATGTGGCATTATGACGGCACGCGGGATCAACGTTAACCACCTATCTCCCCGGTTCTCCATCCCTTTTTGCTTCGTGTTCACGTTCCACTACCGCAACACCCGATTTCTTCCTTCGTATTCGATCGAACTCAAAACACCCTCCTCTCCACTTTCCAACCGAATATCACTACACTACTACTACTATTACTACCGTCACTATTACCGTCACTATTACTAACATCACTAACGTTCAAACTTCTATAACCAAAAGGTTAACTCAGCGTGGTATATAGGCGAGATTATTATCTAGATAACTGGAAAATTAACTGCAAAATGTGCCGTTTTATTCCCTCATGGCAAAACGGGTTATGGTAATTTTAATAACATATTTATTGCTCCCTCTGTCCTCTCTCTGTTTCTATCTCTATCTTTCTCTTTCACTTGTGATGGCCGCACAAAAGGCTACGCAACGACAATGATACGTGCTCGGCTATTGGTCGAGTAAAAGCGATAACACCCTCCGCTGATTATACCGTTCGAGCCAGTGGTATTTTCCGAGACCGAAGTTTCACCGTGCCGATCGCCGATCGCCGATTTCGTTCGGGCGAATCGCCAGGTATCGGTTATTTACGAACGTTTCGTCCGTGCACTACCGACGCGTGATACGCAGGGATGTTACGACCAATGTACCCCTAACCCCATCCCCCTCTCCCCCTTTATCTCTCTCCATCTCTCTTTCGTACTCTCTCGAACGGGTCTAAGCGCATCGTGTTTTGTAATGATGCTCGACGCCGTCGTCTATTATCGGCTCATGATACAACGTTCGACCCTTCCCACGTTACTACCCACCCTACCTTTTCTCTCTACCTACCCGTTTACCATACCTACCTACCTACCCCTCTACCATAATACCACTACACTTGTTAATTCGAGATCGATACGTTGACGTAGCGTGAACGAGAGATCGAAATTTTCAAATTTTCCTACGGGCTCGTTTCGGATCTATCTCGTTTTATGATATCCCGTTGATAAAGTGAATTATACTGCGTGTATCGAAATGAAAACGCCAGCTCGTCGCTCGGCGCTTGTCTACCCTCATCCCTTCCCCACCTCCCCTACTATTCTTTTTTTTTACCAAGCGAAAAATGCTGACTTTTTAGTAGGTTTATCTTTTGTCGACAGGTGCGAAGTAAAAGTTCTCGTATACATGCATATTCTTTTATGTCTAAGAGAATAATTTATGTTTCTTTTTCTATTTCTTGATGAAAACGACGAAAAAAAGATATTAAATTTATATTTTATTATCGTCATTTATTAGATTTATAAGAGATCTGTTGCTTGACACGAATCAACCAAACGTCATCGAAAGCGAATGATGTCTTATAAATTATAATACGATCGACCTGGTGTCGAGAGATATCGCATACGATCCTGTAGACTTAATACCAGTGAAGCTTTTGTGTCACCACGTCGATCATTAGTAAAATCATGCTACGATATTAGTCATTTCAATTTGATGGACCACATTTCGGCTTATTATTAACTTCCTACGTATAAATGTAATTTGAAATATCTGCGATTAACGGTCACGTATATGCTGTTATTTTTATTTCGTAATATCGAATTTAGACGAAAAAATTAAGAAAACAAAACTGTAAACGGATATAAATATCGCGATAAATAAATCGAGATAATAATGTATCCATTGTATTTGAAATTGTCGATAAAATATTGAATTATATATTTTCGTATACGCGTAACGTAGTTAAAACCAATTCCAAAATACAATATAGAAGAAAAAAAAAAAGAAAAGAGAAACAAAAGGAGAGAGAAAAAAGGATTGAGTTACATTTCGATTGAGTTACTTTCCAAAGATTTCGCCACCCTTTTATCGATCTTACAGGAGGTTTGAGTTGATGCAGGTAATCCTTCGGCAAACGAATACAACTCCTCTGTACGTGTGCGTGGGTTAAACGGGTCGCTCGAGGAAAGAAAAGAGAACGCTAGTTGAAAGAAGGAACGGGGGAATGTGAGGGGGAATAAAAAGAATGGTGGGTGGAGGAAAGGAAGAATAAAAGCAAGCGACGGATGGGAAAGGAGAATTCCATCCGTGAATAAAAGCATGGGAGAATATTCTCGATAAAAGTGGCGAGTAAAAACATATGATAATAAAGCACCACGTCGTTCGGCAATGATGGCGGTGTCTCTCCCTCTTATTCTTTTTCTTCTTTTTCTCTTTCTTCTTCTTCTCCTTCTTCTTCTTCTTTTACTTCTACTTCTACTTCTTTTTCTTTTTCTTTTTCTTCTTCTTGTCCTTTTCGATTCCAGTGAAACTTCCAACCGAATTGTAAATGTCGAGTATGTTCTTTAACTCTAGCTCAGAGTCCCTCTCTATATCTCCATTCCTCCCTCTTCTTTAACCTCCTCGAGAATCCGACGCTTCCACCAACGTCGTCATGAAAAAGCAGGAAATGTATACGACGAAGGAGAGGGTCCTTCGGGATCGCGAGAAAATATGGGAGACTTTAAGTGGAAAGGAACCACAAATCTGCGAATAAATTAACATGTACTCGGAGTGATAAAATGAAAGCTAAGAAAAATAAAGAACGAAAAGAAAGAATGAAAGAAAGAAAGAAAGAAAGAAAGAGCGATAGAGGAGATTCCTTGCCATTTTAATCTCACTCATGACGATAATATCATCATTATTATTATTATTATTATAATATTACATAAGAGATCATAGAAAAATGTATATGGATTGTTAACTGTACTTCTGAATTTTAGCGAGGATTTTCCAACGAATCGAATATATCGATTGAAATTTTCTGTCTTCGTTCGTTTAAGGTTCATTTTCGCGTTAGCGATATAACGTAGGGTTAAGAAGATGAACCGAGAAGAGAAGAGAAGAGAAAAGACGAGACGAAAGCTCAGAGGCTCCCCTCCAGGTTGGTCTTCGATATGGCTTCGTTAAGAGGATTAAGCGGCTTTGAAGTTACGTCAACTGAAATTGTGCTAGATCGAGCGAGAAGGTGCCCCGGCCGAATCGAGAACCTTTTTCGACGCCTGACGAGTGAAAAGAAGTGTGTTGGTTCGAGGGTAGTGTCGAACTGCGATCTTTCTTCCTAGGGCCGTCGATAAAATTTTGGAACGAGCAGTAATGTTTACTGCTTCCATTCAAATATTGGAATTTGATTCCAAATTCTTTATATTTTTCTTTCTTTCCCTCCCTCCCTCTCTTTTTTTCTCTCGCTCTCTCTTTCTTTATTGCTTTCTTTCTTTAACTTTCTTCGGAAAGATACAAACGTACGAATTTTACTCGCGTACCCAAGGAGATAGAACTTTTTTTAACGAGAAAAAGGACTTCCTTTAGGATCTCTTCCTTTCCCTCTTTCGATGCAAATGTTATGTAATTTTTATTTGTTTTACAGAGGTTCGCGCCTCTCGAGACGTCCGACTGTTTAACTTGGCAACAACTTCTCTAGTTATCGCCTGTTTGCCTTCGACGAAGAAGTAAAAGGCGAATAGTTTTCGATTCCATCTTCTTTCTAGGGAATTTCTCGGAAATTATAAACGACCAAATTTCGAATTTCTCTTTAATCACTATTAAAAGTCTTTAAACGGTTTATTTAAAATAATTTTATTCTCTTGTAAATGGGTGACGAAAGAAAGAAAAGAAAAATAAGAAAAGGATTAAACATATAAAACATATAGACACGCAGTTATGTTTACTCAAAGACTAGATAAACATCGTAAGTGTGGGAGCAATAAGAAAAGTGTTTCTTCTATTTAAAAATTGCGGTAATTTTAACATCGTAGAAGAGGAAAATATACGATCGAAATAATTTTAGCAAATTTGGTTGGAACCGGTGCGGTCGAGTCGAGAAACGTTGGAAGAAGAAAAGGCCAGAGAAGAGGAAAACTGGAGATACGTGTCCTGGTATTACCGAATGTACCTATACCTTCCCGTGGGATACAACTTTGCTCGCGGTTTCGAATGCATTTATTTGAATCTTGATACAAGAATTTATTCCGCTCGCTCGCTTGCTCACCCCTTATTCTCAGTCCACCTCTTTATCCACTTTCTATCGAGGACAACGTGCCCCTTCGAGCGATCCGTACCAACCAGGACATGTATCTATGTATATATGTACGACGATTCTCTGGACATCGAATGTCACGAATTATCCGGGATACGGACCACTACTGTTCGAAGAAGCACGTCTTTTTCTACGCGTGCTTGGACTTCAACTTCGAGTTTGACTTCAACTTCGATTACTTCAACTTACCATCGTTTCGTTTTACCAAAAGAAAGAGAAAACAAAAAAAAAGAAAGAAAGATCAAGAAAAAGAGTCGAAATTCTTCTCTCATCGCAATTGAAGGATTTACGAAATCGAGGAGAAAATTTATCGTACCACGGTAAAGCTGAATTTAGACGAACAATGTGACGCGTAACATTGTTCACGAGTGTCAGGGATTTTATTCCAACGTTATATAGTACTCGATTGTCAGATAGAAAATCTGATACCTACTCCTATTTTTCTCTTATTCTTTACTCGTGAAATCTTTCGGCAAACATTTCTTTTGTCAATAAAGTAATCACTCCTAAGCCTAAAATCCATCGAATCTCCTCAGCCTCCAATTGTCCGAGTCGTTTCTGTTTTTATCGATGATGAAATTCTTACGAACGGGGGGGGATCTGTGCAGCTACTAATACCAATAAGATCGAATTTTGCTCGCATACGATCGAACAGTTTCGATATTTAATAATCTTCGTTCGAGAATAATAAATGTCGTTATTCAATCACGATAGATATATGTTTGGACATCGGATCCATGCCGATTTCGTTTTGGGTTGGCCAATCAGTCGGCACGTGGCTGATTTAATGCATTATTTTATTAGAAATCTATAGAGCTATCTAGATTACGTGGGGAAAGGTTTATGGTTTGCCTGGAAGCCAACGAGTTCGGCTCGGCCATCGTATGTGTCTGTATTTCTCTCTTTCTCTCTCTTTCTATCTCTTTCACGTCTTTCCAATTCTCGAATCGTTTTTGATGTCATACGATTTCCACCATCTTCCATTAACCATCGAAGCCATAGTTGTTTGGGCGTCAGCCATCTTTATTTCTTTCTTTTACTTGTAGAGCGAACGAATTCATTTGGCCGTCTTTTTCTTGTAATACATTTCACTTAATAGTCACGAAGTCATAGAAAAATGTTGAATCTTTAAAGTAATGTTTTTCTTTTTTCGATTAATCGATCGAACAATTTCTTATCTTCAATGTAATACGTAAATGAGTTACTTGGAAATGCGGAATAAAAATATAGTAATATTATTACACTCGAGACAGTTAGGTATATCGTATATTTTGTTTTCTGTTGTCGAATCAATAAATTTACT
Organism: Polistes fuscatus; assembly: GCF_010416935.1. Classification (NCBI taxonomy): domain Eukaryota; kingdom Metazoa; phylum Arthropoda; class Insecta; order Hymenoptera; family Vespidae; genus Polistes; species Polistes fuscatus. Next base: position 2,040,488 of record NW_025113096.1, read on the forward strand.
TTTGTAACTATCGATCGAGCTCGTTTCGATTGAATATTTTAACATGAGGAGATATTATGAAAAGGATCTTGTGTAATTCGAAGGTGTCGTGCGGTTGAATGCGGTTTATTGATTTTCAAGAGCGAGACAGATAGATTGACAAAGAGAAAGAGAGAGAAAGAAAGAGAGAGAATGATAGAAGGAGAGAAAGAGCGAGGCAACACGTAAAAACGCGAGGCCATTTGTTAATATTGAGATATCGATTATTTTTAATGAGGATGCCGCGGAGAAGCGCTCGAGCAATTGAATAGTCAACACAGTCTCTGCTTTCGTCCCAATCGTGTCTTCCTTCGGCTCTTTTCTCCTTTTCTCTCGTTTGGGAACGAGCCGAAACTGATCTTTTTCATCGAGATTGCATTCGAAAAGGTTCTTATATATATATATATATAACCCCGCGGCATCGATAAAATCGCTACAATTTCAACAATATCTTAGCACAAACGGAGGATAGAATTTTGAAGGAACGATTGTCCTTCATTTAGACGATTATCGGGACTGTTAATATAAAATTTGATGGCGATGTTTAAAATGATGATTCGAAACGATGATACGATACTCTCTCGTAGTTTCTTGCATTGTATTTTTGTTTTTGAATGATAAAACGAAAAAACTAAAAGAGATAGAAAATAAAAATAAAAATAAAAATAAAAATAAAAATAAAAAAAAAAAATAGATGGAACAAAGAATCGCGATCGATAGGAAGGGAGAAAAAAAAGCAGTGCCCATAAAGTTTGGTTTGTGAAACGGAATCCTCGGAATATCGGAAAAACACGGCTTTTCCGGATTTTTCACGAGGAAGAAAAGTTTCGAATGGGAAGGAGGCGAATCATGGGAGAATGAGAGGGAAAGATAGAATGATAGAGGGAGAGAGAAAGAGAGAAAATAAGAGAGAGAGAGAGGGAGGGAGGGAGTCAGAGTATTTAGCCGTGGCGAAACTTTCCTGTCCGAAAGTTTCCAATCGATCGGGGATCCAAAAACGTACCGACGTCCCGAAATTTCCACATCGGATTCTCGTCAATTACGGTCGATAACTTATGCAAGACCACGTTCGGTCGGTATGACTGAAATTTCAAACTTACGACGGCACTACGTTCTAACGTCGAAGAGTCAAGAGGGAGTAAGATATAATCGCGTTTCCACAGGCAGTTGGCTTTTCCAGTTCCGCATTTGCATGCAAAGTTCGTCTCTATGACTCGGCCTTAATTTGAAAATCTTGGCTCGTCCGAATTTTGAGGAACATAAATACGATATGACAGGGTAACGGGCTCTCCACGCCTTTTCTACCAAAATACTTGAATTAAAACGTCGTTAAATCCTACGTGGAAAAGCGTAAGTTTATCTTGCGTAGTTTAACCATGCACAATTTCAACGAGAAGTAATAGTTATTATTTTATAATGAAATATTCCGCGATTATCCTCTGCTCGATTTGAAAACTCCTATTCATCCGTATGCTCGATGTACTTTTCTTTACTGTAAGAATATAGGTACACATGTTGAACTAGTCTTTATTCTTTGTATACTTATAGTTTTTCTCCCTTCATTCTTTTTTCATATTTCCTTTCTCTTCATATACATGTATCGTGAGCATCACATTCCATGTCTCTCTCTCTCTCTCTTTTTCTTTCTGTGTCTTTATTTTTCTCTTTCTTGTTTTCATGTAGAGGGAAAGGATTTTCTTCGCTCGTAAGAATCCAACTACAGTGACTTTCGGTACATAGATAGTGACAATACGCGTAGGCTTGCCGATTGTCAACGTCACGAAGTCTGGTTCTGCTGCTTCAACGCGGTCTATTCACCTCGGCATTGCGATTGTTTTGCAGTTTTAATATCCAAGATGGTGAATGCCGCGGAAGCAAGGGAAGCACGGTTGGTTGGGGCGAGAAACAACGAGGTGAAGTACTGGGACAAGGGACGAGAAAAAACGTAGGAAGGATGGGCGTCGGTCGGTTCTTGTATTTTAATCCTTCCTATATCAGTGTGATCTATAGATATGTACATCCATCGCTGCCGGAGGGTGGAATACACAATCTCTCTATTGCAGATTGATCAAAGAATATTGAATATGAATGTTACGCAGTTGTGTTGGTCGTGAAATTATCTTTTCTTTCTTATTTCCCTCTTTTCAGCGTATTATCTTCTTTCTTTAGTTTCTCTTTTACAAGAAATCAAGAAAAATGTATAATAGAAAAAGAAGAAATAAGAGAGAGAAAGAATATTCCACGGTGGTTATTGAGAAACTTTTTGGACCCAATTTGACGATTTATCTAAATTTAAGAGAAAAAAATAGATTTTCTTAAATCGATTAAATGCAATTATTAGTAATCATACATTTTTAGCATTAATATATGAAATTCATAATAAGTTGGTTCGCTTAATAAAATGGAATCGTACACGCGTTAAGACTTAGTCGCGTATTCTATCCAAATGTAGAACGAATCGAACGATCTTCCGTGGCGTTAATTCAATGTCGAAGAGGAGAACTCTCCGAAGAGCGTCTAAACGTATTCCTTTGAGAAACGCTATTACCTTAATTAGCCGTTTCGCAGGGTCGAGAAGATCCTCGGTATTTGCGTCTCGAGACTCGTCGCCATTATCTCTTTCTCTCTTTTTCTAACCACCCTACCCTTCCCTCTTTATCATCCACTAGTCACCCAACCTCCCCTCTCCGCTATCCCGTCGGAAGCGAAAAGTTTCTTTTCGAAACGTGCTCACTTCTCCTCTCCCTCCTTCCTGGCTGACTTTTCCTTCTTCCAGTCAACTCTCGCCGGGGAAAAAAAAGTCAGCCGAAGCTCGTATCAAAAGCGTTAAAATAATAAAATGCCAGAAAGAACAGACGTTCCAGCATCGGTATCCGTGAAAGTTGTTCTAACTTTTCCATGTACTCGAGTGCCATCCACTCCTCCTTTCTTTTCTTTCTTTCTTTCTTTCTTTCTTGCTTTCTTTCTTTCTCTATCGTGATCTCTTTCTCTTTTCTCCTTCTTCTTTCCTCTTCTCGAGTTGTGTCCTACGCAGAGAGAAAGAAACTCCTACCGAGGAGGAGGAGGTCGTGAGAGTGCGACAAAGAGAGAATATGAGAATCCAGCTGCTACTGTACTTTTATCTTTATCTCTTTTTCTTCCTTTCCTTCTCTTTCTATCTATTCCCTCTTCCTTTTTCATCCTCTTCTTGCCCTTCGCGAACAACCCCGCGCACCTATACACGCGTGTGTGAGTTTTAAAGCACTCACCGTACAAGTTGACTTTTATTTGAACGAAGTATCAACAGGTATCGACCCGAGTCACTCTCTCTCTTTCTCTCTCTCTCTCTCTCTCTCTCTCTCTCTTTCTCTCTTTCTCTTCTTCTGTAGAGTATACATATCGTGAAGCACCGAACTATTTCGCTTTTGCCGGTATACTCTCTCTTCTATCCTTATATCTTCTTCATCTCTCTCTTTCTTTTGGCATATCTGGCTAACCGACTATTCTCTTTTTTCTTTTCTCTTCTTTTTTCTCTCTTTCTCTCATCTTTCTCTTTTTTCCTTTTCCTTTTCAATACCGTGTCACTTATTTACTCGATGAAAAATTTAGAGACGCCAAAATTCGCTGTGACGCGAAATCAGGATTCTTTAAAAATTAACAACACGTAGTTGGATTGATCTCTATGAATAGCCTTGGGTAGTCGTCTCGTCTGAAATACACGTTTTTTATTTCTTTCTTTTTCTATTTTCCTCGTTCTCGTTCATGGATTTTTGTCTTCGCGTTTTATCGACGAAAATGTAGGACTGATCGTACTTTTTTTTCTTTATCTTCATCTCTTTCTACCTCTTTTTCTTTTTCTCAAGGGAAAAAGGAAATTGGTCGGTCGCTCTATCTCTCTCTCTCTCTCTCTCTCTCTCTCTCTCTTTCTCTCTCTCCGTTTCTATCTCTCTTACTTTTTCGTCGATATTTTTTCCCTACAGGTGATGCGATCCGTGGTTCTGTTCGATGCATTCGAGCGACGTTCGATCTTCTCCAGTTCGTTTTCTTTTTTGCGAATCCGGCATTGCTCGAATATTCTATCAGAAATATCCGCGATACTTTTCTCTCTTTCTATCTGTTACACCGGCGTAGCAAGCTCTTTACATTTTCACCACGATAAAATATAGTTTTATCGATCGACGATCATCTTTATCGAACATGAATTTTCTTCTTTCAGTAGTGATTCTTCATAATCGAGAAAACGAACAAACGGAACTTTTAATCATTTATTTCTTTTATCATTAATTTTCTTTTACTCGAAACCACGAACCACTAACTGATTTATCTTTTCGCATGAAAAAAAAAAAAGTATCCCTACAATTTATAATAAAATACGCCATTGTTGAAAAGAGTAAAATATAAAAATGTATAAAATGAAGAGAAGTATAAAAAGAAAAATATAAAGAAATATTGAAGTTGATTTGTTAGAACAAAAAGAGTAAGAGAAAGAGAGAGAGAGAGAGGAGGAACTTTCATCGTATCGACTTCTGACAGAAATCCGGTACGGATTCGAAAGCAACGGGAAAGGAATCCGAGCAGAAAGGTGTTTAAATCCTTGCTCGATATTCCGATTGGACGAACGGATAGCTTCGGCCGCAGGCAGTGACGGGGGTACGATTGGAGGTGAAAATCAGGGGTAATCCCGGGGATTATTCTCTCTGATCCCAGACCAAATATGTGTTCAACGGATGTCCGTTAACCACTGCCACGGAGCGAGCCAACCTCTTCCCCCAACTGGCACTACCCTATCATCCAGCAATCGTCTCACGTTATCGTTTAACGATCTCGAAAATTTTGATCACGAACACCTTGTCGGCAAGCTACATTCCTTTAGACGTCTCCTTTCTTCTACATCTTAATCGCTTTCAATTTCCGTTTGAAATGCTTCTTATCAGTGAAAACATATGAAACAAATGAAAAGTAGATACATTCTTCTTACTGTATATTCTTATCGGATTTACAACATAGCAATTTGAAGTATCCTTTAAAATATCTCTATTTCTATATTAGTTACTAATAAAAAGGACACCACTTTAAAGGAATCCAATTACTTCGATGTCAACAACTTCCTGTCGTCGGTCGACCACTTAAGAAACCGAATGGAGACGATAACAACACGGCGAAGGGTTAATCTACTCGAACGACGAATATCTTAGGGATGGACAAGAGCCGTAGTGCATTCAGCTTGTCTATTACTCAGGGTCAGTACGGGACATTAGGACACACTATTGGTACATTATCAGCAAGCATTAATACCGGCCACCGCCTCGCACTATCGCGTTGCACGCTAAGATAATTACGGAGTGAAATATCGTCCGGTAAGGCAACATCGCCAGTTACGAGCACGTTGGGACCACGTTCGTTCGGCATCCTTGTTCTACTCTCTCTCTCCCTCTCTCTCTTCTATTCTATCGCTCTGTTTCACTCTCTCATTTCCTGGCCTCAGGCGTGTTTCTCCTTCTCAGTCGACGAAGCAAGAACCCTTCTACCTATTCCTCTCTCGTTCCCTCGATTCTTCTTCCACCCTCTAAACTCCTCCTGGCGAACACTTCGTTCCTCACGAACGTGGATTTCGCTCGAGTTTTCTCGCTCTGACGATTTCAATTTGTCGACCGGAAGGAAGAAGAGCGGAACTCATTCGAACCGCGGCGGTCCTCGGCCGGTGTTCCTAGAGGTGAAAGAGAAATAGAGAGAGAGAGAGAGAGACAGACAGAGAGAAAGAGAGAAAGGAGAAGAGATGTTCCATTCCATCGAGGTCTACTATAATACGTTTCTACCATTCCATGGTTTATCTTTCCTTTCTCATGATATCCTTCCTCTGTTCTCACACGCTATGCGATGAGTGAAAAGGACAAATGTTGGAAAGCGAAGATAGGAAAAGGAAGGAAGAAAGAGAGAGAGAGAGATCGAGTGAGAGATAGAGGGAATTTCGTCAGGTTGTTTCGACATCGCTGAAATAGTTGGCAGAAGGAGACGATAAAGACAAGATGGTGGAACGCGATGTGATAGACGATGAAGCACGTCTGCGAGGAGAAATACAGAGAGAGTGAGAGAGAAGGATGAAGAAGGTGTGTTAAGGTTCCCGAGGGTTGATTTACACTCTGAACCTTCCTACATCCCTGTGCAAGCTATATAGAGGGCTCGTCAAGTTTCTCCGGCATGCTCCCCAGAGTCGATAACTCGAGGATACGAAACTCTTAGCCGTGATGGTACACGGCAGCACCGGCAAAGGCAATAGCTTGTCGCCCGGTCCGGCGTCAGCGGGCGGCTTGTCACGCTACGTCTCGAAACTACTCCCGTTCGTGCCCGCGATAATACGTGTTCTGCAACTCGCCGAGCCACCAGTACCACCAACACCACCGCCACCAACACTAGCAAGCCTCTATCTGCGACCCATCAGCCATGTAATTTCGAGTTTCCGATGTGCGACTTGTACTTTATATCTACCTAGCTATACTCTATATACTCACTAGGGTCTGTTCTCATGAATCGACTTGTAACTTATTGTTCTTATTTCGCGATAGGAAGAGAGATAGGTGAAGAGGCAGAGAAAGAGAGAGAGAAATACGATGTGTGTATGTGTATCTGTGTGCGTGTGTGTACTCATTGAAATGTTAATCTCAATTCTTCGAGGATATTCTTAAAATGTTAACATTTTTTTATTGTCCACGGCCGAAAAATTAGACATCTAACGAAATCTGCACGAAGTCTCTCATTATCTTAAAAAATGTATTCGTTTGAACTCCTCGGTATAATTTGAAGATCCTTCGACAAATCCGTAATACCCTTTTGATCGCGTGCGTTGGTAGGTCGATCTCTGTTTCTGGAACGAAGCACCGGTAGGTAAGTAATTGCAGCACGGAAATGCTCTTTAACTTGCGCAGTATAAGTCCTTATAGCTTAACGGGAGCTAAGTCGTTTAGATTTTTATGTTTAAGCGACACGCTACGACAAAGTAGAAAGTGTTGTTGTAGGAAGATGTCGATTTTATATGTACCTAGGTAAGTACGTATACACGTGTCGTATATAGCCGAACACGATTTTATAAGAACAAATGGCTTTAACTTGCAAAAATACGGTATGATACCTGCCATATAAATAATAGATTTTTAATCTTGGTCCAGCTGTGAAAAATGGACTTTTTCGACTTTGCTTGTCTTCATTTCTTACGAGCGACTTCCAATTCATTCTTCTTTCTATGAAATCTCCCAAGAGAAAGAGATAGAAATAGAGATAGAGATAGAGTTAGAGATAGATAGAAATAGATAGAGAAGGAGGGAAAAGAAAAAAAGATCGAAACGCAAAACTTTCATTAGTGTGCCGAATGTTCAAGAGATCAAGATTTTACCCATTCTTGTATAAATCTTCGTTGAATCTTACGGATTAAATCGTGCAAAATTTCATAACTACTCGAATGAAGTTATTTCATCGAGTGTATCGTTAAATTTCTAGAATTAATTAACATCGTTTCGCAAAATGATTTTTTTTTTCTAAATCGCGTGTCCAAAATTTAAAAAATACATGGCAGATAACGATTGAGAATTTAGATTTCAAATAACGATCTTCCTTTCCAAGAATTTCATATACACGTCCTACTAAAATAATATATTCTCGTTAAATAACATACGCCTATCCACGTAGACATTTTTTTTTCAATTTGATCATAACGCGACACGAGGGAGAATTTTTGATGATCGAATATTTTTGTTAGGCATCACTAGTTGACGATCATACGTTTGAAGAAAAGCATAAACGTTGAAGCAGAAGATTGGAAAAGCTGACAAGAGTAATAGTAAAGAACATAGCTTCGTACATCCCTAAAGGGCTCGAAAACGAACGAAAACTGAAAGGCGTAACTCTTAACGAGAAAAAAAGGTACGGTTTATTGAAACAAAATAGGATCGTGGATGGAGTAAGGTAAGGCACGGTTTCTTTTCCCTCGAGACACCTTCCCTTTTCTGTTTCTCGGATATTACGAATTTTCCATGTTTTAGAAAGAACTCGATAGACGATGATGATGACGACGACGAGGACGACGACGAGTGCCGTTGGTGGTACGATAATCACGAAAAATTCGTGGCGAATGGTTATGATTTATGCTAGAAAAGAAAAGAAAAGAAAAGAAAAGAAAAGAAAAGAAGATGAGACAAAGGATGGGGAAAAAAAGAACAAAATACAAAAAGAAGGAGAGAAAAGAAAAGAGGCGGGAATAAGCGGTTTTCGCGCAAAAGACAATAAGAGACTTCTTCCAATAAACGACGACGGCAGGATGGCGTTCGAGTTATTTTCCATTTTACGGACACCCGTCCGAGCTCGAAACGTCGAGAATCGTTCTCTCTCTTTCTTTCTCTCACTTTCTCTTTCTCTCTCTCTTTCTCTCTCTCTTCTCACTCTATCTCCGCCTACACAACTCTTCTCTCTCGTTTTATTCGACGCTTCTCACTGGAAATAAATCCCTGAAGTATCGACACGAAGTCATAAATCGCCTATGCGTATTTCGTTCACAGTACTTGAACGTGCACGTACAACGTCAGTGTTCGTCAACGTGAAATGTACGAATAAAAACGGCACGATATCTCCCTTTTTCTTTCTATTTATTACATAAAAAGTATTTTTTCAAATAGTCTAAAAGAGTATCTTAAACCTTAAGTGAAGAACATCCACGCAAATTACATATTGTAACATTACCAAGTGATATGAACGTTAATTGCAAAGATATATTAAATGAAAGTTAATTGAGAATAAATAAATAACGTTAATAGTACTAGAGCAAATTTCGGCTTCGAATAACAAAGATCTTTTTTTACAAGTATGCACTCGTAAAACGCGTCTTCACTTTTTGACTTCCCCCATCGAAGACTATCGATGACATAAATGTTGATAAACATATTCTAAAAGTCTTCGTTTCCTTTTAATCAGAACAAAATCTTGCGATTTCTTATTTTTATTTATATTATAAACGGGTAACTTTGAAATAAATGGAAATAAAAATAGGGGAAATAGTTAGATTTTAGTCTAGGTGACCGAAAATGCGTACGAAACGTGAAATGTAACAGGGCGCGAGCGAGAGAGAGAAAGAGAGAGAGAGAGAAAAAGAAAAGAGATTGGTGCCGACTACAGAGCATCCGATAACGTTAGCTCGTTCCAAATGGCTCAATTTAGGAGGTAGCGAGTTGAGCACCTCTGCTAGGGCCATAGATCTTCGGTACCGAACCGTTTGAGTGTTTTCGTGTGTTCGCGGCACGAGCCAGAACGCGAAGCTCAATGTGTTCTGCTCTTGGAGAGAGAGAGAGAGAGAGAGAGAGAGAGAGAGAGTGGGTGAGATAGAAAGGACGAACCGTGCTAGTTCGCGTTTGGGAATAGATATTGGTTTCAGGTATTCTGTATGTACGTACAGATCAGGCCAGCGTGCACGCTCGACGAGCCACAGATATAACTATTCCTGTGTAAACTGTCTACTATTGTGGAAAGAGCAGATGCAAAGAGGGAGAGAGAAAGAGAGAGAGGGTGTACGGAGGGTTCCCGATCTATCTTTCCCTTCCTCTCACTCATTCACTCACACACATATATCTCTTTGTGCTTTACACACGTGTGTACGGTAGCACCCGCTCGTCTCTTGGTGTTAACGGTGATGGTGGTGGGGGATGAGAATCGTGGCTATTGCCGAACAAGAGCAACAGAGAAACACAGAGGGTGAGAAAGAGAGAAAGAGGGAGAGAGATACCATGAAATACACGGCTCGATACTTCGCTGGTGTACGCTTTGTCGCGGTCAACCCCAAACTCAGCCACGATTCTAATTGTTACACGAGGCATCGGACGCCTCGAATGCATGTCGATAGTCTCCATTCACTGTCGACGAGAGAAAAAAAGCATCTCTGCATGGAAAGAGAGAGAGAGAGAGGGAAAAAGAGAGGAGAGAAAAAGAGGAAACTCTGTATGATACCCAATTGCGCTGACCGTGTTGTTAGGTGAACCGTTATGACACGTGGATTTCAAACGACGCAACATCTCGATCGGCTAGCAGCCTATTTTACCACGTGTTTCCAGGATATGATCGTTTTCCTTGTGAGCACATATCTATGTATATATTGATGTTAAATTGTATTCTTTAAATTAAATCGTAGATATCTTAGATCTCACCTGTAATAACTAGGTGTTTTTTGGGGGAAAGTATATAAAAAGAATTTTATTTTACACGAAAACTAGTAGTTTGAGGAAATAACGAGGTTATATACGAATTCGAAAGAGACGAGTTACGTTCAAAGTTGATACAATAGAACGACTAACAGAAAATTTGTTATCAAAGGAAAAAAAGAGGTAAGAACGGATCTCAGAATATTCATTGCTCACGTTTATTTTATTTTATTTTTCATAGTTTTCGAAGAAAACTTAATATAATTTCTCAAATCTCGAAAGAGAAACTCTATCTCGAGATTAGATAAATTTCGTTTGGAAGACTTTAAAACGAAGAAACACATATTTTTTGTTTTCGAATTTTCGACAATGCATTATAGGTATAAACATTAAAACGAAATCTAAAAATATTTTTCTTATACTTGGGATCAAATCTCATGCGTTAACTACTCGCCTCTTGTAAATTTGTTTTCATATATAAATTGGTCAAGATAATTATTTGTGGGTTTAGCTAGACATTTCATGAATTAACGAATTGGATAAAGTAATGCTAATATATTGCAGTATATGGAATTGAATTCTTTCTGAGTTCAATCTCTTACATTCGATGATAAATTTTTTGAGATTATATATTTTTTGTTTATTCGTCTCAGGTAATTCGTGTCAAAATATTTCGCGATGGTTTTTAAAAGTAATTTATAAATTATAATTAAACATACGACAGTTCGGAGATCCCAAATTCGAAATTCTCTAAGAGAGTCCATCGAGCTTAATTGAATCAACTTGGATTTACTCGATCATCTTCTCAACGTGATGGTCTAACCCTCCTCTTTGGTTATCCCGAAAGGCCAGAGCACGACAAAGGACTTCGTAGTACGTAATAAATTCTATTTCACCGATCCGAATCAAACGAGTCCCGCAAAGAGCGACGTGGCTTTTAAATCTCGTTACCGAATATGCCCTGTTTATACCGAGTATTTGACTAATTCGTAGAGCGGTCAGTGCATACAGTGCATTCTGTGTATCAGAAATATGTAGGTATATGAGTATATATACATATATGAAGTTTGTTTTATATATATACATATACAAACAAATATATTTATGCATAGAGAGCTTACGTTTTCATTATGCATAGCTTATTGCTACACGTTTATCTATACAAATAATAACAACAATCATAATAATGATTAAGATTAGATGTTTATCAATCTTTCATTGAGTCACGTTTTATTTTATTAATTATTCTCCAAAATGAAAATACAAACCTACGTATCCTAATAATATACTAAAAGAAATGCTATTTTGTGAAAAATGATTAGCCATGCAAGCATTTAAGCTAAATGATATACAGAGATACACACGTGTCTTTTATTTAATAAGAAAATTATTTTTAAGAACGGGCAGAGAGAAAGAGAGAGGGTGGGAGAGAACGATAAAAGAAAAGAACAAAATCACGAGTAAGTTTACTTCTGTATGCGTTCGTTTTCCTTATCAACATCATTATCATTATTATTATTATTAACTCCTCCGATGATTCTAGGCTCATTCTCTTGTTTCTCCTTTTTTGTAAGGAAGACCAACAAGCCAGGATGCTCGGTTCTTGTTCTATCACGTACAAGGCAAATTATTTACCCTTTATATCTTTCCTTTCTCGCTTGCTGCTTTATTCACGACGAATACAGATACACTAACACTAACAACACCGGCAACACAAACATTGGAAGCAAGGAAATTTCATTTACTAATAATCCGATGAGCGTGCGCGCGCGCGCGCACACACACATCTATATTGTTCTTATTTTCTTCTTTATTCTTCCACCTTTTCCTACCACCGTTCCTTCTCTCTCTCTCTTTTTCTTTTCTTTTCTTTTTTCATTTTTACATTTTCTACCAGTTACCACGAAAAGGTTCTACGGTAGCGTAATTACTGGCATTCTGCTAATCGCTGCTTCCCTCATTTTTTTCTAAACGACTCGCTCGCGCCTATTTGCGTCGTAACGAGTTTTGCGGAGAAGAGAAAATGACGATAAAAGGCCTAAACCGAAAATGGCGAAGTCTCGTCTTCTTCTTCGTGTAATTCATCGTCCTCGATGCTCGATTAGGATAACGACGATAACGATGGTGTCGTTTAAGCGACCTTATATAACACGTTAACCGTATTGGGCTTTTTCACCGAGCTCGATTTATCACGATAGTTTCCTTGCTGACAATCTACTGTTATTTCGAGATGGTCGAGATTGACGAAATGAACAACAAGCAAAAGCATGAATTTCTTCAATGGTGATATCAAACATCAAAATGCGAAATAAATCAATTTGTTTAAGGTTACTAGGCTATTAAAGTAAGATACTTTAACGATAAATCCTGTAAAACTTGTACGATATTTCGAATAAATATTATATATTCCATTCAGTATCCATTAAAATTCTTATTACGTACTTAAGATTCCATCTACATTACAAATAGAGATATGTATATAATCACTCGTGATTTTTCTCACATAAAACATTGAATTTTTCGGGAGAAATCTTCGTCTATTGCGATTCTGGTTGGAAGTGAGGAAAAAAAAAAAGAAAGATAAGAGAAGGAAAATGTAGGATGACTATAAAACGGCGAGGTGGATGCGTACAACCCAAAAATTCCAAACGAAGACCTCCTCCTCGTTGAAATTTCGGCTGCACGAGTCTGCCACGTCGAGCATCCACGTCCGCATCCATATTCATGCCGACCGCGGCGGCGGGTGACGGGTATGCAAATAACAATATAGCCGGGAACCCGTGGGTGGGGTGGGGTGAGGGATGGGGATGGTGGGGATAAACGGCTCGAGGGAAAGCCGAAGGTGGCGAAAGAGGAATAGAAAGAGTAAGAGGAGTAGGGGTAGGGGGGAGGTAGGACCGGTGTCGTTGCTCGACGACGGATGACGAGATTTTTCAAAATGCAGAAACTAATATCGCCAAGCTCGCGACTTCTTGGGGTGTGAACCGGCCCGAATTCGAGTTTCTCCTATTCCATCCTTCAATGCAAGATCTTTTCTTCCTTCCAACGTTCACGCATACATGCATACATATATTGTACATAGGTACATATATACATACAATCGTAGACGGCACATCTCTTTTACATCGCGGGCTTCCTTTTCTCGACACAGCTTGTTCTCCTATACCCCTACTACTACTTTCTACGATTTTTCCTATGCGACGTATCGTACATATGTACGTAACGTTCACACACATTCGCCATAGGGTTGCTTGCTCTAACAGTTACAGTAGAGAGCTGCGGGAACCACCACGGCCCAGTGACAGTTATATGTAGCCATATAGCGATCACGATTCACGGTACACCGCCTTTTATCGGGCGCATCCTCGAAAGAGAGCCTTCCTTTATTAAAGCCACGCCACGCCAGCCACGGTGTGTCACCGAAATGGCTGCTGCTAGTAACGCGTCTCTTCGTTGCGAACGAAACGTCCTTTGCCGATATGTATGAACGCGTTTGAAAAGACATTTTTTAACCGACGTTTTCAATCGTTCCCTATACACATACATATAGTTTAGTATTATATTGTTTAATAAAAGGATATATCAAGATTCGAGAAGAAGCTATTCTGAAATATTGAAAACGTTCTTCGATGAAATCATTCGTTGAAATAGAATGGAAAAAGTACAAATTATTTTCCTCTCCTCTCCCCCCCCCCTCCCTATCCGCCGATCGAAACTCAAACTCGTATTATCGTCGATATTTCGTTCTCGTTCGTTGGATCACTTTCTGATAATACACCATGTTCGCGCATGGATTTCCGGTGGGAATAGCGAAAGCTATGGTTAAACTGTCTGAACGAACGATACGCGAGGGAATATCGGTTTTCAGTCATTTTTGCATGATTTGGAAAAGGGATCCCGTCGGTAACAAAACTACGTAATCATGGTTTTACCGAACGCTGTTATTAATGGACCTATGACTGAATAAAAATCTTGCTGATGGACGAAACAACGATTAATTGCTGTAAAATGACTGATTTGTAACGCACTAATTTCCTTATTCTATTTTTCTTCTCTTTTTTTGTTTTAGTTATTTATTTAACACAGAAGAATCGTTTAGATAAGAGAAAGTATATGAAATTTATAGTAATCAGTACCGTAACTCTCGAATATTTTTTTTTTCTTCTAATCTTTCACGTATATCTTCCTAGAAACAGACACGTATACTTACACATATGAATGTATGCACGTGACAAGCCGATTAGCATAATAAATTCCCTTCTCTCTGGGTTTCTTCGTTTCGCGTGAGCAAGTGCAGTTCTTTTTTCTTTTTTAAATTAGCAGAAATATTATTCCTCGTCTTTTATGAGAAAAAGAGTAAGGCGCGAGGTCGCGTGGTTCGCTCATATGTTTATATATATGTATACATATATATATATATATATATATAAATATATGTATAGCGAAAGCTCGGATAACCGATATAAAATGGGGAAGGTTGTTCAATTCTCGCGAAAGAATACTTGCCGAGCTCTCGCGTTACGTTGAAATGTGACGCAGGTGAAAGGGAAGCGGTGCGCTTCATCGTTGTGTAATTTTCAAGGAGATGCAGATGAAACGGAACACAATGCGGAGTCGCGTTACAATGGGGAGAAAGAGAAGTGAAAGAGAGAAAGAGAAACGGGGTTCGGATAAGGAAAAAAAAAAGAAAAGAGTAACGCGAACGCGTTATTTTTTTTTCTTTTTCTTTTTTTTTTTTTTTTTTGTTTTCTCTATCTCGCAATAGACGCGAGACACTAGGAATACTGACGCGAAGAGACAAGCGTGTACAGAGAGAGAACAAGAGTCGAGTCTTTTGTGGTTAAAAACGTTATTGTCAAGCTCTTCGACGCATGTATTTTCCTTTTCTACTTTTTTTCTCTATCGCTGTCTCTCTCTCTCTCTCTCTCTCTTTCTCTTCTCTTATTTTCACTGCTTTTTTTTATTATTTTATTTTAAGTCTATTTTTCTCTACGCGACTTAAACAACGCTCGTCGTACATTTTACTTCGCGATTTTCTGCCATTTTTCTAAGACTTCGACTTTTCAGAGGAGTCCCTTTCATTTCGATAATGGTCAAACGCTTTCTCGGGTAGGAACTTGGTAAGTAGAAAGGAACGGTCGTATCCCTTCTTTCTCAAGCAATCGTGCTCGAGAAGCACGGTTGTTCCATACATTCCGCGTACGTGACACGCAAGATTTCCCGCGTGATATGAAACGCCATACTTTTATGCAAGCACTCCGAGAAGAACAACAGAAAATTAAAACAGAAAAAGTACACGCTCTCTGCCACGCCGAGATAGACTTTCTTCTTCAACTTCTACCTTTCTTCTCTATCTTTTATAAAACTAGAAAAATGTATATTTACATCTATTACACAAATACACAAACTCGCTCGCACACATTCACTCACACACACACGTAAACAAATTTAAGAATTCTTTTTGTGTTGGTTGGAACGAGGAAACGTGAAATTCCGTAAAAAGAAATCGCTAGCCGGAAGTGACCTATCAATCTTGGAACACAAAAGGGAGTGCTGTGACGAAAAAGAAGAAAAAAAAATAAAGGGAGAGAGAGAGAGAGAGAAAGAAAAAGAAAAGAGGGGGATAGAGAAAGAAAACAGGGGATTAGGTAGACCATTCTTACGAGCTTCCAGGAAAAAGACCAAGTTCACAAGAATAGGGGAAACCTTAATATCCTGGTTCCTTTCCCCGATTTCCGTAACTTTGACCACGCACATGCGCTCGTATCTCTTATGCGTTAACTCTTCCCTCCTTTTTTCTCTCTCTCTCTTTCTCTTCTTTTCTTTTTCAAGCTCTTTCGTAAGGTTTTCCGGAGATTCGAGGTACAACTACCATCAAGCTCTTCCCAATGGCAATAGTTGGGCAAGCGCTGCTAACATGAAGAGCCTTTTCAAATCTCTCCACATTTAAATATTCCTACTCAAATC
This sequence comes from Polistes fuscatus, assembly GCF_010416935.1. Classification (NCBI taxonomy): domain Eukaryota; kingdom Metazoa; phylum Arthropoda; class Insecta; order Hymenoptera; family Vespidae; genus Polistes; species Polistes fuscatus. Next base: position 2,056,627 of record NW_025113096.1, read on the forward strand.
TCTCACTCCATCTTGGAATGAACCAACACGAATCGTGATTGTGTTCAAAGGATCTCTTACTCTCTCTCTCTCTTTCTTTCTCTCATTCGTTCGTTTCTCTCACTTTCATTTTTCTTTATACTACTATCTATCCCTTTGATATTCTTCATACAATTGTGATGACTGGCGTTTTAGTATTTAAGGCACCTTCGCGGAAAAACTATTTCTTCCTCTGTTCTAGTCGTTTGGATTCTAAAGGTTTTTGAAAAAAGAAAAGAAAAAATCTATCGAGAAATGCCTAACAACCCAATAGCCCTTTTTTGGGGAACCAATTGGCGTGACCTTTTTTGTCTCGAAAAATTCCAATTAGTGCGATATACATGCGTTGGTATAGTTGAACGCCGCACTATTTCGACAGATTACGAGTACGCCGTCACTTGTTTACAGGGTTCAAATTTTACTGGGATTTTTCGACATGAAATCTAAACAACGCGATTGTGCTTGCGTGGAATTCGAACGGTTAGTATTGCGTTTTACGTGTTGTGTTCCAATCGTGTATATTTCATTTGTACCACTAGTCCAATGCATTTATTTACTCTTCTCTCTCTCTCTGACTGACGCTTCTCTTAATTTTCCTCTCTCTCTCTCTCTATTTTGTTTCGTTTAGAGATTTCCTTTCTTTTTCGTAGCTTCGCTTTATTCGTTTTCAGTTGATCAAGTTTTCGTATATATCGTCGACTAAGATGAGGGTATTCACCTGCAAGTTTCATTCTATCTACGCTATGAATATTAGACTAAATTTCTGCGAAGCAGGAACAACGAACGTGAATAACGCTTTCGTAGACTATGATTCGTGTGAATATGTTATCATGAAGATTGCCTGTGACGTCAATGACTCTACGACTTAGTCGTGACAGGATTAAATTGATTCGATTTTCAATCATGATTTTAGCATGCGTCACGCATAATGTCTGACACAGCGTCTAGTAAAATTCAACGATTATGATACTCTTCAGTTTATTTATGATGTTCTATAAATTAAAAATTCTATTTTAAAAGTTCACGCTTTTCATTGTTCATGAAAAAGCATGAAAAATTTCTTTCTTTGTTAATGTTTAGATTTACGGAATAAATTTTTGTATCATCGATTATTAGAAGAGTAATACTAACACATAAATCAAAGCTCATCGTGATTGAGGAGGGCAGAACCTGAGTCTCCCTTTGTAAGTATGTGAAAGACTAAAGTGCTCACAACACAGTGTGATTTATGTTCGTTGTTCATATTCCATGAGAATGTGGGATTGTTTGGATAACAAGAAAGTCGGCCCCTTTTTTCTCGCTTCTCGAATATATTTTTGTAGAAATAGAAAAGCAAGTAATTGAATTCTCGAGCATTGTTATAATACTTATTGTTGTGAGAAAAATCATCGAACGTTACGAGATCGTTAGTTGAATAATGAACACTTCAATTGTTACATGCATTTCCTGATTAATGTTTATAATTAACGGACGATGAAATCTCATGAAACGGGTAACTACGTACATCGATTTTTATGGCATAATGCTCTCGCATAGCAGAAAGGACGTCGATCCTTTTTGAGGCTGACGCTTTCCCATTTACGCGTTATCGGTTCCCATCGTCGAACGAATTTCCTACAATCAATCGTTCAGAAATCGGCTCGTTTTTTTCCTCCCTTGTTTTTTTTTCTCTCCCCTATTCGGTCAACGAAATGTAGACAGGGAAGAGAGGGTGTCTCAGGAGAGAGAGAGAGAGAGAGAGAGCTTCGGGATATAGAAGAAATGTACAATGGGGAGGAGGACATGGGAGAAGGGTTTAGGGGTGAAATCGCGAAGTAGACCGAACGACGTCATTCACCGAGTCGACGCTGATTACTAAGTTCCCGTCTGTGGTAAATCGCTCACGATAGATCGCGTGGGATTAACGGACTGTTTCTCATTGTGCCTGGCAGCAATGTGAGTGCTACAAACCATCGGTACTGCCACCCGGATGGATAGCTGAAGCCGGCAATGAAGAATACGTACTTAGAAATGTTCTAACTCCGCGAGCAATGCGGGTACGAAACTGAGAGAGAAAGATATAGAAAGATAGATAACATAAGGAGAGAAAGAGAGAGAGAGAGAGAGAGAGAAGATTTGTGCAAATCAATGCGTTCGAACCGAGCCTAGAATGTATGTAGAAATTCTTCATACACAGACACGATACAAAATATAATACAATAAATATACCTATAATACAATTGTATGATAGAATTTATTAAATCTTGAGAAATATACGAAACACGATAGGTACTATAGAAATAAGATGAATCGAAAAGAAGAAAGTAAAATTCTTAATTATATCGTAGTCCTGCCATAAACGACGAGCGACGTTAAATGAGACTAAGGATTCCAAGTATTCGAAGAAGTTATGATCCAGATTGAAGCAACGAAATTCCGCGGAGATTCCGCGTGCCGGCACGCAGAGAAGGCGTACAAGAGAAGAAGGATTCGCGTTTGAGAGGTGACTGAAATTTGAGTTACTTGAAAATGTTGGAAAACTTAGAAGAACAAAAAAGTGATAAGTAGTTTTATATAGAAATAGAGATAGAAATAGAGAGAGAGAGAGAGAGAGATAGAGAGAGAGAGAAATAGACAGACAAACAGATAAATAAGCGGATGCAAATATATATATGTTAGTGTTAAAACGTGAAATACGTTAATTCATGAAATGATTAGCTAAACCCTGAAATAATGTTTAAATATAATAATAATGTTTAAATATGAGAAAGAAGACAGAATTACGTACTTCAACTAGGTAATATATGAATTTACAAGAGGCGTATAGTTTAGGTATGAAATGGAAATTTGATTCGTAGATTAGATCTGATAGAACAGTAAGACTAATAGAACATTCGTTTTTAAAGTACAGGAAGAGATAAGAACTTTAAAAACAGATTAAATTTCAATTTCATACTTAAACTACTTGTATTTTGTGAGTTCATGTAAACCTCATTATTTCTCATTGTCTTGCTAATCTATTGCTTTAGGTTGCTCAAAATGTGGCGTATCTTTTAAATAAAAATCTCTAGATTTTGGTATCTATATATAGAAACATCATAGAATTTTTGAGACCATATTGATATGTATAAATCTTTAGAGCATCTTTACCATACATTTCAAAATGTTTCCTTTACAGTTTTTCTAACTTTAGTTTCCCGTATTCGAAACTTGTAAAGCAGTATGTGGCGAATATGCATCTTAAGAATAATCAATTTTGATGGTTTTTTTTTTTAAACTGAAGAAACGAAACTCTTTAAATATAAGCGTAATTATGAATAATAGCAAAAGGTAGAATAATAATTAAGGTTATATGAAACCAAAAAAAATAATTGACTACCAATTATTTGGCAGAAGGATATAGAGAATTATCACTAAAAATGTTACAAAATTTCCATTCAACTTAAAATATATATATAGATTGTATTATATATTGTATTATAAACAATGTATTTATATATAATAAAGGGAAAGAGAAAGAGAGTGAGAGAGTAGACACATATCATTGTGCTGTTGAGTACGTTGAATATTTTAGACGGACAGTAATAGACTTGGTCCAGGTAGAGTCCATGCACTTCCACTCAAGGGATAGTTCTTCCCCTAGCTTCGCTTTCTCTTGAAGCATAAAGTAGTAGGTTGTCGTGATAGTCAGCCATGGTAGTTTACTGTGCCAAACGACGACGGCTGCCCGACCCTATTCCCTTCTCCTTATTCTTACGTCTTCTTCCCATTAAACCTTCGTGTACTTACTGGCGTACGGATAAGTCAAGATAAAATACCGGAATGAGAAAAAAGAGAAGGAGAAAAGGAAAGAAAAGTTGGATTTTGAAAAAGAAAGAAAGGTAATAAGGTAGATCGTGAATGAAAAAACGAAGAGAAACGACTAGTCTTCTTCCCTGAAGAACAATTTCATCGTAAAAAAAAACTCGGCATTAGGCTTGTTTTTTCACTTTATCTTTCTCTTATTACTTAACTAGTGAAATATATATTCTCAAGCTATATCATAGTATTTTTTATTCCTCGTTATTCTTTCGTGTTATTTCACGTTTAAAAAAAACTCTAAAAGCATAAAAAATTCTCACTCGCAATGTTGAATAAATAGCGCATGCACACGAATACGAACATTAACTGTTTATGAATATCGATTTTCCATAAATTTTTCATTTCAATTTTTAGTATATTATATAGCGTTAGAGTTACGTCTCTCGAATTAGGAGGAGAAAGAAAGAAATAAATAAAGAAAGAAAGAAATAAATAAATAAAGAAAGAAAGAAAGAAAGGAAGGAAGGAAGGAAGAAAGGTAGCTGGTATAAGATCTTTGGGAAGGAACAAGACTAACGCGTCACATTGATTTCTCTGGCGCTTCGACTTCTGGCAAACGAGATATTGAGCTTCAAAGCAGGATTCGTACGTGGCCTGTTTTTGGATGTTCTCGGTCCTGCCTTTTCTCTCTTTCTTGCTCTTTTTCTCTATCTATTCGCCTAAGACGATGGAGTAAAAGAAGGGGGAAAGAGAAGGAGAAGGTTTGAGATCCTCAGTCAGCTTTACAAAGAGAATATACGATGTCGCTTCTTCTCTTGGTTTCTTAGTCCTCTCACTTACTGTCCGTCCTTTCTCTATCTCCCTTCGTCTTCATTCATTCCTAAGCTTTTATTTTTTTAGTCACAGCCGGCAAGGTTACTCCATCGTCTTGCTCGATATTTTAGACCAGGAGCATAATTTCAGGCCGGTCGACTATACTCACGCCGAGGGGATTCTTCCGTGGCGACGGAAAGAGTAGCGGGCTCATTGAAATTTCATGCCCGTTGACCTACCTAGCAAACCTTACCTCAGACATGCTCGACTAGTTTCACCGGTTCTGCTACTACTGTACCGCCCCCGCCCGCCTGCCTCTGCCACTACTGTCGTCGTCATCTTCGACGACATCCCGAAAACTTCCTACCGGAAGAGTCGAGCCATTACACGTCCTGCCACCAAATCTCTTTTCGTTTCTCCTTATTCTGCCAAGTTCTCTTGAGAAAAGTGTTTTTCCAAAACTATTATTTAGATCCACCGTTTTATATATATGTTGCCGTTTATCCGTGAAATCCATTAATTCGTGATACAAACCGACCAGTCAGAGTATGAAATAATGCAGAATTGCATACTTCAACTTGGTAATATATTATGTTAATTTTTCACGAGATGCGATTAGTTAAAGTATGAATTTCATTTTTCAAAGTTAATATTATATTTGTTTTTATAACAATGTTCGTAGTTAGCAGTTCTTATCTCTTTCTATATCTTGAAAACAAATGTTCTAAAAGTCATGCTTATTCTATCGATTTTAAACGTACCACGTTTATGCATAATAATATAATATAATATCTTGTTATTTCATAAATTAATTGAATTATACACAATTGAATGGTAACATACTTATATATAGAAAAGAAGAAAAAAACACACATAGAGAGAGAGAGAATTGAAAAGGAAAAAATAAACAGAAGATAAGAAATAGAAAAAACAGGGAAAAAAAAAACAAAAAGAAAGAGAAAACATTTTATCGTAATATCCCCCAAGCAGGAACTTCCATGCGAGCTCACATCGTACTTAACGTAGAAAGAAGAAGTATGGCGCGTTTAGAGGATGGGTAAATGCGTGCAATCGCGCGAGTAGTAAGAAAAGGTGGAATATACGCGAAGGATGGTCATAACTATGTCCAGAGTCCATTGGACTGAATTCCCTTTGACTATTTGCTGTAGCGTGCAATGGTGTGACCAGTGCGATCGGTGTTCAAGCTAAGTTTACGGGGTCAGTCTGTCGAGAGGAAGAGCAAGGGAGATGGAGATATAGAGGTTATCCCAGGGGAGTTGAGAGAGATAAAGATAAAGATAGGGATAGAGATAGTTAAATAAAGAAGGAGATAGAGATAGTTAAATAAAGAGGGAGAAAGGGAGAGACAGAGTCGTTCTTACATCGGAGTTTGGGAATGGCGAAGGTACGAGGGTGTGGAGGAAGCTAAGATTTAAACCCTGACAACGTCTCGAGTTTGAGAGGAGCGTTTCTCGTTCGTTGGATTCCGGCTCCGGTTACTATTACCACTATAACCGAGTTCCAAGATCAGCTCTACTATATATGCTTCTTTCTCTATCTTTCTCTCCTTTCATACATAGGACGGTACGATTTTGAAAAGATAGATAGATAGAGAAAGAGAGAGAGAGGGTGGGAGAGATTCTGGTCGCTGGATTTTAAGTGTCCACCGCCGAACCAGCGAGCCGCATTATTTGGGACTTTCCTGAATCATTTCACGGAATATCGCTTCATACGACCCTCTTCTACAAGGGAACGGCCACTATTTCCAACCCCCTTTGGGAATTTCAACATAGGTAGGTAGGTAGATAGGTAGGTATACCATGTTAAGGCTACGCGTTCCATGCAAAAAGGAGATAAAGACGAAAAGAGAGAGAGAGAGAGAGAGAGAGAGAGAGAGGGAGAGGAGAAAAAAAAATACGAGGCGTACACGTACCTACTTGTTAGCGAGGAAATATATGTTCCTAGAGGATTTTATGAAGGGGGATGAAACGAGATTGACGCCAAGTTATACTCGTAAAACGAGGGCTGAATTTTTCCTAATACGAGAGGGCGCCGATCGATTATTATAAATATTCTAGGAGAACGGGATTTTGGTTGTCTTATTTTATTCTTCTTCTTCTTCTTCTTTCCTATTTTTTTATTTTTCGTATCTCTTATCTTCTCTTTTCTTTTCAATATCAATAAAATATATAACGATATCGTTTTAATAATCATTCTTAAATAAGTAAAACTTTCATCATATTTAGTATTATTTCCATAACGAATTAAAGTACTCGTGAAAGTGATATAAGACTCTCATCTAAGAAACTTTCTCTCTCTCTCTCTCTATCTCTCTTTTTCTTTTCCTTGTAGTCTACGTTGGAATTCTGGACGCTGGATTCGCTTCGTAAACCGTAAGAGGAAGTCACAAACCACTCGGAGAAGTACAGCTCGCTCAAAGAGGAAGAAGAGAGGGGGAGAGAGAGAGGGAGAGAGTTAAGGGTAGAAATAGAGTGTTGGACGGAGATAGAAGAAGAAGAAGGAAGGGTGGAGTCTAAGGAGAGTCCAGACTTCTACCTTAGAGGAAGGAGTGATAATCTTGAGCAGGCAATAAATCAAGTGACCGCACATTCGCAACACTTGCGAGTATACGGATCTACGCGAGTGCGGATTTACAGATATAAACGATGTCCGGTTTCCTTTCAGTTAATCCTTTAGCCTCGTTTGGTCTTAGAGAACTCTAATTCCTTGCGTTTACGGTTAAAATCGCAAAGATCGTTTGATAATAAATTTTAAAGTTGACAAGTTGATTTATCTAGAAGAAAATTAATAATAATACATATATATGTAATATAATATATGAAATAGAGAAAAATCGTAAATAAGATCTCATAACTGATACCCTTTTGCCCCTCCCCCCTCCCCCCTCCCCCCTCCCCCTCCCCCTTCCCCTCCCTCTCATCCCCGAAGAAAATCATTTTCGCGTAAATCGAATATCTTTCATGACCGACAGAAATTTCAAATAAATTTCTGTCCGTGTGATTCGATGAATCGGCAAATACGTAGCCAGCTAGATTCGATATAGGAAAAGGGGCCGGTGCCTCAAGATAACCAATAAGAGGAGGATAGGTAAGTGCACGGCTGGTAAGAGCTACCTAAGTAATAATTCTCTTGTAACACTGAAATTCGATATCCGTTGGGGTAAGCTATTTCGTTAGGTTGTCACTTTGATCGTCCGATTTCCTCTACCAACTCGATCCTGCCGATCGACCGGTACAAGAAAATTGCTAAAGGACTAACGCGTCGAGGATAACTGTACCAACGTGTGTATTACAAAACTAATAAACGTTTCTTTATAAAAGTAATTTGTAAAAATTGTTGTCGTATTATAGAATAGTGTGACAAAAAAAAAAGAAACAACATAAATAGGTAAGAAAACGATTGAAGGAAAGAAAGAAATAAAGAGAGGTAAAGAAACGAGTAGGTAAGGTGTCGAAGATAGTAGTAGTAGTAGAAGAAGAAGAACAAAAAATAAAAGAACAACACGAGAAGACAGTAGAAGCTGAGTTATTATATCCGGGCGTTACAATGGAAGCAGCCGTATCCCTTACCTCCGTTTTACCCCTTTTCACCCCCGTTCAATAGCGAGAGAAAGTTGCCCGTACTTTTACGGATAAAGATCTCGAGTAAAAGTTACGGTCGTTTGCAAACTAATCGAGCCGTCGCTTTTCTACGGGGTGTCGAAACTTTCCGAGGCTGTCAACTTTTTCGAACCCAACCCCTCTCTCCTCGATTCTCTCTCTCTCATCCCTTCGCGCCCTTTTACTCACTCTCTCTCTCTCTCTCTCTCTATCTATCCATCTCTTTCTATCTTTTCTTCTCTATTCCTTTTTCGTGCCTTATCCTCTCGTTTCGGCTTTCTCCACAGTATACAAACTCGTGCTTGACGATCGACGAAGTAAAGCGATCATGTTTTTATCTTTTGCTCGGTGCTTCGACGCTCACTCCCACCCACCCCCCACCCCCTATCCCCGTTTTTCGTTGCTTTCTCCCTACTTCATCCCTCTTTTGCCTTTTATTATACTCCTCGAGGAATAACGATGACAACCGTGATCGATTCAATGTGACCATTTAAAGAGTAACTTCGAGGAAGTCCCGTTCTTTCAAGGAACTCTCCCGTTTCTATAAGCGAAAACTTTGCTGCAGGCGAAATATTTGTATCTTTGTAAAATAATCGGTCTATCGGGAGACGGTGGTCTATCGGAAAGAATCCATATACATATATATACGAATACATACGAATAAATATATACATTTTATATTTATATATATTCATAAAATCTAACAATAAGTATTCTTCAATAATGACAAAACAATTGAACGTGTAATAAAATAATAAATCGAAAGTATAAAGATTGAAGTACTATTGGAAATATTTTTCTATATGGGCCACAGCTTGCACATAAGCATAAACTTACAAAAATAAAAGAAAATATTGTGTTTATCTTCTATTTTTCTTTTTTTCCCTTCTATACAACCGAATCATATACAAAATCAAAAGGAAAGAAACAGACTTTGCTAGAATATAGAAAGGAGAGAGAGAGAGAGAGGAGAGAGAAAGAGAGATTGATAACGAGATCCGTTAAGAATTCTTCTCGTCGTAGTTTCCTAGAGAAAAACTCGAGAAAGAGAAGAAAAAACAGAGAGGTTAGTAGGTTGACCGAATTTTAATCTTTTTATATACATATATATATATAAAATATATACTTATACAGACAATATATATCTGGTATGGTTTTGTGTCCGTGGAAGATAAGATCCCAGGTGGATAACAATATTAAAATTCCGAAAACTTTTTAACCTTCTTCCCTCCCACAATTAAATATTAATAATGAAATCTAGGAATCATAGGGAGTAAAAAAGAAAGAAAGAGATGAAAGAAAGAGGGTGAAGATACACGAGAAGAGGGTAAAGTCTCGTTATACTCTTGCTAGCTCATTTCTTGTTCTATCCTTTTTTAACTTCAACGTTTCTGGATTCATGGATTAAACCTCTCTCGTTTTCTCTTTATCTTGGGAAGCTGTTAGAGAGAGGGTCGAAGGTTAGACGGTCGGCCAAGCGAGAGAAGGGTGCTCGTGAAAGTGTAAGGGAGCCCTGGTGGTAACGAAACCTCCGTCTATCATAAGTTAGGTTTCTCGTGTCGGACCGAGAGAGCTATCTCTCTCACTCTCTTTTCCTAAATATAAGTGAGATACCGATGATATTCGTGGTAGTAGTATAAGGTAGTGCTCGCGAGCCTACCTAAATCATTTTCGTGTGAAAACGCGTAGACTTGACTGTATATGTGTCTTTGCAGGTAACCGTATACGGTAGTTGGAGGATGGTCAAAGGTGAAAACTAAGGCGGTGGAAATGGTAGAAGGTAAAGGTGGAGTTTACTTAGTCGCCATTTAAACCTGAAAGCGAGCTTTGCTTTTTCGTTTCGAGATCAAGCCGTGATATAAACAACATAATGCGGCATTCACTCGCTCTTTCTAAAATAAAAGAAGGATCATTTTCCTCTCTCTTTTTCTATCTTTTTATCTTTGTCACTGTATTTGTCTCTCCGTTTAATTCTATAATTAATATAAATATCGTTAACGTAATTGGAGGAAATATTTTCTCGGAAGGGTACGAAAAATAATAATCGTTTTGTCAAGATAATGATCGATGGTCGATCGTATAACCGTAATAAACTGATATCTTAATCGTAATACTAGGAAATGGTGTTAGAAATGTTCACGCTACTTGCGCTATCGAAGTCATTCTCCCCTTGTCCGATAAATTATCTATGGAATATTCGCGCGATCGCGTCGTTAGCCGTCGACCAGGGGGATATCGAAATTCTTTTGACAATCGTCGAGTATTCGGAGAGCTTAATGCTTTATTAATGGATGCCTCTCTAGGGGGTTGAGGAGCCTTCGAACTCGTTGGGATGTAAAATCTTTTCCTATTTCTCTTTCTCTTTCATTCTCTCTCATTCTCTATTTCCCCATTTCTCGTTTTATTTCTTTTTCTATCCATCTATGCTTCTTCCTCGAGATGATAGAGATACATAACGCGAAGCGTAGCATTCCTAACGTGGATATTATCGCACCATCCAGCCATTCGAATAAGCAAGTTGTAAGAGATAGAGAGAGAGAGAGAGAGAATGAGATAGAATGTTAATAGCTTTTCACGAGAGACGATACGAGAAGATGCTCGCGCGTCTTCGCTCGACTTTCAAGAGATCGAGAGTACTCGCAGTCCCGTATATATCTGTCAAAACGGGAAATGAAGCTGGCGTGTTCTCCTCTTTCCAAGAATGCGAATTTCGTTCTTCTTCACTTTCTCTCTCTCCCTCTCTTTTGCTTCTACTTGATGCCGCGACGATGATATTAATTGGCCGTCTTGACGAGAGAATAATGAGCGTGGAACGATGAGATTACCTCGGAGATATCTGAAACGACTTTCTTGGGGGTTTCAGAAGCACTACGCCGTCTTTCTCTCCACTTTCTCTTCCTCTTCTTCCTCCTCCTCCTCCTCCTCCTCCTCTTCCTCCTTCTTCTCCTCTTCTTCTTCCTCCTACTTTGCTAGACGACACTTTACCTCGTCTAAGCCACGAGGGAACGTGTTTCAGAGTAGATGCTCGTAAATCGCCCTTCGATATCCCTCTCTCGATCGAATGTCGAACGGATCAGTGCTTACACAGAGGTTGCATAATTAATCTCGAGTGTTTACCCTATGGAGAAAGAGCAAGGCCATAGGGCAAGCCTTTTTGTAGATAGAAATTACTGCTTGTGTTGGTGTGCTGGCTATAGTTTTCGAAGGTACCACGCAGAAAGAAGAATAGAACTTCCAAATCGGTAGAAAGAGAGGCACCCTACTAGGATGAAAGGTACGCGAAAAGAGCCAGAGAAAAACGTCGGAGTGCTAGCAGTGATGAGGGTTAGGGTAAGGGTAGGAGTGGACCAGGACGAAAAGAGAAAGAGAGAAAGAGAAACGAGGGCTGGAAGGAGTGAGTGGAAAACAAAATAAAAGAGGAAAACCTCTGGCAATTTTTCACTAGCTTTTTAAAGCGCGGCTTAGGTACTCGCAGAGCGAGTTTGAATCGATTTTCCTAGAGGGCCCCATTTTTCTACTCACCTTCTTGTGCCAAGCAGTGCAAACTGTACCTACTTCCAGCTGTTTCGCTCACTCGTTCTTTCTCTCTTTCTCTCTCTCTCTCTCTCTCTCTCTCGAATGTCATTCGTTCATTCGTTCGTAAAGCGAGGCGAAGGTCGGGGAATTCGAATCAAAACTCGCATCTTTCCGTGCTCGCAAATTCTCGCCATCTACGTTGTACGTGTCTTCCGTGAGTTAGAAGCCTTCTGTTACTGCTGGCTAAATTTGAAATTTATGTTTATACGTTGATGCTCGATTTTCGAATGGTCGCTCGTAGACTGGCTAAAGCTCGATTGTATCGTTAAATTTCACGAACAATATTTATGTATTCCTTTATATATACATATATATTATATAGATTTGTATATGTATATTTTTCAAAGGTATATATATATTTCGATCGATCGACGAGTAATAAGTTTGTTATTAATGATCATCGCACGACTTCTTTTTTCTTGTTTGACTCCTTTCTCGTGCTATTTCCTTCCACCTTTTATTCTCCTTTTATATATTTTCTCTTTCTACATTTAGTTATTTCGTTATTATAGAAATACCGTATCAATTTCAATTTATCGCTTTTTAGTAGAAATATCAATAAAATAAAATATATTCATTATCAATGCTACACCAGTGTTGGATATATGTAATTCATAAATAGAAGAATATTACATTTAACGGTGACGCGGTAAGCGAAATATGTTCACAAATACGATTTAAATATTATAATTACAGTGTATTCATATACGCTTAAATATCGAATTATTGATCGATACGCGCGACAAAATGCTTTACGCTCTAGGATAATTAATTGCAGAGTATATATATACATGAGTATGTGTCGATAATGACTGAGTCGACTATCGAATTTCGGAATTTGAAGTTTTCTGTATATGCATAAATAGATCTTTTCGCAAATCATTTAATCCAATTACGTTTAATAATCTCTCTCTCTCTCTCTCTCTCTCTGTGAAAATGTTACAAATATTTCTATCCAAAGTTCATCATTTATTCATGAAATGTTTTGTTAAATTCTCATTATTTCAATAATTATTTATATCTTACCGAATTTTTATTACCTTTCATATAAATTTTTCAACGATCTCGCTCGCATCCTTTATCTCCCTCTTTCATTCCCTTTTTTTCTTCTCCTTGTTCTATTATTTTCCCTCTCTATATACGTACAACGTATTTCACGATCGACGGACTTTCTATTCCTCGTCTCGGAAAAAATATTACCTTTTGGCGCGACCCGCCTCGGCGCCAAATCGAAATCATATCGGGGAATTCAGACAAGAGGCCGGCATTTCCCGCTGCGCGGTATACAATGCCGATACAATCAATCAGACACAAAGGGTGAGAGAATGAACGTGTGTATGAGTTAGAAAGAGAGAGAGAGAGAGAGAGAGGAATTGACGGAATTTCGTTTCTGACTTCTGTGGAGTCACGGCCGACTTGTTCTCTTCGCGATATCATCGTCCTACCTTTAAATCGTCTCTCTCTCTCTCTTTCACTTGAACTTTTTCTATTTCTTTGTTTCTCTTTCCCACTGCCTGTGTTTCTATCGATCAACCGGTTTAGGAGGAATATACAAGGTCAGCGTTGCAACTCCTGGCTAGCGATCATAGAGATATACGCGTTATTATCGTTTCGCGTCAGTGGTGCATCGTGAAATGTCCCGACGATGATGGAAACTCGTAAAAGTCCCTCAGTTAAAGGGAAGAAGAAAGAAAGGAGAGAGAGAGAGAGAGAGAGACAGGAAGAGAAGAACGAGGGAGAAAAAGGGTAGGAGAGTGAGGGGGGTGGTAGTCAAAAGCGCTCGTTAAAAACGTAATAAACGGACGATATCGCTTGATAAAACAAAATATTCAGATTTACCATCTATCCTTCTGTGATTTCTAGAAATTTCATTGCATCCTCTACGAGATTCTCAGCGTGCTTGGACACGGAAGTACACGGTTATTATACTGCAGTTGCGTGCTACTTTCGTACTATCTTCTCTATTTTCTTCAAACTTGTCTGTGTATTTGTTCTTTTTATAACTATGAGTTATTATAAATTGAATATAATTTTTATCTAATAAAGTAGACGATATCTTTTTGAATATCAATGAAGAAGTATAAACGAATGTTAGGTAGTTTGAAAAGTTTCGTGCTGATTTCGAAGAAGAATTTATAGGCAATATTTGTAATGTATTATTTATTTAAATATGTATTTAGAAATATATATTTTGACATATATATAAATATTTAAATATTCATTAGATAGATATTTATAAATCAGCACGAACTTTCCGGCCAACCTAATAATTACTATTAAAGCCTACGGCGATGATCATCAATCATGCAATGAACAAAAACAGAACATACATGGTTATATGTTCCTCGAATTACGTTTATATATTTTTTGTGCTAATGGTGTTTATAAATTTGAATAGAATTGTGTTTGTAAATACTAACGATTCCTCTTGGAATATTAATGGTGAAATAAATCGATAGTTGTGACAGTTAAGGATAATCATCGTCGATCATATTTTGACCAAAAACGGAATATATACGTGTCCTTCGTCGAGAAAGAGAAGGATTATTGGTCGCATTATGGTAGTATATTATCGCGCTCGTATAGAACCACCAACAAGGCTACGTTAGGAGAAGGACGACGGTAAGTCGTCCTTAATGAGGAAGATTAAGAGGACTTACGAGATCTCGCCAAAGGGAGCGAAGGCTTCCCTCAAGGTTTGTGTCTCGATCTCCGGGCTCAGATCTCCTACGAATATGTGGTAGTGTTCTGAAACAGAGAGTGTAAAAGGCCTTCGTTAAAATGATTAAATCTATGCGATGAACTAGTGTAGTATATAATATACGAATAGTATGCGAATATATATATATGTGATGGTATAATAATAGAAGAGAAAAGATATTCACAAATCATAATAATAATTATTATTACTATACAAAATTATATGTAATAACATTTAACAGAAGTACTCTTACGTATAATAGAGAACGTGACAATAATTTCAATGTTCTACTTAACAAATAATATTAGTAAATAATGAGTAAATATTATGGAATATAATATAAAGAAAAATATAATCGAACTTAAACACATCATGTTTTGAGAGGATATTTCAACGCCAATGATGTAATTACATAGTTAGTTCGAGATTCCTGTAGACTGTTAGCGTTCGACGGTTGATATCATAATTAGCATAATATAATTTGCGTGTATATTATTGTATATATTGTATATATTACTGTTAATTTTCAAATAATACATTCTAACTAAATTGTACCTTAATTCAATGCGCAAAGAAGCTTATGAGATTCTTCGTTTTTCAATGACAACGATATTCGATTGTATAGAATGAATCTGGGACAAATAGTACAATCGAGCAGGGGTATTCTAAACGTAAAAATAAGTTGGAGAAAAGAATGATATTGTTTTGTTCCACGCAACGTTTTGGAGAAAATCGTGTTTGAAAATTTGAGTAGGTATACGTATACCGAAAAATCTTCAGGTTTAGATGTGTAGTAATAAATACAAAATTTCGTAATCATCTCTCTGCCTGATTAGCAATGATTTTGAAATACTCAGCTCCTGCTGTTGCATCATTGTCACAGTTTGGCTATTAGATACAGACTAGACGTAAGAGATATGAATCATACAGTTAAATACAAAATATTAACTTTACAGAGATCAAAGGATACGAACATTTAAGCAAAAAGGAATATTGATAACTGATGAGTAATAGTCAATAGATCAACAGAAACGCTAAATAAATATTTTGCTTTTTCTCAAACTTACAGTTTCTATTTCATATTAAAAATTTGTAAATTTAGGATAAGCACATTATTGCATACAGTTACGCATATGGTATAAAAAAATTCGTTTGATTTTAGTATTATTTTAATATTCGAATACTAAGAAATGTGAGTAAATAGTGAGTTTTTATAGTTAGGAATTAATAAAAAATATTTTTATATAAACGCTTGTTGTCTGTATGAACATTATTAAGCCCTATAACATTGGTTGTTTTTCGATATTTGTGAAAAGGGAATATCTATATTAAAATTTTAAAACAATAACTGAAAGATACTTTAGGGTATAGAGAAGTTATATTGTTCACTCATATATATGTATCGCGTATTTATATTTCGTAACATGAATGTGTGTATTTCAAATATCATTTTTCATCATAAATTCAATATTTGTATTAATATTTATTACATATTTTGAGATATTTAACGAATTGCATTCAACCCCCATCCCCGCCGTATTACTACCACCATCAGTCTACCCTATACATGCCATATTCGTACAAGCTATATATAAACAACGAGGGGGATATAAAACAAAGCGATAATTAATTGTTTCTGGTTAAGCAATCAGTTTCGCCCACGCAATAGGTAATAATCAGTAATGACTAGCATCGACGTTGGCGTCGCAATAATAACAAAGTCTTTTCAGGGATGTATGATGAAAATTTTATTGCCTGACCCTATTTTCAAGATTGTATTAGTACTTTAGTATGTATTAAATTTTTCTTCGATAATAATGATTGGCGGAGTGATTATTTATGAAAACGTTACATTTTACGCGCGACGTAACACAATAAACTTTTCGTTAAACAGATGGATCGTAGAGAATTTGTTTGAGGTAAGCCAAAACATCGTCGCGTTACCTATTCTTTAGGTATTCAACACAATTATCGTAGCTTCGCAAAAGCGTCGGCCAAGCGTAAAATCACAGCAAGGGTAACCCTCGCTTTCAGCGTTCCTATTAAAATTGCAACCGGTAATTTAGCATTGTTAGGTTAGGTGGATACCTTGGATAATGCCGCATGCACCCCATATTTATTCGCGGTCTTTGTTTGCATTTGCTTTGGCCTACCCGACAACTACACGGGAAGATACAGAGAGAAAGAGAGAGAGTGAGTGAGAAAGAGAGAGAGAGAGAGAGAGAGATAGAGAACTTAGGGGTGAGCGAGAAAAGCAAAATAGAGTTGATACTGATTTCACAAAAGAGCAATATTTATAATTTAAAACAAATGTTTACGATTCCATGCTGATACTAGGAAAATGATTTATTTGTTCCATCTTCGGTATTTATATAATTTATCCAGTATCTAGAGAGAAAGAAATTAAAGTAACTAAAAATATCTGAAGCACAGAATCGGACTTTTGAATATTATTTATTACGCTGCAGTCTGGAGAGTTTGTTTTCTATTCCGTTCTCTTCCACCAAAATAACTGTTCGAACGCCAAACGTTCTTTAAAGATTCACTTAAATCTAATTCGTCGCATAATTGAAAGGATAGGCGTCGGGATTGATTTCGAATTCAGTTGCGGGTAAATTGAGAGACTATCAAATTTTCTTCGATCGTAAATCATTCTTGTTTAACGTCTCTCTACTTCCTCTCTCTTTCTCTCTTCATTTTTCCGTAAATATATGTATATACAGACACACACACACACACATACAAGCGAATTTCAAACCATTAGAAAGTCTTTTCAGTTTCGACGGAAACTTATGCGTTAATTCATTACTCATTCGAGGTTAGTTTTTGTTGCAATTGGTATATTAGCTTTTATAGAAAATAAGATTGGCGTAACCACGTCGTGTTTGGTAAATAGAAAAAAAATACTTAAGCAACATAACTCTCTTGCGTGAAAAGAAAGAGAAAGAGAGTAAGAGTAAAAGGAAGGTTGTTCGGATTCAAAGCTGAGTCAGAAACTCGGGGAGAAAGTCTAGAGTGGCTGCTAGTCGACTTTCGCCGAATCTGGAGTTATGGAAATTTTCTTCTACGGCAATAAATAATATTTGCACCAGCAAGCAGGAAAGACAGGGTAAAACTGTCGATATGGTGTACGTACGCACGAGACTTCTACTTCTCAGCTATTTTTATTTTTTATTCTAAGCCCATACACTAGCAGCCCTTTATCCCCCCCCCTAACCCCCACTACCATTACCACCTTTCATTCCTTTCCATCCTCTTTCAAGCTCATTGTCGGCATCTAGATACGCGCCGCGGTTTTACCATGTTCGCTGAATATGCATTCCGTTCTTGCAAAATCCAGTTTGTTTGCTTTATCCCTAATTGCTCCGCTTTGCTTTAGAGTTTAAGATGGATTCTCAATTGATTACCATTGACGTGCCAGTTTGTTGACCCCATTTGCATTTTTTACCAACCGTTCATCGTCGTCGTTATCGTCGTCCAACGTCTTGCGACATAGAATCTTCTTCGGAATCTTTGAGATCGAGATAGGAATTAGAAGACTTTTGTGCAAATTTACCTTTGGTCGAATGACATCTTCTCGTATTAGCATATCCCCCGTTGACTGCAGTGCAAGATCTTTTTGTCTCTCTTTCTTCTTATTGACATCTTCCCTACCTTATTCTTTTCTGCTTATCGAATCTAGAATAAGGGATCTCGAATTATCTCAAGAAAACCGCCAAGCTTTTACCTTTATTCCCCCTCCCCCTTTGCTCTTCCACCGTGCCTTTGTCTAATGCTCGAAAGTCGCGTTAGTGTCGTTAATAAGTACTCGAAAGTTCTATCGATTTTGGAAAATCATCATTTTCATTCCCCTTATCCAATGGTGAAATCTGATCTCACGGAGTAACTTCGAACGGATCAACGAACGTTATCCTTCCATTTCTTCAACCCTTATCAATCCTCTTTCACTTCTTTTTCTTTTTTATTTTACGTTTCCTTGCTATCACCGTCACCTTCAAAGGTAGGACGTAACGAGGAAGTGGGTTAAGAAGGAGTAGTCGAAAATCGAGTTATACCTACCGAAGAGAGACGGAAGTAATGAAAGAGGAGTAGAAAGAGAAGAGGAAGAAGAATAGAAGAAGGGTTGCCATTGCTACCGGGAAGGTAGCTTCACTGAAGAGTCGAGGGGAGGGTGGTTTGATTACAATCGGTTTGATGGCCTATCCTCGAACAGTAGGAGGTTCCGGTTGGTACATTGACACACACAGAGACACACACGTACATACACGCACACACACGGATACATAAATAGTGAGCTCATTCCGGTGAATTAGTTCAAAAACTCGTCATCTACTCCTTGGTCATCGTATCTCCAGGGGAAATATCGAAGCTCTCGTTCGATAGATATCGTTGTTCTAAAAGAAATCGTTAAAATTTCATTTTTTTCCACATCGACGTTGAACGACACTTTGTCGAATTTCCCTGACGTTTCTCGTTTATCCGTTGTTAAACGTTGTTCGTTTGACGGCCGTATCATATTTTTGCATATGCGGAATTTTTCACGTTCTTATTTACGAGGGTCTTTATTAAAACCTTTTTCTTTTTGTGCGTTCATTTGACACGCCCCAGTGGTATTTCAATTAATGTAAATACTAGCGTATTACGATTGAAAATGAGATTTTCATTTATGTTTTTGAAGAAAATAAATCAAAATGATTTCAATTGGAAAAGAAAGAATCGCTTTAAGAGTTCCCGGGAATTTCTATGTTTTCCGACGCCTCGTATAAAGGAAAGAGTTTTTTTCATGCTCGTCGAGGAATTTTTCAAGAAAAGAACGATACGTGTGGGAGAATGAAAGATTGTCATGTAGATCGTTGCGAAGACTGGAATATTTGCTGGTACTACTTTGATAAAACAAAAAAAAAAGAAGAAAGAAATCTCTATAGGAGAAATCTTTAAAATGATCGAATCGTTGATAACGATGTAAAGAGATAAAGATAGAAAAAGAGACAAATATATAGAGAAAGAGAGCATCACAGCATATTACTGTCTACCGAACGCGTTCGACGAAGAGCTTTTCAATAAAGCTGGAGTAATGGAGCGTCATTTATTATTGCAGCTAGGCTTCTATTTCCAACGCAGCAGGTCTTCATGTGTGGGTCTTTACGCGTATGTGTGTGTGTGTGTGTATGTGTACGCGTGGGTAAGAGAGATGAAGCTATATGAATTCTCCTATGTATTTGTGAGCTTG
This sequence comes from Polistes fuscatus, assembly GCF_010416935.1. Taxonomy (NCBI): domain Eukaryota; kingdom Metazoa; phylum Arthropoda; class Insecta; order Hymenoptera; family Vespidae; genus Polistes; species Polistes fuscatus. Next base: position 2,076,365 of record NW_025113096.1, read on the forward strand.
GTCGGCCGAGTTAACCCTCGCTAATACAGTTTTGTTGGAGCTGGACAGCACGATGATTCCGCTTGAGTGGCGAGTCTGGTACCACCGGTATTATTATAGTCATCGTTCACGTCGACAGACCCGGCGGGCAACGATGACGGACACGCAAACATAATTATTATCATCGTCGTCATCGCGATCGTGCGTGTCAACGATCACGGCTGCTGCTGGCTCTCGCGAAGATCGTTAAAATTCTAATGGTATTATTCGTCTCTACTAAGTTTCGAACGTACTCTATACGTAAAGTGCAGAAACAATAATAATGTATAGTTCTGCGACTACATTAATCATTTTTAAGCATTGAGTAATTCGTGAGAATTCTGATTTCAAATTAATTTATCTAGATATATGTGTGGAACATGAATAAGAAGAATAAGGTGTTGCATAAATATAAAAATGATTTTTTTCCTATTTAAATAATTAGAGATAAATTGATAATGAAAAATCATGAATTATTTCAAAATTATTTTAAATATAAAATATTTTTTAGCAATTATTCGCGGAGATTGTTGTTTTGTTTAAACGTTGAGTATTTCACGGGAATTCTGTTTTAAAATTAATTGATCGATATGTGAGATTGAATGCGAAGAATGATGCGTTGAATAAATTCAGGAACAATTTTTTTTCACATTTAAATATTAAGAGATAATCGATAATGAAAAATCATTAATAATTCGAATTGAAAATACTTGAACGATTATTTACGGATTGTCGTTATGTTTAAACGTTAAGTATTTCATGAGAATTCTGATTTAAAATAAATTAATCTATATGTGTAGGGATATAAACGCAAAGAATGAGCTGTTACATAAATTCAGAAGCTACCTTTTTTCACATTTAAACGCAGATCGAGGTAGTCGATATTAATTTTAACCGGTTAATAATTAGTCACAAAGAATAAATCAATCTATTATATTAAAAAGATTATTCTTCCTTGTTTACAATACAAAGTAGCAATCATCGATACGATAAACGTTAAGCAACTTTTTTTTTCCCCCATGAAGCAGTCGTTTAATCGGCGAGGAGAGTTTTTCAGTTTCTTCGCTTATCCTTGTCGTAAGAGGTACTCTACTCGAATGAGAGTTTTTTGAAAGCGTAACGTTTCTGAAGGGGGATTCAAAGAAAAGAGGAAAGGAATTTGTAGTATGTAAAAGAGAGAACGTTCCTCGTTCGTAGTGGGAAGTACTCAATCGATCACGATAATTCGATCCGTTCAAGCTCAGAAATATGATTACTTTTTCGCCAAGACGATTATAGACCATTTTTTCAGATAATCCGTCGGTCCTGCAATATCGAAGTGCTCTTCTCGAGAATTTTCTGGAAAGGGAACGTAAAATAAAAAAAGAAAAAAAAAGAAAAGGAACGAGTCGGTATTGGAAACTAGTTCGATATAGAGAAGAAGAAGAAGAAGAAGGAGAAGAAGGAAGAAAAAAGAAAAAAAGAAAATTAAGCGGAAGGAGAAATCATCGGTCGATCGTTGTTCCGTGACCGACTCTTTAATACCGCAATAATGTCGAATTATATTTCGAAGTTAGAATCATTGAGCAAAAGCTTGAAATATTAAAGAGCGAGCTTTAGAGTGTTTGTTGTCGAAAAAAACTTGAAAACGTTTCGCTTGGAATTATTCGCTTTTTCTTTCGCTTATTCGTCCGGTAAACGGCTCGATATTTCACTACGTGCCACTTTAAAGGACGGATTGCTTCCGGTAGAGAAGGATGAATGCGAGTGGACAGCGATTCGAGCCACGTGTCACGATCTTATCCTATGTACGTATGTATATATATATATATATATACGTATATAGCTATGTAAAAGTGCAAAAAGGGAGAGATGAGAAAGGTATAGAAACCGATGGATATATAGATTAAAAAAAAGGAAGAACGTGCTTTAAGAACTATCGAATAGTTCTATCGATAATGCCAGAGAGGAAAAGTCGATCGTAGATCAAGTCTTTCCTTAATTTCCCGGGACAATCGTTGATTTATAATGGCTGGTAGACAGAAAAATTCAGGCTCTGTTCGAATGTTCCTTGCATTTTCTTTTCCTCTTTTTCTCATTCCCTTTTTATTACTCTCAATAAAAAGGTAGAAAAGTAAAAAGATACGCATAGTTTTTGAAAAGAATAGGGGGGGGGATTAACCCCCAGTTGGGTTTAGATTTCAGAACTATGACCAACTAACTGCTTCGACCCTTATTAATTTAGAAGTTGGTGAAAATCTAACGTTGTTAACAGAATCAAGAATTTACATTCGCCGATCGCATGGTTTCGTAATCGACAACGACAAGGATAACAATGAACAAACTGATGCTAATATAGAACGTTGAAACAGAAGTGGGAGGAGGTTATGGTAGGTTGGTGGGTAAGGTGTGGTGGAACACACGTGGTACTCATAAACCTCGAAGAACCCTGGCTTAGGATTTCGCGGATCGGAAATATGGGTCACATCCCGGCCGACTCGAGCCGACCGTGAATCGCCCTTTCAACGATCTCCTCCGATTGGCCGACGGACGATTTCGTGGCGTAATCGATGAACGCCATGCAACGCCCTGCCCGTTATTGGCTCGGTCACGATAGGATCTTGCTAGCTTGGCCGGGCCTCGGTATGCACTTTAAATACACGTCGTCGTCCGATGGTGGAATGCTCGGGGAACGTTTCTTTCGATTTCCCTTTATCGAATCTAGTAGCGAAACTTTTTCCATCTTCCTACAAAATTTCGTGCCTTTATTTTTTTTTCTTTTCTTTTCTTTTCTTTTTTTCCTTTTTTCTTTTTCTTTTAACTCGAGATATCCCTAGACCGTGAGCGATTTAATAGGAGAATTTATACGCCGCGTGATATCGGCCGATGATAACAACTCGCTGACGTTTCGTGCGAGAATCAACGCGGAAGGTCGAACATTTTTTTTTTTTTTTTTTTTTACTTTTTACATATGTACAAATATATACCTTTTTTTTTCTTTATTTTTTATTTCACTCGATGTTGTCTTTTTTAATCTATTCGTTTTATTCTACGACTCGTTGTCACATTGATAGTTTCGATGAAAATATCGTACGTTGTTGTGAAATGAATTTGATACAAAACACCCGCGACTCTTTACAATTTTTTTCCCTGTGTTTTTATTCGTATTTTCTTTTTTATTTTTTTGAAGTTTCGCAAAATGATTTTTTTGTAGTTACACTAACGCGATGGTTAAAAACGTATGTTCGAAAGAGAAAGAAAATAAACGTTTATGCGTGGTAGGTGGTACGAAGAAAATTCTAAGGTCGAAAATTTGAGAATACTTGGTTGCACACGTTCCACCTGAGTACTCGTTAAATCATACCCTTAGGAAAGACCAGTCAGAATTTTCGTGAGTGCCGATGGCGAGTCGAGGAAAGTCAGGAAACCGTGAAAAGCATTTGTCCGCGTGAAAACACCTTCGAAGATATCCTAACAAGGACCGGCCTTCTGCCTTAGCACACTCTCCAGCCCTTCGGTCCTCACTCCCCTCTCTCTCTCTCTCTCTCTATCGTCTAGAAGTTCTCTTCTACTCGAGCGAAGTAGTGGGGTCGCTGAAGTCAAGAGTTGTTCCGACAAAAAGGAAGAAAGGAGGACGGCGAATTCTGCTTGGAGAATCGAGGAAATCAAGTCGATACGAGTCTGATTTAAACTCTAACTAAGCAATCACACGAAGTTGATCGAGTTGCGGCCAATCAACGGTTAATTCGTACATTTGTATTCACCGGTGATCTCTCTTACCTCTGTTAGTAGTAGTAGTAGTAGTAAGTAGTGATAGTGGTGGTGCTACCCTCTTTTATACGACCGCCTTATCCTCCCCACTTCGTTTCGTGACAGAGCCACCGATGTCTGTCCTTCTCTCTTACCACTTACCCCGTCTAAATCCTATCTCACTTCACCTCTTTCTACTATTCTACGTTCATTCTACTCTCTTTCTCTTTTTCGTTTTTCTCAGTCGTTATTTTTTGTTTCTTTTCGTTCCTTTTATTTTCTTGATCGGTCGGTCGGTAATAAACAGTTGATCCGCACTCTATTGGGATTTTAACCAGATTGACTCCCGCCGGAACCCTACCTCGATTGTTTCTAACGCGAGCGCGATTTCCTATACGATTCTCGCCTCGAATATTGCCGTTGCTCGTGGGAATAGATCGGCATTGAAACGTTATCGGGGGAAAGCAACGATTCGAGCGTTTCGTAACAACGCGGCGCGGTATCGTGCAACGATACTCTTTCTTCGATGTTTCGTTGATCTACGAAAAAAAAAGGGTTAAAAGGAAAATGATGAAGGAAAAAGAAGTAAGGAGAGAAAAAAAAAGGAAAGGAAAGGAAGAAAAAAAGAGAAGAAAGGAAGAAGCGTCGAGGGATAGGGGGGATGGAAAGAAAAAGAAAAAGAAAGAAAGTCGCGGAGGTAGTTGGAAAGAAAAGTCATTAGCGATTGTGGCCTGAGTGCACTTTTCACCGTGCAACTTCTTTCCCCCTGTTGCCCCAACTCGCTCGCGCTTGCTTCCTCACTCTCGCTCTTTCTATCTTTCTTGCACGAGGATTAAAATCGTTATCCTTCCGAGAAGGCTTTAACGACGAGCCGGAAAAATATTTCATTACTGGTGATTATACGCGACGTCCGATGGATACGATACGAACAAAACGAATAATTATCATAGATCTTTTTACAAAATTATGAATTGTCGGCTCAATTTCGTTTCTTCTTTTTTTTTCTCTTTTCTACTTATTTCTTTTTTTTTTTTTTTTTTTTAATTAATTTATCGCGTTGCTTTCCCTTCCGTTTATTTTAATAGAGAGAGAGAGAGAGAGAGAGAGGTCATTCATTTTATTTTATTATATTTTTATTTGACAGAGAAACGTCACGGCTGCTCGTCGAGATTAACGAAGGCGTTGCACAGCGGCCGAACAATGATCGATCTCTTAATTAATGAAGTTACAAATCAATTAGCGATTCACGCGTCGGGCTAATTAATTTCTTTGTTAGCGAACCGGCGATTCCTCGATAGTTGTGATACGATGCACGCACGCAAGCGCGTCGATTTCTCGCCCCCCCCTTCCTCCCCAACCCCTGTTCACCCAGTCCCGTTTGATCGTACTTGATGTGTGCATCTGTTATATCGCGAAACGTAGGGCTACAGCCCATCAGCCTGCCGATACGTTCGTAACAATACTACAGAATCGAAAGTGTATTGTCGACCGTATAATGGAAGCACTTTGCGACAAATTGGTTGTTCTGCTAGTGGGATATACGAGCGCAATGCTTTCTTTCTTTTCAAAAGACTACTGTTCAAACATTTTCACATAACATTACAAATTTTTCTAAGAACAGGAAATAAAAAAACGATTAGATTTTATAATTATTAATTGTTATAATTTTTATTTGATTTATGTTACAATCGAAGGATTATTTTTATTATTTAATTTATTCGTCTTTCTGAAAGAATATTGTCTCTCTCTTTCTCTCTCTCTCTCTCATTATTTTTATTTCGATGATGAATTTTTATTTGGAATAGCTATTATTTTATCCATTATTATTTACTATTACGAAATCGCGACATCTTTTCCTTTCTCACGATCTACGGATATACATTTGTCAAAGGATTGACGATATCGTTATCGTAGTGAAGAAAATTGGACGAAATTGGTTTTAACCTGTTATCGAATTCGTTGGCGAGTGGTTATAAAAATATAGTTGTTTGCGAGTCTCGGGTTGGATAGGCTTAAAGCAAATATTTATGCTCTACTAGAAAAGTCGACGTTGATCGTATGATTTATGACGATTCCCTAAATTAAAGTCGAATATGCCTTGAATTTAGATGTGAGATCTGCTCTGTATCCCCTTTCTGAAAAGTAACTAACCTTTTAATCTGCTCACGGTCTGCATAATTACGTTTCTACTAATTACACATTTTCTATGGAAAGTAAATTTAATTAACTTTAAAACAATTAACTCTTTCTCTCTTGTATGACAAACAAAAGTCGCGAAAAAGTTTCATTTCTTTAATATCTTCATTGATCCACATAGAAAAAGAATGATAAATATAAATGTATCTAGTTTAAACTAAGTTCTTGATATTTATTTTCATATATTACATTCAATAATTTTATAAATAGTTATCGAAAAAATTGATGAATGTTTTGTGTGATTTACAAAAGGAGAGAGAGAGAAAAAAGGAAAAAGAAAGATAGGAATATCTCTCAACGTGATTTAATCGTACGAAGAATAGTTTTTATCCAACCTGTCGGTAGGGCGACGTCACGAAACAAGCTCGTTGTTTCCAACGATACCCACGTTTATCGCTCTTCCGAGCTCATAGCTCGTCGACAGTTTCGAAACAAAGGGAAGATGTAGAGTCGGTACGCGTCCTACCGAGAGAGAGTTTTAGCCAATAGTTTTTATTTCGTCAGCTTTGTGAGTGTTGAAAGAGGAAGTGGGATAAAAAAAATAGAAAACAGAGAAAGAGAGAAAGAAAGTGAGAGAAACGCACACACACGCAAAGTGAGAGAAAGAAAGAGAGAGAGAGAAAGGGAGGGAATACACACATTTCTGTGTGTTTAAGTCTGTCTGAGTATTTGTGTGTGTGCATATACGTTAACCAAACGCTATAGGTGGTATCGATAGGGCGCTCACGCGGGCTCAACTGTAAATCGTCGTGATTTAGGGGATGAACGACATATTGGGCAATGCATGGGGCTTGAAGTAGAGGGTAAGGCTGGGGTATAGGAACGTCGCGTATGGTATTGCAACGGCGTACCTGCAGCGACGCGATGCATGATGCATCGTCCCTAGACGAACGTAGATACGTCTCGCGTCCGATTTGTCCATCGAACTTTGGGGGAAGAGTAGTAGGGGGCTTGCCTTTTTCTACCAGCCGATCAACCACTGCCTCTGTCTCTCTCTCTCTCTCTTTTTCTGTTTATCGATAATTTTAATCACGATCATGATGTTCTAACTCTGTTAAATCGAAATATTTGTCAGAAAAATATACGTATTCGGAGAGCGTGTCAGAGTTTTCGTTTTAAAGCAAACCTTGTTACCGATCTTTGTTTATCTCTCTCTCTCTCTCTCTCTCTCTTGGAGTTTCGCTACGGTTGCCTCATGTACATTGAATCAGCTTAATTAAATGGTCTCTAGGTAGAGCATGATTCCCCGCCTTGCCAACGATCGGCGACATTTGTGCGTTCGCCTGACTATATATGTATATAGGAGAGAGCAGAGAGAGCAGAGGGAGAGAGAGAGAGAGAGAGAGGGAGATAGGTGTATACACAGCTATCGTGTATCCATCAGCGTGTGTGGTGGCGCGATGCCAAATTGATGCTGTTTGCCGTCGCTCTAAGCCTCAATCTGCCCGGTTGTACCGGCACGATCCTAACACGCGCGCGCTAAGCTCGTCGCATTATGGATACGACGTATCTAACGGCATAGCCGGTACACTCGGGTAGTGGTGAAGCGCTATCGCGCCACAATACCCGTGCTCTTCTCTCTCCATCACTCCTTCTCTCTCTCCTTCTAACTTATAGTTCAGTTCTCCTCCCCTTCACCTCCTCCTCGTACACACATTCCCTAGAGAACGTCGACTATTCGCAGCTAGCGCAACCTCGAATCCTTTCCGTAGCGTGACGCGCGAGATGAGGGTGACAAACCGATAGAATGCTTTGACGCTCCTGTGAGAGAGAGAGGGAGAGAGAGAGAACAAAACTTTCGTCTGAACGACTGAGCGGTTAAACGGGGTACATATTTGCGTCGCGGTGTAATAGAGGAAGTTCCGAAGGAAAGCTGACGAGCCTCGGATCTACTGCTTTTCACCAAGGACTCAAGCGGATTTAGCGATTATGATCAACTAAGAGATATTACGAAACTGGAGGAAATACAAAAGAGAGAGTGGGAGAGAGAGAGAAAGAGAGTAAATGTTACTTTTGATAGGAGGATGTTTCCCTTCTTCTTCTTCTTCTTCTTTCTCTTATTTTTCGGACTTGTTAAAGCAGTCTCTTTTTTCTCACGACTCCGAGCACATTCTGGCGATTTGGGGTTTTTTCCTTTCTACGAAGTAAGATTCGTAAAAAAGAGAGAGAGAAAATATACGAGGGTCGAATAGTAACCCAATGATTAAAGGTTATATTGCTCTGTGGTAATATTTGTTTTTTTTTTGCACGTTTCCTAATTGGATCCCCGAGTGTTCGCTCGTTTACTAGCCAGTAACGCTCGATACGATATCTCCTAGTTGGTACCAGCTGAACCCTTCCTAAGGGAAATTCACTAGATTTCTCGCGAATAATACTCGTCGATTCGTCTCGGCGATGTCGGTGGGAGGACCTCGAGAAGATTGAGAACGTTACGTTGGTTAATGCGAGGTGACATTGATGGAACGACGAGGACGTTAGGATGTACGAAAAATTAATCTTATCTCGGATCATTGGTCCTCGGATCGGGCGGCGATTACATGGCAAATGTTTGCTCGCGGTCTGAACGCCGTTGAGTATCGACCAGCTTCTTCGAGTAGCAAGCATCTATCTCTCTTCTTCTTCTTCTTCTTCATCTCCACTTTCACATCCTCATTTTCCTCTTCTTCCTCCTCCTCCTCCTCCTTCTTTCCCTCATCTTTTCCCGCCACCCTATTTCTTCTCTTATTCTCAATTGGGTCTAGCTAGCTTTTCTATCGGACGAGATTTCGTCTCCGTGAAAGAGAAGCAAGATAGGAGAATAAGAAGAGATGGAATAGGTCGAGAACGGTGAGAGAAAAGGGCAAGAGGAAATGATCTTTTTTACGATTATCCAGGAGAAGATCGAGATTACGGTACTCACTGGAGAAGCAGTGCATTGCTTTTGCTATACTTTTATTTTCTCTTCGTTCTCATCTTTTTCTCTTTCCTTTATTCTTTGTAGAGGACAATATGAAAAACGTCTTGAGTAAAATAACGGGGTAACTTCTACTACTCAGGGGTAGTAAAAATGACGACTCTGTTACGCCGTATAATTCGAGCAAGAGAGCTTTCGAAAAGATAAACGGGTAAAGGAGGGAGAGAGAGAGAGATTTTCGTAACAGTCATGGAAAATACAGCGCGGGAATATTTCGAAAAATCGATTTCTCCCTTCTTTGAATTTTGATGCCATCGAATAATAAGTTCTTTTTTTGCTTACGAAACAAATAGTTCCTTTTTTTCTTTTCTTTAAAACCAACCCTGATATCCTTCTCCTATGTTACGAGGCTCGTTGAGTCATGTTTATCGATTCGGTTAGGTTCGCGTGACGTGCGTTATTTCTTCGAAACTAACGACGGACGCATTAATGCGTAGCACGATGCAACGAGCCACGATAGGTATTCGCTCGTGCACGAGCGAGTCAAAGAAAGCCGCTTCGACGTGGCAGGTTTGATTCGAAAAGATCGAGTTTGATATTCCGCTTGCCTGCTCGCTCTTGGGATCGGTTGGACGTGACGTATTTTTGGTTGACGGCTAGTTTGCGCAGAAACGGTGTGCTTTTTCGAGAGACCGAAAGAGAGAGAAAGAGAAAAAGAGAAAGTCGATGGTATCCGTGAGCGATGCAGGTTGAAAAATAGAGCAATAGAAAGAGAGAAGAGATAGAAAGTGAGACAGAAAGTGAGAGAGAGAGAGAGAGAGAGAGAGAGAGAAATGTGGACGGTGGCCTGCCATCTCCGGAGGGATACAAATTCATGTCGATGCAGCACAAAGTGGCGTCCACCACTTCTCAACCTATTCAACCCCCGCATTCCCCTTTATTTTCCACCCTCTTTTCAAACCCTCTTTTTCTTTCCTTCTAACTCGTCCCCTCTTTCTCTTTTTTCTTTCTCTCTCTCTCTCTCTCTCGCCATTTCACCGAGCACACCCCTTCGACATTGGTTCGGGCGTTCCTATCGATCTAGGCAGGCAGGCTAAAAACTCGTGGAAACCACCGTCGGCAGCTTTTGCGGGCACCGCTTAGCGGGATGTCGTGTGGATGCATCAACGTTTAGGAGAAAGATAGATAGATAGAGAGAGAGAGAGAGAGAGAGACATTGGAAAGATCTTCTTTTTACTTGAGAATGCCAAAGGCTGCTTTAAGCAGCAAGCCGAATAGAAGGAGAAAAAAGATGAGAGAGAGAGAGAGAGAGAGAAAGGGTGAAAGAGACTGGGAAATCGAGTTCCAAAAGAAAGAATATACGAATCTTCTCCTTGTGGAAACGGGCGATTCGGATGAAGAGAGATAGATAGGGTCGCTTTAATCGTCCACGTGGGAGGACTTTTATATCGTTGAAAAATATCGCTATGAGAATTTTCAAAGCTAATCATAAGAATTCGTATAATCAAGATCGGCTTGAAAATAATATGAAAAAGAATGATGAAAAAAAAGAAAAAAATTAGTATAAAACTCGTCGTTAGGTAAAAATGCAGAACGATATGAGTCTAATAACAGAAAGAAAAGGAAAATAAGATAATGAAGGAAAGAACAATTTTCGATTGCTAGTGAAAAGATAATATTATAAACTAAAGAGTATGGAAAATCCGATAGACTATAGAGCATGCATTTAGATAGTACCAGTTCCTTTTTTTCTTCTCTTTGTTTCTTTATTTCTTTCTCTCAATTCTTTTATTTTTATTTTTTACGACGCTATCCCATTAAAAGGCAAAGAATCTTAGGACGAAGAGATGCAGGTCGTTCGCATAATATCTCGAAAGAAGATACGAAAGAACGGGTCGGACGAGAACGGTCAATTCAGAGAGAGAGAAAGAGAGAGAGAGAACTTAGAAGCGAAACGTTATCATAGTCAAATATAAATGGGGCGTTGTCTGTGAAAGAATGGACCGAGGCTATTACGAAACTTTTTACCGGTTACTCTTTGTGAGCATCAAGTGCCATGAGACACAACACTGTAGACATAGAATAAAAAAAGGAGAGAGGAAGCATTGAGTTGATCTAACGATAGGATTCTTTGTCCTATCAGCTTGTTATCCTCTTTATACGTGTTTTCTGTCTGTCAGTATATCTATCTATCTATCTATCTATCTATCCATCTATCTATCTATCTATCTATCTATCTATCTATCTTTCTATCTATCTATCTATCTATCTATCTATCTCTCTTCTCCGCTTTATATGTTCACTCTTTTGGTGAAAATTCGAACACGTAGTAACTCGTGTAATTAATTGCTCATTATGTTAATATCCCAGCTAGCAAACCTTCACGATAAAAAGATAGCCCTTTCATCACTTTCACGTACCTTCTTGCATCCTTACCAAAACATTCCAGAGTATGAGAGGGAGAAAGAGAAAGAGGAATAGAAAAGGGAGAAAGGGAGAAGCTCTGCAATTAATCCATCGTTATTAATTACTCTCTACGATAGCGATTTATAGGCGAAAGTTCTATCGAATTTCTCATCGGAATCGGAACGTGTTTTCATCCAGGCCGCAATTAACCGAATAATTTTTCGATAGGTTGCTTCTTCTTCTTCTTCTTCCATGTGTCGACACCGATTGAAGAGGGAAAAAGAAAAAGAGAAACGAATAGGCATCGTTATAAGGTCTCTCGTAAAAGCCACGCTGCCTACACCCACGGATCAATATTTTCCAGATCCGAATTACGCGCGGTCGGAGATAGCACACCCATAATTAAACCGAATATTTCGTTTGGTCTCGAATGCCACCGAGCGTACTAGTAACGCAAGCGGAGTGCTTTCATTAAATCCCGGTTCTCTCATCGGCGAGCTACTGGTATCTCACTCGTTCATTTTCTCTCTCTCTCTCTCTCTCTCTGCTCCCCCTATTCTTTCTTCCTCATTCATTTTCGTTCACATTTCCCACCATCAGGTTGAACTCGAAAATGACGAAAAATATTTTTGTTCATCCGTTCGTAACGACAATGCAGGATGAATTTTAGAAAATCCCTGAAGGAATATTAAATATTCGAAGGAAAAGAAGGATAGAAGGTTAGAATTTTGCTTCATATTTTGATAAAAGGAGCGAGATATTACGAGAGAGAGAGAGAGAGAAAGACACCGGGGAGCGTTACTCCTATCGAAAGGGGGTGAATGCACATGCAACTAAAGTTTGTCGAATAGCGAAAAGTTATGTGAAAAATTGGCTGTCGATTTGCTGATTGACGGGAGAGATGGTCGAGCATGGCCGAATTGCGCCGCGTTCACAGAAGATACGATGAATGTGCGGGTTACTGTTGGTGGTGAGAAGGGAACGGGGTTAAGTTACGGTGAGAAACGAAGAAGACGAGGAAGAAGCGGTTTAGGAGTCGTGGGTGGAGCATCTTCGGTAAAAGAGAGAGAGAGAGAGAGGGAGAGGGAGGGGGAAAAAGAGACCAGTCGCGGCCAAGAGTGCACATTCAGCAGCTTTACTCGATCGCCTTCGGAATATAAATTTGCAACATTATCGCCTTCTAGAGAGAGTGTTCCAGTACTCTTTTTCTCGTTCTTTCTCTCATCGGCACGGCTTTCCCGAGACACGTGGAGTACCCATAAAGGGCACACTTCGATCGCCCATCAAATGGATTTCGAATTTCTTTTCCAAGCTCGAGGCCGCCTCGCTTTCGAATCTCCGATAACTCGATTACCGATTTATTCATCGTTCGGAAATCATCGGTGCTCTTAACCGAGACGCTTCGAATTCAACGAGATATTTACATCACTTTTACCCTTCTCGATCGTCCCTAAGACGACGTACCCATCTGAGAAGACTCCTATCTATTTCTCTCTCTCTCTCTCTTCTCTCTTCTCTCTTTTTCTCTATCTATCTATTATATCTCTCTCTATCTCTATCTCTATTTCGCTTGGAGCACATCCAGACGCAAGGATTTTAGAAAATCGATGATGTGCCTTAGAAAATTCCTGAATGTCTTACCTGAATATCTAAAGAGAGAAAGAGTAAGAGAAAGAGAGAGTGAGAGAGAGAGAGAGTTGAGAGATCTTCCTCTTTTAAAGAGCAACCCGTGAACGTTGGTGCCATCAAAAATATTTTCCTATCCTCGATTCGTCCCGGTAAAAATGTAAATCGACGTTTTTCGATACATCTACGATGGAAAAGTTTGTCGACGTCACCGGTGTGGTTAGATTGTTAATAATAACTAAAAATTATTACGGTCCTCGTCGTCGTCGTCGTCGTAGCCGTCGTCGTCGTCGTCGTCGTCGTCGTAGCCGTCGAGGTGACACGTAGCTGCAGGGTATTACTAACTACCGTAAGCTCGAGATTAAAGTTTGCGCAACATCGATGTTGTTATGAGTCCCAGGGGTATATTTTGTACGGCAGCTTGCGCTAACAATGCCTGAAACATAAGCCGTGCTGTATAATCGTAACGCGGATTTGTATCGATCCCGGCCGACTTTTTAATTAACCGTACAGGAATAATCCTATTCCACGGCTCCGGTTTCTTTTTGTTCCGCGATGGAAGACGGTAATACCAATGGTATCGCTTATCTTTCCCCGCCCTATTTTTTTTTTTTCCCCCTGTACTTTACTTACAAAATATTTATTTTACTACTTTGTATAATACTTTCGTTTTTTCACGATTCGAGATAAGACCAAATTGTTGTTTCTCTTTTGCGCGTATCATTTAGATTTAGTTTACAAACGACACATATCTAAATATTTTTGATCGAGAGAACACAACGTCTGTTATATTATTGAAAATTAGATCGTATCACACGCAAAATTTGACACAACCGACATCCGAAATCGTTCGATAGTTCAGTCGCCTAACGTTTCAATCCTTGGCATAATAAATCTATTTTATTTTCTTTCCGTCTCTCTCTCTCTCTTTCCTTCTGTATTCCTAGTTCGAAAAGAGGACTGTAAAGAAGTCTCGCTATTTTTCGAGGGCGCTGAAAGTCTGTGTTCTCGCGCGATAACAGCGTGGGTTGGAAGCTTTTACAAGGTTGGTCTGTAGTACGTAATGTAGATCAGGCTCTCTTTTCTTCTAACGGAGCTCCGATAACTGGAGCGATCAGAAAAGTTTTCGTAACGGGAGATGTTGGATCGTCGATAAGAGAAGGGTGAAATTGAAGACAGAAAGGATCGAAAGAGGGGTAGAAAGATGGGTAAGCTGTCATGTCGGAGGGAGGATGGCTTCTTTGAGACAAGACTGATCGCTTGCATTGATCAGCAACTAGCATGTAAGGTTAGTCAAACTGACTCATTCCTTTTTCTATCTTTCTCATTCACTTACACATTATTTCGAAATTTACGTATATATGCCATCAAAGAGAAAAGAATTTTGTATATATATTTAAAAACCGGTTGAATGTTGTTTTATTAACGTGCGATCAGTTGCAGAAACACACGATAGATGTTAAGATTCTTGTTTGGACATCACAATTAACTAATGGACTGACGCGGTGCCTGCTGAACTTAGGCAAAGTTATCTGCTCGAAACTACCCAAAGAACTTTGCGTCTTGGGATCCATTTTAGAAATAGTGCTTTCTCGTTATCGGTCATACTATAAATTTTCTCTTTATATATATATTTTTTTAGTTTCGAATTTTAATAGAGTCGATTGCTTCGCTTTAATTGTCAAGTTTGTAAGAAATAATAATAATAATTATAATATTAATAATAATAATTAAAAAAATGTATAGTTAGAATTGTCGTTAGAAGAAGCGATCGGCCACATTGAATTTTTCATCGAACGATCTACCACCTATATCTGCCTACATACCAACCTACCTACCTCTAAGGCTGTCACTTTACCGATGACAAAGCGATAGATTTCAAGACGAAGATTTCCAAGCTCCATGGATTCTCGGTTCTTGTGAGAAAAGAGAAGAGAATGAAAAGTAAGGGTGAAACTTGCGGAGTGGGGGGACAGGGAGGGGAAGAAGGGTAGTTGAAAAAAGTTGATGAGTGATTTATAATAGGAAGAATAATGGAAAGTGGGTTGGCCAGAGAACGATGCTGAAAGGAGGGTGAGTGAGGGTCGAAAGAGGAGAGAGGGAAGCCGCGTCGACGGCTCGTTTATTAGTGGAGCACGCTTTCTCCCTCCCTCTATCTCCCTCACCCACTCCCTTTCTCTCTTTCTCTCTCTCTCTCTCTCTCTTTCTTTCTCTATACTTTACTACTGCCGTGGCTGGATGCTAGGTCCACGGCCCAACAGAGTTGTAATTAATTACCAAAGTAATTATCTGATGATTTAGGAACCCACCCTCTCCTTTTCCCTCCCTCGTGTCTCCACTTTCAACTCTCGCACCTCCAGATTAACACGCCAAAACTCAAACGAATTACTATTATCCATATTCGAAAACTAACCACCGGCGGCAGTAAGGCGCGAGTTTGGAGGCCATGGGTGGAGTCAAAAGGATCGAAAGGAATAATTTTGGTGAAATCGGGAGAGACGACGAGTAGGAGAACGCGATGAGTTCTGAAAATTGTTCATTTTGTTTGTGCGAACCGTTCTCATTTGGCAATCAGTCGGTATTACATTACACAATGTACTTTCTTCTTCTACTTCCACTTCTTTTGTTATTATTATTATTATTATTTCATTAATCGATAGATCGATCGATCGATCGTGGTCTTTTTATTTTACTTTCCAATTCTTCCTCTTCGTTTACGAACGAGGAATATTAATTTTTTTTTATACCACAAATTACTTTTAATATTATTTTGAATATAATCAATTAATTCGAAAATAATGATTCAATTACATATTAATGTTTATTATCAATGTTCTATAATATGATAGGTATCGTTTCATATTTCATCGATAATTACAATTTACATTTATCAATGAAAAACGTTTTAAAGCCCTGTATTTCCTGTATTTAGATATGTATTTAAATTCATGTACAAATAAACAGCTTAATTGCAAGGATTTCAAATATTAAAATATGGAACGTATCTATTGCAGAAAAAAAAAGAAAATAAAAAGAAACAAAAAAAACGAAAAGAGAAAAAAAAAGATTGATTTCGACGTAAACCAAATGTTCGGAAAAGGAATCCTGGTAGCTGGTAGTGGAAGGGTTGCTCGTTAATTAAACGCATATCAGAAGGCACTTATCGATTAGAACGCTGGCATGGCGACTAATTATATGGCGAACGCAATGTACATTTACGCAGAAGCGAAGTGCCGTGCTGTGTCGTGCCGATCCGTTGGATATCTATAATTGGGTACCGTGTCGTGGTCTTGTACAGCATCGAACGTCGTTCCTGTCTCCTCCGCGTGTATATCCGCCGTTACAGCACCATTATGAAATCCACGAGTGTGGTATAAGCATAGATGTAGATTGGGAAGGGTTTAATTTGGAATCCGAGGTTGGTGGTAGTAGCGTCTGGGTCGATGTTGGGGAACAGGGAGGATCATCGTTTGGCGATAGTACCCCTTTTACTTTAGCGATGATTATATTTTCTATTGATACTTCCTACGTGAAACCCATTTGTATCTGTCATTCTTTATCCTTTCTCATTCCTTTTATCTTTTACTCTCATTCTTTTTCTCTCTTACTCTTTATACTTTTACGAAGAAGCACCAACAATCTCCCAATCTCGAAAGATCCATCTATTCTCAACGAAGTGTATTTACTCGATCTATTTAGAACCGTAGAGTCCAAAAAGTATCAATATTCCTATCGAGCTCGCAACTTCATCGGCACGACACTGATCTTCTTTTCACATGATCGCTCTCTGCGACCCGAAAAACTTGTAACGAACGTGCCGTCGTGAAATTTTATCGAAATCGATCGGGAGAAAATGTACCTACGGACAAACTTGAAACGAGATGATTCGTCGAAACTTTGAAATGACATCTCCTCAAAAAGAATCCTCTACATTTCTAATCGCAAATTGTAGAGACCGTTCTACGAAAACGGACAAGATCCTTGTCAGTTGGGGTAACGGAGAGGAATAAAATAGCAAGAGAAAAAAAAGGGTTACGAGAGAGGGAGAGAGAGAGAGATAAAAAGAGAAAAAGAAAAGAAGGGAAAGAAAGAAGAAAAAAATAAAGAACGGAAGGAAGGAAGGAAGGAAGGAAGGGGAAAGAGGAGAAAGAAGAGACTCGTTCGTCTCGGTAATTCGTGTAATTTCGAGTTTGAATAATCCGTTCGATGGTTTGAGAGGTACTCGAGAATCGCATTTCATTCGCACCGACCAGGAACGGCAACGAGTCGCGCGATTTTCGACTTTCCTTTCACCTGCGGCGTGAATTCTCTGTTTCTTTCTTTCTCTCTCTCTCTCTCTCTTTCTATCTTCCTTCTTTTCCCTTTATTTCTCTGCTCTCGAAGCACCCTTTTCTTCCTTCCGGCTTCGTCGTTAATGAGCGAGCCGAAGATCCAGTTTCTCTCTCTCTCTCTCTCTTTCTTTCTTTCTTTCTATCTTTTCTCTTTCTCTCTTGCTAGCAGAGTTTGAGGTCATTAGCGGCAAGGACGGCTCGATGGAGGAAGGGAGGGGTCGGGAATCAAGCGAGCTTATGTCGTTTTCCATTAATCGCAGCGCGAGAGCGACCGAGAGAAATAAAGAGAAAAAGAGAGAGGGAGAGAAGGAGAGTCGGTGGTCCGTATCCACCACCAGGCACACCTGCCAACTTAACCAACGAGGGGCTCGGTGACAAACTGCACCGCGTGGAACTTTCCACTGAACACCGACGGCTGTTACTAGCAGAGAGGAAGCCGAGAGATAGGAATTCAGAGAGGGAAAGCGTATCCGAGCTATGCTGAGAGAAAGAGAGACACGGTAAAGGGAAAAGAGATGGGAATGTTGTGAGAAGGATAAAGAGAGAGAGAGAAACAGACTCACCGCTGAATGAAATTTAAAGTAAATAATGCAAGTTTAAACGTTTTCGCCATTGGTTCTGTCAGAGGGTATAACCCATTCGTGTCTTCTCTCTCTCTCTCTCTCTCTTTAACTCTTTCTCTCTTTTGCAAAGTTACCCCTTCTCTCTCGGCACGAAGCCATCACCCGCGGAGAGTATTTACAGCCTCGAAGTGGTCTGTCGCTTTCACGTCGCGCCGGTGCCGGGCGCCAAGCCCATTAAAGAAATCGATTCCCCTTGCTTTTTACGCACGTATCGTCCGTCGAATTTGCCTTCGACGTGCCTTCGCTATCGAACCTCCCTTTTTCTAGTCCTTCCAGACTCTTTCTTTCTCTCTTTCTCTCTCTCTCTTTCTACTAGAGAAATCTATTCACTATCCTCGCTTGGTAGGCACGTTCCAACAATTTCAGAATGTTCTTAAGGCTTAAATTTGTGCGAATAACTTGGAAATAGAAAAGCAAACAGAAGAGAGAGAGAGAGGGAAGTAGAAAGGATAGAGAATAAGGAAAGTAGAATAACGAATAGCATCGAACGTAGAAGAAAAGCTAGGCCGAATGGTGGAAAGGCTCAGAGGTGGGATGGTTTGATAACTATGCGAATCGTGCGTACCTATCTAACCATACACGTACAACATATCTATGTATGTATGTATATTCGTGCGGTTGGCCCGTATTCTTCTATATAAAACATTCAAAAGGCTGTTTTTATTTCGGTGCGATTCAATGCATTCTATAGTGAAGGTTCGTTTTCCTGGTCGGCTGACGATGTGTTCTTCCGCTCTTCTTCTTCATCTACTTTCGAGCGGTGCATCAACACCCCTCTGCCAATCCCCTTTAACTTCGTTTCCCTTTCTGCAAAACTACAGACTACAGCAGCAGCAGCAGCAATGGTAGGAGCCGTCGACGTGCACCATCAACCAACATCCAACCCTATCCAACCTTCCAACCCCTCCCCTACTTTTCACCTTTAGGCCGGTCAAGCGCGTTTCCTGGCTGCATTTCAAATTGATGGATTTACTAGGAAGGAAAAAAGAAATAGGAGATGGAGAAAGGGTGGATGTTAGCGTCAGTGTGCATGAATGCTTCTATGTGTGACAAAGAACAGGAGAAAGAGAAAGAGAAAAAGAAAGAGAAAGAGAGAGAGAGAAAGAGACAGAGAGAGTTGTACCAAGTTTGAACGGAAAAAGGGTAGCAATATCTCTTACTTCGCGCGAAAGGCTCCGAGCGCTAATCCACATGCACGTTTATTTAAATAGTTTTGTATAATTTTCGAGTTCTCTCTCTCTCTCTCTCTCTGTTTCTCTCTCTTCCTTTCTGCTTTGGTCCAGTGGTGATACTACCAGCAACCCACGTTGTAGTTTAAATATAAATCTCAGTATATATATATATATATGTATATATGTACGTATATCGAATTAAGCGCGACGAGCGATTCTCGATGGACGAACTTTTGACGTGTTCCGCTTTCAAGTAGAAATTTCTCTCCTCGTGGCCCGAGGCCACGTGTAACCACGAGAAATTTGAATGCTCGCTTTCGAGACGTTTTGATAAATAACTGACGTGTGAGCCTGGATTGCGTGGTACGTTTTTGAACGAAGTAGAGTGACAGAGAAAGACAGATAGAAAGAGAGAATGAAAAAAAAAAGAGAGAGAGAGAGAGAGAACAATTTGTGATCGAAGCGGTCACAACGCTCTGACTATAAAATGTATACAAGGTAAATATTATACGTGATATGTGGACGATGTTTAAAATGACCGAGAGATCGCGAATAGAAAATATTTTTAAATCGAAGAGGTTTTATTTCGCTGTTGAACGTGTCGGACGAGCAATATGTCGCTTTGTTCTCTCTCCAAGTAATTATCACGTTCAAATGTAATTAACTATCGACGCTGATGATGCTATCTTTTTTTTTTTTATCCTCTTTCAATTCTTCTCTCTACGAGATTCTATGTCGAATAATTTAAGAGAAATGGACTCCTCTATGACTCTGACTCGTTGAAATTGTAATGATGTAGAAAGAGGGAGAGGGAGAGAGAGAGAAGAAGATAAAAAACGATACTCACACACAGCAGCTTCTATCTTTACCTATCTCATTTTCTTTCCTTCTCTTCCTCTCTCTCTCTCTCTTGTACAACTAACTAATAATTAAGTCTATGAATGTAGGCGCAGTACATTTAACAGCTCTCCGATTAAACGCAAACGTATTATTGCGTAGGGAAAGGAAATTTTCACGAGTCGATCTGTAACACTGATTTAACGTGTTCCTTTGTTTAATTAATATTTGATCTGAGAGAATCTTTAAGGAAGTAGTTGAATTAGGTAGGGGATATTATAGTAAGACGAAGAAAAGGAAGATGAAGTATTTTGTTGGCGGAATAACTCGCGCTTCGATAAGCCTTCCCGATTGGCTTACGAAAACGATAACGTTAGAGAAAGCTATTTGTTCGGAGTTATATTACACTCTCGGTTATACGTCGGTACTTATTACATGCAATTTCGTTAGCGATCTCCTACCTACGTGCTTTCACCGTTTATTATCTTAGAAATTTCACCGAACGACGACGCTCAGGTCCTCGTAAAAAAGCGTCGTTTGTTGAAAGCGTCAAACGTTGAATTTAACGTAGTTATGTATGTACCTATATATATATATATATGTACATATGTATATATAACGATATGTACATCTACATATGCACGCCTCGGAAAATGAAGTCTAAAATATGAAAAATCACGAGGCAAGATGAAATGCGATGGGAGCGCGCTACAACGAAATTTCAATATTAGATCTGATCAAAATTTTACTCTTACAGTGTTTCAGAACAAATTTCTATAGGTTCAAATACTTACACGCATATAACTAGTGTAAGATACATATAATTTATCGTAGCTTAGCGAAATGATCTTTTTGTTTTTCTCCTCTCTCTCTCTCGCTGTTTGAGGTCGCGATACTTTTTATCGAAGCCGGATATATTTCATTGGATTCGACGATCTAGGGGAAATTCACGCCTTCCAAGAAAATTGTTAAACGTCCGGCCATACTGGCTATTCCATTTGAAATTGCCGAGCAAAATAAGAACGTCAGTTAAGAAAGATTTTATGGCCTGTCAGCCGGCGACTTTTAGGAACGGAACGGAACGGAACGTTCGATGTCCTTTGTTCGTCGTCCTGGGATCGGGCTTAGAAGGAAGAAGGCTATTGAGGATGGTGACGATGGTGGTAGTAGAGGTGGAGGTAGAATTAGAGGTGGTGGTAGTGGTGGTGGTGGTGGCGGCGGCGGCAGAGACTACAGTAGTAGTGGAAGGGATTGTGAGGGTGGTATATATAACGTAAAATCGCTCGTTCAGTGCCGAACAAAGCGATCCATCGCTCAACCCTCTCCTCCCACCTTCGTGAGGGTTAATAATGGAATTATGAATCGCGTCGCGGCTAAACTTAATGCGATTTCCCTGTAAACCCAGCGTAAGCGTCCTGGGCCGATCAATGCGCCCGTTATGACTCGGATATATCTTCAGAGGCTTCCATCGTTTCGCGAGACACAAACCACGCGGATTCGTTCCTACGAACGAACGAACGAACGATCGTCGCCGTGTATAAATTAAGGTCACGCTAAAAAAGTATGTGGCATGCATTAAAATGTAGATCGATACTTTCCCGACCTCTTTGTCTTCCTTTTTCATTCTTCCTCTCTTTCTCTTTTTCTCATTTTCCTTCAGTCATTGCATTTTTATGTTTGTACATCGACGGCGTATACTCACGCACTACCTATTCCTTTCTTTTTTCATTTTATCTGCAAACGAGACGTTCAAAAGATCGGGGGTATCGATTAAACCGAATAGTATTATTTTAACGATTCTATTATATATTTAAACGCTTATACATATATAAATAGAAAATTTTATCGTTTCTTTGCGTAATTATTTATATTATCTTTCTTTCACTTTATTCATCCTTTTTTTAATACCTTCGTTAATTACCACAGATTTTATAAATCCTTACATAATTGCTTTCTTATACAAAAATATCTTATAGCCGATTTTTATCGATTGACTTATACGATATTAAATATGCGATATAGATATTTAGTAAATTTGAATTTTCTAGATAGATTTAATGATTAGGTTTAGGATTAAACAAATAATCGATATTATTGTATTTATAATAGTAAAGCAGATTTGAGTTTTGGAAAAATTGAAGACGACGTAACGTGTAAAGAGGACAGAGGTGAAGTGGTATGAACTGGTCGTTATAATGTAATTGCGTTTCGTTAATAAACCGACCAAGAATACGAAAAAGTAAAAGAGAGGGAGAGAGAGAGAGAGAGAAAGAAAAGGAAGAGGTATGAGTAACGCTAGGCGAGTATTTTACTCGGCCATTAAATGAATTTATCTCTCGTACCTCGTAAAAGCGCGTTAATAAAGCCACATTGGGGTCAGTCTAGTGCGTAGCGAAGCAACGAGAGGAGTGTGCACTTTGAATCTCTTTCTCCTTTTTTTTCTTTCTTCTTTTTCTTTCCCTCTACCTCACTAGCTGCTTTACCTCTTCTATCTATGGAAAAATCGACTTGAGAATATTTTCAAAAGAATCATTCTTGCGTGCCGTCCCGTAGCCGTTTAAACTACTAGGTATACAAACCGACTATAAAAATTCTCGAATCGCTAATTTGCCGCGCGTGGTGCAACGCACGACGACGTTTTCTCCGTTGTCTTTGGTGACAAAATTAAAAATTTGTATTTCCCTGCCTTATTTCGAGGAACGACCAATACGAAGTTTTCATTATTTTTCTTAGGGAAGAAAGCAAATAAAAGAAAAGAAAGAAAAGAAAAAAAAAGATGTTGGAGGAAGTGGTATCAAGGTATATTGTTATTAGAGGGAACCCAATACCATTTTTTTCTTCAAATGAGTCTGCATTTTGCATAGAAATTTTACAAAGCACAAATATTAGTCCGTAAGGAAGAAACATTTAATCCGACTCGTTTGAAACAGAAAAAAACAGTAGTAGTAGTAGCAGAAGTAGCAGTAACAATAGCTGTAGCAAGCAGCGGCAACTGTAGTTGTGCATATCGATCGTACTTTCTTTCTTCGTCGAATAATTCTCCTCTCCATTGCCATAATCAAATATAAAGCTGGATGTCCGCAAACAAGAATCTCGCACGCGAGAGTCGTACAAGTTACGGTAACCTTGACTCGATTATCGAATCTGTTATCACGATCGTATTTGCCGTGTAAGCAGAAAGAGGGAAAGAGAGAGAGAAAGAGAGAGAGAGAGAGAGAGAAGCCGTTCTCGTTTACGGCGGACAAGTCATCGAGTCGCAGGGTAAACTCGAGAGAGCCATGGAAGCCAGCGACTAATTTTCTGGCGATAACGCGATTAAATGCCTTTCGATAGGGCGACGATAAATAATAAGGCCGGGGGACACGCGAACGAATACATTATTCGCGATTATTGCGAAAGAGGCTTGTGAGAATTTTGCATATTTTAGTTGAAACTTTAACGAGTACATTGAACATTATTTTTTCATATTCAAATAATTTCCTTTAACAAGGAATAGAAATTAATGTGACAGTTAACGTTAACGATATGGCAAATCTAAATAAAATGAAATGATAACAAAATAATTTACCACGTTCCGTATCTAACAAAATCATGTTTTAAAGGAATACAATTTAAACAGTATGCTGGGTTCGGAAAAAAATGTAATCATCATTTTACTTCTTTCCACGGTGATCTAAAAGTAAGCATTTCTTTTCTCTCCGATCTCATTCTTCTTCACTGTCCAACAAACACACTCGCCTTTTCGTTGTTGGCGCGAGAGCGAATCGTTTCCGTGCCATCTCCCAGACCGACTCCTTTTGCTCATGTCAGATACATGTCGTTTCCGTTTTCCGCTTCTACTTATTCTCACTGTGCGTGGGGCCACGCGAAGATGTCTTCTACTACTACTACTACTACTACTCACTAATACTACTAGCACCAGTAGTAGTGCTTCTATGTTTAGCTAGCACGCGGTCACGAACGTGGCTCAATTAGAGATACGACCGAATCTTCTCCCTGACGAAGACTTTATCGAATTTCCGTTCTCCGGCTTTTCGAACCCTTTTCTCTCTCTCTCTCTCTGTCTCTCTGCTTCTCTATCCTTGTACTCACTCGAGACCGAAAACCGGAGCAGAATGAAACTCCCAGTGGTGAACGCGTTCCGACCTGTCCATGGAATAGGAATAATAGGAATTAGCGAAGACACCGTTTGTTTCGTTAGAGCTTACTGGAAAGTGGACCGAAATATTTTCCTCGCGTTCTTTCCCATTATTTTCGTAGCTATGTACGTGCCGATTACCGTCGAATTTTTTTCCGATAATGAAACAATTTGTATCGATGCGATTTCATTTCAGAATCAACAAAATATTAACATTTTTGTTGTATTATTTCAATTTCCTATACTAATATTATTTTATATTAATTTCTTATTGGACTATGTTGTGATTATTAGAATAAGGGTTTGAAAGTTTTTAAATTGAATTCGTGAAATCTAAAATGTTATTAATCATAAAGCCAATACATTGTTAATCTAAATAATAAAATGAATTTGACAATGTTTAAAGTTAATCCAGTTTTTAGTTTTCACAAATCGTAGATACTTATCATTCTCACAACGTTAGCACGAAAGCTTGTGGTTAAAGGTATCCAAAGCAAAAGCGTTGGTCTTTTTGTTCGAGTTACGTTGACCGTCGAAAATTACAGCACGAGCGCCGTCATTTAACGTATACTGAATTAGATAGTTTCCTAAGCGAAAGCGCATCGGGAAACATGGTTTAGCCACAAATAAACACGGGATTTTGGTGCAACGAGCGAATAATACCTACAAACGTACAATACAGGAACGATAGATAATCTCTTTCTCTTTCTGTCCAGTACATGTATCCAAGCGTATCTCTTTACAAATGTACATTCGTATACGTAGAAATATAAACGTTTATAGTATATATATATATATATGATAAATAAATATAATTATAGTCTATTTCAGAGAGTAGAGAAATATACGATTCCCTCAAAAGCCGACTCGATTAAATTCATTTTTTGATATTTTCTGATTTTTGTAAATTTTAATAAAATAAATAGTATCATTTTTAATTATTAAAGATGAAAGTACTAAGATTTTTAAGAAATTCCGATTGTCCCAATAAATACTTATGTTTTTATTTGCACATACTATACATAGCTTGTTTTGTTGTAAAGCTTGTCGCGTTTGAAAAAAATCTTTATATATTTTTCTGATCAAATTAAAAAATTACAAATTTTGAAAACCATTGTATTACAAAAGATTAATTTTTTCTAGACTTAACCACATTGGTTTCTGAACGACTAATGTATGTTCAATTTTTCTCAAATCCTGTAACAGCGAATTCGTCATTTTCTTGGATAGTCTATGGGATAACATTATTATCGTGTTATATAGAACAAAAGCTTGGCTTTCTGTTCGTTACACGTTATGTTATATTATTTCCCTTAATTAATGTAATCTCATAAATAGAGTTGAGTGCGATAGCTATCAATAGGCACGATCGTACTCCATCGTTAATCCTACATCAATCTATAAAATTCTATGGTTAGAGCTCGCGTTGATTTCTTCGTTATATGTTCGGAAAATTCCCAAAAGGGCCATCGTTTTAACGAAAGACAATGATATCGCGATGATCGCGCGACTGGATAGTTCGGGATTCTCTCCGTGGAATACCGCGAATCTTTCGACTTTCGGAAGAAGAGACTCGCAAAATCCTGTAATGGCCGATGGTTATCTCTTAATGCGATTTTGGCGTCGATACCACGTGTACCATCGTGTTCCTCTTTACGAATCTTTGAAAAAGAATGGAAGATATCGATAGGACGTCCTTTGCCGAAGACTTTTTAGATGAAATATTCAAAATTAAGGGAGGTATAAGGAACGTCATACCGAAGTTGGAAATAAATGGTGAACGATCATAGAAAGAAAGAAAGATAAAGATACCGAGAGAGATAAAGAAGAGAGAAAAAGAGATAGGTAGAAAGCGTTTATTCACTAACGCATTCTAAAGCAATATCTCCGAAGTGTCAAAGAAAATAGCTTCGAAAGATTGGAGATCGTTCCGTTATCTTCCAAGACAGCTCGTCTTTCTCGTCAACGTGAAATCGTCTGACATAACAAAGCGGGATAAGTATCCCACGGGATACGCCGGCCAAGGGACGTCCTTGTCACTTCCCGAGTTCTCACGGACGGGGAAATAAATTCGTGTCAAGACAAATAAGCACGCTCGACGCCTTTTCTTCCTCCTCCTATCGTCCTCTTTTTCTTTTTCTCTTCGCATTCTCACTCATTTCGCAGCCGTTTGTGTCCAGCCGCCTATCGTTCTCAATCTCTCTTTAGATCTCATCTTCTCTTTCTCTCTCTCTCTCTCTATCCCATTCTATCACTCTCTCCGTTTCATCTACTTTTTCCTAGGAACTTTCCTTATCCCAGGAGAAAGGAACAACGTCTTTGTGGTTTGCCATCACGGTGAGACGTTCACGGACGTTCCCTCTTCTACTTCTTTCGCGTCACTAGAACGTTGTTAAACTATCTCTTTTCTAGTCTCTTCTTTATCTCTCACTACTCTTTCAAGAAGACAGATAGACGAAGAGACGTACAGATACATTCACGTACACCCACGGGCTCGGTAATGCGAACTAAGCGATTCGTACGCCCTGAGTTTTTCCTTATTCCTCGAGCGTACGTTTTTTGCATTTACCCTAGCTTCTTTTTCTTTCAGGCCGTTCTCTTTCTCTCGATTTCCCGCTCCACTTTGCCACTCGCCAATATTTGCTCCCACCTTAGGACTTATCGGGAGGTAGGACGCAGGGACGCTGCGGAGCCAGCCCGCAGCAGTAGCAACAGCAGATAGAAGCTCGGGGAAGCCAGCAGCAGCCCGTTGGGTATTGGCTCTCCGAATGGTAAAGTCAGTGTTCTCCTCGAACACGCTGCCGAGTTAAGTTAGTCTGATTTGTGCAAACTCGACTCTTCCCTTTTCCTTCCTCTTCTCTCTCTCTCTCTCTCTCTCTTTTTCTCTCCCTTTCTATTTCATCGTCGTACCCTTCTAGCACCCTGCCTCGCCGTCTTCTCTGTTTCTGACTTCTACTCCTCAAGCAACCATCCCCCTACCATTTCTCCTTTCTTCCACCATTCCACTCTATCCTCTTTCTCCTCTAGCTCCTACCTATAACCCGAGTACTCGGCACGGATTTCACATTCATCGACTTACGGTTAATTACGGTATTGGCCCCGAGACGCTGACGACCCCGACTTCCCACTCCTGATTCTACCCACTAGCTAGATATTACTCGCGTCTTCTCTCTCTCTCTCTCTCTTTCTCTTTCTCTCTTTCTCTCTCACTCCCTTACCATGTCCTTGTACACCGCACTATCATGATCTGTCGTTCGATTAAAGGGGCTGCATTCTAACTTCGCTCGCGCTAATTACGCTATAAATGCCTTCTCCCCAAGTGAGTTACCGTCTACCTATCTCTACCCACCGACCTTTCTAACGTTTAACTGCAAAAATAAAGCTGTGCCACTTTTTGTTAGATTAAATAGACGATATTTTATCTTTATCGATTATCAAAATAACTCCGAAAGGATATAATAGAACGACGTAAGCTGGTTATTCTTTATAAGAAACATTTTTGATTTTGATTATGTTCCTTCTTCATTCTTTCGAACTTAATACAGATAGATGGATTCCTTTTTCGTAAGATAGATTCTCGAACGTTCGCTATTATCCGCAGAAGCTTCATTTAATTTTACGCGAGTTCCGTCTCTTCTCTAGAAGGTACTATAAGATGCTTCCGGGATGTTAACTTCTTTCGACATCTTATTACTTTACTCTTTACGACGGTATTTCTCTTCTTCTCTTCTTCTCGTCTTCCTCCATCCTATCTTTTATTCGTCTCATCCTCTTCGCGTTTAGAGCGCGTATACGAAGTGCACTCGGCTACGTTCGAGAGGCAGTTCGACCGTTTCTTCAAACTTCAATTTGATCTGCTCGATCGGTCTCTCTTATACGGATAATACTTTCCTCCTACTTCTTCTGAAACTGGATGGCTAGCTAGTCAGGCAGCTAGCTAGCTAGCTAGCTCCCTACCTTCCTACCTACCTACCTACCTACCTACCCACCCACCCACCAACCCACCTACCTACCTAGCAGCGTATCCTTTTCGGAACGGAACGTTCGAAACGTCTGCTGAGTAAGATGGAACGTCGGGCTGCGATTTTTCTCGAACGAGTCTCGCAATCTAATCGCGTTCTTTCGATCGCTACCGTCATCTCAACTACCTACCTTCTTTCTCTCTTTTTATTCTTCCTATATTTCGTACTAACGATAGTAGGAAGGAGGAAGAAAAATATCTTTCTGTGGTAGCACGAGGAAGAAGAAGAAGAAGAAGAAAAAGAAGAAAAAGAAGAAAAAGAAGAAGAAGAAGAAGTGGTTACGTGTCCTTGGAGTATTCCAATCGTTCTAAGGAATTCGAGCAAACGTTGCTCCGGTGTTTCAACGTTGGAACGAAAAGCGGCTAAAATCACGGCGATAAGATAAGACCGGTGGTTTTCCACTTCGGCAACTTCTCACGTAACCGCAATAATCGTCCTACCGGACTACAGAGTCCGGAACTTGTTCCTCCTTTTCGCTTCCTGTTATCGCTGCGAAAACAGAAGCTCTGTACTCGTACGATCGATGAACTTCCACGCGTTTCGAGTCGACGAATAATACGAATTTCGCACTTTCTGTTAGGTTACAATGGACCATAGACGATATTGATCTATCTAAACTTACATGTTACTTCTTTTTTTCCTTTTCTTGTTCGTTCGTTATACAAAGAATATTATTTTTTATTTTGTATTCGTGGAAAACGTATAGCAGAAAAAGAAAGGAAAAATTTAAATCGTTGCAATGGATCAGGAATGTTGTGCACTTAGTTTTATATTCAAGGACACTCAGTCATTCCTTTACACATATACCTATGTACAATATATATATCTACCAAGCTACCTACTAGTTTGTTTGCAGCCAAATGGAAAAATCACGGAGGCAATCTTGCTGATGGCTGGCGGTTGCATGATTTAACGCGAAATCCTAGAACGTTTCTTCCTTACTCTCCCAACATTCTACTCTTTCCCTTCGTACAGCCACACCGATGGCGGGCGTAGCTTGCTGGCAAGCAGCGAGGTGTAATGATCTGAGAAATTGTGCCTCGATATGCAATATCGACGCGCGACCAAAGAAGCGAACGCCTATATGCAATGTGTGCGTGCACGTTCGTTCGTTGCCTTTAATATTTTCGTATGAATGTCTTGGTAGATAACTCGTCGACCTTTTGCAAGCATCTATTTTCACTTGCTCTTTGCATTTATCTCATGGTTATTAAATATTTTTTCTATATTTCTATATTCGTATCTCTTTTTCACATTTTAAAGTTTCCAAGCTGACCAATATCACATGTAGATAAAACGGAATTTTTACGAAGATCTGTCTAAGTAAGATGAAATTATATTTAGTAGATATAACGTATATATCTATCTACATATATTTCGGTAATCTCTTTAGTTCCTTTTTCTTCTGTTTTTGCAAAATCGTGCCAAAGAGTGGAATTCTATTGCGATGAAAGCAAAAAAGATGTCTTGAGGTAGAAGGATACTGCATAGTTAAATCCTCAGTAGACAGAGGAACGGCTACGGAGGCCACGAAGAGGAAACGATCGCCATTTCCTGGTGACGTGGAGGAGAATCTTGATGCAATCCTGAAACATTTGGGTTCCCAGCCAGCGTCTAGTCTCCAAATCACGATGTTCCATTTCGGAACATTTTTGATAAAGCTTACGCTATCGTTCTTGAGTCCTATTCGTAGAAAATAAATTATTAACTCCCACTTTTGAAATTTTGCGAAACGTTTTATCGTAACAATTTGTAAACGAATCGAACGATCGCCGAACGATATCCGATCGAACACACTAATGCGTTTACACGTAATGTGGTTTGAGTTGTAGTGCTTGCTTTGTGGAAAAGCGGTTTTATCTCTCCCCGAATAATGGTTATGAAACGTTAATCAGTTGATTACTAACGCTTCGGTGCTCCCTGTTTCATTAGCCAAGTCAAAATAATAATTATGTTATAGGCGGGATAGTAAACTTCGGGTATAATGTGCTTGTGGGTTAATCCGATGTGCGAGCCAAATAGTCGGTATTTAATACGTTTGTAGAAAAGCAACAAATGGATGAAAAGGGAGTAAAATTGGATACGATTATGATCCACCCATCTATGATCCACCCGTCTTCTGAAAGTATTACATATATATATATGATGATACTAACTGATCGTACCCTTCTTCTATTTATACTTCGATATAAATGATCTAACATCTTTCGACATATAATTAATAAAATGTCAGAAGAAAATAAATCAAGTTTATTCTGAGCGATCCCTTTTGTTTGCATCCCTGACGATTAATTTTACTCTAGCTCGAAAAATAATCCCTTGTCATGTTCCGTATTCCATCTCTCTTGGAATTCAAAGGTATTCAAAATAAAAAGAAAGAAAAGAAATACAAATTTATATATATCGTCGTTTTTGAAACAGATTTCTCTCATTAAGATGCAGAAATGGGGTATAGATTTTGTTACCCTTTGTAGGCCTTCGCTTGTCCTCCCCTGATATCAAAGCACCGACTCGCAAATCCGATAGGCGCGTTTTCAATCGCCACGGCATCAAGTTTGCGGGGATGTTGTTGAACGAAATAAAAGAGAAAGAAGAGAGAGAAGAGAGGAAACGAGGGAGAATGCAACGAGCGAGCTAGCCAGTAAGAGAGCGAGAATGAGAGAAAGAAAGAGAGAGAGAGGGGGGGGGTGAGAGAGAAACGGGATGGAGAGAGAGAGAGAGAGGGAGAAAGAGAGAGTACGGTGAAAATAAATTATGCACGCACTTCTCGTCCGAATGCACACGACTGGTTGCTCGGTGCTTTCCACGGGAAACGGCTTAACTGAGGGGAAAGAGTGGAAGCATCGAGGAAGGGAACGAGGAAGGGATAGGGGGATGCAATGGGCAGTAAAACCGGAGGAAGAGGAAAGAGAGAGAAATAGAAAGAGAAATAGAAAGAGACAGACAGAGAGAGGGGGAGGGGTAGGAAGAGGGAGAGGGAGAGAGGAGACCGTTTGCAGAAAGGGTTGGACCGGGGCAAGGGGCGAGTCGCACAGCGGTGGCAGAGCATTGCAGGAAACTGAAACGTGGCCAAATCGAAATTAACTCGCGCGTAACAAAGCCGCGACTGAAATATTAATTATCTGAAAATTAGTTGGATATGGGTCACAGACGATGAATTATATGGCTTATACTCATGCGAATGTGTATATCTATTCTAAATGCGTTATGACAGAATATATCTAGATCGTTCTTCAACTCTTATCTATCGCATTAAATCTTTCTTGCAACTTTAGATTTGTTCATTTTTATTTAAACACGGCAATGTTTTCTCCGAATTCATTCTCCTTCCAGTATTCCACGAATATATCCGTGTTACAGTTGAAACACGATAGAATGCATTTGTACTTTTTCCTTTCTCCTTATTCTTTTTTTATTTTTCTTTTGCTTTTCCGTCTCCTCGTTTCCTTTGGAGTACCGTGGCATTTACTTTGACAACGATTCGGTCACCACCACCACCACCACCACCACCAACCGGTGTTACCGATACAAACTTTCTCCGAGCAGAGACATTTGCAACAGGGCGTTCCTCGTGAATGCAGTGGGTGTTGTCTGCTTGTCCGGTAACTTCATCAAAGTCGTTCACAGGTACAGAGCTTTGCGCGAATACGTATGTATATTTCTCTTTCCCTTTCTCTCTTTCTTTCTGTCTCTTTCCTTCTCGATTTTTCCCCGTATCTTTTTCTTTCTCTCTTACAGTCGACGATTCAATCTGCCAGACGAGATTCCCCGTGCGGAAGAAAAATACAGTTGTCCCGGTGAATTACGATTTTTGTTTTCGCTCAACGACGTCGTTTTGTGTCCTCTCTCTTTCTCTCTCTCTCTCTCTCCCTCGCTTTCTTCATATGTTTTTCGTTTATCGTTTTGGATCAACTTTTTCATGCGTGCATTTTCGATATACTTTTCCTCTCTTGGATTATTTTTGTTCGACACGAACTCGACGATACATCTTCATTCTTTTTCTGTCTCAGCCGGAAGTAATTTCACATTTTCACTCTCGATTACATTTGAATTACGATCCAGTCCGACTAATTTCGATCTTTATTTCTCATTGTTTAGCGATAATAATACGGTCAGTTCGTTTGGATTCTCGTTTGCTTGACTTCGATATCTACTCTCTGTGTTTTGACCGTAGTTGATATTGAATTTGTACGAACGTAGAATTCCAATAGTAGTCTATACCACCGCCTGCTTCGACTACGTGTCGCAAAATAAATGTTTCACTTTCTCTATTGAAATGCGTTGCGTTGCCGTAGGATTTGTTTAATATCAGTATGCGTTGAATATGCGTACTTCCAAAGGGCAAACGAGTTCAATGATATCAGGGTCGAGAAATATATATATATATATGTAGAGAGAGAGAGAAAGAGAGAGAGAGAGAGAGAGAGGAAACGCATAATGCGAGAACGACAAATCTCGCGAAGCTAACATTGAAAGTAAAGTGTAACATCGTTTCTACTCGACGTATGTACGTACTAGGTATATACATAGGTATAAATGTTCCGAATGTTAAGCGTAGGAGAGTGGCAAATGTGTGCACGGTTCGCTTAGATAGAAGGGATGGCGCACGTTACAGGCCAGACAATCACGACCACTACTAATGGAAATGACACACACCTGACTAGCGCTAACTAACATTTAGTTCGAACATGGCGTGCAGCTTCTGTTTGTTTGATTGTTTGCCAAAAGCCCGCAAATATTGGTCGATCCATTTACTATGCGCGCGGTGCACCCATTCCCAAAACGCGTTACAGCGCATACGCGTGGTTGCTTTCCGCGGTAGTAGCGATTAAAAATATTTGACTTTCATTATTGCATTGTTCCTGTAATAGTATGTTATAGTTGTTCGAGAATAACTATATTTACATCAAATTTTCAATCGCGTATAACGATGGATATGTAAGAGGAGAAAGAAAGAAAATAGATCAAATTTTTCGTTACATAAATATAAATGAAAAATTTGACGATGGGAGAGGAGTTTGATGAGAAAAATTGTACAGATTTGTACTGAAGAAGAAACAACAAGAGAACTATCTACCACGAGAAACTACAATTGTTAGTAATATCTAGGGCAATATCAAAATTGTATATTTTTTCAAATCACGGAACTGACATATCTCAAGTTTTATTATTCATTAACTTTTGTGCTGTACGTTTCTTCCGAAACCTTACTACGAATTCACGCTAAACTAGAATTGAAATAAGAGAAAAATCTCGATGAAACTAAAAGAGAGAGAGAGAGAGAGAGAGAAAGAGGATAATGGCGAACATTCTCCGACTTTTTCTCATACCTAGCATCGAAACTCTTTTCAAGGCCGTTTCTCTTCGTTCCACGTAGGAAAAGAAGCGGAATATTTTGTCGGTAGCGACTTGGAAAGAGCATCCCGAACGTAATAAAGGGAGGTGAAGCGCAGTGAGTCAAATTACGCGAATGAGAATTTATGAAAGTGTGACGTCGGGTAATACGGCTGGTACATTCGATGCGTTTGGCCGATGGCTTATATGACTCGATTTGTTACCTTCGTTTACCGGATACTTTCCAAGCACGGAATCACTTTTTTTATTTCCACTATGTTTCCATAGTGCAAGTAAGTAAGTAGTAGAAATACTCTATTAGTATATAGGTATCGTCAAAATACACAAACAAACCTCTCGAAAGCAAACCAGCAGAATTAGGTAGCCGTTTTACGATCTTCAATGCCACACCATCGTTTCGTCTACTCGTTTTCCTTGACTTTAAACGATTCGTTAAAAGCGTATTACAAAGAAACGTGTACCTATGTAGGTTGCTAGCAGGAAGCTAAAATCGCCCTAAAAATCGCGTTTACTCTTTCTCTCTCTTTCTCTCATTCCTTTTATTTTCGAAGAAATTCGAGCATGCAAGGAAAGAAAACCATAAAAATTGTAAGGGAAGAAAAAAAGATAAAAAGAGAGAAAAGAAGAGAAGATAGAAAAGAGGAGCATAAGAAGAAGAAGAAGAAGAGGAAGAAGAAGAAGAAGAAGAAGAAGAGAAGGAAATAAAACAACGGAAGGTAAAGTAGACGGAACCTTTCGTATAATTTCGTTGAAATATGATTTACAATTAGTACTTTTTACGTTTGCAGCGTAAAGGTAAATTGGTACGCTCGTTCGGGGATACGATAAGGTAGGAATGGGCTTGTAACGCATCGGAGAAGTAGAGATTTAACGCTAGCAAGGCATGCGCTTGGGGAACGTATTGGCAAATATCGGATTTCTAAGTAGATTACGGTACTTTGATGTTACACAATGCGTTTGTGGTGGCATACCATATCGTATTTGAGGCAGTGATCCAGAATATACCGCTTTAAACCTGAATCCCTCTACGGATTCTGTCTGGCAGAAGGTTTGCTTTGTGTTCGGAGGTCGTTGTTGGATACATCAGAAGTATTTGCTTTTGAATGTAACTCAACTTGCGCGCAAGCGCTACCTACTAAGGTACACCTACAGATTATACAATGTCTATGTTCGGATGGACATAAGTTTTTGTTGCCGAATAAATACTTATCAATGTAAGTCAAGTTAAATTGATCTCGTCGCTGGAATCGACGATTCGTTTCCCGTAAAGTGTTGAAAATGCGATCGTTACGAACAATTTTGAAGAAAAAAAAACGCCGTTGACATTACGATTTTCAGCGTTGTTTTCTCGTGCGGAGAAATAGTTAGGAAAGTCGTGGGAAATGCGAGGAAGCGAAGTGGGATGAAGGAGGTCAGGGTTATTTGGTGAAATCGTCCTAGCTACTAGCCTTCAATTAGACACGGAATTCCGTGCTCGTCGTTCGACTTTGCGAATGGACTTTGACAACCGGCCGAAACTTTTCCCTTCTAACCTCTTCGTACTTTCTTTATTTCCTTCTATCTTTTCTTCCTTCCTTCCTTCCTTCCTTCCTTCTTTCTTTCTTTCATTCCTTTCTGCCTTTCTCAGTTCGTTCTTTCCGACTCTTCTCTTAAATCCACGTAGCTATTACTTCCGGAGTTCCTAACTTTTCGCGATGAAGATCTCACAAACCGTCCGTGGCAAGAGTTCTACGTTCTATTACGAATCTCTATAAACGATTCTCTTTCCCTCTTTTATTCGAATAGTCTGAAAATTTGGATCGAGGCGACAAACAAGTGCTTATACGATCAAGTCGAATTTCTTGGACCGTTGCAAGCTTCGAAATTATTTTGTCGAAGTAGATTCGATAGAGAGACACGAGGGAGAAAAAAGAGAATAAAAGAGAGAGGTAGAGAGAGAAAAAGAGAGAGAGAGAGAGAGAGAGCATCGGCGTCGTTGTTTCTCGCGACTACTCTGTGGAAATCGAATTCAGTTATTCCTCGCAGGTCTCGCGTGGAATTGGGAAGTCTGGAAATATTGGAGAAACGACCTGGTGAAGAAGAAACGCGATACGGTTAGTCGACGAGGAAGAGAAAGAAAAGTAGGAAAGGAGGAAAGAAGGAAAAGAGATTGGAAGGGAGCGAAGGAAAGGAAAAGGGTTGGGAGAAAGGATCTCGGATCAGGATGGGGGATATTAAAGGTCGAGAGTTGAAACACTCGGTAGAGAATATGTGACTGGAAGGCGCTTCTATTCTCCGCTCATTTGGTATTCCGTAGGACGCCTATACCTCCCTATCTATTACCCCCAACTTTCTTCAATCTAGGCGTTTTGCTCTCCTTTTACCGATTTATGGATCCTCCTGCCTCACCACGGGGGTTAGCCTTGTTTGAATTACCAACTCGGTAAGGTGGTTAGGTGCTCGCCTACCAAACTTTTCAGCCTGCGTTTGCTAAGCTTCGCTTCCGGGCTATTTTCAAATACCGCGCAAAGTGAAGTCTAGATGGGATGGAATGGCGATGTTGTGTTGGTTGGGAACGAAGAGTGACGAAGACAAAAATGAAAGAGAGATGAAGGGAGTAAGAGAAAGAGTGATAAGGAAAAAAGAGTGATAGAGAGAAAGAGAGGAAGAGAGTGAGAAGGGAAAAAGGCCGACTTTATTCTCCTACCCCCTTCCCCCTTCCCTTCCCATAATATCACTTTATTGAACTTGCGTTGAAAAAAACCGAGGATAAAAAGCAACCATGCCCTGCTTCTATCCCTTTGATCAACACGAAGTAGTAGACTAATGCTGGCTGATTAGCTAGCTGGCTGATGTCATTATCAGAACGCTGTCCTCGACACGCTTACAAAAAGCTCGAATGAACGAAGTTCTATACTTCCTACCAATCGCGATTTCTATTGGCACCTTCTCCTTCGTCTCTGTCCGAGGCATCCTTCGTACTTCCTATTAGTTCAATATTAAATCGTTGTACTCAAGCCATTTAAGATATTTTACTTCCCTTACCGAACATTTTTCAATACTTTTATAATGTACAATACTATTCAATACGTACTATTATAATATATAATTTTGTACTCGATAACTGTATTCTTTGTCATATTTATATTCTTATTTTTTCCTTTTTAGATTCGTATCATTATAAGAAGAAAGCTTTGTATATAAATATCTATATACACATAACGGATGATTGGATTTGACGTTTAATGATTCAAGACATCATATTAAAAGAATATATATATATATATATATATATATATATAGTTTCTTCGAGGATCTTTTTAAACAAGGCGATAGACGATGGTTTCTTTTTTGAAAGAAAAGAAGATTCCAAATCGTTCTAAAGATAAGTATCTAATGGTAAAGGTAAATTGCTACTATCTATGTGCAAGAACGAGTCGATCGCATGTTAGTGAGACGAACGAGATCGTTGTCCCTGAAGAGTAAAGCAATTTCGTGCTAGCATCGGCTTTTCTTCAGCCCTATCGGCATCGCAGTGTCATTTAAAAGATCTGCCATGCCGTTCGAAAAGTGACTGGGTAGGTAGGTAGGTTGATAGGTAAGAATGTAGGTAGGTAGGTAGGTTGGTAGGTAGGTTGGTAGGTAGGTGCGTTCCTTTTATTTCTCGATTGTGCGCCGAGAGAATTCGTAACAGATATCGCTTTTCCTTTCACTTAACTAAACTCGATCATAGGGCCACAGGTGAAATAGAATAGTATAGGGAGGTTCTAAATATCCATCTAAATAAGTCACAATCCAATAAAGAAAATATCGTTTTTTGGAGAGGAAACTTAGGTATAAATTCTGAAAGACTAAAAGAAAAAAGGAGGAAGAATGGAAGGAGAAAAGAAAGGAGGAAAGAATGAAATGAATGATTTAATGCAATACGTGAAACGAGGACAATAACAGACCAAGTTTCTTTCGTAGGATCCATCTTAAAAATATTTTCGAACCATTATTCTTCCGCGGTAAGAAAAGAAAAGAAAAGAAAAGAGAAGGAAAAAAAGAAAAGTACAAAAAAAAGAAAAGTACAAAAAGAAAATAAAAAATAAAAAGAACGAAAATTGGGAATGGAAAACGGAACGAAAGGCGGTAGGTAGAGGTCAAACGATGAATGAAAATCCTAGCTGATTTTAGCAGTCGAGGTAGAAATCGTTAGGTGTGAACCGAGAGTAGCACTGGTTGAATGCGCTATCCCATGAAATGAAATTGCCGGTTGGAGCCCTGTCGGCGCTCTGTCATCGAGATTTCGGTCACTTTACGGATTATCCTCGATCGAGGATTTTAATGACCGCCGATACCAAAGCGGTTGGTAGACGTGTACGGCTAGATGAACGTTACTGTTATAAATACGTACAGATAGATGGATAGAAAAGGAAGAGAGAGAGAGAGAGAGAAAGAAAGAGAGGAATAGTACGCGAACGTGAAATAGTGGGAACGGGGAGGAGGGGGAGAGGTACGGGGGGGGGGGTTCGAGCGTGAGGTTATACGTTGCCCACGGGAAATCCCGCACCAACAAATTTCGTCGGAACTGGAATAAAAGTAATTAGAGGCATTCGTGTCGTCCTGTAATTAGCTTGTGTGTGCACTTTCCAGCACGCTACGCTCGGCGACTAATGCGATTCTTGTGACAGCGTCGTCCAATTTCATGCCGCAGTATCGTGGCCGGTTATTCCAGGAGACACGAAACGCCGTTTATCCATCTCGCGAAATAAAAGGGTGGAAGGAAAGAAGGAGGAGAGAATGGGTAGGATGATGAGAAGGTGAGTGTCATTGTCCTCCCTTCGAAACATTCTCTTGATCTTACAGATAAACAGGAAAATCATTTTCTTTATCGAAGTAGGAATATTGAATATACTATATATATATATGAATGTTTGATAACGATTTCTTTTCGGTTGGTGATATTGATACTTCATATACGTCCGTCTTTCTTTCTTTCTTTCTTTCTTAAGGAAGAATGGGGAAAAAGAAGTAGAAGAAAACGCACCGGATTACTTCGTACGGTTTTACTCGGCGGGGAATCGTTTCCAGCGCGTCTTCGCATTATTCTACGACCTACTTACACCGCATCCATTGTGAACGAAACCGGTCTATCTGTCTTTTATCCGCACTGTCTATCTCCCTTTCTTTGTCTCAACCCAGATTCGAGAGTCGAATACATAACGTCATCCTTGGCGATCCGCATCTCCGCTCGAAATTATTTCGAGGATAGGGTAAAAAGAAAAGAAAAAAGAAGAAGAAAAAAAAAGAAAGATAAAGAGAAGAAATAGGGGAAATAGAAAGGGAAAGAAAAGAAAGAAAGAATAAAAAAAAAAACAAGAAAAAAGGTGGTGAGAGAAAAGAAAAAGAGGAACGTGGATTTTCGAGAGTGTATTTATTTACGTAAGATCGTATTGGCGAAATAAAAAATTGATTATCTTTATTGGCGAGGCGGAAAAGCAATCAGGACGGATCAGCTGACGAGACCTTCCGCGTAATGCTTTGTGACTGCGTTAATAATAATGTTCTGTGGGAAGAGAGATCGTGAAACGACTGCGCGAACGCTCGTTACAGGACGAGCATTCGAAAGCGTTCCTCGCCAAAAGCTGAAGTGCAATCATGAAAGTGAAATCACGTTGTCCGATAAACAACTTCTACCGTGTTCTAAATATCCGTCAATTTTCATTGAAACACGGAGTTCTTAATGATCGCTAAGCAAATAGCTTAGGATTTTGCTAATTAATATCTTTTTTCTTTTTCTTTTTTATAAAAAAAAAAGAAAAAATTCAACTAATTTCTTTAAAACCTTGAAAATTTATATACGCAAGGTTTGAAGTAAAAAAGAGTAGTAGAATATCGAAGAGAATGTTGAAACTAAATTGGAACTGTCCAAAGTTAAATGTTTCTCCAGTAACTTGTTGCAAATGGTATGCAGCTGTGTGACGTTGTTGCATAAGCACCGATGCAGTTTTTCACGTTTCTTCGTAATTTTAGCGTAAGCTCTTTAATTTTCACGAAGGCTTAACAAGTTTCCGTCCTGGTTATGTGTAGTCAGAGATTTTTCGTTTTACCCTTTTCTCTTTTAGGAACGACGTAAACCCTTTTTCACTCCCTTTCCTTTCTACCCTTTGAGCGTACTAAAGCTCGACGTCCGTTCTTGTCGTTGGAGCCACGCTGCGTTGATTCACGTTTCACATCTCCCACCATTTCCCTTCGTTACTTTACAGCGTGGTTGTTTATAAATCACTATTATTTTATAAATAGGAGGCGCTGATTGTAATAAAGTCTGACGACTAGTATGAGGATACTGCAGCATCCACGTAGCGGTAGGGTAAAGATAATAAAGATCCATCGAGGCAATTTATAGTGCTCACATTATGGGTAATGTATTGCAATTCTCTTATTTCGGTGGTCCTTCCAAATTTTTAAGATTAAATCAAAATATCTCTCTATGAAATTCATCGATCTCTTTTTACCCATTCTCTCTTTTATTTTTTACATCCTTTTTTCTCTATTCACAAAAGGGTACCGTCGACAAGATCGAAATGCGTTTTATTCAACGAAAAATCGTTATCGTGTCGGTAGAGTCATCGAATGTACATAGTACATAGATTAGATACGTACGTAGGTACGTATGTATGAGACCGTACGATATGTGATTTATATGTGGCTACGGATCGCCAGATAACCGAATTTCCATATTATCTATAGATGAAAAAAAAAAAAGAAAAAAAGAAGAGGACGCACAAATGAATCAAGATCGATGAGCTTTTAATCTTGTTCCCCTATTCCAGAAATTACAATCAAGAAAAGAAACCAACTGTAGCTATCATTTAAATTGCCCATTTTTTCCTAATAAAAATAAACGACGAAACGTAATATAATAGAATAATTTATAGTTAATTTGAGAACAAATTCGATAAAATGGATTAATAAAACGCGATGCTATGTATTTGCGTTAAATCATTTCAAATTTAATGTCTATCGGGAACATTGTGTAATCCAGAACTTATGTCACAACGAATCTAGGATCAGACCGATTCGCTTTGGCACAAAGAGATTTGGTAGAAAGGGGCAAACGGGCTTGACGCTAATTGCATAGTTCCGATGGACGAGAGAAGGGTCCACTACCTCTCTTCTTCTTCTTCTTCTTCTTTCGTCTTCTCCACGGTATCATCAACAAAGACGGTTTAATCTGTTCCGCGCTATCAGCCAAGCTGCTCGCGCGACGAATGACAATGGCGGTGGGCAACAATGGTAAAGAAAAGGATGAGACGAAACGAGAAGATGGAAGAAGAGATGAAGAAGAAATGAAAAAGAGAAAGAGAAAAGACAACTAGAGTGGAGAAAAAGAAAAAAAATAGTGAAGAGGGGGGGGCGGGATTAGGTCAGTCACGTCATCTACAAGTGAAAGAGACCAAGAAGATAAGAATAAAATATATTAAAAGAAAAATTTCAATCTTTGACGCGTCCTTTCAAATTCTAAAATCATTGGTGCTCGTATGCAACGCGGCGAAGCAAGAAGAAGAGGGCTGTCTCTTTTTAAGAGTTAGAGATGGAAGTGGAGAGAGAGAGAGAATAGGTGCCGCCGGGTTCTGGACGGGCCGACAGCTTCGTACGGAACTACGGGAGAGAATTAAATGGCAAAATATCACTCAGAGCGGCGCACCAAACGCGGTATCTGCAAGCTCCGGTATTTGAGAGAGAACGATGGCTTCTACGTGACTGAAATATTCTCTCGTGGCGAGTCGTGGGTAAGGATGGGAGAAAGGATGTCTTAGAGAGGCGAGAAAACGAGATAGAGTAGAGAGAAAGAGAAAGAGAGAGAGAGAAAGACTGTCTTTCTTTGACTCTCTATGTTCGTGTATGTGTATAAGGATTCTCGCAGATGCAGACTAAAAATATGTCCTTGTAGGAGAATAATCCTTTCGGGATGCACGTTTCGTGAACCTACCAGTGTCCTTGTTGCTCGTAACTCTGATAAGAAGGAGAGAATTAACTTTGAAATTTGTTTCGTAGGTAGGAAAGGGAACGTGGATCTCCTGCGTTCGCGAGCGCAAGATTTTCTCTTCCTTTGAGAAAAGCGGATGATCCGTCGTAAAACGTTGGCCGCTTCAACGCTAACGATGACGATGAAGAAGAAGGTGAAAGACGTAAAAGAAGTAGAGGAAGAAGAAGAAGAAGAAGAAGAAGAAGAAGAAAAAGGATACGAGGCATAGGGGAAAGGTTCGCTCGGGATTGAAAATATTTATCGAAAACTTTGATCGTGAGCGCGAGGATCTTCGTCATCGGTAGGTCAAGCGAAAAATTGAGCGCGCATTCACCTAAGGCAGCAGTAGCAGCGATGGTGAGATGCTGTTGGTGGATGCTAGGTGGCCGTCGGTGAAGATTAAAAGGTTCCGCGTGAGTGGCGCAAAGAATATGCTATATTCCCTAGGAAAAGAAGGTTTTCAGAGCGTGCGCCCGGACGTGCTGCCTCTCTTTGAGCCGACGTATTAATTACAGCTATATTTCTATTTTCTTGTTTACGGATAATTTGCGAATAACTCGAGTGTTAATTAGTGGCCTGCGGTAAGCGAACGAGCGAGTGAGTGAGTGACGCGCTGTTCTATTTCTCTCTCTTTCTCTCTCTCTCTCTCTCTCTCTTTGAGCCCTACATTCCTCTCATCCAACCCTACACGGCCTTTCTCTCTCAACCTTTATCCCTTTTGCTCGTTTTACAAGGCTACAACTTATACTCGATTTATTCTTCTTTAGATTAATTGAAAATTATAAGAAAAGTATTTCAATATCCCGTCGTGGTTTCTGAAGAAAAGTTTTCTTACCCGATCGTAAGTGAATTTGATGTAAGACGAAAGTTGTAAAAATTAAAGGTACATAGGCTCTAACAAGGCTCTCATTACACTTTGTTCCTCGAGTATGTTGTAAAAGGGACGTTTACAGTCCCTGCGTTTAGAACGAATGAGAACCAAGAAGGGCGTGCTATTGTTAAGGCTCGTGGATCGTTCGTAAACGTGGAGAAGTCCGATAGTAAACTTGTTATCTCTGTCGCAGCCGTTATCACGACGCCCAGCCTGTATATCAGCCGTCACAATTTTCCCATGTAACGCTTTACAACGCTTCGTTAACGATAGGACTTGTCTCAAAATGCTCACGGTTTTTTTTTTATTGTTCTTCATTCGCTTGTTCGTTTTCTTAATATTTTCTTTTTCTGTAATTTTTGTTTCTTTCTTTTATCTCTCTCTTCTTCTCTATCATTTCCTCCGTTCTTCCTTGTTTTATCAACTTCCGTTTCGCGGTATCCAAGAGAAATCTCATTTCACCGGGTTGCGTCGTAAGCGAGCTGCATTTTCACATTTAACGAGCGCCTACGAAGAATAACGTAACGTGCTTAAATTAACAATTACGAGCTAAACGGCTGGTAATTAAGCGACGGCTTCTAGGATAGCAGCAAGAACGGCTTAAGCCAAGGAAACGAATCTGTGAAATAGGGTTGTGTATGCTCGGCCACGGGGATGCGTAAAATATGGGAGAGTAATAAAGAAAGGAAATAAATGGAGAAACGGAAGAACACAGGAGAGATAGGGCTTAGAGGAAAGGGAGAAAGAAGAAAGGGAAAACGAGAAAGATAGAATGAGAGAAAGAGAGAGAGAGAGAGAGAAAGAGAGAGAAAGAGAGAGAGAAGATAGACGAGGATGAAGAGCACGAATGCTTTTGACGGGAGGTTAAGAGGTACCTACAAAGTGTGCAAGGGTGTATAAATCATATCCAGAGATCTAGGAGAATTTGCAAGTTAATTCACCTATGCCTTTCGAGATCAGTCTACATTTTTAATACCCTTCGACCTGTGAAATCTCTCTGTGAATAGTTCAATTCTTATCACCGATCTTATCCAATTCTCTTCAAAATTCTTTTTGTACTCAACCGAGAACAACGAACGAAGCTTTCTTTATAAACAGCTTAGATTCAAGAAATAAATAATAATTAAAGTAAATCTTTTTTCTTGTAAAGTGTACTAATGCGATTATTATACACGTATATTTATACGTATCTACATTGGTAAGTATATAGTTACGAAAGAAAAAGA
Organism: Polistes fuscatus; assembly: GCF_010416935.1. NCBI lineage: Eukaryota > Metazoa > Arthropoda > Insecta > Hymenoptera > Vespidae > Polistes > Polistes fuscatus. The sequence goes on from NW_025113096.1 coordinate 2,119,798, forward strand.
ATATCGCGAGCAAGGATCAACGGAATATTAATGCGACTTCAGTTCATGGTATTAGCGTTCGATTTGTAACTCGATCGATAAAAAAACATAATTTTCTTGCTCGACTATTCGACGTTATGCTGGTTTTCTTTTGGTAAATGCCAACGGATTGGAACGAGATCGTATCGTTGATTTTTCACGTTGGTTACGTGGTAATTTTTTGCATATCTCTTTCTATTTTTCTCCTCTCTTTCTCTTTCTCTCATTTTCCGTTTCTCTTTAATTCCAATTATTTGACGATTTTACAACAGAAATAATTTAAAGATTTAATTTCATATTCTATGAAATTACCAAACGTATATTTCAGTAAAATTCTGCCGTTGAAAAATGAGTGAAGATGGGTAAAAGAAAAATAGAGATAGAAAAAGAGATAAAAAAAGAGGGTGAGAGGGAGAGAGAGAGAGAGATTGTTCTTGTTATCGGTTGCAAATATACTGTGCAAGCCTTTCGTTTGTAACCACTAGCGCCTTTTCAGCAAACGAAAGGAAAAAACGCATAGGCGGCTTCTACTCTCTCGTAGTTACTACCTTTGCTGACGTTGCTAGCGTTGCTGTTTGTATCGGAACCTACAATAAACGATCATCAAACGGAATCTCCCTTCAGTTATGGTCAATACCTCGTACCTGTTGGTTGAATACGTTTCAGTCCTCTACTCTCACCGCTTTTATCACTTTTCACGGAGATCATTTTTGCAGATCAATAAGAGAAGCATCTCTTTCTTTCTCTCTCTTTTTATCTTTCTGGAAACTGTAACTGTGTTCGTACCGACAACGTTGCAGGTTTCTATTTAGTTGGGGATGCTACATTTATAAAACGAACAAGCATGTATATACGTACTTGGGTTCTTAGTTGGAAAGTTCCTGTTGCAAACTTTCTTCGAAATTTCAATGCATAAATGGATAGATAGATAAATAGATAGATAGATAGATAGGTAGGTAGATAAATAGAGAGAGAGAGAGAGAGAGAGAGAGAGAAAGAGATTGCAGAAAAGGATGAAACATGTTGGTCACGAATAAAAGTAGAGTTTCTTAAGGCCTTACATACGTCCAGAATTTTTCAAAAATCGATTCTTTAACAGATTGTTGTTCTCTATAGTTTAACGCTTATTTCTGTGAAAGTAGATTGCGAAAATTCCCCATAGATCCAAAGTTATGGTAGAAAATGTGACTGCCCTACGAGAGTTTAGTGCGCGCAGATAGCTGTCCTTTGTTTGAGACATTTAAAACTTTAAATGCGTTTTTCTTGAAACTACTTTTTCCATCACAGTCGACATGATAACTCATATAGTTTTTAATATTTTTTAATGCGATTTTTTCTTAAATATTTGAAATCGTTTTTTCTATAGTTGTCGAGCTGGATTTTGAATACTTTGATTTAAAAATTTTATAAAAATAATTAAAGTGTCAAATTTATACGACGTGTAAAACGCATACTTTTTTTAAAATGCCATAAATTACTAAATTTACCAAAATTCGAAATTCCGGCTCGACAAACTATAATTATAACTTTATTTTACACAAGAATTGTTTAAAATTCTGCAGATCGATCAAAATTTACTGGAGATATGATGCAGACCGTGGAGCAACTATTTTTTCTTAGTGTTGCGGATCACGTGATTTTTTATATAGTAATTTTTGTAAAAATAAAGTGAAATAAAAATGTAAAGCCTTACAATAATAATAGTTGGCATTTCACGATTAAACGAAGGAATATAAAAATATGCCTTACTAGACGACAACGCCTTGCAAATGTAACACAGAGATGGTGCCTTTTTGAAAACAAGTTATGCAAGTCGTTTTGCGACTGGTCTATGCCATCTTACGCCTCAGGGAGCAATAGCATAGTCTGACCTCGCAAATATCTGACGATATCTTATATATATACTTTTCGTACCGAGAAAATTGGACTGTTATTTCGAACGTCAAAGAAAACGCAGCTTCGCTAAAGTTCTTTCTGCTTTTCTTTTCTATTATTTTTTCCTTCTTCTATCGATTCTTTTTTCTTGAGAAAAAGAAAAACAAAGAGATTTGCCTGCCTTCTCTTTCAAATTTTCGTCAAGATTCAACTCGCGTAGAATTCCATTAGAGCAGCCGTACTCCAACTGCAGCCAGCCAGGCAAGCTTTAATGCGCGACCCGAACAAGCAAAATCATGAATTTATCTAATTTTTTCTTTTAACGCGGGAAAAATTAACTGACGGCCACAACTGAGCGAGCCACATTCCAATCTAATCAAAACTTTAACGAATTCGTGTCAATACCAAAAATAACGTTAATGTTTAAATAACGTTTAAATAAGACATTTATTTCTTATTACTATTGACTAGTTTTTATCAATCATCATTATTTAAATAGTTTTTTCTAATCGTGGGGTTATCCAGCACCATTTGTTGTAGGAGACAGACCGATGCAGTCGGTGAAGGATAAAGGTTGAGTATCTCTGCATTAGAGGATCAACAGAAACATACCTATAATTGTAAGTATAAGAAATAATAATTTAGTATTTCAAGAGAAGTTTCTTTTTGTTGTTACTTCTTGAACGAAATTAATGTAACGAAAAAAAGAAATTTCTTCTCGCATAAAGAAATCCGGTGGTCTTTAGAAATATAACGTTAACAAGGTATTGTTTGTGTTATCAAAGCGTGCGTTTCTTTACGATCGCATCATATTGGCTTCGACGGTCGTGCTTCTGTTTTAATTAAGATAAAGCCAATAATTCGATCGGCGAAGCATCGACCGACACGGCTTGTGTTATAAGCAAGGATAGATTCGCTTTTATGCTCGTTCGCTATCAGGAACGATCTACATGAAAGCCGATAAAATGAGTTCGTTTGTATTTAACGCATCCGAGCGAGATCGTTTAGTAATTTCGAAAAGTAGGCCTCTCTCTACTTTTACCCACTCACCTACTACTTGCATTAGCTTTTTCTCTCTCTCTAGTACGCGATAATCATAGCGGTCCTATCGTTTGAGAAAAGTAGAAAATTAAGCAAGCTTTCGAGTAGCTCGTATCGACCTATAAATGGCCGCGTTTACGGGCGTACTGAATAAGAATAAGAAGTAAGGAGAAAAAGAGTATAATGAAAAAAAAAAATTAAAAAAATAGATAAATAAAATCGGAGCTTATTAAATTATTACATGTATTATATATTTCTATATACGCTACTTAACGATTTAACGATCCGTCATTTTCTTCGTTCCGGTGGACTTCGTAAAATAATGTATTATAAACGTAACTGGAAATTAATAAAAAAAACGATTATAGTATTGTTACGTAATATGCAATCGGTTAAATGACAGGTAAAGGTTCTATCGGAGAAGGTGTTCAAAACCGATGTGAAAACTCCTATTCAGGAAGTAAGTAGGCCACGCGTGGCGTATTGGAAAACTTTCCAGACATTTCGTTGACTTCAAATTTATATCGTCGTGTTTTCTCACCTCGAACGAGAGAGAAGATAAGTATTACGATGATAGACCGTCACGATTTTTCTCCCTTTAAACTTGTCGCGCTTAACGCGTCGAACTGTGTTGTCGTAGTCTTATGTGTAAAAAGGGCAAACTAGATTTCGAATATTTCTTCTAAAATGAAAATGAAATGAGAGAAAAAGTGATCGTTTTCTTTCGTAATATATACAATGAATGTTCCTTAAAATCGTACACGGTTACGCTTATTAGATTTTTATTCGAAAACTATTGATATATTATGTTGAGGAAAAAGAATAATTGGAAAAGTTATATTTATAACAATTGAATTAAACAAATACGAAAGTAATGTACAGAAAACGTCCGTCACTAAAAATCGTACGTGTTGGTATAACTGTAAGAATAAAAAGAATACTTGATTTTTTCGGATTTAACAGTCAATCATCCTATGATTTGATTGTTATTTAAATGTTTTTTAGTATTAGAATCATTTTATTATCCATTTAAGTAAGAATAATACGAAGTAAATTTGTGTATAATATATACTTTGAATATTAAACAAATTTGATCCGATATTATATTAGATGGAAATTGTTAATTCAAAATACGTAATCAATGACTGGTTATAAACGTTAAAGCAAATATATTTTAGTTAAAACAATCCTAAATATTAATAGAGTACATTAGAGTATTAGACATACCTTAAATGATCGTTAATTAATTAAAAGAAATGTAGATTGTAGTCTAGAAGTACGGAGCACAAGTTCAACGCACCGTTCTCTTCAAAATCCAACAGTCAACTAATTTATCGTCCTCTATGAAAGTTCTTTTATTGAATGTTGTTTATATGACTTTCCGAATATTACTTTCGTTATACATATATATATAACCTTCGGAAAGTCATGTAAACGAGAATCAATAGAAGAATTTTAACTGACTTTCATAGAAGACAATAAGCCAGTTTACTGTTCGATTTCGAAGAGGACGGTGCGTTGAATTTATATTCCGTGTTTTTAGTTTAAAATATACGTTTCCTTCGATTAATTAACAATCATTTGAGGTATGTATAATACTTTAATGTACTTTATTAATATATTGGATTGTTTCAATTAAAATATTATGTAATTTTTAAACAAACATACTTTATATTACTCTTTTTTTAATTGGTAATCCTAATAGTAAAAGACATTTAACTAACAGTAAAAAACAAAGGATGACCAATTGTTAAAATCAAAAAAAATTGAGTTGAAAAATTTCCCCTGTTATATCAACATGATTTTAAGATACATTCTTTTCGTATTAGTACAATTTACTTGTTATAAAAATGGTTTTCAAGTTAAACTTATTACATATGTAATTAAAGTATACTAATGTATTTATTTTAAAATTTTCTTCATCCAAAAAACACTATATATAAATAGTTTTCAAATAAAAATCTATTAACCGTAACGGGGTGTACAATTATAAGGGATACTCATTGTACATGTTACTTACATATAACGAATGATTAACCTTCGTGAGAACTTTTTTAACAGCAATCAAAAAATAAAGGAAGGAAGACGAGGAAATAAAAATGTGAATAACATTTCGGTTGCTCGTGAAACAATCTAATTAGCCCATAAACCGTCAAAGTAAACTCAAGAGTAGCAGTAGTTTGCTGTAAAACGTTAAAGTGAGAAAGAGAAAATGAGAGAACGAGATATAAAACAGCACGGGCTTTTGCAAATTAGCGAGGCGCGAGTTTACCGCGAAATTCGTCTCTTCGCACTAGCCCCCATCGCCGTTGGCAAGCCAGCACCGGCTTGGCTTTTAAGTGAATATATAAAGTAATAAGATTGATGACGCGCACATTTCGCGATACGCGTATATTAATTCTTTCTTCCTTTTCTTCTCTCCCCTTTTCTCTCCTTCCTCTTCTTTCTTCAACTTCACCGCGAAAATGGCGATGCAAAATCGTTCATGACTCGCTAATGTTTTATAGCTGTTCTTGTTCCCTGCACAAACGTTGATAGATCGTTTTGTTGACCAACAACGACGAGACGAATCTCGTACGTTCGTTCTTTCTTAAAAAAAAAAAATGAAGAGAAGGGATAGGGATGAAGATGAAGATGAAGAAAGAAAAAAGGGTCGATGGACGAAGATGGAGAAAGATAGGGGTGGGAGGGGGTAGAGGAAGAAAAAAGAATGAAAGAAAGGAAGAGATAAAAAGAGAACGATAAGTTAAAAGAGAGAGAAAGAGAGGGGGGGAGAACAGAGAAAGAAGGAAAACAAATAAAATAAGAAGAGAAGGATGATGAGAGGGTGTTAAGAGAGAGGGTGGAAGAAACGAGGCGAGGTTGCTTAGGTTGTAGGGTATCTGCCTATTATTCACGGAGATAGGTAGAAGGATGGAGAAAGAGAAAGAGGGAGAGAGAGGAAGATAGAAAGATCTAGCTCGATCTAGGAGAGCCCGGGGTGAGGCTAGACTTAGAAAGGTGAGTTAGGGGTTCGTGGCGAATTCTTATAAATCAAAACAGACACGCTATCCCGTCTCATAGGGTGCTTCTACACTTTCCTGCGGCTAGCACCTTCTGTGCCTTTTTCTTATTGCCTCGTCTCGTTTGTCCAAAGAGAAAAATATGAGAAAGGATGAGGGGAAGACTCGAAGGAACGTCCTCGTGTGAGATTCGTGCTAAGCGATGACAAAAATCTAAGCAAAAAACTTAGCATCTCGTGGAATAAAGAAGATCGTGCGTTATTGCGTTGTTCGTATTACCTTCGAACGTTTTTCTTTCGATGACAATGTCGTGCTCGTCAAAATAAGTAAGAAAAAATGAAGGATATCGTTTTGGAAATCTTTCGTGATCGAGCCTCGTATATCCTTTTTTCTTTTTTCTGCGAAATATTGTAATAATGCATTAAATCGTGTATCCATGAGATATATCTTCTATAATTGTTTACGATTCGTTCATATTACCAACTCATTTAGTCGAAAAATATTTCTTCAGTCTTAACTCTTGAAAAAAAGGAGCCTCGGCAATGCGATACTAATGGCCTGAAATCTCACCTATTTTTTCGCTGCATTTCTCTCAATGTTAATCGGGCTGTGGCACGCGATCAGAAAAATTCTCCCATCAAGACTAGACTAACCCTCCTATTATGGAACGTATGGGCACCAATTTGCCTCTTTCTTTACCGAGAACCGGTTATTTTGACGTTACTCGTTCATTGCGTCAATGGAACAGGAATATATCCTTGTCGTATTTAAAGTTGCACACGCGTAAAACCCTACGGTTATCGCGTATGGTCTTAACTACGACAGAAATAAATTGTTATTCAGAAGCATACGCGCTACTGAATAAGTACCTACTTAAGTATATACGTATACATACATACATACATTATTTTTGCAAGATGTACGTAAGGGGAAAAACATTCTCGACGAGAAACGACGTGTCTCGGGTAATCGTTAAAAAAATTATCGTATAGAACAAGAACTCGATAGAGATAGATTATCTTTCCATGAAAATAAGTTGTAATAAATTTGATAGACACTCGTTACAAAATGGATAAAGCGTAGCAGACAGTTTTAAAAGTAGCCAGCTTCGCTTCGTACATTTTTTTTCCCTTCATCTACTTCTTTTTCTTCTTGTTCTTTTACCGTGTTCTCTCTCGAAGATAATCTTGTTGCACACGCGTATAGACGAGAAAACACGCGCGCGTCTCTTTTCCTGTCATGATGGGCGTCGAGAGAGGCGCTTTCCTCGGCACGATATTTACGAGCTAAGTAAACTAAGTTCGGTTGAAAGTTTTAGCCTACTCTGCCACCGTCAGCCCATCTCTATCTCTTTTCGCTTTTATATTTACGCCTTTCATTTGCACTCTTCTTTCAACGTTAATATAATATTTACACGTGGAAAGAAGCCCCGGTTACTTTGCCTTACGCGTGGCACAACTTTTTTACCTACCATCTGATTTAACCTGTTTTCCAGTTTACTAAGTAACTAGATTTTTACTTTGATTAACGTGCGTATTGTATTAAAACGTATATAAAATTGCATAAATAAATATCAAAAGTCTTTAATTTAATCGATATCAAATTTTTGTATCCTTATCATTTATGTAGGAGTGGTAACAGTAGCTTAAGAACAAAGCGGCATGAGTAAACGGTAAAAATTCATGAAAAAAAAGAACATAAGATAAACAACTGACAGTCGGTGGGAAGAAAGAATAAAAGATAGAAAATGAAAAATATAGGTATGGCAAAAGATGAAGAAAAAATAAGTAATTAAAAATATATAAAAAAGAAAAAAGAATAATAATAATAATAAGAAGAAGAAGAAGAAGAGAGTTTAGAGAAAAACTTACGGGGGTTCTGGACGTGTACGGGAGACGGAAGGTTCGCTCGCGTGCCACCGAGCGGAGAAGGTATCTTGGCGTGCAAGGTTGCAAGGCACGAGTTCGCCACGTCATAGATGAGATAGGCGCCATAATATCGGCCCGCACTGCCCATTTTCAATTTATTCTTAGTCGGCACAAACGCCATTTTCGACCACCGTCTACACACATGCGGCCACTTTTCTCGCGATCAGCGAGCGAGCAAGTTGTCAATAGTAAAATGACGAAAAGCCCGTTTGTTAGTCCAATTTCCGTTGATTCGAAATAATACACAGTGGCGTTTAAATATGCTATCAACTCGATATTATTATTCTTTATGTCTTTTCCTCGTCTTCGCGGACATAACGTGAATCACACGTTCGTATTATAACACACTAACCACTATGGGATCTCTTGGTGTTTTATTTTAGATTAAAAATTAAAGTTCCCACGTGTTGCCGATGCTGCTCAAACGATTATTTATTATTTCAATTATACGTACTAAAAAAACCTTGCAATATTCGTTCGCTATTCTTAATATTCTATCACAGTTACTTTCTAAAACTCGTCTGATTCTCACTGGTTTTTCCTAATCAAATTCAAATATTCACTCGAGATATGTGACATTTATATATTATTTATATATATTTATAAATATTTATATATATTATTCTTGATATTTGGCACGCACCTTAAGCTAAATACACATCTATTTACACGTACACGTACACTCTATGTACTCATTTGAATCAATGACAAAAGAATATCCTAACCTAACAAACAGACGCACACAACCGAGCTGATGATCTCTCTCTCTATCTCTCTCTATCTATCCATCTATCTCTTTCCTTCTATCACTTATTACACTACTTATACAATTATAGATTTCGAAACGACTTTAATAATGAATCGATGCATTGATATACCATTAAGTCGGTAGTAAATATAAAAGAAAAAAAAAAGGAAAAATGTCGATTAGCTTTTTACAATATGATTTTCTATCTAAATGTTTTGAGAAGATCAAATGCTAGGAAAATCGTTTGTCGCTATTGGTCACAGTAAATAAGTGTTGTTCCGTTACGTCATCGACCGATTTCATCCAATTCGTTTGACTCGAATAAAACGTTTCTTTGTGGATATTAGCTACTATTCGATGAAGTTGAGTTCGTTTAATCTCATCTTTTGCTTTGTCTTTTCCTCGAGAAAAAGATGTTACTATCGCTGATCGACGATACCCACTGTTACTAGATAGATGGATAGATAAAGAGAGTAAGAGAGAGAGAGAAAAAGAAGGAAGGAGGAGAGGATATTCTTGGTTCTTTGGGAAGACCGAAGAGAAACTTTTCGACGACTTTCCGTGAATCCTCTCTCTCTCTCTTTTTCTCTCTCTCTTTCTCTCTATTTCTATCTCTTTCTTTCAACGAATATTTTTCACGGTAGATCAAACTCCTCGTACTATCGCTCGTATACCGTTGTAGCTGTCTGCTACTTGAATAAATTCGTGTACCGAACGACCTTTTTGAACTTTTCGAAGGTCCTTGTAAAAAGAAACAAGAAGAGGAACCCAAAAAAAGAAATAAAACACAACACAAAACTCCGAACTATTTTCTTCGATATTTAAAATTTGTGAAGACCACAAAATAAAAGAGAAATATCCCGTTGTTCGAACGAGTTCTTAAGAAAAATACATAGAAATGAAATGAAACTAAACGAAACGAAACGAAAATGTTAGAAAAATCGGTCGACGAATTATCGAGAAAAATTCACTTTGTTCTGCGTTTTGTTTCGCGACGAACCTTAATTTCGGTAGCACGTTTCTCGAATAAACTTATTGTTAGAAGAACGATGATAGTCGTCGTCGTCGTCGTACGAGTGGTCACTTGTTCTATATTTGCTTATACGCAAGCACGCACGCATGTTGTTGTGGGTTGGGCAAGTCGAACGGAAACGGTGCGGTTCTGTGGAGCGGAAGCTTCGAACGGAAACGTCACGAGTCAACGAGCGTCTCTCTGATTACGCTCCTCGCAATCTCGAGCAAAGATAACAAAAAAAATCCTATAACGTGTGTTCAACAGTACTCGACTATTTTCGTCTTTTTATAGCTTTATGTAGCTATTTAAATAAATAAATGTATATATATGTATATATATATATATATTTATTTAAATTATTTTATATAGTACGAATGTATATAGAGGCAAGTATGTATAATGTATATGTTCTTCAAATTTCTTCGTTTAGTCTTCATCTGGCTTCCTTGTGCAGTCGTCGTCGAAATGTGATATCTCGAGTAACTGCTCAAGGACAATTTGTTGAAGAACTGCTTTGTTTTGTTTTCACGCATGGTTACCGCGGGACTCTTGGGAGGCGGCTCTCGATAAATAATCTTTTATTTTCTTTCCTCTTATATTTTACAAGAGCTGTTTTATACTCTTGTAGTTCGAGAGGAAGGGGAAGAAATAGAGATAGAGAGAGAAAGAGAGTGTTTACAAAATAACGAATGTTATATAGGATTTTAAAAAACGTTAAGATTTATCGATTGATGTTTGTATATATCTACAGTGACTCGTTTAAATATTCGGACATCACTATTTTTTAAATATTACTTATAATTGAGTTAAGGAATTAACGGTTCTTTTACTAAATATTATACTTTTCCCATAATAGTTGTCAAAAAAATATAGGTTTTATTTATTTAATTAACATAATTATCTATGTTACGCATGAAATAAACGAAATAACGATTATTTTTAATGTCGACAAATTTTTGGATATCTAAGAGAACAATATTCTTGTATAAGGTATAAAATAGTAATAGTAGAAGTTTTTAATAAATAAAATTATAGAAATTTTAATATTATGGTTAGATTTCTTTCTTTTTTTAACATGTTGCAATTGTTGCAAATGTTTTAATTTCACTTTTGATCTTATTAGTGTTTTTCTGTATAAATAGCTATTGATAATAAATTATAAAGATAATTATGTTAATTAAATAAATAAAGTCTATATTTTTGACAATTAGAAAAAATGTACTACTTGATAAAAAAAAAATCATGAATTTCTTGACTCAACTATAAGTGTACAGGACAATTATATTTATATGTTTGCTATATGATGTTCATGATATACAATAAATGTTAATTAACATAAACATTCATTGAAATATTAAACATTTCAATTAGATTAAATAATTCTTCTCATCTATCCTATCATTTAAATTTTCTTTCTCTTTCTCTCAATAATTGGCAGTCGTGTTTATGCATTAATCGTAATACAATAGAGTGAAAAATGATTTTAATAAAGATATATTTTGACCAAAGAATAAAAATATTAAATCGTGAGAAGTTCTTGTATTGTTTACACGACCGCTTTCGTTAATTTTAACGTCGATGCTACGAACGTTTCCTCTAACTCCACCTGACTGCGACCGGTGTTATTTTTCGAACAAAACAGAAAAAATATTAATTTTACACGAGCGACAGTATATTTACGTACATACGTATACTATACGTGCTCTATATGTACAGACATTTCTTTTTTTTTTTCTCTAAACAATCGTTGTGCTGAAACTAAATGAAAATAAAAAACGAAAAAAAGAAAAAAAGGAAACTCGCGTGGGAGAATATGATTGGATAATAAATGTATGCGCAACTATACCAAAAATATCCTACTACCGTATCTGCACCAATGTAATTTTTGAAAAAATTTTTACCCATTTTTTCGCTATTTTCTTTTTCGATAATAATTGCTATGATATTACATTCTGCAAACAAGCACTCTGACGTTACAACAAAATGTCAAGTCGTTCGATTTATTTTAATTGATTTTGATTTAACAACCGTTTGAAAAAATTCAGATTGAATATTATTTATTTTTAAATATTTCGAGTTTAAAAAAGAAAACAAACAAAAAAATAATTTTTAATCGAGATATATTTGGGATGTATGCATATCTTGATAATTATTTTCATCGATGTAAATTCACTAGTATCGGTAGCAAAGTAAACGCGTTTCGAATATCACTTAGGTTATTTCATATATAATCTGAAATTTAAGTGCTGCATCTGCCGCAACAAATGGAAATGAAATCCTATTGAAATGCAATACTATCGTTGAATAGCCGATATTAATGAATCTAAACGCAACGAGGAATATTTTTACATTTCCACTCGCATTTCCGGATAAATGAACGATGAAATTCAGTACTCGCGGATACAAAATTACAATGAGAATCGCGTTATCGAGTATTGTTTGGTCAAACGATCGATTTTCTCTATTTTATTACTAAAAAACAAAAAGGAAGAAAAAAACAAATATAAAGATCGTTACTTCAGATTAGAAAAATTCACTTTGATGATCACACAGGAAACTATACGGTCGAAGAACAAAGATATTATTTTTTCGGACGAAATAAATAAAATTGCAATTAAAAAAACGTAAGCGCGTAAGTAGAATGTATCACGCAAGCATGCAGGTGATCGACTAACCGAAAGACTACTATTATTCGCTTTCGAGCGAATATAGCAGTATAGTGTCATAAGCGTGTATACATACATAAGGAAAGGGTAAGAGGAAGAAAAAAAAAGGACAGATATACACAACGGCATATCGTATCGTATCGCTGTACAATTCGTATACGAAGAAGAGGCTACTATATAGCAGTGTCCAGTAGAGGCTCGGTTACAACTCGAATGAGTCGACGACTACGACGATGACGACGACGACGACGACACAACGACAATGACAATGGCTTGGTTATTCGCTTACGGATGGAAAAGGACGAGCGAAACAGGAAAGCGGTCGTATCAAATGCTTAACACTGGCAAGTCGACACAATGCTTTCCTAACCGAACCCATGTGAATATATACATATATAAAATATATATATGTAATTAGTTATGTTCATGTAGTTATATGCATATGTTTATATGTGTGTACGTATCTGTATAGAAAGATATAAGTCCACAGATGGCCAAAGAGAGACATTGTTTATTTCGTAGCAAAACGGTCGAACATGTTAGGACGTTCATTTCACGAACGTGTCGCGAGTGAACGGTGAGGTGAGACAGTGGTGGTTCGATTCGCTCACTAACTCCTGATTCGTCCTTGTCCAAATCCTTCCGTTCATCATTATCTGTGATATATATTCTCTATCTATGAAATCAAGTTGAATTTATATTCGCTTAATTGTGTATATACATAGATAATATACGTACATATGTAAGAACTAGAATAAAACTGACGTTCTAGGAAAATCTTACCAAAATTTATTTATATTAAAGATTAGTTTACATTTAAGAACAAAGGAAAAGAAGAACTGTTAAACAATGATTGTCTGTTTAAATGTTGTAGCGGATTTCTGGTTATAGTGTTTATTGGCCTCCTGATGATGTCAGGGTCACGCTTTTGAAAACCGTGCATGCTTCCATCAAGTTCAAGTTCAACGTTTACCGTTTTGCTTTGACAAGAATAATAGTTAATTTTAATTCTAAAATCCTTTGCCGCAAATAATACTACGTATATGTATCTTGAACAGTTGTATAAAATGTCGCGGATAAATGATAAGGATTTATTTAAAAAGAAGTTTTTTTTTAACAACTATTTCCTCCCCAGGTATTTCCCAAAACTAAGTGGATCCTCGTTAAATCATTATTACCTTGTACGAGAATCTCTAGGACTTTCGTTAATTCTAGAAACGTCTTTCTTTTTATTCCAATCATACACCGCACTCTAATCTCGACCATTTCGCGAGTAACGTTACTACGGCGCGACGATAGAATAGTCTCTGATATCCGATAAAGGATCGATATATCTGAACTTCGAGAACCATTTCCGTTAGAGTGGCTTTAATTGCCGTACGAACGTTCGAGGGACTATAAAACCTAATTAATGCGGTAGATACATTTATATCGGATCGAAAGGTGTGCAAGGTTTAGTGTGGGAACAAACGAAGTTTAGTCAAACGGTTTCAGGTCGAAAGTCCAACGACAAAGAAGATAGAGAAAAATGAAAGACGGAGAACAAAAAAAGAGAAGGATTGAAAAAAAGTTCGTTCGGTTTTGACTTTCGACGCCGAATCGCGAGAACTTTTAAATTTGTATCCTCTGTCGTTGATATAATATAATTACATTTAATTAACCTACGAGAAATCCTCTAATAATTCTCACGAATTCTCGAGAATTCCTTTGTGTTGGAACGACAAGGATTTCGTGTTGCCAGAATTTCAAGTTTTTTCTTTGGTCTCTTTTTAATTTCCTTTTCTTTTTTTCTTCTTCTTCTTCTTCTTCTTCTTTTATTTCGGTTATTTCGTTGATCGGTTTGCTCGATTTTTATATAAAAATATTATCGAGTAGTAAAACGTATTACTCGGTGTTCTTTTTCTTTATGCACCATGTGACGTTCTCTTTTCGGTCATGTGTACGTTTACTATTCCTACAAGCTATCGCGTTGTCTCGCGTGTATTTCCTCGAGAAACTTCATCCCCAGACTTTCGCGCGTAACACGTATCCACTATTCACCACCTACGCGAACGCACTCAACAGGTTATTGCGCCCGTACGACTTACTACCTCGGCCTCGATCCACCACGATTTTTCTTCTTGTTATATATATATATTGTGCTATATCTTGTATATCGTATAACCGTCCTCATACTCGCGGCGATAATTAGCCATGAACATTAATTACTGATTAATAGAGGAAGAAAGACAGAGAGAGAGAGAGGGAGAGGGTGAGAGAAAGAGGAAGAGAGAGTAGTTTTACAAGCTCTCAATCAAAGTCTCATTCTTTCCCTATTTCGAAAATGAATGTGGTTTTATAAAACCTTAATTACTTTGTTATAACTATCAAATTATTTATCGAACAATTTATAATATCGACAATGTATTTATCGATAATATGTATATATATAATAATAATATGTATATATATATATATATATAATTATAATGTAATTTATAATATCGACATGTATTTTAAGTAGTCATTTTAATTAATCATTATACGATTCTTTAGGTATACGACGTTGTCTTAAGATTGAACAAATGAAAATAAGTATTAAGTAAAGACTATTAAGAAAGTCGCTTTTTTTTCGTCTTTGTTTCCTTTTTTCCATGACAAAACCAAATTTTGCAGCAGCCTACGAAAATGTAATTTTATTTAATCGTTCAAATATGTTTTAAAACGATGTTAACGTAACAAAGAGAATCAGTGAAATTGACAGCTCGACAGAACGTTTGTTACAAATAAATTTTTCAATTTTCTTTGGAACTATAAAAACTGCTAGCTAATCATACATTTTTCAATAATCATTCATTCTCTCTATTTCCTTTTTTTTCTTCGTCTATTAAAGGAAGGAAGAAATCTGTAAAATTAGGTATTCCTTACTGCATCCTTTTTCTATTGGATACTTTAAATAAATCATTTTATTGAGGATCAGGTTTTTCTAATCTACGTCATCTGGGTGAAGATAGGAAAGGAAGGTTTTGCGTTAAGAAATTTGAGAAATTTTTGATCAATGACGATGACGACGATGAGCTTGCGGAGAAAAGAGTTCACGGATCACGAGAATCGAGTCAGCGAAGGCGGTAAAAAGCATCGGTTACCGATCTCGAGGAGCCACGAAAATGGAATTGGAGCGGGAGGGAGAAAGAGAAAGAAAGAAAGAAAGAAAGAGAGAGAGAGAAAGAGCGAGAGGAAGGGAGAGAGGAGGAAGGAGAGAAGGCGAGTTCGTATTAGGGGTAATGGGCATTATCTCCATCGATCCTGGCTCGCTATCCTACCACTCGACTCCACCTCGGCTTCCGTAGCTGCTCTTCACCTCCCAACAGGAGCCACCTTTGCCTTCATAGATAGTAGAAACGAGTGGTTGGGTTCTCGTTCGAAGCAGCCGTGGCAAAAACGCATGGGAATTCTCCCGTTCATGGGATATGTCGAAAGCATAGGATATCGAAAGGATGTGGAATACAAGTTTGAGCTAGCCAATGGAAAAAGGATTCAAGTTTGGTCACGTAGATCGTATAGCCTGTCAGTTATATGCTTGGAATTCTTCCTTGTGTATAAGGATTGAAGATGTTGAAAAGCAGAATTCTTTCGTTGTGAGACATATTATCTCGCATTGGTGGACGACGAAAAGAAACGGGGAAGCAAGTGTTTTTTTTTTTTTCCTTGATCACGTAAAATCAACCTCAAGTTGGATATTTTTCTGATAAGCTCTAGAAGATGATATTCGGGTCTAGACTTCATAAATTATTTGCTTCTCCATTCTGTAATAATGAGGATCTTATTTTCTCGTAACTCTTTAGAAGAGGAAAGCTGCTCGTTGAGAAAACTTTTCTCGTATTTGAGACGTTAATACGGATAAGACTGTCTTTATTTTACCGTACCATCGAAAAATATCAATCTTGTACATTCAATTTATGAGCACCGATAATAATAATAATAATAATATCATATATCGATATACTCTCGATAAATGATATTTGTTCATTTTACCTAAGGTTCAAGATATTGTAGATTAAAAGGAAAAATCTCGTAGAAATGGACAACAAAAGCAAGAAAGTCAATTGCGTCGTTTCTTTTCTTACCGTAAAACGTGATCCGACGGGAGTACATTAGAAACTCCTTGCCGAAGTCCATTTTCGAAATCCATTTTCGGAATCCATTTTCTCAAAGGGTTTTCAAATTTATTCTTCAACATTCGAGATTTCTCTCTATCTCGAAACGTTTCTCCATCATCGTGGTAATTACGGCCGATGAACGTTGAAGCCGCTTTCGAGAATCATCGATTTCAAATTCTCTCGAGACACGCTCCCTCGCAAATATATATGTGTGTGTGGGTGTAAGAGAGAGAGAGAGGGAGGGGGGGAGAGGGAGACTAAGCAAATCGCACGTTTCGATTACGTTTCCGGACTTTACTGTCGGATTCGTCGGATAATCGTAATTTCGATTCCGCTTCCACAGCTGATATCCCACAGTCTCCTCGATATCTAATCAGTATAAATTAGGACGCAGAGGAAAGTGTCAGCTTCTCTCTCTCTCTCTTTGCTAGAAGAAGCAAGACAAGGATAGAAGAGAAGTTTGGGAGAGGAAAGGAAAGATCCGACGAATCGAGGAAGCGAGTTAGCGACTTTTTTTACGAGGATTTTTATCTCTCTCTCATCACCAACAGCAGCAGCAATAGTAGCATCACTTTCTTTAGTACCACCCCCTTATCACCTCCACCACTAAGAGTTGCGGTGTGTGGTTATTACGATGCGTATAAGTAGAAAGATGCTTCCCGACGGTTACTAATTGTCGTAAAGACGATTCGTGATACGTATTATCTAGAAAATCCGATTGTCTTCGCCGACTGAACTTCTCTCATTTACCCATCGGCTTTCCCTTATAAGCTTACGTTCGCTGATCCACGAATTCGAGTCTGTAATTTTAGATTGCAAACGAGAAAGAAAGAGGATAAGAGAGAGAGAGAAAGAGAGAGAAAGAATCAAAGTGTCGTAAACTTTTCGATCTTTCAATTATCTATAATGAGTGGAGGTGATCAAGGGAAGTAAAGAAACGTTGGCGTTAAAAGAATCTGAGGTTATGCTCGAGTTACGAAATTCAATAGAAAAGAAGAAGAAAAGCAGGAGAAGTAAAAAGAAAAGAGAGCTATTACAGCTGCTACTTTCGATTTAGATGTTATCGGATAGCTTCCTAGAGCGAGAAAACTTCATGAGACGCGTATCGCGAGGAAAAAATGTGTCGCATTTACCGGAAGAACGCGTTCCAATAGTTTAACATTCACATATTATCTATGTTTTTATACGTAGTATATATACGTATGTATAATAATATATCCCATCGTGTAAATTTTGTCATCTGTCATAGAAATCATTCAATATAGAGAATTTATAGAGAAAATAATGATAATAGTAAAATATTTGAAACCCCATAGCCTTTATTTACAGCTTACAATATGTGATTATTTTTATGATGGGGTCGTATTTCATATGTCTCTGTGTTATTTGTAATTTTTTCAGCTGGATGGCACTGATTTGAATTAAATGAATTGATACATTTGTATTACCAATGGTAAAAGCCGCCCAACGAGATAATTATTCTGCACGACCAATGGTACAAGCCGCCCGATGGAATAATAATGCATATACAGGGTTTTTCGCTTTATTCGACCACCTAAAATATCTCGCTTATTTCATACGATAGAAAAAAATGTTAAAGGAGAAAAATAACCGAGAATATCGTGAAATGTTTGTCAGTAACTTCAGTACGCGCTTGGAGGACAGTAAATGAAAGAACAAATGCAAATCAACGTGTAAAACATTCATACAAGCAAAAAATCTTCTCATATACAAGAGACAATCTTTATTAATAATTCATTAATTGTTAATTATTTATAAGATTTTTTCCATCATACCAAAATTTAAAACCATGTAAACTCATGGTACATCGTAGTATACCTCAGTGTACATCACATAGGACTTTTTCCAATATAAAACGAGTTTCGATAAAAATATAATATGAGCCTTTCTTTCAAAGACTCATTCGATTATTTTTTTAACGGTTTCACCCTTTCGCTATGAGCTTGTTTTCTTCGGTGGTACTCTTACTGAACGGGCCGCTGCAACATGCAGCAACAAAATTGCACGAAAGACCGGTCGTCAGTGGCCGAGACTTTTGGATAATCAAATTTCCGCTAATTAAGAAAGCACGCGAGCAATCAATCATGCTCGACTCCAAAGCAAAATCGGATCGGTCCTCGATATTTCTCTTAGATTTTTTTTTCCTTTTACCCTTTCAACACAAAATTCCATTTCGCTACAAGCAAAAAATCTTTTCAAGTATAAAAGACAACATTTCACAATTTTCTCGGTAAAGGTCACTTGAAGGTAAACATATTACACATTGTTGGATTCGTTTTTTTATAAGCTATAAGAATATTGTACTAAAAATATGCAGTCCCGTTAAAAAATAAATTCGGCTCATCACTATATCGACGCCTTCGAACAGAATATTTTTTTCCTTTGACATTTTTTTCTATCGTACGAAATAATCTGTATACTACCGATGGTACGAACATATTAAAACATGTTTACTGATAATACAAATAATTACATATATTTTTTGTGTCTACACAGCGAGATGAAAAATGAAAACTATTATGTTTCTTAGTTCTTGACTAGTTTCAATTGAAGACAACAAACGCAATGATCTGTAATTAAACTTCGCCTTAATAAGTTGATTATTACATTTCAACTTTTCAAATAGTGAGAACTTTCTAGGCTAATTTTGTTCTCTTCTACGGTTGTACTATAAACTTCATACTTGGCTGAAATATGCTGAATATATAATGAGTCGCAGGAGTATTCGTACCTACTTTCACTATAATTTTTAAATAATTGATATTTGCTTGTAATGCAAAGCTTCTAAATTCTTATACAAGTAAACGTTCTTATAAAGTAAAATTTTCGAATAATTACGTTTTCAAATTGACATCAATTTTATTGCAAAAGAATATTTTTTATATTTAGAGAAATATAATTTTACTTAAATGATCAAAAATTTGTCTCACAACAGTATTTTTGTAAGTAATACTTGCTTGGCTCTTCTTTGCATCTTATAATACTTTTTAATTCGATTGGGGTATATCTTGCGAGACCAATTCTCTTATCAGTTATGTACAATTTTACTTCTCTTATAATAAAATCTTCTTTGGTAATAAAATTGATATCAATTTAAAAGTTTAATAATTCTAAAATATTTTTCTATGCATAAGAATTTTGAAATATCGTGTTATAAAAAACTATTGGTTATTTAAAATTGATCGTGAGGTTGCGAATACTCCTGTAACTCACTATATATACAGGTTTTTACTAAAATAAACATCCAATATTTATACAGCATATAGAACATCAGCATATCTACGTCAGAGAGCACGAGGAGAGAAACTAAATGAGTTCCTGATGATCCTTTACGGTTCAACAGTGTAGAGGATTTTTCGGCCACGGTATTATTTTTACGGGTCCTGCGATCGCTATCAATCCTTTCATAATAATATTTAAAGACATGATTGATAGAAAAATAACGATATATCGAAGACCAGTAAAATTACATGTCAAAATGTTCTCAATATTCCGAGCATTTTTCTTACTTTCATTTCTGACTATCTTAAAAATTGTAATTATCCGACGGCGTTATTCAAGTAGTGAGAAAAGAAGAAGAAGAGAGAGAAAGAAGTGTAAGAAAAGGTAGAACGAAGAAGAGGAAAAAGAAGAATAATCGAACAGAGTTGAGTAAAACCGTAGAAACACGTATAATTTAGGATCGGCCGAAGGAGACCGTAAAAACACTTTTCAGACAAACGCGATTTCGAGACGAGCATTGCCTTTTTCTCTCTCTCTCTTTTTCTCTCTCTTTCTCTTTCTCTTTTTCTTTATCTTTCTCTTTATCTATGTCTCTCTCTTTCTCTTTATCCTTCCCTTGTTCGAATTACTCGAATATTTTCTCCTGCTTTTATAACATTTTAATTATTCGCAGCCGTCTCCAACCTTATACGTCCTTCATTCTTATTAATCGAGTCTTTCTCGTAAGGGTGGAAAAGGAGCTTAAAACGGCAGTTAAGTAGCGCCGAGCGTGAATGCCGGAAAGTATCTTATGGTCAAGTGCGTTTCTTTCCTCGCTTCTCTTCTTTTACAATCGAATTTCCTTTATCTCGTTTCGATTGTCTTTCTATTACATTGGAAGAAAAGTACGAAAGATAGAGAGAGAGAAAAAAAGAAAGAAAGAGAAATAAGGAGATAAAAAGAGATTTGTTATTGACAGTGTAAGAGGAAAAGGAAGGAAGGAAAGAAAAACAAATCAAAGTCGAAATTGTCGTAAGACGAGAAAACGTGTCCCGTTGTTCATCCCTTCCTTCCGTTTCGGACTACTTTTTCCGTCAAACTCCCTTACATCCACTTCTTTCATTTATTATCCTTTGTCCTTTGATAATAAAGCATTCGAACATATAGGTATATCTAACCTAAGAAAGCTAAAAAATCCTTCAAATATTTTCAATTATTATACGCTACTTATCGAGATCAAATTGTTTACATAGATACATAAAATGTAGTTAATTGTAACTGTTTGTTATGTTTAGATAGAAAAACAGGAGTAAGAAATTAGGCAAACCATTCGACTTAGGGATTTGATAAGTGAACGAAAGGTGACTGAGTGAGTATATTTCATAGCGAGAGAGTAGTCATCTTTTACACGGCATAGTGGCACCCCCCATGGTTCTCCGGAAACCAGAAGATAGCAGGATAGGTAATGCAATGCGCCAACAGTATCTCGCTCTTTTCTAGCAGCCTTTCTTGGTTCCTTCTACAGCAGCCTCTTTACTTTTTCTTCGGCAGGAAGGCAGGCAGGCAGGCAGGCATCCCGCGATAAGTAGATCTCCATCGAGATTATCTCGAACAGCCGGTTACGTTATTATCGCGTTTGAGATGCGAGAGCCAATGATGTTATCGAGTTCTTCTTTGCCTATCGAATTTCTTCTCCACGAGAGTTCTCGATGTTTCTCTTTTCTCTTACATTTTGTTTTTCTTTTGTCTTTTATTTTCTTTTCTTTTTTTTTCTTTATATCTATTCGATTTTTTTTCACCCTCTCGATCGTGTGTTAGATTCGAAATGGTTTCGCTACCAGGGTGGAAGAAGAGACAAAAGCGCAGAAAAAGAAAAATTTTCTTGGGCAAAATTGTGCAAGCAGGAAAAAGAGAAAAGAAGTAAAGAGCGCAAATTCTCACGGAGGACGAGATCAGGGAAAGAGATATAGCGGAAAAGGGGTGAGAAACGTTGTTGGATTTTCTCGCTCGTGACGTGGCATTAAGATAGCGGTTTTTCTTCTACGGAAAGTAGTAAATACGCAAATAAACTTTCCTCGTTAACCTATCAGGATTTCGATAGTCTCGATCCGTAGCTCTTTTGGTTTTGGTAATAAACGTTAACTTCCTTCTCAGCTCATGGTTTTTCGAGAGGATACGTAAACGACGATCAATATCAAATTCTTCAAAGCAAAAAACGAGACTACTTGAGATACTTATTTTTTTTTCTTTACGTTTAGGAAAATATATATACCGGATTCTTTTCGAGTGCTACGAAGCGTGACAATAATGAATTCAAAAGGTCGTCACGTGCGGTTCGCCTAATGGCCGCAAATTTCGTGAACGCGCCTAAAAAGAACTTTGAAAACGGAACGCTATTCCCGACCCTTTCAGACAACCCCTCTCGTCCTTCCCTTCCTCCTCCTCTTTCTCCTCCTCCTCCTCTTCCATCTCTTCCTTCTTTCGAGTGACACGCGGCAGCCTAATTAAAGTAAAATTCTCGCTAACGCTCGTTGAAGGATCACGGTCGTTAGCTGTCCGTAACTGTGTTTTCATTTACTTTAGTAATACTTTAGAAAGTAGAAGTAACTGAATGGCGTTAGGTGAAAATCGATTGACCTATATTTAGTTCGAGTGCGGGTGAAATAAAATATCTTGCTAATTACGCGGCTCAGGACGCCCGTTAATTACACGGTTACGGTGTTTTAATAAAAAGGGGGAGAAAGACACTCTGTGTGTGTGTGTGTGTGAGAGAAAGAAAGAGAGAGAGAGAGAGAAAAAGATAGGAAAATGATGATGATCGAGTTGTTCTGCCTAACGTCTACTTGTTACCGACTTTGAACTAACTGAAACTTAAATTGTACAGAGTTAAGATTCGATTCTAAAGCTTTTCATCGAATTTCGTTGAATATCGAAGGCGAATACATGGTTGGTAGATAGGTAGAGATATCGACGATGAGAAATCGGTTGAAGACATAAATCAAGACCACAGCATCGTTATTATTAGCGCGTATCGCTTGATCACTCGCCGGCAGTCGATTTCGACGTGCACGTCGAACGAAACGATTTACGATAGGTCGTGCATCTTGAGAGAGAAAGAGAGAGAGAGAGAGTGTGTGTGTGTGAGAGAGAGAGAAAGAGATGAGGTAGCTCGAGCTGAGAGAACACGACTTCCGCATCCGGCTTTATAGTTACAGCTTTATAGGTTCCAAGGAAGGGATAGAGAAAGAGAGAGAGCGGGAGAGAGAGAGAGAGAGAGAGAGAGGGAAAGAAAGACACCCCTGGATATCTCCTGGACATCTCGACCGAGCGGCCGGCCAAACGGCGAACACACGAACGAGCACTATACCGTTCTGACGCCCGCTGCTCAGCAAAGTACCCAACCATTAACCGAAAAGAACGTAAGAAGTAACTTACCAGTCATAGCTTCTACTCTAATATCCTACCAGAGTAAGAGAAAAAGAAAAGGAAAAAAGGAGAGAGAGAGAGAGAAAAAAGGAGAGAAATAGGGAGATGCACGTACTGGCACCGTACTTCCTCCTACGTGTTTGTCCTCACATGGAAACTAAATATAGAACTGACCGAGAAGCTGGTTGGATGTATTTCTCTTTCTAGCGAGAAAGAAATATACGCGTTTTCACCTTGAAGACAGTTCGACCTACCGTATGTTATTGATTTTTAAATAAGACTTTGGAAGTGTGTTTATACCTATGTATATAACTACGTGTGTGTTCAACGTTCTTGAATAATGTATCTTATTATATAATTCAGTTACGAGCGATTTCAAATGAATACAATTTAAATCTTATTAAGCTTTTTAATTAACGATTTAATCTATGAAAGATCTTATATCTTTTTTTCTTTGTTTCTTCTTTTTTTTTCTTTCGTTTCTTTTGTAAAAACATTGCAGTAGTTTTCTGGATTAGAAAATATCTTTCCTAGCAACTTGGAAGGATCCTTATCGCACGAATCCCATTTATCTATCTATATCTATCTATCTCTTTTTCCATCGAACGATCTTCTCGGCCGAAATTTCTTTCGTACGCGAAGAAATGCCGAGGTCGGTCGTGCCGATCGAATAGAAGACTTTTTTCTTTTCGACTCTCGCTAGGAAGGAGAGTAAAGGAGATGGTGATACGACGAGGAAATGGCGACGACGAGTACGCGATGGGGGTAGAGGGCTGGGGTGGGTGGTCTGACTTCTTTTGATGCCAAATTTTAGATTTATCCCTTCGTGAAAGGGGGTCAGATTTTGCTCCGTTGGAGTCAAGGCAGTCGGCCAAGTCGTACGGCTAACCCATGCGGTTCTCCACGTGTAATCCACGAGACGTCGTTGCTCTGTAGGACGCGGAAGAGGCTACAGATAGGAATCCTAGAAAGAAGAGGAGTCGAAGAGAGAAGGACGAAGTTGGAGAAGAAAGGAGATTTCGATTCGTCCCTCGCGCCTTCTCTTTCTTTCTTTCTTGCTTTCTTGCTTTTTCCACTATGTCCTTTTCTCCGATATATCCTTGCGATGTCGTCGTCGTCGTCGTAGTCGTCGTCGTCGTCGGTGTCGTCGTCGTCGTCGTCGTCGTCGTTTCCCCTTGGGAGCCGTAGTTGTAGGTATCCTCAAATATTTCGAACTCTTTGTTCGCGACAATGTCCCTTTTCTTTCTTTTCTTTTCCTTCCTTCCTTCCTTCCTTCCTCTATTTCGTTTTTCTTCTCCTTCTTCTTATCTTACTCTTTTTCATTCTTCCTCTCTCTCTCTCTCTCTCTCTCGCTCTCTCTCTATCTATCTATTTATCTTTCTCTCTCTTTCACTTTATAACGAGAAAGGAGAAGTAGACCAAGTGGAAACGTATGTAACTGCTTGATATTTCAGTGCTCGTATTTTACGATGAGTCTCATGGAAAAATGAAGTCTAAGTATCGACCGAGGACTCCTTTTCAACTAAAACAATATCGTTTCATTTCTAGATCCCCTACTTTCTCTTTTCTCTCTTTTCTCTTGCTCGGAAAGGCCACTCTTTTCACTAGGTACCTTCCTGCTTTGAAACACCAAATTGGTCTACGACCGATAGCCGTTTCTTCGGGTCCTCTGGGTCCCGACCCCATACTATGCATCCCTTTTCTCTCTCTCTCTCTTCTCTTCCCCTCCTTCTCATTCTTTTCATTTCTCTTCCTTTCTCTTTCACAACCTGCTATCCCATACGACTATGCGGCGAGCAACGGGTCGAGCTGCCTGGACTGTCGGCGCCATACTATCCACCTTCGTCTCCATCAAGTTTAACTTGGCGCAGCGAATTTCCAAGTACCGTTTTACGAGCTTCCGTTGCCACTGGGAATAGAGGGATCGGTCGTTACGCCGCTCGGTAAATGTTGTTCTCAAAGTGACTACCTTACCCTCTACCTCCCCCTCTACCTTCCCCAATTCACCCTATCCGCAGCCCTTCTATTTCGATACGAGCCGTTTTCGCGACCCTTCTCTTATCACCTACAGAATCTTTGCTCCGTTCCGCGAATCATGGGAAATCATTAATTTGTCAATTAAATTCATATGCAATTCGTTCAATTAATAATATATTCATTGTATTTAATATACGGACACATTTATCACATTATATAATGCATCGGTGAATCTGAGAGGAAAAGAAAAAGGAGGAATGATAGTTCGTTACATGAACCTATATAATTTCTCAGACATTTTTAAGACAAGAGTAAGATAGGTCAGTTCTATCTTTTGTAAAAGACTAAGTACGAACGATTGGATCTTTCAAAGTCGATATCTTCCGAATGAAATATTCGAAAGATTCGTAGTAGAGATGCGTCACGTTCATATATATTACAAATCGAGCTATAAATTTTAGTGCTACCTCATAGCGGTTTCAATCCGTTCCTCGAGATAAAACATTTCCGATGATACTTTTTGATGACTTTTAATCTTACGCAGAGCACAGTTATGACGGGGTCTTTAAAGGCTATTAAAGAAAAAAAGAATAAAATAAAAAGGAAGAAGAAGAAGAAGGTAAATGTAATTTAGCGAAAGATCATGAAAGGAATTAGTATACGTTAAAGCTGAAAAATGAGTTGAAACATAGCAACAAGGGACTAAGGAATATTTATTGGTCAGAGAATATTTAATCCCAAAATATTTATTTTCCTGGCTATACAAAATTTCGCATCGTTACTCGTATAAAACAATGATAATAATAATAATAATAATAATAATAATAATATTAATAATATCAATAATAATAAGCGATAAATACCTCTAACGAGTCTGCCGTAATTAAAAGAAAAACAATTATATTTATCATGTTAATGAGTTTGATTTGAATCGAGGAAGGAATACCGATTGTCCAAATCAATGTCGAACGTGTACGAATGCGATAATTACGTTATGTTAACATTAGAAATTAATCGTTAATTGAAAGGCTCAACCTTCAGTTAAGTAGTAATAAGATTGTCCTTGTCTCGTGCGAATTAACGGTCTATAGTCTGGCCCGTAGCGTTTCTTGTCGGTGGTTCATGGCATTCAAAAGGTATTAAAACAGATAATGAGATCGTAATTATTATTATCTTCAATCTTTGAAAGCAGCTTTCATTTTCAGGTGTTAAAATGTGTTGGACATGAATATTCGATAAAAGAGATTAAAGACTATTTTTGGCTCCTTCTTTCTCTCTTTCTTCCTCTAGCCCATCCCACTCTCTTTCCTCCCGGCATTCGCTCACCAAACCTGTACTTGCAGAGTTACGAGCTGTACTAATTAAGATAACGGAATTAAGAAGGACGTGGAGGAGTGGTGGTGTAGAAGGAGAGAGGGGCGGCGGCGGGGGAGTGGGTAGAGTGGCACGATTTCTCCGGCTCAACGAACTCGCGAATTAATTCGAGTTCGAAGTTGTTTGTTCGGTGAATAAGTGGTCAGAGAAATGGTGTAACGAGCGAGACGAGTTATCGAAGTAAAAGCTGAAGAGGAAGACTGGGAAGTGAAAGACAAAATAAAAGAAGTTGAAGAAATTGAAGAAACTGAAGACGACGAAGTATAAAAAGTAAATGTAAAAAAAGAAAAAAAGGAGAAGATATAGAAGAAGAAAAATAAGAAGAAGAAGAAGAAGAAGACAGAGAAAAAGATAAGCGGTAGAAGCTCGGGTCAGTTTTGCGAGCGTACGTATAGAAGAATCGATGACGTACCTATACTACTAGTTCTTACGAGAAAATGGGGGCGTATACGAAGGGAAGTTGTAAGGAGAACGAGGGAACAAAAAACGTAGGATATAGCATCCATGCCTCGCGTCCCGAAGACGTTCGACGATCGAATTTACTGCTTGGCTGGCCAATGGCCACCGTTGAACCAACCGCCCGGCAACGTGCTACGTACCACCCACGACTTATCTTTTCTGCTTGCATACTTCGTCAAGCTTTAATATATTATACCTGTACACTGTTTTATAACAATAATATTTCCCTTCGATTTCATACCATTTACTTTTTATTCTTTCTTTATTTCTTCCTTCTGGCCTTTCTCGCCATAATCCGAAGTAATCGTGATACTAAAAGTTCTCTATCTCTATACCTACCTTTATAAAAGTAACACACGCAAGTTCGAGGGATAAAATACACACAACACGACAATCGATACATCGATCGTTAGTTGAAACATACGCGTTATCATATCGACTTGAAAATATAGAGATTCCCTCTTTCTTTTGATTTTGTTTCCTTGAGAGCTTTAGGATTTCGAAGTAGACGAGACAGACAATGAAACAAATGGGTCCAGAGAAAGCCATAGAAAAGGATGGAAAGTTGCGAATGGTTGAATGAAGTGGTCTCGAATCTTCGTTGGCAGAAGGTCGTTAGAAGAGAGTGGGGACTTGGAAAGAACGAGCGAGCGAGTTAGGAGGAGGAGGAGGAGGAGAAGGAGGAGAAGGAGGAGGAGGATATGACGCCGGAGAGGTAGAGGTTTCGTGGAAGGATGGGTGAATATAGAAAGAGGGTTAGTAACCACCCCTGTGAGGTGGTTACTACGTGGCATTGAGCGGCCCTGCAATGGTCGTGGCGCGGCCTGGTGCGCCAACTAAAATTGAATCTGTGGACGAAACTTTGGTAACCTCGTCAGGAAACCGAAGCTAAAGCCATCCATCGTTCGCGCCTTCGTTTTTCTTTTTTTTTTTTTCTTCTATTTCTATTTCACTTTTTTATTATTTTTCCGCTTCTTATATTTCTTCTCATCTTTATTCTCTTTCCATTTGACCGTAATTGAGGAAAAAAGTATATTTTGTTGGTATACGGCTCTCTTCGATTTTCTCAATAAAAAATATGAGATAAATTATTTTGAATATATATTATTATTAGAATTATGTATTTTTATGTATATATTATAATATATATATATAATACTTCTCGTTCGTCAAACAAAATGTTGTATATGTATACGCGTATCTCGCATTTCAAAAGAACGATGTTAAAGCGTGACAATAATGTTTTACAATGTCGAGAGAAAATAAAATGAAATAACGGACGTACTCTGTTTGTGAATTTGAATTTGATCTATCAAAAAACGAGAATCCGATAAAAGCTCGAAATATTATTCCCTCTTTCGATACTCCACAACAGCCCTTCTTTAATGCGTCGCTGTTCTACGTTCTCGTTTAATGCGTTGCTGCTTGTATTCCGACATTAACGGAGAAAAAGGAGACAACGGCATTAAGGAGTAACAACGAAAAATGTTAACGCCAGAGGGCCGATCTCTTTCCTCCCGTTTTTCCCCCCCGTTTCTCTCTCCATGTTGTTCCTCCTCCTCCTCCTCCTCCTCCTATCTCATAAGTTTGCATACGCTGACGCTAGTGCTGGTAGACGACGTTAAAAAGGCTAGAGTTCCCTCTCTCGATTCAATTTGCGGATTACGATGTTCTCGAATTGCGTTTAAACGAATTTCGTCCACTAATGGCGGCCTCCTTGCTATTACAGTATATCGAGGAGACAAACAACTTTACGAGCACTTACCCTATAGCTGCGTCAGATCTATATATTAGAGGGTCCATAGACGAGAACGAAGAGAGGTGGTAACGGGGGAAGACGGGAGTCTGCATTCGCTACGAGAGGGTTCGGAAAAATCAATTGGACTCTTGTATGGGTGAGTATGTATACGCATATGTGAAAAAGAGAGATAGAGATAGAGGGAGAGAGAGAGAGAGAGGGAGAAAGAAAAAGAGAGAGAAAATCTGTTACAAGTTGAAAAAAGAAAAAGTCGAGTATCTTAAGATTGCTGTCTCTCACATTCAATTCGTTACACTCGTTTAACTTTGTCCATTCGAGGTATGCGGAAGAAACTTTGCTTGCCTTTCGTCCAAAGATCAAAGAATCGATCGAACGTGTCGATTTTTCGTGATTTTTCCAATCTCTCCGGTAATTTATCTAAGAATTTACGATTCAGCCCGAAATCCTAATAATAATAATTTATATCGAAAAATCTCTTCTCCCTATTTAAACGTAATCATAACTTGCGTTTATTTTTTTTATTTTTGTCTTGTTTTTTTTTTTGTGATACTTCGTATTTATTGACCTAGATTATTTAAGTATTCTAGACCAATGGCATTTTATGCGAAAATTGACTTTTTACTTGCCTCCACTTGCCTCCTCGTATTCGTCGATGGGACAATTTTCTTGCGCACTGGCTAAGAGACACTCGAGAGACGATATCCCAACCGGGGTAGCACACTCCTCTTAATTCAGAGATAACGTTTCCTCGGGAAAATGTCATTTATCTTTCTCTCTTTCTTTCTTTCTCTAACTCTCCCTCTATCTTTTTCTCTCTCTCTCTCTTTCCGTACATACCTTCTTTTTCTCGAAACAACGCTGGGATAGCTACGAGAATGAGAGCGAAACGACAAGGGCAACGACAACGACAACGACAACGATGGATGAACGATAAAGATATTGCCTGTGCCTATACTTTTACCAAGCGATTGAGGAAAAAGAAATAAGAAAGAGAAAATAGAGAGGAAAGAGATAGTTCGATCTTGTAAGGCGCGAGAGTGCTTTTATCCGTAAGCAATTAGTCGAATTGATCCCAGGGTAGATAGCAGTAATCGTGAGGGTAGATGGTGGTGGTAAGGAGTACTAGTAAGGGTAGGGGAGAGAGAGTTAGGGCAAATGCCGTGACGGCCGGCGGTGGTCTTCGATAAATTCCATGCATCCACTCTCGCCCACGTAGGCTAACGTGCATACCACGCAGGTAGTATACGTGGCAAAGTGGCACGGTGCCGGGACTTGCGCCCTTGTTACGCTCTCACGACACGTAGTACCTGCGATGTAACGGTAACTATAGTTAGTACGTGCTAAGTGTGCGCGGCCAGGGATCGCCCTATTGGCAGTGGCTCTCTCTTTATCTTTATCTTTATCTGTCTATCTATCTATTTCTATCTTTCTTACTTAGTCATTCTCTACGTATTGCTCTGTCTTATGGATCGCACATATGTACGTAGATAAACGCGACATTAACATAGGTTATATATATATGGTAGTCTTATTGTTAGTCAAGGGGGTTGGAATAATGGCAGCGCCTTACGTTACTACACCATCTGTTGTATTGTCCTATCTCACTCAGTTTCTGACTTTTCTTTACGAGCTACTAAACATTACTAGGGGTCTCTTACTATGGAAGGCTTACCGATGGATATATGTAAGTACTTATAATCGAGAGCTCAATGGAATCCACTTATTTCGGCTCTGACGGCACGATATACGATTCAAGCTATATACGATACTTTCTATTCTTGTATCTTTCTTTTGAGTCAAGTTTTCTATCATCGTTCGATTCGAAGAAAAGAAAACGAAAGAGAGGAACGGATAGAAATGGTGGGAAAAGGTTTCTTTTTTTTTCTCTTTTCCCTTTTTTGACGGTGCGAGAAAGTAGCGACGAGAGTGGCGCTTAGCGCGACTAAAAATCACCCTGGATCTCTGCCAACCTTGTTTCTACCATTAACGATGTCTTTTCCTCGTGTCTATGATTATAACTTTTTTTTTTTTTCCCTTCAACTTCTTCAATCTCTGAGGCACCGCCTTTCCGTTTCTTATTTTATTCTCCTTCTTCTTCTTCTTCTCCTTCTATTTCCTTTTCTTTTCTTTTCTTTTCATTTCTTTTCATTTCTTTTCATTTCTTCTTGATCCACGTCCTTGTTCTTTCCTCTTCGAGTTCTCGAGATCGACGCCAAGGTTCACTTTTACGTGTAAGAAGATGTAGTCGAGACCGTAGAATTCTCACTTCTTTTTCCGTTTTTTCGTTTATTTCCTTTTCCTATCTCACTCACGTTTTTCGAGGATAGACCCGGAGAATAGAAAGGCGATCCTTTTCGACGAGACTTTTTAATTCGTAATTTAGCACGAAGCAAGAAGTGCCATTACGCGCTAATCGACGGTGAGAGCCAGCGTGCACGCAGAATAATTAATTTCTTCGACTGCGACGTCAATATTTCCCGTATGAATCTTAGAAAGAGAAGGAAGAAGATAGCAAAAGAGAGAGAAAGAAAGGGAAAGAGAAAGAGAGAAATTCGAATGGACCACGTCTATTCGAATTTCTATGCGGGTCACATACAGATCAGCCGGCCTTGCTACGTTTCTACACCCTCCTCACCGACCCTATCTCTTTCTTTCTCTTTTTCTCTTTACATTCTTTTTTCCTTCTTCCTCGCCGTTCCAGTCTCTTGCACCCTACAAGAAGTTAGCACTTCTTTTATGGTCGCTGAAATTGGAACACAGAATTGCGGTAGTTTCGCGGGTAAAAGTATCGGAATAGTATGTATGAAATAAAAAGGAATAAAAATCGCTAAAGTCGACGATTTTTGGTGCGACACTCGCGGAGGAAAAAGAGTTCGAACGTATTCGGAGCGATGAGGACATTTACGAGAGGTGGAATTTATCCTCGAATAAAACCGTCCTCTTCCTCATCCTCTTCGTATTGTCGTTGTCCCTTTCTCCCTCCCTCCCTCCTTTTCCCTTCCTCACTCTCTCTCTTTCTCTCTCTCTGTCTCTTTCTCTCCCTTTTATCCTCCTTCTCCGTTTTCCTCTTTTCCTCTCGACGTCAGACCTCCGCAATTGTTCCGAGTTCGATGTAAACTTCGATCGTATCGTTTCCCGGATAAAGGATCGTATCGTGTAGCTTTTAACGACTTTATCAATTATTTCCTTTTACGGACGATCGTCCCGCGTTCGCTTGCGCGTGCGCGGAAGCATTAAATCTCATTAACGTGATCCGCCGTTGAGAGGAAAACGCGTTGACAAAGAAGAGAGCTCTCTGAGCTTCAAAATAACGACTAGCACGATACTTCACGTAAAATCATTTACTTACTAATCAGATAAAATAATGTTCGGAAGAAAGTATCAATACATAAACGAATACGATCCAAGTATTAGCGAAATAATTACTAGAGAAGATGAAAGAGAACGAAAAATAGAGAAATACTTTAAGAGGAGTACGATTAATCTTCAAAAAGAGAAAATCCAAAATATCGAATAAAGAATAGGAGGGGGGAAAAGATTCCATAAATTTTGTAATAAACATCAAACGAATTAGATAATAATAAGATTATTGAATTATTAGTAAAAGCGAGAAATTACAAAATATGGGCACCTGATTTGTTGGCCGCCGTAGTCGTGTGAGTGAGAGTGGCTGCGGCTGTCAACTTAGGCGGTTCTATCTTCTGCGGCACGCTGTGCGCTGGTATCGGCCCTGGGTTCGTCATGGTCGTCATCGTGGTGGGCATCATCAAGGTCGACATGGTCAGCATCTTCGTGATCGGTGCGTCGCGCCTCTCGTCGCGACGATCCTCGACGATCGAGCGTCACGTGACACCGACACAGAGATGCTTCTTCGATCTTGGGAGATCGGTAAACGAAGAAGCAAATCTCCGAAAGAATTATTTCTTCTTATATTCTTCGACAACGCTGAGACTTATTTGTCTCTTAGATTTTTCTGATTTTCTCTCTATTTTTATCTCGATGAGAAAATAATGTCGCTTTTTTTTTATAATAGACACATTACACAACTCCCCCGGTGGTTATTTTACGCTTGTTTTCCCGTTTTCTTGGGCCAGACGACGCGTTGTTTTATGGCGTTTCGTGATAGATACGCGATAAACGATCATTCATCACTGCATATTATACCCCCCTTCTTCCGCGCCACCGTTCGTTTTATCGCGACTCTAAGGGAATCGCGATGATCGAACAACTTCCTCGCGACATTACTTTGCTTCTTCTCTTCGTAACACTGCTGTTGTTCTTCTTCTTGATTTCACCAGCTTTTGACATTTGCGTTTGGCGACGACGCCGCGCCGGCTGTCCTTGTGATTTCTTCCTCTTTTAGAAGAGATGTCGTCTTTTTCTAAATGTCCCCGCTTTGAATCACTCGAATAAACACGAAGAAAAATGTTACGCATCAAAAGTTTATTTCTCTGTCTTACTCTCTTTCTTTCTATTTCATTCGTTCTTTAGTCGATTTTTTCGTTTGCACGTGATCTAGAATTTAAGATAGTAACATAATGAGAAACATTTTTCTTCCGAACGAGAAACACAACTTCTCAACTTTCTTCTCTTATTTTTGTATATTTTGTTCCTTGTGTCACTCTTCTCATTCGCTAAACGTCAAGGTTTATGTTAGCGCACGCGGTTTCTTACGCGCCTCGAAGGCGCGCGCGTGTCACCAAAATTATTCTCACGATTATATCCAAAAAAAGACACTTCTTTTCCTTTTTCTTCTTTTCCTTTAATCTCTTCCTTTATTATTTTTTCTTTCATTCGCACCTTTTTTTCTCGTATGATGGAGAGAGAGAGAGAGAAAGAAAGAGAGATACACTGAATAAAGTAAACGTAACACCAGTACGAAATCTTGACGATACTAATAAAGCAAAATACTCCCCCGCACACTTTTTGTTCAAGTTACGCGTGTTGGTTGTAAGATAAAAAGAGATAAAGAGAAAAAAAAATGAAGGAGGAAAGAGAAAACAACAACTGTTAACAAATACGAAGATCAAAGAGGGTTAAAGAAGTAACGTATAATAAAACGTAGTTGCGGCAAATAATGTTGTTGTGGTTTAATATGTTTGCACGTAGAAAGAAAGAACAACGGCGGATTTCTCGCGAGACGAGGATTAGGAAAACGATGCTTGACGAACTACGTGGAGGACGATAGAGAGAGAGCGAGCGAGGACGAGGAGGACACAACGACGACGACGGCGGCGGCGTTCTCAACGCTCTCCACGCTGCGCGTTACGTCACGTCCGGCCGAGCGTAGAGTCGGAACTCGTCTGGCGGGGAGAGCGCGAAGGGACGCCTGCCTTTGCCTGCTTGCCAGCCTGCTAGCCCTGGACGCCCGCCGTCGCGACGCCCAGAGGCGCCGGCGTTCCCGAGCGTCCGCGGAATCGCACGAGCTAAGACGCGAACCGCCAGTCGCTCGCCCACCGTCGTCGTGGCACCTACGCTCCCCCTCCCTTTCTCTCTCTCTCTCACCCTCTAGTATATGCACTATTGTATTTAATTTAGTATACTATCCTATTTTTTTTCTTTCCTTTTTTTTTTACACTTTTATAACATTTCCATACTCCTACGTTTTAAATTTATCTTCGTCGTTTTTTCTATCTTTCCTTTTTTTATCTTCTTTTCTCGATACGTTAGGGTGAACCAAAAGTTCGTGCGTTTATCGTGTTGTTTGTTTCTTTTTTATTTTTTTCCTGCACAATC
The DNA here is from genome assembly GCF_010416935.1 of Polistes fuscatus. Taxonomy (NCBI): domain Eukaryota; kingdom Metazoa; phylum Arthropoda; class Insecta; order Hymenoptera; family Vespidae; genus Polistes; species Polistes fuscatus. The sequence goes on from NW_025113096.1 coordinate 2,154,183, forward strand.
TTTCGTAAAATTTACTTTGGAAATATTCATCAAAAACGCCACGAACTTTTTGGGTTCACCCTAATGTAACTGTTATTGATTTTTTTTTGAAGATTTCCGACACACAAAATATTTCTACGATCACGTTATCGCGCGAAATTTTTCTCTTTATTTCTAAACCCTTGTCGTAAAAAATCCCATCGCCTTTTATTCATTTTCTTTCTTTTTTTTTTTTTCTTTTTTTTAAAACATCGATTACGCTTCGACGATCCCCTTACTATTGAAAAGAAAAAAGGTGGAAAGGGTCAGCGGTTTGACCGCCCACATCGCCTACGATTACTTCTATTCGAACACGTGTCGTATGAAAAATGGAAGCAATATCTGAACGATACAACACGCCATGCGCGATAGGTTACGCGAATTTAGCCTTTACACTCTCCTAAGCCTTTCTCACCTTTACAAGATCACCTTGTTGTTTTTCTTTTCTTTCTTTTTTTTTTCGAAAAATTTGTCTTTTCGTCTATCGTACGTTTAAGTACGAGATGATTTTTGATATTTTTGATTAATCATTTCTCTTCATGCTTGCCGATCATGATTTAGATGGCATTGAAAAATAATCGTTTTAAGCAAGTAATGCTTTCATTTGCGCTACGTTGAACCTAAGAAAAAGACACTAGGCGAACATTGTACGAATCCGAGCATTAAACCTCGTTACAAGCGCTTGTTGAGTAGGTCGATTATTTACGGGTCTGCATACTTTGACGCGGCGAATGACAAAGAGCCTCTTATTTTATGCCCGCTGCGCGGTTAATAAGGGGTCATTTATCTTGTATTTTTATAACCTCACGGATTTATTTCCACAACTGGCCTGGCTTAAACAGCCGGCACACCACGACTGTTTGACTTTTGTCAAGTTTATTTAAAAGAAAAGTACGGTCATTATTATAATAGCTCCTTGTTGATGAGACAATGCTCCTTGATTTAACGTTGTATTAAAAATTTTTCTTCGAGAGAACAAACAAAAAGGTTAAAAAGAAAAATAATAAGTAGCGATATTTGTTTTATATAAATGACCAATCGAATTTTCCTCTCTACGCAATTACTTCTTGTTTATTTTATAATTTTGAAAACGCTTATTACACTGACGTGAGCTACGCGTCACTGTTGGAACGCGTGCATCCAAACCTAAAGCAGTTCGCGGTCTTACTTTGTAAATCGATCGTGCTTGGTCTATAGCTTGTTCGAAGAATGACACATTTTATTTTTATAACGCTGAAGAGTGAACCAACCAGAGAGAAAGAGAAAGAGAGATAAAATGAATACATAATAAAAAATAAAAAAAGCCTGACAACGTTAATAATAAAACAGTAGTTACGTTTATATCGGACGCGGTTTTCCTATCCGCATGGCGATCTATTATGGTAACTAAAAGCTTTGGAAAAAAATTCTATCCCTCCGTGGAGAATAATGACGAAGAAGGAGTGGAAATGTTCTTTCTCTTCTATCGTTATCACTCTCTCTCTTTCTCTCTCTTTCTCTTTCTTTTTCTTTTTCTCTTTCTATACAAGAGAAATAGGATATGCCTGTCGAATGTAATGTTGTAGCAAAGAAAGGAGCAGAAGGAGATCGTACTCTTGTCGAATACCGATCGTTTCTTATGTCGAAAATGGTTTTCACCGAAAGAAGTTTATCGATTTTTACAGTTAGCTTGTTCTGTTTTATATCGTATGATTGCTTTTGTTGCACACGCCCGAAGTCGTTGCTTTAATCAACACGATATACTCGTGGAATTTAATTATATTATCGTGGGTTACCGTCCCGAATGTTGTCGTCTGTTGAAACGCAGGTATACAACGTGGTTTGCTGACCACATTCCTGTAAAATGTTATACGAAGGACTGAGAGAAAGAGGAGAAGAGGAACCAGGTAAATAAATAGAGCGAGTGAGATAAGCTCGGTGACTCTAAATTGATAGAAATTAAATGTTGAAGTGCAAGCGTACCTGAGAATTAATCGCACATAAATGCGTTGGATGTATTTCCGCGGGTTTCGAGAGATATGCGTTGCAAACGATCGACTAGACCAGATACTTGCATAAGAATGCAGACTGCATAAATTTTCTCGATGCATCTACCGGTTTGTGTTTTACGTCCGATTTTGTTCTCTCGAATAGTACCAAAACTATGTATGCATACATTGTGAAAGAGAAAGAGAAAGAGAGAGAAAGAGATAGAAATGAAAATACGAAATATTTTCCCTATTACTTCTATCGAATTTTAACCGAACGTTATTCGATGCAAATTACAATCGAACGAAGCCTCGAAAGTCTTTCATTTCGAGTCGATCGTTAAATCAAACGACTTGTTCGACGTTCTCCAATATCGTTTCAAATTAAAACACGAAAAATCGAAATAAAGAGGGGTAGATGGTGGAAAGGAATTTGGAAAGAATGTAACGGGTTAGCAATAATTATCATTTCCCTGATGTGTATTTACTAAGCGGTGGGGGGGGGGAAAGTTAATAGAGCGGGAATAGGCGCATCATTGAGTCCATTTAGAAAAGTTTTTTCTATGCTTCGCCTTAGTGACTTAGGTATTCCCAGAGGAGCATTTTTCTTGGAATCGTATGTACATACGTATGTACGTACATATATGCATAGATGCATAAACGAACGGGTGAAACGAGTCGCAGCGATTGGAGCCGAAGTAGTACGAAGAGATCCGCCTTTCGAAGTAGAACGCGCCCTGGTCTGACCTGACGCAGACCGTATCTACTGATCCATTAAGTGGCGCCCCTCGCTGGTGGTAGATCGAACTAGAGTGATTGCGATGCTACCCCTTTGACCGAATAACGAAAGGATTCCTTCTCTCTTTTCGGTAACATTGATGCACGGCCAGGAGAGGAACTTGACAAGGAACTTACGCTACTTTTATTTTTCTTTAGTTAGGCCGAGAGAACCGCAGTGACCTATTAGCACGAGCCACTACCAATGATGTATTCTACCTTTTTATCGAACGTTTCTTGATTGAACGAACCCGAGAAGCATACTGATCGTACGTCGAGTTTGATTAGTATTCGATGAAGATAACTACGAATCGGACTTTTCTTTCTTTTCCATCTTTGACTATTTTTCTTCTTAGAGATTTCTATTTTAAGGCTTGCGCGATGTATCTCAATTGAAAGAAAATCGGAACTTTTTTACTTCATTCGAATATTTTAATTATGGATAGTAATGATTACGATATATGAAATAAAAGAGAAATACTTTTTTATCTTTTACCTTTGGTCGCTATTGTATTTATAAAAAAGAAACGAAAGATACTTTTTTCGTACAGTTAATAATTTTTCATGACAGGTAAAACAATAAAAATAAAAATAAATAAAAACAAAATAGGCTTTGTACGATAGTTGAAAAAAGTATATCTCACGTATGGATCATTAAAAAATGAAATAAAATCGCCACGTCATTGTTAATATTTTATTGTGTTCGATTATTTTTTAACGAAAGAATATCTTCAAATATTTAATATCGTAAGAAAAATGTATTAGCGTTTTTTCCTTTAATCCTCTTTCCTCTCGTTTCTTTATTTAATTGAATGAGGATGATAGAGGAGAGATTAGGGTCGAATTCAAAGATATAGGGAGTGCAAACATCGAGGCTATTTCTGATTTCGATATCGGGAGAATGCAAGTAGCATCAAGAAATGTCTTAGTGTCTTACGAACGCGCTTTGGCTCGTGTTCAAGCACATAAATAATTCCGTTTGTGAGGGTGGATATAGAAGCGAGTCGTCGGCTAGAAGGCAGCAGTCAGGACAAACTGACATGGGGAACGTGTATATAGTGACGCGTACTCGACCACGGGGAATCTATGAACCATTGGCATAGAATAGCCAAGGAGACCGATCCACCTGTCTCGAGAGATCTATTGCTTCGATTTAGAAATTCTATCTCCGATATTTTTGGACTTTTTCTATAAATAAATCCAAACGTCAATATATATTCTGCATATGTCGATAATTAATCTATGTAGATGACTTTTTTTCTCATAGTGACATATTACTGAATGCATGGTCATTAAATCGTAAACAGTAAGCTAAATCTATATAAAAATAAACGAGACTCCCGATCAGGTCGATTAATCATGCATTCTCGCGGTACAATAAACTACGGTTCAAGGTGTAGAATCTTTAAAAGAGGTAAACTTAGTAAAAAAAAAGATTTCGTTACAGATGAGAGATCTTTTCGATGATCATGAGAAAAATGTTTTATCAATTTCCTTTGGTATGATCGATCGATCTCAGGCGTTGTTAGGAGTTTAATTATCTCGATAATCCAATTAAACAGAAGATAAAGCGATCATCGCAGGTAATACGCATATCTTTTTCTTTTTTGTTTTTGTTTGTTTTGTAGACTACTTTTTTTTTCACTCTCTCTTTTGTTAATTTTCGTTAAAGTATGATTCAATGGGAGAGTACGGTATATTATATTTTGTTTTTGTTTCCGAGGTTGTTCGTGCCGTCTTTATTATATTATTAGAAAATATCGGTAGCTAACGAAACATCGAAATAAGTTATTTTCTTTTGTATCGGACAAGCTTCCTCGTTATCCTCTTCATCTATGTGGCATTCATCGTTAGATGTTCGTTCTACCGCAGGCGAAAAGTCTGAAGAGATATAAAGAGAACATTTTTCAAGCTCTCTTTCTTTTCTTTTTTATTTGCGTTCACGTGCTTTTTTCCATTAGAAAAACATTGTGAATTGTATAAATGAATTATAGAAAAAGAGAGAGAGAGAGAGAGAGAGAGAGATTGACATTTCGCGAAGGAAAAAAACGATTACTAGTCAAAGTTCTTGCTTGTTACAAGATGTATCATTAGGACCGACACGATTCATCATTATTCTACTTTTGTAGTTGAAACGAATGAAAAAGTTATACGGTTGTTTTGTAATATATAATACATATTTCTTTTTCGAAAGAATTTTTTCCATATGACCTTTTTAACATCATTATATCATGATTATACGTTAATAAAAAAACTGTATAAAGAAATTGAAAAGACCAGGAAGGAGACAAAATAGAGGGAATAAGAAAAAATAAATATCGTCGAATCCCATCGAATAGCCTCGCTGATTTTTATTTTCTGCATATTAGTTTGAATCTCATCGTAAATTGGTTCTTTCGCAACGCCCGGAGATGAAGGTTGCTAGAGAGGCTACCATAGAAAAGATCTCCGACGGGCAAAAGGTAAAGAAAGGGAGAGAGGGAGAGAGAGAGAGGGAAAGAGAGAGAGAGAGAGAGAGAAAGTACGAGCGAGTTTAACACCGATGGAAGATGGAAGGACAAAGGATGAGCCTCAGGCGATTCACTCGACATTGCTATGCTGCGGTAATTGCAGCTAATTAAGAGGTTGAACTCTCTTGTTTCTCTTCCCATCCTTCATCTACGTTTCGATCTTTCTTCTTTCTCTCGCTTCTATTACTCTGTCTCTCTTTCCTTCTGTCTCACCTTATCTTTCTATTCATCTATCCATCTCCTTTTTCTGTCTTCTACCTCTGGTATCTTCTCAAACCGCGCCGCGTCTTTTCTCCAAAAGTTACGACGTAAGCTTTGTCCTTTCTTCATCTCTCTCTCTCTCTCTCTCTTTGTTTTCTCGCCTGAATAACTTTCACCTTGTCTCTTATTCACCCTCGAAGAAGGAAATACGTTTGCGTGTTGCTAAGTTCTAACACCATTATATAATTGTCACAGTATATAAAGCAAGATACTTTCGATATCTATGGCATCTTTAATGGAAAGTCTTATTTCTTTCTTTATCAGGTGATTATTGGAACTAAGAAAACGGAATAATAATAGGAATAAATAGTTTTGTTCTTTTCATATAATATCGATCTATCGTATCTTAAGGAATTTTTGTTTTGTATAGATGATCGTAGAAAGAGAGAATAGTCAAGTTAAGCAAATGACGAGTTAAAGGAAACAATATTCTCCGATTAAACATTATTCCTTACGTTTGATAGATGAATCGATTTTTGAATATAATGTCAAAGAAATGTTAACATAAATGTTTGTTGTTTATATTTTCTATAAATAGTTCTTATTTAGAAAAAAATTTTTATTATTTTTTTTTAAGTCAAAGAGAAACAGAGATCACTGGAAAGGTAAAGACTATGAATTCGAAATAAACGTGAAACTTGACACATAAATCTTCAACAAATAATATTTGTCTATTTCTAGGAATGTGATTCAGAAAATACTTAAAACTACATATTCTAAGATAGAATCCAAAATTATCTTACCATTTGTATTAAGAATTTCAAAAACAGTTACATTTTTCTCTCCTTCTAAATATAAAACGACACTCTTGCAATCGTTCATTTTCGTTCTCGCATATATTTACACTTCAATCTTCCCCCTAATTTATTAAACTTCATTAGAAAATAATTCTTTTTATATTTTCGGCTATTTTTGCTTTAGGTGGGAGATAATGAGTATTCGAGTTAGGTCGAATTCTTAATTATACGATAAATTTGCGTTTTCCGTATAAGAGAATAATGAATCCCAAGGAACATGATACTAATATATACAGGTCGACGATTGACGGTCGAAGACGCGTTAAAACGAGCAACTTGACTTACTTACGTTGGATCCTTCCTTCAGATAGGCAGGATAAGTTCTCGGCTAACGTGCGTGTTACAGAGTTAACGTGCTTCACGCACAGGCACGTTGTACTACGTTCACGTATGACGTACTGTTAGGCTAGCGAGTCAGACAGCAGCTAATCTACGTATATGAAAGCATTTAATACAGAGACGTATACAAAGGCTGACTAGGAATTGGTGCACGCGCGCGTATTAGAACCCTTTCCTCGTAGGTGTCTCTCTCTCTCTCTCTCTCTCATTCTCTCTACCTCTATTTCCCTCTCTCTCTCACGGTCTCTCTAATTCTCTCTCAGTCTATCTCTCTATCTCTACGTTTATATGCGCTCGTATTGGTGTTGGCGAGATAGGAAGCAGTCAATAATTCATGCATTACTCTCGGTTATTATGCTACTGTGGTCTACCGTAGTCCGTGCGGTTGGCAATTCAACTTTACGTTTGCTTTACCGACCATAGTGCGGACCAGCTAGATATCGGCGAATCGCGCAACGGCGCTGATATACTAATTCGTAACCGCGCACCCATCGACGATAGAACTCTATCAACTTATTCATAGGAAGAGCGTATTCTATTCTGGCCTCTTTCCTTTCGATATATATTCAACCTCTACCTTCTTCTTCTCTCTCTCTCTCTCTCTCTCTCCCTTCCTTCGACGTTCTTCACTCCGATTTTCAGTTGGAAATTTCATCGTTTTGTTCAAGAGGAATTTTCGGAATTCCTGTTTAAATGTGTAAAATGTCATACTTCTTAAACGTTTATTCTATTTTCTTTCCTTTCTTCCTTCTTTCTCTTTTTTCTTATTTGTCCTAATCCTATTCGTGAGAAGTGGAAAAATAAAAAAAAGAAAGAAAGAAAAAGAAACAAACATAAAACCATATACCACGTCCACATGGCATCACGGACGAAAACAGACGAAACAGCGACGATCTTCTTTCTATTCCGCGACCACCATACGTGTATGCCGACGAACGAGCCGGTGAAAAATTAAAACATGTCTGGACGCTATTATTTACCTCACGGTGACAGTGAAACGGAATGAAGGTAAACGGAAAGGGAAAAAGAGCACCTTTTACTACGCAAGCGAAGACCGTAACTTTCGCCTGTTTGTCTTACGCTAATTAACTGAACATGAAATATTTTCCGACAACGCCCGGGGACTTTTAGGGAATGGGAAGCAAAGGAAGGAAGGATAGTACGTCGGGATAGCTTCGGGATATACACCAGAGATGTTTCTATTCCGTGTTTTCTTACAGATCGGCTATGCTCTACTCGATGAGCTATGATTTTATTGAACAGGGAGCAAAGTCTCTTTCTCTCTCTCTCTCTCTCTTTCTTTTTCTTTCTTTCTCTCTTTCTCTCGACCGATCGATCGATTGCTAACCTCTCTTTTAATTATCTCTGTGCATTTGTTACGAAGCCCGGTTATGTTTGCACTTAGATGAGCATAAAATAATTGGTAATAATGCAACACAAATATCGTAGGTAGGGTCCTTTTAACCATAAATTATTATGCTAATACATTATGTCCCAAGGCGATCTATATTAATTGACGCGTAAGAGAACACCGGTAACGATAACAGGGCAAAGGATAATAACGTAGAGATAAAAATTAGCCGTCCGTTTCGAAATAGATTAGCATCGATGTAAAAGACCGATTAATACCCACTTTTATATATATGTTTATCCCGATAGGCCTTCTCTATGACTTCGCAAATTGGGACGAGTCCTTCTGGAATCTAATTATGTTCGATTAAGTGTTCTATATTACTCTCGAGTATTATTAATCAGATTCTATTATCTCATTAGTTACAGATATACGATGACGTAATTAGATCGTGTCCTATTCGTCTTTTATGTGAACTACTTTTGCGTTCGTATAAGTAGCTACCAGCTATCGTTCACATTAAAACAATGTAGTAATATTCATTTGAAAAAGTCTTGGAAATTGATCTTACTAAGGTAAACAGAGGGGATAATGATTCGTCTTCCGTTTCACGTTCTACGACGAGTTTCTAACGAAGAGAGAAAAGAAAAACGAGAAAGAAGTGCACAAGAGAAAGAAAAAAATAAGATGGTCGAAGGTAAGAGAAGCAGAAGGCGGGGTAGTACGAAGTACGTACATAATAGAAATTCATTTTCTCTTAAAACGTCGACGAGTTTCTTTCATCATAAATGTTATTAATCGCCAGAGGCCTTTTCACCTTGGCGTTGTTCATCATTTGACCAACTAACAAGTTTTTCTTTTTCTACTCGCCTACATTTTTAGTCTTTGTTCCTCGCTACCACCGTTTTCATTCCCCAAGCTTTCCTCCCTATCTTTATCCATCGTTATTTCTGCTGCCACTTTTTAATGCGAGCGAAGAAAACTACATTTCGCTATCAATTCAGAGTCCTCGGACGAATAGTGCAATTCTCGTGCCAAGTTCATTTGATATTCGTAATAATATATTGCATACATGTACAAGGGTATATAAAAAACGTACGCAATTGTTTTCAGTCAGAGTGAACATTTTCCTCAAAAACTTTTCTCACTTTTCCATCCATCACGTTTTTCTTTTCTATTTTTTCTTCTTTTCTTTTTTTTTTTTTTTTTTTTAATATTCCCTTAGCCAGTTAAGCTCTCTCGCAAATTTCAACGGGTGAGATAACGTCTCACTTTAACGACGATCCCAGACCATCCGAGATGTTTCTTATGCAGGTAACCCTTAACGCGGTAATAACAATCAAGTAGAGTGCAAAGTTTCGTGTAAGTTACTCTGTCTGACGTGTAGTCCGTCTACGTGGTATAGATACTACATAAATTCGTTTGAGAATGTTTGACGTGACTCGCTTTTGCCTCAGAGCGAATCTAAGAAAACGTCGTTCTTTTACCACAATTATCCAACTAGAATATTCTTTTATATACCTTAACAAGATTTTGTCGCGTAATGATAAGCTTAATATCAATGGTAATTCGGAATATTGTTGGAAGAAGAAAGAGGGATATACAGATGATGCTGATGATGATGAAGAAGAAGAAGAAACAAAGACAGGGTGGGTGGAGGAAGAGGGGTGAAAATATTAGCCAGCGATGGTCGAGTAATTCAGAGTGTAGAGAGATCTCTCTCAAGCATTTCTTATTCCAAGTTTGTGCTATGCTCTCTCTCGTATCATAGTGTCCACCAGTAGAAATCGTACTTTCCTACCGTCTCTGGTTTTGCTCACGGATAAAGGAGGGCACAGAGACAAAGCGGAGGAACGAGCAATTTCGAGGTAGCGTTACGCAATTTACTGCCTTTTCTACCCTAAAAAAGGTCCGGCTAAATAAGAGAGAAGCCGGGGTCTTATTAGGAGATGATGGGGAGGGAGGGGTCCACTGACGCTACACCCTGTGCCAAGACCGTCCTCAGAAAACACCGTTCCACCTTAAGTTAACGGAAGAGAGACGCGGAAGGACGCCGCTCGTTGAGGGTAGTTTGTCAACCCTGGGCTTGTTCCTGGCTCCAGCGAACCTAATTATAGTCCTACACTTTTCTTTCATTACCTTTTCTCTCTCCTTTTCTCTTTCTCTCTCTCTCTCCCTCTCTTTTTCTCTTTATCTTACTCTGCCTCACTCTCTTTATCTTTCTTTTCAAGTTTAAGCACAACATTCTCTTTTCCTACCTCGGAATTAGTACAAACGGAGGCCATACGATATCTCGTTTTTTCCTGACGAATGCTTCGTCCTATAATTCAGGTACCTTTACTCTTTATCCGATACATCTAACAGAAAATATTTTCTCACCCGTCTGAAACGGTCATGCACGGTTAAATTATGAAGGAATAAGTGATTTTTTAAATTGTTTCTGTTAAAATCATAAATTATTAATTACAAAAAATATCATACTTAATACATTTAAAGATATATATTTTAAGAACATGTATACAAATTCTTATAAAAACATTATTAATAAATGGATAAGATGCAGTCCTTGTCTCAGACTGCTTTTGAAAAATTGGGCTTTACGGTGATCGTTTATATTCGGATTTGGATTAGCCGAAATAAAAAAAAAACGAAAAGGGTTACTATTACATATTATATACACGAGTTTTTGAACGAAGTATTGTAAAAAATATCGATTTACTAAAAAATGACAAAGGTTCATACTGAACATTTCAATTTCACATTGAAAAACTCACTTGTTTTTGTTGAATTAAAAAAAAAAATATGTATAAAAATATCCTTCGTTCAAGGATTAATTTTTTGTTCGTGTCGAAAATGCTCGTAAAATTTAAAAAAAAATTGATACGAGATATTTTGGCCACCGATCGAAAATATGATTTTGCGATAAACGTGTTATAAGTTCTACACGTAACGGATGCATAGGTCTAGTGGCTAGACCAGAATAATTCCGATGATATTTGTCGTATTGATTTAAAATTTTCGATGAACATTTTCGAAAAGTAATACTATTAGAAATTAAGATTAAACAAAAAATCAATTTTTTCCAAAATTCAAACTGAGCATGGCTCCCCTTGTGTCATTCAATTAGATCAAGATTAATTTCGCATGCATCCATTATCAATTCTTACGAATTCCCGATTAAAGTAGAGAAACGGGAAGGAGTAGATACGTGAATAAAAACTTAAAAATTATTAGCTATTAATAGTCAGATTGTGCAATTAGTTCAGTTTCTGGTCTTGTCGGTGGAATGTTAGGAAACAATCGGTCAAGTATCTTTGTTTACACGAGCTATTTCTTTCCCCAAACAAAATGCATGTTTTGTTACTTTGTGTAAATGTGCATTTAGAGACGTCGAGAGTAGATGAGAAAGAGAGGGACGGAAAGGGACAGGGAGAGAGAGAGAGAGAGAGAGAGGGTGGGGGAGGGAGTACCTATATACACATAAGAGAGAACGTATCTGGCCAGCACGAACGTTTCGGCCCTCTCAGGAGAGTTAGCTTCGATACGGTTCGCTCGTCCGTACGTTCCTCGACGGAGTTTCCCAGGCTCTCGGGTGAATTAGCAGGAGCGTTCGCCGGCTATACTTGAACAGTCGTGTAATCTCGCGTATAGGCTGTCCCTTCCATAAACGTGCATGGGGCATTGTCGGTTGCACACGAATGCCTGGGTACCCAGTGGTTACGGTAATGAAATTGCTACGCTACCCCTCCAGCTGATATTATTCCGTTTCCAACAGGAATACCGGCCGTTGCGTCGGTTGGTTTAGGGACCAGCGAAGTGATATTTCGAGAAGTTTCCTTAAAGCTATTCGCGAGCTCTCTCCATTAAGCACGTATATTCTATACACTCCTCCCTCTTTCTCTCTCTTCTTACTCTCCTACGACTAAATCCGTTCTTTTATTCGACGACTATTATTTTTATTTTTTCCAAAGCTTCTTTCTTGATTTCTTCGAACTATCGTCCTTATCATTATTTGCCGTTTTCCTCAATTAAGAAAGATAAGATCGCAAAGCGATATCATCGAGGAACTAAGGTAGATAATTATCGAACTGCGAACATCTCGATTCTCCACTTGTGCAGTCAATATTTACATCGCAAACGTCGAGCTATGAATAAACGTTCAGGGGTAGTCCGCTTTAGATTACATATACGTTTTTGTTATTTATTTTACTTGCTATCCGGTTATTCCTTCAGTCTTTCCTTCTTCCGCCTTGCCCCCACTATACACCTTCGTACGCCATACATAATATCTCGAGTAATTCGAGCGTACCAAAAACGTAAGGATTAGCTAAAACAAAGACGCCGAGGCGGACTGGCTTTAACATTTAAATTATTCCTTCTCGTCTACCTTCCTAGCTCGTAGCTCGAGCTTGGCCCATTATCAGGGTGAGACACGAGAGATACTCTCGTATTCCGTCTTCATATACCTGCACGATCACGCGTTCACTCACGTACGAGAAAATACACACATTCATACATACAAGAATAAAGTTTTAATTCCGGCATAAGATAGATTTCTAAAAATTGTAAGGATTATAACAATCCTAATATAATAATTACTCGTACTTTTCTACATTCCTTTTTCTTCTTCTAATTTAAACACAAATCGTTGTCAACTAGGTAAGATAAAACTCGGAAGATAAGCTGATCTCATGTACTAAAAAAACTTGCCTCCTCGACGATGTTCTAACCACTACGGAACAATTTGCAAGGCGGTATTCTACATTCTTAAAAAGAATGATAACAGCGCCTTCCTCGTGGTTGAATTTCTTTCATGTATTAAAACTGCATTCTTTTACTCTTAAAACTAGTCGCGATGGCAAAGCCGAGGGAAACGCGGCGCGAAATTGTATGAGCCAGGAAATGTGCCTGGATAGATCTGAGTGTACGAAAAGGAGGATTGTGAAGAGAAAGAGGAGAGGGATAAGGCGAAGACTGAAAGTCGTAGAGACGTGGCTCGAGGTTGCGTGTATTTGCGGGAACGATAGAGTGAGAGAAAGGAATGAGTGGAGTTAGTGAGAGGTGGGAGTAGAGATGGGCTTGAAACCGCAGGGTAGAAGATGGGTAATAATGCTCAAAGACGTTAAGCGGAGAAGCTAAATGAGAGAACGGTCTAAAGACTGGAAAGTTAGTTCCCGGGTAAGAACTAGGAACCGTCGAGTGCCTCATGCCGGTTTCAGAAGCAATCCGCGCTTTCGCCCACGAACGAAACCACTGCAGCAAGAAAGGGAAATAGAGAGAAAGAATGAGAGAGAGAGAGAGAGAGAGAGAGAAGAGAAATTTGTTTTTGTGAGAAACGATAGTTTTCTATCTTTTTAAATATTACTTTTTATTGTTGACGAAAAATCATCGGATGACGTTCCACGAATCAAGAAGAAAGTTAGATGAAGCTTCGGTCGTTCTTCGCTAAATTTATTAGACCGACAAGCACCGAATCAACTTGGGACTACCCTGAAGCACATGCTAATGTGTTTGAAGAGGAACAGTGTTCTCGATTTGATCTTACTATTTGACTTTTCGGTGATTCGTTATATTTCGATAAAAGATTGTTTGTAAAATGGAAATAGTTAAAAAGTAGATATTAGTTTCCATTTAATTTGAAATCAATACTTGATCTATATTTTGATATATATCTATCAAACAAATCTAATTTTTTGTAGGAATAAATGATTTTTAATTGCCAAATTTCTATCATGAGAAAAATTCGTCCTAATGGCGTTAGAGATCTTTCGATGATAGGATTTCCAATGGCCGTTATAAAGATCGTTCAAGCGAGTAAATTGTATTGGAAAGGAAGAAGAGCGTAACGAATGCAAGGAGGTGAGAGCCACTGCTGCTTCCCTCTCTCCCAGTTCAATTACAGTTACGCCCGTTAACGACCACGCCAGAGGGCCGATAATGTCGCGATACGGGTCAGAGGTTAGCCGTGGTTCCTTTATGCTAACGAATGCTTACACACGAAACCCAACACAGACGATCATATATTGGCTGCCAAAGATAGTGGAGAAATTAGCTGAAAACGGCAATCTCCGGTCCTTGTTGGGATGGTTTCTCTTACCAAGAACAATATTCTATATACCTCTTTTTCTTTCTCTCTCTCTCTCTCTCTTCGCTCTATTTGCTCGGACAATTTATAAAGGCAAGATATGTTTATAGAAATACTGGATATCTACTCTACAGTCATAATTCTATAAATTTAACTCGTTATTGTTATTTCTGTTTTGATATCTTTGCCATTAATTACTATTAGAGAATACCCGATAATGTCGTACTTATGTATGCAGATAAATAATTTACATCGGTATTGCATTGTATATCAGTGAAATAGCTTTCGTATTATAGTAATGCGAATTGTAAAAACGATTGAGCAATAAATGCCTTTATAAAGATTCACAAGAGCGACACCTGCTGAGGAAAAAAGCAGTGTGACCGTAAAAACGTAAAGAACAGGAGGAGTATATTGTGCACAAGGGTAAATCCCAAGGTTTCTTAATGGCAAGCCCCGTTCTATATAGGCATCCAATGGAGGGTTATCCCGGGAGGACGCTTTATAATTTATATTAATGGGGTAAATGCATGAGGAAATTCTAAACTTCACCCTTCGTATCGTGTATCGTTCTAAGAATAAGAAGAAAGGTGTTACTGACTTAATGGAAAATACTATTTCCTACGATCTTCGACTTACAAAACTGATAATCCGTCAGAGTCTACTGAAGAGAGGAAGGAACAAGATGAACTCGACGAAGAATACAATTGAAAAGAGACAGGGCCAGACGATACCGAGCGAAGTGTAAAAGAGTCTAACAGAAGAGAATATATAGAAAAGATAAAAGAAAAAGATAGAGAGAGAAAGAGAGAGAGAGAGAGTGAGTAAGAGAGAGAGAGAGAGGAAGAATAGCAGTGGAATTGCGCTATTGTGTCGAGACCCGTAGGCCGACGCTTCGTACGGCTATTACTGCGATAATATCTCGGCCAGTGCAGCACAAAATGCCCAATTAGGTGTGAAAAGGGGTAAAAAAAAAGAGAAGACGAGAAAAGGGAGAAGGAAGCCGAAGTGGTAATACTCTGTGTGGAGAAACGGTGAGGGGAGAGTAAAAAAAATCACTGGATGGAGTAAAAGAATATAAAGAGAAAGAGAACGAAAGAGAGAGAGAGAGAGAGAGAGAAAGAAAGGGTATATTTGAATGGGTAAACGGTAGTGGCTGAGAAAGAAGTGGGAGAAGTTGGTGGTACGCGTGTATGGGGAACATAGTTGTGATGGGAGGGAAGAATAGTACGAAGGGGGTTGAGAGGAAGAGAGTAACGTTGGTATCCCTCCGTTAGAGAGGGTTTTGCGCAATGCGCCCACCGTCGCTGCAGTGGGGTTTACTCCTGATCTCTGCGTACGTTCTTCTCTGTTTGCAGGCCATTGTATGTCACGAGGTGTTACAGCTTGCAACTTTTTATTCACGGCCCTCATACTGTATCCTCTCTCTTTTCCTCGCAAATGCACGTTCGGTTGCATGAATCTCCTCTCTTATATGTGCATATGTATTTTTCTATGTGTATAACTTTCTCTCTCTCTCTCTCTCTCTCCCTATCCTTCTCAATTCTCTCCATTTTGTTTCGTTTTTTTCTCTCCATCTTCTACTTTCTCTCTTTCACTCTTCGAGCAACAACAGTTCTTCGTCCTTGTCCTATCCTTCCAAGCACCAAAAATTCTCGCCTCGTAGTATGCAAATTCACGAGACAGAAATATTCGAATATTCTCGTGTCCAACTGGACATTTTTCTTTTCGACGCTCGAAAGATCTTTCGTGCCTCTTCTCGATCCCTTTCTCTCTTGAATTTCGCTCAGTGGAAGTGAAAATGGCGAATGGGCAGAAAACCGCTCTTCCTACCATGCGTCGATCTCACTTAGAAGGAAAGCAAAGTCGATATTACTCGTACAATGTCCGAAAATGGCTTTCGCTATTTCGTTGTCTTGTTGTTTATTAGAAATACTTTAGTAAACTGATTTAATAGACATTTTTTTCTTGATTTATCGTAGAATATTAATACTAATATAAAGATTCTTATTCGTAGTACATTTTTGATGTTAAATCATGTGAAATAATAGTATCGATTTTATGAACAATTAATAAAGCATTTTGATTTATTTTTTGGTAATAATGAAGATATGATGGAAATATCGTAATAACAAATTGTCATTATGGTGCTACGAACAGATACATATATAGATAGATATATAATTATTATTATTGAAAATAAAAAAAAATACTCGTCACACGTTTTTGCCGTTCGCAGCTTTTGTGGTAGTAGAGCGACCTCGTTTTGTGCGCCGACATCGCCGTAGGCTGAATACGCTCGCTACGGCTTTTGTAATGTTTTCGTTACCTTCTTTTTTTATACATTCGAGGCAGAGAGTCGAACTTCGGGCGATTAAATAATTTTCCAACCAAATAATAAGCTAAATGAATACGATAATTGTTCGTGTAACGACGAATAATATGCCGCTGATATTATTTCCGCTACAGCGAAAAATAATGTATCAGACTTGGAAAGATAAAAAGAGAAACAAAGAGAGAGAGAGAGAGAGAAAGAGGAAGAGAAATTTACCCCAAATGGATTTTTCAATTAATTCTTCTATATTTCATATGACATTTAATAATTTCTCTTCGCGAATATCTGTCGTGTTATTTTCCGAAAAAGATAGAGAATCATTGAGCTAGAAAATGAAAATCTTATGTTATCGAATGAAAGAGAAGAAAAGAGACAATTTCATTCGAATTTGAAATAAATTTTTAATATAAACAGGATAGGATAGGGAATAGGATTTTTATCAAAACCCGACGGATGTTTTAAGAAGTTTTAAGAGTTATTCCTCCAGGAGAGAAGAAATGGATAAAGTGAAATAGGAAAGTCATCTACCGCATTATCTGTTGACAATTCATTATTGGTCCCGATACACCTGCTTTTGAATTCCAATAGCAGCGTAAAGTTCTTCATGGCTCTATGCCGTTAGCGTATTGTAGGTATATAAACATACGAGTACATTGCATTGACGAGAACAAATAAACAAATACACAAATACAAAAACACACTTGTAGAGATGGCGTGCACGAGCGCTTGCGAGCGGCATGCCGCGTACTGCTAGGAATTCTAGCTATTCTAAAAATACACCATTTACCGAAGGGAATCGCTGTGGCTGTGTGTTTGTTTAGAAAATAAGAACGCGTTGGTGAAACTTGTATACCTAACTCACAATGCCCACACACCTGCCTTACCCCCTGTTTCTACTCCCTCTTTTCTTCTCCCTTCTTCTGCTTCCTATCTACGCGCTTTCTACATCCTTCGCAATTCTCCTACTACTCTTGAAGCTTTCGATACGTTTCTACAAGTATTTTTCTTTCGACATTTGGAAAGCGCTCCCTCTTTCCTCCCAACTGCTCGAAGCTCCCTTACTTCCTCTTTCTCTCTTTCTCTTGCTTGCTTTTTCCATTCCATTCTGTTATTTTCCAACAATATTTTAGTGATAGTCCCCGCGGCTACGTATCTCGCAATGCGAGGTTTCTTCTTTCGTCTTCGTTTTAAGCGTATCGAATTGATACCTTTTATCTTTTTCCTTTTCATGCACACACGCACATACGCATATTCTTACAAAAACACGCACGCGTTCACACACACACACATACTCGCCTTTACAGACACTAACTCTTTGGAGGAACGTTTTCCAAGTTCGCCGACGAGACCGCTTACTTATACCTTACTACCTATTCCCATCTTCCCCCTTTTTCCTTCCATTTTCCTTGTTCGCCGGCAGCGCCTTCTGCCGTGCTCAATATCGCCATCTTCTCGCACGAGCGCATCTTCTTCCATCGGCAATTTCTATCATGCTTACACACCTGTACTACTTTACCGTTTCTCCCTTTTTGCATCCCTTACTTCACGTTTCTATCATATCGTATCATCCACTTCCTCTCCTATCCCTGCGCTATCTTCCACTCTCTTTTTCGATCAGTGGAACTATCGATCTTCGAATGCCGCGAGGGATCATTTATTCAGAAATGGTTTATTAATAAGCTACATCTCGAATCATACTATCTCTTTGTTGAAAAAACCACCTTAAAGATAAACTTCTCTATGGTTTCTAATACATTTTCTTGTTAGGAGACAGCAAAGTGAATAAAAGTATTGTTTCTCATATATAAATTTTGCGTGTTTTTTTGTGCATTTAATTTTAATAAATGATCAAATCATTATATAAATATGTAGAATGTCTAAGATTATTTGTTTAAGTAACAACCTCTTGAAAGATTGCATTGTAAAGGATCGAACTCTCTTGAACAACGGGAATGAAGAACAAAAGAAAAATTCGAAATACCGTGTTCCGAAGAGCTCGAGAAGTTTCGAAACGGAAAACGGGTATAAAAGGAAAGCGATCGGTTAGTTTTTAATGAATCAGTATAAAAATAGTCGAGAGTAATAGACGTTAAATCTGTGATATATAATATTACAATAAACTTCACCTTCAATAATATTTCACTTACACTCTTTCATATCCCATAAATATATATATTTACATGTATATATATAATAGATATATAGAAATGTGATATGTTTATATAAATATATATTTCGATAGTTTAATAGCGCACTCGCGTTATGCATAAACATTATTTGCCGGAAAGCTTTTCAATCGGATGCATTATGAGCTCTCGCCATTGCAAGAACGGATATTAAACTGCTCGTTAATATACGCTTTTTACTCCCCCGTATCGTGCACTCGTTGTGAGTTCTTTACGAGTTAATTTAGTGGCGTGTTGATTTTGGTAAAAAAAAAGAAAAAAAGAAAAATAGCGGAGAAGAGAAAGAAATACAAAATCGTGAGAAACATGGAAACATTTAAAATTTACAACGTTACGCGTTGATTGGCTATGTGAAAGGAAAATGAAAAACGCGAAAGATGGGAGTGCATACTTGGCACTGTTTACAAAGGGGATGTATAGTACTGCGCCAATGATAAACATCTCCGAGCACGAAGAATACGCATATAAAAAGAGAAAAAGGGAAAAAGAAAGAGAGAGAGAGAGAGAGAGAGACAGTTTCGACAAGTAAATATAGCGTAAATAAAATAGAAAACGATTCAAGCAGATAGTTGTTAAAATTGTTGGCATATCGATAACGCAGCTGTTTTGTCCGATGAAGAGTACATTATTATTTCGTTAAATTACTAATTAGGTCCCTTTTGGTTGGTACCACATGGAAGCATCGTAACCGTTTTGAATGCACCGGCCACCGCGATTCCGAATTGCGTTATTAGCTGCACCGGTATTCAGGCGCTAATTTGTTAATTTAATTAAGTATTTCCCGAATAACAACTGAGCCCAATTGTCCACCAAAGTTTCGAGGTCCTTTACTCGATCGTCCGTGAAACTCGTTTACTCGTTAAAATGATTGGGATTAACATCGTTCTAATCTCTTTCATTATTATTAAAAAAAATAACAAAGAAATCATACGCATTGAAAATTTAATAACAAAGGGAAATTGTCGTAGTATTTAATTAATAACATTCCCCTGAGCTGATAATTTTTATATGTCTTTATCGAAAATATTGTAAATATCGATATTATTAATTTACCCAAACACAAATAATAACAGTATACATATACATATATATATTTATTGATCGGCACGATTATAATCTATTTTTACAATATATGTTTACTGCTTTAAATTCATTATAACGAGAAATTGGGCCTTTTGGAAATCATATACCATAATGGTATTATTAATGATGCATATAAAATGTTACGGGTAAACGTAGCTATCGTGTTAGAACGTATTCCACATACATATACATTGGCACTCATGTATGCGCAACGAATGTACTGCCCATTGGAGACCGTCGAAGGGTCGATACATTTTGTCGAGGAGCACCGCAGGCATAAAAAAAAAGAGAGATAGAGAGAAAGAGAACACGTTCGATTATTTATCACGAGGGGAGAGAACATCGTTAGAGAGCAAAGCTGTGAGTTTTTAATATCTAGGATAAAAAAGAAATTTTCTAGCTGAGTAAGGGTAGATTTTTGGTGCGGTGTAGAAGCAAATAAAATAAATAGTACGTACGCGCGTGGTATACCGTTGAGGTAAAAAAAATAAAACACAAAAAATTACGAAAACGAAACAAAACAAAAAAAGAACCGAAAGGATGAAAAAGAGAAACATAATAAAAAAGAAAAGAAAAAAAATATAAAAAAATAAAAAAAGGTGCGATGACCGAGTGACGACATAGGAACGGCACGCTAAAAATGCAGATGCGCATAACTCAGCGGTTTAATCGCGAATGCGGCTATGGCACGCGTAATGAAAGCACCTCGAAAAACAAGCCTGGCAGAGCAGGCATCGCCAGCAGCAGCTTTACCACTACCACCACCGCTATGTTCATGATATTTGGGGAGTAACTATAGAGAGAGAGAGAGAGAGAGAGAGGTAGGGTTGAGAGGATCGAGAGAGTTGGTAGACAACATTCTTGCGGTTGAACTCCTCGTAAAGGCGCGTGCCATGCCGCATGGCTAGCAAGGACCGATCCCCCTCCCCCTTCTTCTCATTTTTTTCCCTATAAATTTAGCTCTTTCGATTTCCGGCTGGACGTTAAACCAAACTAAAAATTTACTTTTTTGTAGTAACTTCTTCCATTTAAATTGAATTCGTATATAGGGGAGGGGGGACAATTTTTTTTTGGAATCCTCTTAAAATTTCGTTAAAGAAATAAAACAAGAAAAGAGAAAAATATCAATTTCTTACCGATTCATCTAGATAAAACGTTTCTAAGCGTAGAAGGTACACGGGAGAGTAACAAAAAAGAAAAAATTCCGAGCACTTTCCAAAACATTTCAATCGGACGTGGTTAGGAGGAACGTGGAAGGTACTTCGAGACTTATTCGGGTTCAAATATTCCGTCGGATGTTTTCATATTTTTCTGTTTTTTTTTCTCTCTTCTTCTTTAATTCGAATTACTGCATTTCCTCCGTGCTTTCGCAGCTTTCGGTAACTCCCATGGAACGTCGAAACGTTCGTGAACCGCATCTCGTCTATTACGATTAAGCTCGCGACATTCTCAAGTTTCATGTAATCTTATTACATCTATTAACTTTCACCCCGTCTCATCGGAGCGCGGCGAAGTGCGTTTCGCTATAATCTAATTCCGTTTTTCTTCATTAGACGAAAAATTCTGAAAGTTGGGCGGGTACACATGCAACGAATGAGAAAGAGAGAAAGATAGAAAGGGAAAAGGGAAAGAAGGAGAGAGAGAAAGAGAGAGAGAGAGATTGCAATTCAGTACGAAGCGGTAGAAAAGGGACGAACATTTTCTCTGACCGCCCTGGTTGTTAAGGTTTTAAGTATGCAACGAGTAATCTGCCTCGGCTCCAGGTAGTAAGAGAGTAAGAGAAAAGGGAAGGGAAGTAAGAGAAAGAGAGGGAAAGAAAGAGAGAGAGAGAGAAAAAGAGAGGGCGAGAGACTTCGTTACTGTGAGCGTGGAAAAACAAAAGTTGTTTCTCTTGTATTAAGTTTGTCGGTCCTGCAGTAAAACTGTTAGTTTACGGGGATACTTTATTAATTAACGGTTGGACTCGGGGAGTGCAGGAGAATGCCGTCTGTACGTTCGACATCGTTTCCATCGACCTTTGCGCCCCACTGCTAATCGTTAGAAGAGAGAAACCCGGGATCGAGCGTGCGTGATACCACTCGCCTTCTATTCTCATAATGTTTCTATGTTAATACTATCCTTTCTCGAGAGCAATGATTTTATGAAAACGAAAGAAGGAAGTATTGCTATCAACTCGGATCACGTTTTATACATATACATACGTATGTACGTTAGCGTCCATTAATACATTACAGGAATATCTTCTCTCGGTAAGAAAAATGATTCCTTTCCACGTATTTTATGATTTATATTATCCTTATCTTACGGTATCCTATTTTACAGAAAAAAAAAAAAGAGATAAGCTTATGTGATTAATTTCGTGTATGATATTGCATGAATTATTATTCGGTTTATAATTTGAATAAAATTATTTGTTAAAAGTTTCGATAATAAATTATTTATATAAATTATTTAATAATTATTAGTAAAATATTTTTGGTGATATGATTAAATCTGTTAATATTGATAAATGTGCGTATAATAAAATCTTGTAAACGAATTTTCTCTTACTTACTATATTTCTATAAAGAATTCTCAAAAATAGGCTACTTTTAAGTTATATCAGTACGATTTAAAGATCTTATAGGAGTACGACTTGAGGACACAGCACGTGTTTTATAAAAAATAACCATAGTAAAACAACAAATAAAGTTATTTAATAGTACGTTTCGATAAAATTACTATTTAAATATCACTGAATAAATACATAAAAAAACATAAGAATTGTAAAACCTTACAAACGTATATACAAAATTATAAGAAAACAGCTACGAACTTAATTATAAAGGCATTATGCTAGCACGCCGATGATAACAAAAATTAATTGTTAGCGTTATTAAATAATTGACTGCCACTAGGAACGCAGTTAATATGATAGAAAAGTCAAAAAGTTAGAGATAAGATTTAAGCAGTGGTACAACTTATGCAACCTAATCTTATACAAATATTCTTTCGATAATATTAACGTTTTATTGAACAGAAAATATTTCGTTTATACATTAATATAAATACATTGGAACCTTTGCATCTAAAAAATTGACTTAGATTAGAAGCTTTTTTGTGCTCCATCAATGGCTATAAATGTAAATTTATAACGTATACAATCCATAATGGATGATTCCATAAAATTCAAAATTTGCTATGGGTCATTATGCATCATACTCTAATGAGTAAGATGAAACGTATGATAATGTCCCACACGTGGAAACCTGTAAAAAAAACCTTGAAAAATTTCTTGTCAAGTTCTCTTCCTCTTTCTCTCTCTTTCTCTCTCTCTCTCTCTGTCTCTATCTCGGTTTACGTCGCGATGTAAGTTACATGCGGTTCCTATAAAGTATTTATACAAGATGGAAGGATATAACCGGTAGAAGAAAGTGATGGAAATTTTGAATATTTTATTAGGCGATGGTGAATGTAGAAAGGTGAATGCTTTTAAAAAATTGAATGTTTCAGTGATTAGCATGTCAGAGAAGATGAGGGAGAAGAAAGAGAGAAAAAGATTGCATCGTCCAACGCTAAGTTCTTGATCTGAAATTCTGTTTAATTCGAAAATGATGAGGCAGGGGTACAGCATTAACGTAGCATTTCGTAGTAAATAACATGGTTTTCAATGAGATCGAAAGCGCGTGTATCTACGAGCGAACGTATGTTTGTAAATGTTCGCTTGGATACGTCATTGGAGAGATTAAGAGAACAGTTTGATATCGTAGATGTCCAAAAGTGGATGTAGGAGAGAGGCGTTATTGTAGAAAAGGCAACACGCGAAGGCTCCCACTTGGGAAATTAAGGAGCTTTTTAATCCCAAAAGACGAATCGCTGGCTTCTTAGAGAAAATTTCATTTTCCAGGCCGCATAAACGAAAGATAATAAAAGGAAGCAAGAGACGTCTAACGTATTACCAACTTCTTGCCTTTGGATATCTTCGATTTGCCGTTGCATAAGGAAATAAACTCAATGGAATTGAAAAATTCTGCTATTTCACAAAGACCGAGTTAAAACCGATTGTATTTTCTGTATTTATCTGCATTGATCCTGGATAAATAGTTTCACGTGTGTAAGGTATTTTTTCTCACTAAGTGACATTCTTAGTGTCTGAGAATTAAAGATTCTTTGAAGCTTTCCGCGTCCAAGAGAATCCGGTTCCCTATTGTTAAGTATCCATAGTTCGGAAAAACTATAGAATCCTTCCCAGGTTTTTAAGGGGCATATCTCGTTCTTCGTTATGCCATAAATATCGGTAGTAAATAGCAACAGCCAAGCATCAAGTTTTACTATTACATTATATTATAATATTGATGTTCATTTTTGAATATATTGTTTATTAATATAATATATAGTTAATTAAATAGTCTTTATTTTAAGTTACTAACTTCTTTTAATATCTTTTTATTATATATTTTGCATAGGAAAACATTTAGTCTATTTTTATTTCTTTTTTCCTTTAGTTATTTTCTTTTTTCTTTTCGTCGTATTGTCGCAATAAAAATTTTAGAATCACCGACTTATAGAAAGATTCGCGGAACGCTCAAACGTCAGATTTGGTATTGTATGATGGGTAATGAGAAATATGTCGCTAAAAGAGAGAAAATGGTAGAAATGGAAGTAGTTCAGGAACGCGAAGCATTGAGATCGCTCGGAGTACAAGAAATTTCTAGCAGTTATCGTCCTTTTTTTTCCTTCCTCTTTTCTATCTCTCCCTTTCTCTTTTCCTCTCTTTTTGCTTCGTCGAGATCTTACAAACGTAGCAAAGTTCATTCTATAGCAAACTCTGCCGGAAGAAAAATGTTCGTTGCAGAAATTCGTGGAATGACGCGCAGGCCGCACTGCTTTCCGAGATAACACACGTGCTTCGCTTATTGTACTATATTCAAGCGAAGATATTTTTCTGTGTCCTCAGCTTACCGTTTCTATTAACATCCCTTTAAGCGTAATACACAACGTTCTCGAGGGCGTAGAATCAACAATCCGCTAAAGAACGATACATAGCCGACGGGCTCACCAACCATTCGTTTAACTTAAACCGAAATAACATCGGTATTATCGCTAGAATACCGTCGAAGGACGGATTTATTTTCTAAGTAAATAAAATTACGAGCGGTGGTGCGTTGAACTATAAAGATTTCTTCGGGACTTACGGGGATGCTTCTATGGAGTTGCAAAAGAAGAGAAAAGAAGAGAAGGGAAGGAAAGAAAAGGGAAGATAAAAATAAGAATAAAATGGAAGTGAAAAGAGAAAGAATACAACGCACGGTTAATGGATCGCTAGACGCGATGGTAATATGCGAAGAGTCTCGTTGGTACGTGTCGGCCCGCATCGCGAACGATGATCGATGTCGTATATATGTTCAATTTCGAGGTGAGAATCTTCATTAGCTAGCTACGCCAACGATACTAAGTTACGAGTATTAATCGACTTTTTTATACGCTTATCGCATCCCATTTGTCTCGACATTGAAAATAATCAAATTAGTATGAAAAGGATTGCTAAGGAGGATACAAGATCTTTTAAGTATTATCAAGGTTCTTAAGTAACATAGCTATTAGTAAATGCACGCGTCGCTTGATCTATCAGTGCTTTTTTCTTCGGATATAGCCGTCGTCGTTCTGTTCATTCCGAGCGAATGTGGAATATGGGGAAGAGTAGGTAAAGAGGTGGATAGGTTGGTTCGGTAGTAACTGAAGCGGAGAAGAGGTAGTACCTGAGTGAGTTAGAGGTTGCTTGGAATCGCGTTTGCCCTTGGGCGTGTAATTACGCGCTTCGTTTTTCGAAAGCCTCCAGGGTCAACGCCAACGTACTAGTAGTCGTATTATGTAGAATGCCTACTATCCTTCTCTCTCTCTCTCTCTCTCTCTCTCTCTCCCTGTTCCCTTATAAAAATTCGTTGTTTCTTTCTCTACCGTATCTTCCTCCTCATCTCTTCAATTTTATTCTCTTAGCTTCCATCATATTCTTTCGCTTCCTGTTCTTCTTTCTTGTTTTCCTCTATTTTCAAAGTGGACTTCCTTTCACTTTCTCTTTTACTTCTACATTTTTTCTCCGCTTTCTATTACCTCAGTAAAAGGCCGAATAACGATCACGCACAACGGTTGAGCGATGTAAATTATCAATTATGTTTCTCTTGGAGAAGCGAAAACTCGGCCCGTACCTTGTGGTATATACATACATACATACATAAAACTACGTACGAGTTCGAAGTTTTGTTTGAAGTATCCGATAGCTACGCTTCCACTTAGTTTTTTCTACTATGCAGGCTACAAATGCAAAACTCAATGCAAACACGACCAACCATTAAGTTAATATTGATTGGATGGAATTGTACAACTGGAAAATAGAAATACACTAGGAAGTTATACACGCGTTCAACAAGTCGTGGGAAATCTCGAATGGCCGGAGTATGTGTAAATAATTGTGTTAAAACAATTTAATTAAGAAAAGACAATGGTAAATTCCTCTTTACTTTTGCTAAATCATTGCGACGAACTTTCGAATATTGTCAACTTGACCTTCTCTCTCTTAGTCTCCCTTTCTTCGTCTCTGTCTCTTTCTCTTTCCTCGGTCAAAGCTTAGAGCAACCGTTTACCAAGCTTTTGAGAGCCTACAGCAAAGTTCTTGTAGGTTGAAAGCCGAAGCTGCATGAAGAGAGACAGGCGGAACTGTGAAGTCGAGTCTAAGGCTAAACGCTTCCGGGTATGTTTTGCTTAGAGTAAAAGAGAAAGAGAGAGAGAGAGAGAGAGGGTGGGAGAGATGAAGAGGAGGAGAATATAATGCGTATGGGCCGACATCAACGTTGGTAGATTTAAGAGGGCACTGCTGCTGAGAGAAACCGAGGGTGTACCATGCAAAGGTTGAGCTTGCGATGCCGTTGGGTGTGCGACTCGGTCGGTATGGTGACTTCTAAACGCGTTGAAGGAGCAAGGGAGCTAAAGAAAGGGAGAGAGAGAAGAGACAGCTAGTCGGCTCAGCTTACCACAAGTTGGCCAGCGGCCTTCGTGAAGCTTGGACATCCTGGAGAGTTTGGAGGAACTCTATACCTGGAGCTTTTGGAAAAGCATGCTGTTTCTCGCAGCCCGACCCACGTTCTCTTCTGTTTGCGTACAAAGCGCCATGCCAGAAGAAGGAAAGGGAGAGGATAATTAATTAACGGGTTTTTACTTAGGCTACCGCGAACCACCAGCAGGCGAGGCGAGGTCAACCGACCAGTTCCACCGTTTGTTTGTTGCGTATCCCGGGCTGTTCGCAATTGTTAGTCATTTATGTGAAGGAGCGCGTGTGCTCGCGTGAGAACACGGAGGGGCTTCGCTAGTCCTAGCCGCAGGCCACATTTTGCGCTAATTCAAACACATAGCTCTATATTCCGTTGACTGACTCATTTGCCCACTCGCAAGCGAACGAGCGAGCGAGCGAGCGAGCGAGTTTCACGTACTTCCCTCTCTCGATATGTTTCGTTCAGACGAGTTCCGAGCTACACCAAGTTTATGATTCTCCTGGAGAGGGCACGCCCTCTCGGTCCTCTTATTCGTCCTACTCGTCCCACTCTTCAATCTCTCGGCCTATTTCACCAGCAGCCCTTTATGCATGTGACACGAAGCGCAAAGATGACTCGGAAAAAG
This sequence comes from Polistes fuscatus, assembly GCF_010416935.1. NCBI lineage: Eukaryota > Metazoa > Arthropoda > Insecta > Hymenoptera > Vespidae > Polistes > Polistes fuscatus. Next base: position 2,181,542 of record NW_025113096.1, read on the forward strand.
ATTCTTCCATTATTAGAGAGCAACGACCATTTTTGTTGCAGTTTCTCGATACGAAACGATTTATTTTTCTCTCTGCTATTCATGAAGTCTAGAATATTTTCATTATTTATTAATTTGTTAACTCGATTTCGTGCGTATACCTGGAACTTGTTCACTTCTATTTTTCCGTACCATTTGTAAATCGTTATTTTCAACCTCTTTTGGTCATTACTCAATGATTACATGTCGCCAATGCATTATAACTTATTTAATAATTTCCATGTAAACGACATTAATTATTGCAACATTGTAACGACTGTATTTTGCCGTAACATATTGTATACGATGCTTTTGGTACATGGCATTTCGATATTCCAATAATATTAACTTCGTTCGGATCGATATGGACTAAAATATAAAGTAAATAAGAGAGAACGATCGTTCTATAACGTGGAGATAAATTATTTGTTTTATTTCTGCTATTACAAGGACAATTTTTTACCAGCTAAAGAAATAAAAATGAAAAATAATCGAAGTCTAACTTGGAAAAAAATGTTGAAAATTGACGTGGTTTGATTGAATTTCTCCAAAAATCATGTGTTTGCTAAAAATCAGAGAAAATTCTAACGTATACCTATCCGCAGAGATATCGTGTGCAATAAATCGATTATCCTCGACATTAGCTATAGAAGACAAATTTTGAAATGGACGTTTCGGGTGGTAAAGCGCACGCTGGAGTAACTGCAAGTGTTCTATCGTGAACAAACCAACCGTTCTCCTATCTCTTCCTCCCCCCCCTCTCTCTCTTTCTCCTTCTTTGACTATTCCTCCTCCCCTTCTCTCTCTTTCTCTCTCTCTCCGTTACTCTCACTCTCTCACTTTATTTACGCATGCACAAACAAATATAGGTATACATTGAAGCGGTGCCATGACCACCATAAAGGACTACGCGTTCCCATAAATTCCAATTACAGCTACCAATGGTGCAGGCCGGCGGCCGTGACACGCCACAAAGTGCGGCGCGTCCATAAATTGTTCGAGGCCGGACGTACCGAATTTTCCATGCAATTTGAATAAGAGATACGCATTTGTGGAAATATGCGTTGGCGGGTATACGGGTGGTCTCATGTTGTCGAGAGGCTTTCGCTACGCAGAAAAATTTTTAGAGAGCATACCGTTCCAATCAAAGTATTCACAAGTTCATCGTGCTTGTGTCGAACCCTGGTTCAAAATATTCTCGAATCAATTGTTGTTAAAAGAGAATGTTTGCTCTTTTATTTTATCCCCCATTGCTTCTGTTTCATTCATAAGAACCGTAAGATATCGTAAACATTAGTTTTTCTCACCCATTTTTTTCCCTTTTTCTTTCTTTCTTTCGTTCTTTCTTTTCTCTTTCTTTCTCCCTATCTTTCACACACACAAACACTCTTGTTTTATATCATACAATTAAATTTTTTAATGAAATTCAATTTTTACACCGTTCGTTCAACAGAACTGCAAATTTTATTTCCTCAGACTATCCTACATTCATCTTTGTGTGATGTACCTACATTGTTACTTAACATTATTTAATTCGTTAAGCTGAATAAGATGTAATTAGATATAGTAAAGCCAATCTTGGTGGTAATTTCAATTTGAAATAAATTGGAGATCAATTTGATTGGACAGTTAACTGAAATGCAGTCATTCAAAAGTTCTTGAAGCATGTTTTGTATTTTCATAATAAAAATATTTATAATCATGTGTTACAAAAATACAAAACGTGATAGCTACTGTATATTGAAGTAAAATTTTACTTTTCGTTATTTTTCCTTTTTCTTTTTTCTCTTTACTCGTTCTATCCTTGCTTGATATGTAATTTAAAACTTTTCTAGTCTCCATTACTTTTATTATCCTCGTTCGCTAACTTATCAGTTTTCTGTTTGAAACAAAAAAATATTTTTCTTGCGTAAATATTAATATTCATATTAAAGAATTCAATGGCAGCAATCTTAAACATTTTTCAAAGGACTAATAGATTAAGAGAGAAAAGTCGGACGCTTATATGCATATATAATCATGTAAAAATCATGCCTCTCTGGTTAAGTAATAACAATTTCTCCACGCTCGAGAAGCTTTTATCAAGTAACGTAAAATAATGGTCGGAGTTGCGTAGATACCGATTTATCTCATGAAACGTTCACCCCTTGAAGATAATGAGAGAACTTACATCGACTAATAACAACCTACTTTATACGACAGATTTTATAGGCACCGACTTGGTTGAATAGTTAAATCACTTTTGTCCGTGTGTAAATCCTGAATTTTCCATAAAATTAAATCCGTTCATGTTTTGCATACAAAGTTTGCTATAAGTCATCTCAAAGCTAATAACTATAATAGAATAAAACAACAAAAGACCCCTCAGCTTCTTCCATGGTAAATCTTAAGGTAAAGCAAGGTTCTCCGAACAAATTACGAACGAATTAAGAGTGAATCGAATCTTCGAAGGGGGTATCAAGAGATTATTCGTCCTATCTGAAGATAATCTCGAGTGCAAATCTTAAGATTATCCCCTATAACGTCACATTCGAACACTTTTAATATCCTCGAGTCGAGTCGACACGGATTATCGCGTAATCCGCAGTCGAGCTTGCAAAAGGAAATTCTTAAATCTTCGTACAATTTTAAGGGGGTTCTGCTATGATTCGGTGTTAAACTAAGTTTTCCTTCGACACTTCGTTAATACGTTGTTCTAGCTAGATTATTGGCTCTGTAGCTTATGCGTTATATAGTTTTGAAATGTCGATATGTAATATCTGGTTTCCAAATAAAAGGAAGGATGGAAGGAAGAAAGGAAGGACGCCATTGGAATATGATCAGAGTTTCGGGTGTCGTTTTAACTTTAACAGTTGACTCCTAATATTATTCTGGTCAAGCAATATGGCTGAGGTCACACCGGATACGGTAGGTAAACCAGGGAGCAGCTTATTACTTGTTAATAGAGTGAATGAGAACGGAGATGGAACATTGTGGTATAAAGAGAAAGAGAGAAAGAGAGAGAGAGGAAGTAGGGTGGACAAATTCTACATTTTGGCTTGTCACGTAAGAGCTGCCCTTCGGGAGACAGGACAAAACATATTCGTATGTGTGCACCCTTGCGTACGTGCGTAGGTTAATCCGCCTCATTAATAGGTAAAGCTAATGCCAGAGGCTCAGGACTAATGGAAATACCACGAGAACCTCTCTGATCCTGTTGGATCATCATACGTATATGCCCGAGGTGGATACTATGATAAAGCAACTTACGACTGCGCGACATCGTTTACGAACTTCCAAAAGTTACGCGAAAATTCCAATGCTAAATTTCGTCTTTCCTTTTACGCAGTAGAACTCGTAAAAAGCTAAACGAATTATCGTTTCTAAAAATCGACGACCAACCACAAATCCATGAGATTTGTTTTGTCGAGTAGCAAAGCAATACCATGACCAATCCACGACTAGGAAAAATGATAATCTACTTTTCCACATGCACGACCGTCAAGGATCGTTGGCGTACCCGAGTCACCATATAAATATCCAAGTGGATTCTGAGATTTTTCATTCGAACAACCCTCCTCGTTCTTTCATGCGATTTATCGATCGCACCAAAGCGGCATCCGTCCACGGGCACGTTTCGATTCTGCCAAGAAAAGTGTCTTGGCAAGGATAATCCTCTTTTCTCTCGAACTATGTAGTATCCAATGTACGAACAGATTGTAGTAATTCTTATCTGACCTCGTGTTCAAAATTCTGCGTCACTTAGTTATCCTTTATAAACAAAAAAATATGCTATGTAATAGAAAAAAGTTTTTTTTAAATTCGAGATTATCCAATATATTAATACGATATAAACTAGGATTACCTTTGGGCAACGGACGAAAATCGACTTGTTTTTCGGCAACTACCCTTATTGACATTTTCCTCTCGAATATCCATTATCCATTCGTTGGATGATCCACACTCTGACGCAACTTGCATTACGCGTTTCGATCATAGCCGATCGCATTGAGATGTTTGCTTGTCATCATCGAGCGCGCTACTTGGATAATGGGCTAATTCGTAATTTAATCCGACGACCACGAGCGTGCTCGGCCAAACAGTCGGCCGAGTGACCCAGTATATATGTATACTTATGTACATAGTACATATATATGAGATTAGTACGATAGATAGAAGGGAGCTAAAAGGGAGAAGGGAGATAGAGAGATGGTAAGTCGATCGTAAACGAAGACGTAACTCTATCGTCGAAGGAAAACGTGGTGGTAAGGGATTGGACGGTAGGATGGGGTAAGAAGGGGGTAAGGTGAGAAGGAATCGAACGATCCCCGATGATCCTTTTCGTCGGTCGATATTACCGGAGGCGAATGGCGTGTCGGAGCTAGCTCTCTTGGTGTATAAAATAGCAACGACGAGTCTGTAAGGGCTTTGCGACGAGATCTATAAAGCTATTCGTGCACGTGAGCAACTGCCGGGAAACGGATCGCGTTTATTACGAGCCATAGCGCAACAAAGCACCCCCGACACGATCCACCTTATCGTTCCTAAGGTTAAGGGGCATTATATTAATGGTTGCGCCGCTCTGCTCCTCTGGATGAAAGAAAGAAAGGGAATGGAGAGTATCTTTAAAAGAACACGTGTATGAGTACTTTGCTTTCGAGAATATCGCTAAAGGTTCGGTGTCTTTTTGTCAAGGAGAAACGTTCCTCAAAAGTATGATTCTTAAATAGGTACTTCAATTCGTATATGAAATTATACAAGCTAAAAGAGAGTGATATTATATTCATAATCATATGAAAATGAATTAATATTCTTTTACGATTCTCATCCTGATGAAAAGGATCTGCATTCGGTTAAGTCGAAGGTCGATATAAATCTACGCGGAGTGGCGCGCAACGTAAGCACCTCCGGTTTCCTCAACTTCCCCCCCGCCACCCCCGTAGAATCTCTTTATCAATTATGAAATTGGAAATATTGGGTGCGCGCGCTCGCGCACGCGTTAGCGTTCACAAATCCATATTCGTTCGGGCGAATCTGCCCGCACGAAATTGTACTATATTTCTTTGTCTCTATCCTCCGCCTATTTCTGGACCCACTAGCGAAGCACACCCTACCGGCAGAACAGCGGAAATGCGTCGTGAAATATTTAACCCGGTTCCTCCCTTTCACCACTCACCATCCCTCGTCCCACCACCCTCTTGACTACCCACTTGCCTAGCCTGGACCAAGCTACGAACATCCGGCGTCTGCATTATTAAATGCGCGACACCAACCTCTCGATACCCTGATTTTATGGGAAATCCGTGAATGAAATAACTCGTCTCTGGCTTCTCTCTATTCCCCTCCCCTCTTTCTCTCTCTTTCTCTCTCTCTGAGTTTTCCTCTCTTTTCCTTCTCTCCAAATCCTAGCATTGCGTGCGAGTCGCGTCGCATTTCGGTTTTGTGAATTCAGATATCCTCCTGTTCGAAAGCTTCATTTTTCGGCGTATACCCTTTATTTGTCTTCGTGCTTTGACGGAATGAATAATATGAATTTTTCAAGCAACGCCAGAACTCGATTCCTTTTTTCTTTTCTCTCTCTCTCTTTCTCTCTCTCTCTTTCTCGTCTTTCGAGAGATTCGTAATGGAGGGTTCCTTTCTCCTCGCGCGATAACGGAAGAGAATTTCCTTGAAGATAAATCGTCGCAATGTTATGAGGGTAGGGCGGGAATGGGGGTGGAGAAAAGAGAATCGATGTTAAGTTTGATCGATATAAGAATAGTATATATTTATGAGAAAGCATTAACACTGTTGAGAGTCAGGCCCGTAGTAAAGGCATTTTCTTTTTTAACGAAGTCTCCGTATGCTAACTCATCGTAGGAAAGAGGGTGAGTGATTTTAGTAAAGGCGATTCGTAGTTATAGCGACGAGCGACGACGGTCAAGTCATAAAAGTTAGCATTTACGTTTCAAGCCTTTCCTTATTTATGTCACAGGCAGTTGGAATATGCATTACAATTGCGAGTTCTCGCGAGTATACTCGGCTTGACATGCATTTAAAAGCGAAGAAAACGGCGCGAACTATTGCAACTCGAATCGCGTTCGTAGCTAGAACGACTTACCGGTCAGCCGACGCATACGTCCGTGATTGATTACGTCCTTATCGAGGTTTTCATTTTAATTTTTAATTACTCCTTGGGCATTTCTTACGATAAAACGGACAGATATCGTTCTTTGAATTATAACATTGCGCGTGAGCCTTATTCACATTGCATTAACGTGACCACGTTTATTAGAGTGCAAACTGTTCGAACCACTTTTCTTCAAAGAATTTCAATCTCTCCGACAAGAAGTTAGAAAATTTTCGAGTCATCTCTCGTATACGTATACTTATACGTATATACACGTACTGTACGTTCAAAATATCGAAACTCCTGATTGAATCGTATAACACGATTTGACCTTTTAACGCGAGTATTGGGTGTTTAAATCGAAATGAATGAGAAAAAAGAAAAAAAGTCGGAGAGAGCGAAAAGGAAAAGGCTGATAGTTTTACGTACTACTCGAACTAAGAAATCTCTTTTCGAACGATATATATATAAACGTTGAATTATGGAAGACTTGTTGTTTCGTAAAGGGTTCGCTGCAAAACGCTCACCCGCGTATAGTTAAATAATTCAATTTATTCGAAGTATAAAAATCTTTTTCTATGTCACCGTCGGTATACCTACATGATTTCAGTGTAACCTTCGTCCTCGTTAAAATGTAGATTAAGCGGCGATATTCATCGGCAGTGTATCGGTCCGCCGAACGAAATTACGTGTAATCTTCGGTAATCTATCTTTTGAGTTGAAACACCGAAAGTCGATAATTTTTTTTTTCCTATTTCCATTCTTGCCCTATCGATCGATATTATATTCTCTTGTTCGTAAAAAAAAAAAGAATCTAATCTAGATGGGGAGAAAAAACAAAATGAAAAGAAAAGAAACGGAACAAAACAAAAGTCTAGATAAAAAATAGTATGAATCGATAGGTATTAGTAATTTAATTATATTCTTAAAACATAGCAATAAAATCTTTTATACGATAGTTCCATCCTCTAAATTACCATAGAAACACAAAATAAACGAAATAGTCGAGAGAACATGTGATCGAAGTTCAAATAAATCTAAACGTTGTGCGTTGTATCCAGCGACGTACATAAAAGTCGTGCCATCGCAATTATTCACTGGCGGTAAGGGGCAAATGCTCGTAGAGAGAGAGTGAGAGAGAGAGAGAGAGAGAGAATGCGAGGGAGAGAGAGAGATAGAATGAGGAAGACAGAGAGAAAGAGACACCCCGGCTTAGAAGGGAAAAGTTTTTGTAGCAAGCTCGTTTTATTGCCACCGCAAGCGTACATTCAGAATATACGTCGGCCATATTATCTGCCTATCTGCCGCGAGCGAGCTCGGCTAAACAGTCGTAAACAGTGAGCTACCCAAGATAACACATGCACACGATGCTTGGCATCGTGAGCGCGCGCGCGCTTTGCTTCTGACCGTTCGAGCGCGTATAATGATATTAATTATTAAAAGCAAGGCGACAACGAGCAGGCAGGCAGGCAGGCAGGCGAACAAGCAGGTTCCAACAAAGCGCCATCGTCGACGATGACCGTAGGCGCAAGCCCAGTAGCTTCTATCATTCCCCTACTACGTGTCTCTACCGTTACTGTTTTTATTATTATTGTTATGATTACTATTATTATTATTATTATTATTATCATTATCATTATTATTTTATTTCTCTCTTTTTCATTTTATTTCGCTCTCGCAGCGTCCATTATCTCTGAACGCGATCGTTATTAAGGCCAGACGTGAAAGGAATATTATCGACGGCCTAGCAACCAAATTTGTGAATTTTTATCGGAGTTATCTTTTCATTCTCTGTATTTTGTTTTCCCCTTTTTACCTAAAAACGTAGTCACGAGCTGAGAAATGTTTATGATATCGTAAATAGGATTATCTTAGAATACTCGGTGCGGTGCGTGCTTCTCGCGGTTTAAGGAATTCTAACGAATACGTTGTTTTGCGATCCACGAGGTCTTTCTTGCTCTCTATATTTCTCTCTTTCAGTCGGTTAAGCATTTGCAAAAATCGTGGAAATTTAATTAAAAGGATTTTAAATATCGCTTGAAGTTCTCTCTTATAGCTTGGAAAATTTCAACGCGAGTGGTAGGAACCCATTTTCCCACTCTTCCCGCAACCTTGCTTTGGGGCGGAATGAAAATTTGGAACGCGCAACACATCGTCGTGTTTGAATATAGAGGAGCGAAAAGAGGGATTGCCGGTTGCTAGTCACTACCAACGCGGAATTTGGCATTCCTCTTGGGGTGTACCTAATTGCTATTGGCCACGCACACTCTGTATTAATAATTAAAATAAAATATTGTAATGATGGTTCGCGTTTTCACTAGAGAAGCATGAGAAAAAGTTTGATGACGGCGACTGAGAGATGGAAACGAAGGTAGGGTGCTACGACCGACAAACGAGGGTAGTACTACTACTCCTGCTCTGCTTTTCATTTCCGCGGCTAGTAATATACATAATTAAACATACGTGACTTATCTGTTGAAAAATGTTGCGTTTAACACCCGGCTTCCTCCCTTGAGAACACCGTTTCCTGCACACCGTTGTTCGACCTCAATGTTCCCCCTCATCCCTTTCGTTCTCGCCACCCTTTCGAAGAGCGTGACACACGGACTTCGCATCGTGCTTGTGCTTGCAGATATCAAGTATATTCGTAGAATAGTCGTTCTTCCCGAAATTATTTTATTTTTACATTTATTTTTATATTTTCAACCAGAAGAAGTTTACGAATAAAATTATTTGTCTTCTGTTCGTTTTACATCGAAAAAGAAGCATAAAATCTATTATTATTATCATTATTATAATTATTATTATTATTATTATTATTATAATAATTATTGTAATTATATTATTATTGTAAATTATTGTAATTAATATCGTTATACCCTTACTTTTATTTGTAATTATTACTATTTTATGAAGTCAGCAAAGAGACAGAAAATAATTTTAAATTAATGCTCCGCAATTTCCCAAGAACCTAATCAAAATGTTTTCACATTTATCGCAAAATTAAATACACCGTTTTTCTGCCATCTATATAGCTGCTCGACACGTCCATACTCGTTTTCCTTTCATGCTACGTAAATATCATTTTAGACTATCTAACTCGCGCAAACGTAACGCGCATAATCGCCGAATATATAAATATAAATCAGCCTTCTCCGTCCGATAGTGTCAACATCAGTCAGTTTTAGCCGTGGGAGGCGCGCGATATATCGTCGGCGATTTCAAATCTCGCGCCTTTGGAAATTCCACCGGAAAGACCGCCCACCGTACACTATACTCTCTTCTTTGATCGATTTAACGTTGGTAGAAGTTTGCGATCGGTACTAATTCGACTCTGTAATCGTGCGAACACCGACGAAATAAATCCGCTCTATCGTGCAACCCGCTCGCGAGGTACTTCATTTGAGATACATACGATACGATACGATCGGTTTATTTGGAATCCTCTTAACAAGGACGTGATTTATGGCCTCTAAGCCGTTCGAAAAATCTTTCGTCGTGTCGTTGACTAGTACGATTCTAGCAATCGTGTTCCCCGCTCAAGATGATCTCGTATCTGCTTTTACAGGCTACTTAAACGAAAAAAATGAAAGCGACTTAGGTGCTTCGGTAGGAGATTTTATTGTTGACATAATTTTTCTAACACGAACCTAAGGTACTTTATAGCACTGGCGTTATACGAAAATAAAATGTGTGTGAATGTTAAAGAGAAAAAGGAAAGAAAGTATACCATTAGAATCGGCCAATTCTTAATGCATTTCATACGATTCATTGAATTCAGTAACTAGGCAGTAATACCGGACGCATGACCGATGATCGCCGTTGGCTATTTTTTTCTCCCTCCCTTTCTCCCTCTCTCTTTCTCTCTTTCTCTTTGGGAGGAGCTTTTTTCTATCTCTATCTTTCTCTCTCTCTCTCTCACTCTCAACATTTTAACAATGCAACGGGGGACGTCGCCTATCTCGACCAGTATTTCAGCGCGATACGAGTCTGTGACAAATAGCTACCGATGTAATGAATATGAAACGCAACCCCCAACTCGCTTGCTACCCCTCTCAACCCTTTCGCCACCCTTCTCATCCTTTCCTCATCGCGTCACTCTCTCTCACTCTCACTACCGCCACGTGTAATATGACGCATAACGTTGTACATGCGGCAGAAAGTTAAAATAAAGCATTTCACCTTACTCGCTTCTCTTTGTGTCAAGAATACTCGTTTCCACCGGTTGGTATGATCCGACGGCAGGAAGTAGAGACGGCAAAAAGCCCGCCGCTCGAAACGTATTTTAAGAGCTCTCGTGACATGCCTACCCTACGTGTGCCACGTAAGAATATACTCAAATAGAATTATCAGGTATTATAATTATTATGCTATACTTCGTAGAAAAAATTCACGAGCACTCTGCCTGTTTCTTTCTCTCCCCCCTTTTTCTTTTTTTCTTGTATGTGAAATCTCCTCATTTCTATGTAAAAATTCCTGCTTGATATATACTTTCAGAACGCAACGTGTAGCTTTTTACCTAATTAACTATATCTGTACTATGGAAAATATTCTGACCGATTTAATAAAGGTTGTACATTTTTAAATTAATACCTATTTCTTATTTATGGTGCTCGTGACACGAAATCGTCGGAAATGTAAGTGACACGGAAAGAGAAGGATAAGAGAGAATAAGAAAGAGTAGGGATAGGTGTTAGTACGATAGCGGCAGCAAGAGAGGCATATGCAACATCTTTATGCGATGTGTGCAAAGGGATTATCCCGTGACAAATGAACAAACAGCTTGCATTCCCTTTCCTCTTCATCCGACACCCTTACTATCCTCCTTTCAATTCTCTCTCTTCTCCTAGTCCCGTCGCCAAACCTTCCTCGATTCTCCTTTCACCTATCTCAAGCTATCTCAGCCTCTCACTCTCACCCACAGTAAGAATCTGCATATAACACCGAATGCTAATTGCTTGGCTGGCTCAAGTAAACCCCCCATGAAACTACAAGAGTGGTATGGCGTCACAAGCCGCTTCCACTCTCCTCTATCCGATAATAGCTAAGCCGGGAATTTCTACGTAATTAAATCGGTAGGGACATCTTACCTAGATTTTCCGTTATTTCTCCATACTCTATTCATACTTGTAAAGAAAGAGAGAAAGAGAGAGAGAGAAAGAGGTCAGAAGAAAGAGATATACGATGACAACTAAACGTGAAACATTTAGTCTATTTCTTTCTCCGTCTCCGTCTTTTAAGAATATCAATTTCAGGGAATAAAAGTATCTTTAATCGAGATTTATTTCGTTGATTTTCTATCTCTCATTTTAGTCTTCTAGATTTGGCTGAGAAAGAAAGAAAAGAAAACTTTCATATAACGTAAGATCAATCTTTCGTAAATGATGCGATAAAAGCGAGTCTAAGCGTGAATTTATGCGAATATGTAAATAAATTTTCACGATTCTGAAGTCGTAGCTAGAAGGAATTTTCACGGTCGATCGATTGAATCGAAGACGTATATCGCACCGTCGAATAATAGTTGTCAGCATCCATCCGTACGGATGCATTCGATGGCTTTCCATCGAAAGCCAGATTCTCCGCATTTTTCTCGTCTCCTTTCACCGACACCCATAGCCAACTCGGATTCGTACGTGTCGCAAGCGCGAAATGAAATTCGTGTCAAAGATAATTGTCATATCGCGACGACGACGACGACGACGACGACGACATCGAGCGAATTTTAGCCGTTCTCCTTCGTTCCTATATATCTGCCTACTCGCGATTTTAATTTAAAGAAATATCGGCTTTTATATTCGAAGGACGATGCCTTTCGCGATAATTCGATGAAATATAATTTTTTGTTTGAAGAAAACCTTATGAAAAAAGAACATTTTTCTTTGGTACTACCTCTTATCGTCAGGGGAATGTCAAAAGTTCGTGGTAAAGTCAAGAAATTGTTGCTCTCAATTTCAAAATTGTTTGCCTCTTGAAAGGTTCGAAATACGTAGACCGATAACTCAAAGTATTACGTTCCACGTATATTTTTATTATTATCTTTCCTATCGTAAGGTTGCCATCGGTACTTCCTTCTTCGTTTCGGGTTTTTTATTCTCCCTCCATTCTCCTTTCGTTTCGTTATTTTTTTTTGAGATACGACTTATCGCAAGCTTGTATCGTCTCCATTAATCTTCAGAGAACCGTTTGAAGTTAGTAGATCGTACCATGTGAAGCAGATTTTAATTTTATGGCCAGTTCGCTTTAACGAAGAAAGTTTCGAATAACTATGAAAGTTTCTTAAGTAAATTCTTGAAAGTTAGACTTCTTTCGAATGGCATGACGCTACGAGAGACAAACGAATGACCCATCATATTTATATCAAAGATAATTAAGCGCGACGATCTAAGATGATATTCCGTGTTGTTCCTCTTTCGACGCGTCCAACATATTGTATGGTCGTACTACTTTCCAAACTTTTTACAATCTCAAATGAATTAATATACTTATTACTTGCTGTCCTTATTAAAACTAATAAACGTACCAATTATTTTGACAATGGACAAAGTCAAAAAAGTAAAAAAAAAAAAAAACCTAACATTACAATTAATTTTATATTACAAAATAAATCATGAAATACATTGTGATACATTTTTTTTACCAAGTTCACTGTCATGATTACTTACACAAATATAACTTTCTTTTATCTTACCGATTAAATTTTATATAACAAAATTACATTTCTAACAGACTTTCTAACTCGGCGAATAGTCGAGATACGCCAAAATTTTGAAAGTATTAACCCCTTCGTCATGAAATCACTCGTGGATGGTATTCGCCATCTAGAGGAAAATGTCACACAAAACCATGGTTTAATAGACAAGGTGTTCTCCAAATTGTGCTCTACTAGTCTCTCTCTCTCTCTCTCTTTCTCTATATCTTTCTTCTCACCTCTTAAGCGGTACTAGTGGCATCGATTTTCAAAGCGCACTTGAACCTCCTTAACCTGTCGTCATGCCGTCGTCTCATTCGCTCGATCGATGGAACAAATGGCAGCAGAGTTAAGAGAAAGGGTACGAAATTAATGAGCGTCGGTATTTGTCTTTGTGAAAATACCGATATTTCCAACGTTTGCTCGTCATAGAAGGTAGGATAAGTAACGTAAAGAGAGAGAGAGAGAGAAAGTATATACTAATTACCGAATGATCGATAGGGAGAAGTAAAAAAGAATAAGAAAAAGAAAAAGAGTGAAAGAAAAAATAAGAGAGTAAAAGAAATACAAACTAGGCGACCAAAGCCGTGAGAAAAAGATAGACCAACGTGTAGTATACAAGTTGGCTGGAGCAGCAGAGATATATAATACATAGAGGGCGGGTGGTGAAGAAGGGGTGAGACAAGTGCTTACCTGTCCCCTACCAAGTTTTACGAGCGTCACAAAGTGTACACAAGGCAAGTAGTACAAGCAAGAAGATGTGAACATTGGGGGTGTAGGCTAGGAGTGTGCGTCAGGAGTATACGGGTGGAACTTGTGTACGCACCGGCCTCATTGTGTGCTCACCCACAACCTGGTATACATAACGCTGTCGGTTATAGGAATGCTTATACACCGTGTGCCTTGTGTCAACGGTAGCGGCTACAATCCCGACAGTAGGGACGTCTTCCAAGTGGTATGGTAACTCTTACAATGCGAAGTCTACAAGCATTGCGAATCGATGAATTTGAAAGTTAATAAAACGAGATAAAGAGAGTGAGAATAACTTAATAATCAAAATCTTTCATTTAGTTAAATTACACTGATTTGAAATATAAAGTTTTATGTTAAAGATATTTTCCTTGTTCCACGGTTATTTATTTTTCCAAAGATCTTATCTGGAATTGTCTTGTCTTATCCTCTCGCGTTACCCAACGATAAGGACTAGTAATTCGGGGATGGTCCCTCGGATCTAAAATGATGCGACATATCTGAAGCAAGAGCAAGTAGAACTCGGAGGCAAGTTTCATCTGCGAAATTAAATCGAGGAAGAATATTTTAGCAGGACGGCCGAGTACGATAAGCCGGACGAACGAAGCAGGAAGAAAGTTAGTCCTGGGATCGAGTTTCTTTTTCCACGCAAAAACAGGGAGATGAGAAGAGCGAAGGAGCGAGCGAGCGAGCGAGCGTCACGGAGAGAGAAAGAGAGAGAAAGAGTAGGGGAAAGGGGAAGGGAAAGGGGAAGTAGGAAAGCGCCAAAAAGATTCGGCTAACTTCGCGAAAGCCGCTATATGTTTAATTAAGAAGAAATCCCATAACCCGCTAATAGGCGTAACGATGTCGCCAAGAATAAATGTTGGGAAGAATAGAAGGTTCCGCTTTTCTCGCCAGATTTTGCTTGGCCACCGTCGCAAGTCTGTGCCCTTAATTTCATAATACGAATATATGTACTTACAAGCGGCTACCGGTATACTGCGAGTAAGGAAGAAAGATAGAAAGAGAGATAGTAATAGAGGTGAAATAGGTGAAAGAGTGAGAGATAGAGAGGGAGAGAGAGAGAGAGAGAAATAGAAAGAGAGGGTAAGAGAGAGGGCATAATGCACGCGCGTCTAAGTACAGTCTGTAATTATGAAATAACCCCAGACCCTCTTTATACTTCTATTATCATAGCTTTTTACTCTCGGAGCTAGCAAAGCCACGACACATTTTTCTCTCAGCCCAAGGTCTACGCCTCGGAAAGTCCTCCAACATTTTATTTCTCCTCCGTTCTATTCCCAAGGAAGCGTACCAACTACCTCTTGACGAACCATTAACGTATCTTCATTTATATCCTTTCTCACATCACCGTTACACCTTCGCTTTCTCTTACTCTGCCTTTCACTCTCTTTTATCATCTGTCTTTTTCTCCCTCCCTCTCTCTTTCTCTTTATTTCTGTAATATGGTTTCAAATAGATATAAGGATTCCTTCCTCCCGAGTCTAGTTTTTAATCCTTCAACATCTGTTTTTTTTTATATCCCCCTCCTCTCACTCCTCACTTTCTCTCTCTCTCTTTTTTTTTCTTTCTTTTACAAAGGCTCATATTTTTATGGTCCGTGCGAAACGTACAAATGTGATCACAATTCGAATTTCATTTTTAATTGAAATTCACGTTAGCTATGCGATAAAGGATTCTTTGTTTTTCTCTCTCTCTCTCTCTCCCCCTTTCCCTTTCCCTCTCCCTCTTTATCCCTTTCTCTATACTAACGCGAGCGGAGTGAAAATTATAATGGCACTGCAGCTGGTCGTTCACGTTTACGTTCACGTTCACCGCGGTGTTAGTAAAATCCTTCGTTAGTTGATCTCACGTGAAATAATTATTAAATAAAAACCGTTGTATATATTGTAGAAAACTTGTTATCCATAGTTACATACTCGAAATATCGCTAACCCGACAGAAATCTAAGGTTCCAATGGCCCCGTTACATGAACGCATTGGCTTGACGATCGTTGAATTATTTATGCCGACTTTGTTGAGAAAAGTGGGAGGGCGCTTCCTGGACTATCGTGCATACGCGATAAGACAAGGATTATGTATGGAAGCGAGTACGCCTGCGTACGAGTGAAGTAGCTCGCATATAAAAAATCCTTCACGCATAACTATGTATTTAAAACACGAGCATACGTAGATTTGCTTGGCATATTATCGATACATATACATCTAGTCGATAAGCCATCGCTCGAAATTATTTGTCCGTCTCATTTATTCCCTTCTTTTTTTTTACTCTACGTATGCATACGACACGTATGCAAATCTTTGAACTGTCACGTTCAGAAACGTACAGTAATTTATTTTCTATTTTAATTCAACGAAAAAAAAAAAAGAAAAGAAAAGAAAAAAAAACATTTAACAACGCGTCTACACGTTGATATACGTACCAGTTTTCTAATTATTTCTAGTTCAGCTCCATTTCCTTGCCTGACCCAGCACTAATTCAAACTACTTAAACCTATTCCCCTTCCATAGAAAACGTAATCGAACTTCGATTAAAATTAAACGACACGTTTAAACAACTTGTTAGTTACTTTTTCAAAATTAATAAAAACTACCATATAAGTGCTTCGAGTAAATCACGTGGAAACGAAATTCGGAAAGTGGAATTTCCCGTTAGGAAGATATTCGATTAAGTACCACTCCTTCCCTCTCCCTCTCTCTCTCTCCCTTTTCGTTAAGAAGATAATCTGGTATTCGAGGTCGGCCGAAAAAGGAAAAACGATAGAGGAAAATGAAGTTAGTCCTGTTCTTGGAGTCGTCGAAAAGCAGGAGTATTAGAGTCAAAGCGGTTTCAATACGATTCGAACTCGTTTATGCGTAGGAAGGTACGCGTGACTGGACGCGTAGCTTGCTGAACGCGGCTTCTATGTATGTACGTGCGGCCTGGCCACTTCAACGTTAGCAGTTACACCGTGTTTCACTAACACCCTATTCATTACCCCGCTCACTCCATCGAGCTCGACTACACAAGTCCGGTCCAGGTTTCAGTCTGCTTCGCATTAAAGCTCTAAATACCGTGCGACGCAGCGCAAACGGTCGCTGTGTCAGGATGCTCCAATCTACTTCCAACGCTCCAGAGACTACTCTCTCGCTATTTCTCTTTACACGTATGCATGTACCATTTCCGTTCCCTCTCTCTTTCTCTTTTGCGATCCCTAATGTCCTTCTCGCTTCCAAACAACCAACCATACGAATTACCTTGCGCGGACACACATTAAAATCCCCTAACAACATAGAAACCAGAAAGAGAAAAAGAGAGAGAGAGAGAAAGAGGGAAAGAAAGAGAAATGGAAAAAGAAATAGAGTCTGGTATTCGTAAAATTTTTTTGATACTACGAGGAATAAGTCCTTCTATTATTTTTCTTCTCTCCTCTCTTTACTACTACACACATCCGAAGGACACTTTTCTGTATATACCTATATATCTCCGACTACCACAGACCACTCCTCTCGTTTCCGCTCGATCCAGTGTTTACGTTAAAAAAACAAAAGAAAACGAGAGAGGGAGAAAGGGAGAGAGAAAAAGAGAGACAGACAGACAGACAGTCGGAGAGAGAGAGAGAGAGAACAAAAGCGTAAGGGAAGAGAAAAAATGTGGAAATTTGCTTTACCTCCTGCACGCCTGTATTTTTTCCTGTTACTCTCTCTCTCTCCCTCTCTATCCCTCCGCCATCTCTCTCTCCCTCTCTCTCTCTCCTTTTTGCTCTTGTCAGCGCGGTTTATATTTACAAGGTTGGCGAGAGCGTGTACCGACGTTTCGCTACAGTTTTCTGTCAAAAGTCGTTAAAAGCTTTCATAACGCGTATACCCGTCCCGTATACTCGAACTCCGCATTAGCATCCCCCCGCAACGCGTGTGGCTTTTTATACAGTTGGATACTACGCGGAGCGGTCACTGTCTACGAGAGTTCGATTTACCAGAGCATTTTGATCGACCTTTTTTTTGTTTTTTTTTCTATTTCTCTTTCTCTTTCTCTCTCTCTCTCTGTCTTTCTTCAACATTATTTTTTATTTTCAATTTTGTATTCTTTTCCCTTTTACAAACATCCGAATGGTCAATCGCTCGCGTCGTTGACGTCCGTTAACAAGAACGACATACAAAGATCGCGTATGAAAATTATTATCGAATTTAAAAACCGAATTCGTAGGTATATATCATACGACGAAAAGAAACGTTCTTGGATCTCGCAGAAGCCGATGGCAGTATCGAGTGTTCGATGTATTTTATAGGATTTATACCGATGGATTTAGCGGACGATGCGACATAGGCAGTGTATCTCGATTAGCCGACTCGTTGGCTTCGAGCAAAGCTATCGCATATTTCGATCGCTTACGAAGCATGCTCGTCGCTTCGAAAAAGGGAGAATCGAGTGCCGAATTCGTTCTCGTTTCGTTCGCTTCTATCTATCTATTGTTGTATATTTTTTTTTGTTTTCCCTTTTTTCCCTTTTTTTCTAGTTTTGTTTTCTTTTCCTTTTGTATCTTCGACGTTGGGATCACTAGATCATTGTTCATTGTATAGATCGTCCAAACCAAGATGCCTAATCTTTTGGAAAGATTTAAAAAAAAATGTCGAAGATACGTTTAAGGGAGATCTACTTGAAATGAAGAAAGTCAAGAGTTTCAGTGTTAACTTACGCGGATACTAAGAAAAAGATACGAATAAATTCAACTATAAATGGGCTGATTTTAAGTCAAGTTACGAGAGAAATTTCAAAGAAGAAAATTCAACGAGCAAGCAGGAACGTAGCTGAAAACTGAATTTCAAGGCAAATATCGTACTGTCCCGTAAAAAAGTTCTACGCTTGAGAAAAGTACTGAAAAAGACATCTGTCGTTACGCGGAACGTTAGAAAGAGCGGTGGAAGAGGTTAGCGACTAAGAAAGAAAGAAATTGTAATCGTATCGAGAGTATTCAATTTATAAGAAAGAAAAAAAATAAAATCTTATTGTCCATTCGAAATATTCAAATGTCGAAAATGAAATTATGATCTATAATTATTATTTCCAATAATTTCTTTTATTTATAGAAAAAAGAAAAAAAAGCGAAGCATCGAGTTTGAGATAACGAACAGTCTTGAATGAATGAGCAAATATAAGAATAACGTTACTTTCCGCGCGACTCATCTAAGGAAATTCGATAAGCGCGTACGAAACGTACTTCTCCTGAAAATACGCGATACAATCGCAGATTTTAAGTATTTACCAACCTGTTGCGTTCCACGGCTGTCAAAGAAATGTACACCGCTACCTCCGTCGCGTATATTCACTAAACTCACTTTCATTACTTACATGGATATTCCGACAGTGTTTGCTGCTTCAACGTTTACCTGGCATACAGGTCCAGCCTTTATAAAATATGTTTCTCTTGGAAAGAAGCTTTGGTATTATTTTGAAATTTTTGCAGAGCTTTTCATTGAATTTGTTTAAATGAAAAATTTATCATTATTCCTTTCTAGTTATTTGTTGTCTCTAATTTCGGTAATATTTCAGAGAAGATAAAAGATTAGTACGTAGATTTCGGACAAGAAGGATGTCGAGGACGAGGCTGGAAATTCAAAAACACGAGATTAGTCGCACACTCTCAGAACTGTCATCGCTATTTAGAAGCCCGACGCATTATTTGCTTGGCAAATAATCCCTTTCGTAGAATCCTCCCATTCGTCCCTCACGATGCTTCTACAAATCCCATCCTCCCTTTTCTCTTCTCTTTAACGTGAAGTCTGTTTCATGCATCCCCCCTGTTTAGTTGCACACATTCAGCCACTCAGTACACACGTTTCCATCATAAATATGTATCATCCGGATGTAGGTAGAGTAGCTGGTGAATATATACGCGAAGACCTGAGAACACTGCCGTAATCGCTCGCTTGGTCCTGCGCGCGCGAGAGCTTTCAGGCACAACGCGTTTCCGCAAATGCGTGAGCCAGTCTCGAGCGGCTAAGTACCTCCACCTCTTGCAAAAGAGGATAAATGGAGGAAGAGAGACGGTGAGAAGTGAGGGAGAGTTGAAGAGCCAAGAGAGAGAGAGTGGACTGGCAAGTACGCAAACACTCGCATATTAAGGTGCGTTCCCGTAAAATTATTTTTAATGCGTCCAATTAGAGAGGTACATGTTACAAACATGATTTTCATGGAAGATAAATGAATTTAATAAACGTAGAGGCTGCCTCGTGGTACGAAGCAAGCTACGAGTTAGCGCGGGGCGGGGGTGGGCGGAGGGAGAATTGAAAGAGGAATGGTGAGAGTGAGAGTGAGAAAGAGAAAGGGTGAGAGCAGGGAGGAGAGGAACACCGTTAGGTGGCATATGGAAACGACATGTATCTGAATACGAGCCGTGTTCCTCGTTGGCTAGAGCACGGACGTGTACGGGTAATTATCGTCGACGAGATACACTTTACCACCCACGCCTTTAGCGTCTGCCAAGCTATGAAGACCACGTTCGCATGTGTCAGACAAGTCATAAAGACGAGAAATACGAAGGACATCTTCTATCGCTGTTACGATGAATGTATGTTATTTGAGAAAAAGATACTGTAATACAGCAGAGCGATCGGTTAGTTGAAATAAATTCTAATAAATGTTTACGTTAATAGCGTGGAGATAATTTGTTACCTTGCCTCGCATCTTTAAACGAAACTTACTTTGACTTTTGAATTTATGAATATTAATCTTGTACAAAGTTTGTTAATCATTTGAAACGTCGATAAGAAATTGTTTCGTAGCTGAATGGAGTATCGAGCAAATAAATAATAAATCGCTGTGTCATAAACAATGGTAAGATAAAAGTAATTTTAGTTATGCCAGCACCTTGCAACGAAGAAACGTCAAAAAGCATTGATACTGAAAATACAACGCCTTTCGTTGGAAATACAATAGTGGCACTTGGTGCGTACGTCGGAAACATGAGTTATGGAAACTGACACGCAGGAAAATATATCCATCCATTTCGGTGCGAGTTCTCCCGGAAGAGAATGCGAGCTCGAAGTCGTCGTTCGTCGTCGTTGGACATCGCCGACTCCGCAAGCCATAGGATTCACCCTGCATCACCACTACTACCATCACTGCTACCACCACCACCACCACTACAACCACCACCACCACTAGTACCACGGTCGGTGGTGGTGCTTTCTAGAGGCATTTGCATACTCACTGGTTTATACTTTTTCGATACCAAGCCCCGCGGTACTAGAACGTTGCGGCCATACGAAACTGCGGTACTTGAAACGAAAGCACTCTACCCCCCTTACCTCCCCCCCCAACTACTCTTGACTCACCGACAACTCTCTTTTGCCCGACCACATCGTCGTTGCGTCGTTGCTAATTTAAGAGCTTCCGCGATCTAACTGTTCCCCTGACTCTTTCCCCATTCTCTTTCTCTCTCTTTCTTTCTCTTCTTATACCGGTCCACAGTGACGCTTTCTCTTCGACTTTAGGGCCATTACCAGTGTGGATATTGCGATAGGATGGTCCTTCCGTCGACGATGGCGCATTCAGATAGCGAAGGTACCACTTTCCAAGTTCTTTTTCGCCAAACCTTCTATCGGAAAAGGTTCGGTGATCCGTACCACCGTAATACACTCCTCTCTCCTTTCTCTCCTATTACCTTCTCAAGAAAAAAAAAACTATAGTTATATGATATTTATCGTATCATACGAGCAATGCACTTTTTCTTTCACCAGCACTGTTCTTTCTTATACGCTCAACCAAACGAGTTATTAGTCCTCAAGGATCCAGTTAACTGTACGAAAACTCTTTATCATCTTCCTTACCCTGTAATCTCAAAACCCGTTCGCTCGACTCTTCGTATGTGCTTGTATTATGGTATTATCTTGGACGAGTGGATATATGTGTATATGTGAGAGAGAGAGAGAGAGAGAGAGACGGGCTCGGTTGAGTTTATAGAAGAACGGAGGTAAAAGGGGGGCAGCTAGCTTTTCGTATAAGCTTCTACGAAAAGATTACACAATCTTTTGTATGCGTATGTAAGATGTATCTGTGTGCATACATGCACGCTAATACACAAAGAAAAATATGTCCACCGGCAAGATTCTCTGGAACGACTATCCTCGAACCTTCTTCTTTCGAATTAATCGAGGTCGATCTTTGGTCTTTGTTTAAGTTGGAGCGAATAAACGTTTTTACATAAAAGTATTGCCCCGAGGCTGAGTTCCAGAAAGCAAGTTTTAATCTCAAAGACTTTGCGATAGAATTCTTTCTTATTTTATTTTATTTTCTTGCTTTTTCTTTTTTTACTTTTCTCTCTTTTCTTTTTCTTCTTTTTACGTGCGGACTCGTCTTTTTCCATTTGTTTTTTCGTCGATTTAATTTTTTACACATCGATCTTCATTACCTAACACTTTGGCGAACGTGACGTCTGTCAGTTGAGGTCCCGCGATGGAACATGACGTCTATCGGCGACCTACATTTCATGTTTTCTCTGAACGCGACGTTTACTGTACCTAGGGATGTTTATTTCATTTTTTTTTTTCGAGAAAACGAAAGAATGTGATAAAAGACACAAAAAAAAGATTGAAAAGACTATTGATGCGTCAATGAAAACGTACTCATTTCTAGTATACTCATTAGGATTGAAAGTATTAAAGGGATAAAATCCTAATAAGTGTATATACAGAGTGTATCCGGATGAATGTTACAGCCGAAAAGGGAGATAATTTTACATGTAGAAAAAAGTCAAAAAAAGAAGTAATTTTTGTTTACTTGTGGCACTGTTTTCGAAAATCTCGTGTTTGAACATGTTTAATTCAAAAACCTGTTTTAATCATAGAATGAACCTTATTTAACTAATCTTTACTCTGTCTTCTGTATCACCCTTCTGCCTGGATGGCGTTTTCTTATTTAATTACTATTGTTGCGTTAATGTTATAGTTCAATTAATGGAGACTGAATAAACGTAGGAGAAATAAGCCGTACAGCCGAAAACAAAAAACGTTTTGATAAATATAATATTAAAGAATTCAATGAATACGAAAGCGTTAGCGAAAGAAAATATTTATAATTGATAAGTAATTTGAAAGGATAACTCAGTTTATGCATATTCAAAAACTGTTCAAACAGGATTTTTGTCGGAAACGGATATTCAAACGAAAAAATATTACTTTTAGTTATCGACTAATATTTGACATGTAGAATCACCCTCAATCCGAGAGATTGTACCATTCATCTGAATAAGTCTCATATAAATTTAATATATACATATAGGAATTTAGGTATTTAGAAATGGACTACCGCCCATTGGAATTTTGTGACGATATCAGGAAGGCATGTGCTAGCGTTTTATGATGCCGCGAAACGGCGTCGTGAAATTCTCGGTATACTAATGCATCAACGAGGGCAGTACGGTATTGTAAAAACATTAAAAAGATATGGAACGTTTGACCATAAAACATGGAGGCCTAGTTAACCATAACCAGTGCGCCTTTATGCTGTGCGTGTAGCCTCATTAAGTTCTCGTTGCATGCACGCACGCTAAACTGCGTCGCGGTGCACTATAGTATCGATTTGAGAGAATCGAGCCTTTTTTTAAGAGAAAAAATCACTTTATTGAGCACCACTAAAGTTCTCTTAACGAACATCTAACGGTATCGAGAGATAGGTGCTCCGTTTGCTCCTGTGCGGTTACCGTGAAATCCAACTAATTACCCATAAGATATTTTTTATCAAAGACACGATTGCCGTTCTTCTTCTTTTACGTTCATCCGGAGATCCACGATAAGGCTAGGTCAAAGAAGAGAGAGAAAGAAAGAGAGAGAGAGAGAGAGAGATAAAAAGAAAAAGAGAGAGAGACGATTAGTTTTCACAGAGAAATCGTAGAGCACCAATCTTTCGTCCGATACGCATTTTTATCTCTCCCCCTCCTCCAGTTTCCCCACTCTCAATCACTCCCCGTTCTACTTTGTCTTTCTTTCTCCCTCTCAGTGCTCCCCGTGGCCGTTTCATCGTTCTTTCGTTTTATTTTATCCTATATTTTTTTTTTTATTTTCTTTTTATTTTTTTTAAGCAAGTCACGCTCGATGCGCGCCGGAATTTGCATTTTTACCGGGTCGAGCCGAGTTCGATGCAAATTTCGGGTAAATTTTTCCCCATCGACTCCCCCCTAAAGCGGTCATGTTCCGCTAATCCACACGTTCGGTTCGGAAAATAGTCACCGCGGCACGCGGAGTAGCTTATGGCATGCCCGCTGGTGGTTTATTTAAAACATCTACGCGGTTTTTGTTAACCATACATTTCCGCGCACGAATTCATATCATGAACTGCATACTTTTTTGATACAAGGGAGACTGACGTTGCTGTCCGTCTCGCGCAAGTCCTCTATTTCTCTCTCTCTCTCTCTCTCTCTATTTTTTCGTTGTTCTTGTTTTTACCGTGCTCGTTTCTATTTTTTTTATATTTTTCGTTATGTTACCCGTTTTTTGGTTAACGGCGGTAATAACGCGCACGTTCACGGACACGTTTTAACGAATGCTCGAATAGCGAACACAACACCCCGCCGATTTCTCGTACGTCGATCGAGAGACAAACAGAAAGACAGAAAAAGAGAATCCGGTTCTTTCGAAAATAATACGGATTTCAAAACGAAGCCCGTTAGGCACGCTCGAATTATTTCGATGATACACGACTCGGCATTTCGCGAATATTTATGCGTAGCGCCGGTGTTCTTATACGGCCATAATTCAGATGCCATTAGATTTTCACCTCGCAACGTTTCATTTGGAAACACAATTTTCCATTTAGCACTTCCGCAAAACCGGCAAAATTTATTCGCGTTCGCGCTATTCCTTGTTCTATATCATCATTAATTTAACGTGGAACTTCGTTTTGCTTTCCGCGCGTTTGCATCTCTTTCTCTTTCTCTTTCTCTCTCTTTCTCTCTTGTTCTTTCAACTCGATATACATCATTCTTCATAGGTATTCATACGTAAAGTCTTCGAGACAGATCTGCCTCATATTGATTACTTTTCAATATCCAGTAAGAATATTTCTTTTTCTACTAACAGCAACTCTTCTCTTATTCATTTCATTACATTATAGATATTACTAGTCTAAAAACATTTTGAAAATATTAACAAATTATATTGAAGAGTCACAACCCATCATTTATTTTATAATATTATAAATATTACTATCTTAAGAACACTTTTAAAAGGATAAAAAATTATACTCAAGTGAACTTTTAAGGAAAAATCATTTTCAAGGGCTTGACACTTCGACGGGAAACTTCTCATAAAACATGTGTTACACGTCTACTATGCTCGTTGACCGGCAAGGAAAGAAGTCGAAGAAGAAGGCGTTAGAAAAAAGGAACATACTCGAGAGCACTCTTCACGGTATAATCTTTACGGCTCCCATAAACTCGCTTTTTCATATCGTTCTTGGGCTCTTTACTAGAGAGACGCCATCATCCCTTCTGGCGTGTTCCTATCTCTTTCTTTCTGTCTCCTTCTTCACACGGAACCCCTCTGCCACGTGTCAAGACGACAAAATAATTTTCTTTTCCGAGCTAGCAAGGATAACGCGTGTAAGTTAAAGAACGAAAGAGATAGATAGATAAATAGAGAGAGAGAGGGAAAGAGAGAGATAGAGGGCAAGAAAAAGAGAAAGAAAAAGGAAATTCTGCATTTTAAAATTACCTCCCTTGCTATCTGGACGTTTAGATATACACCGACGTGATTCATTCCTCCGTTCACCCTTTCCTACTACCTCGAACCCGTAAATTTACGTTCTCTTCCTCGTCGTCGTTCCTCGACGTTGACCTCCTGCGTTGAGCAGCCACGACACCTTCGCGTAAATTCTATCCTTCTTTCTTTCTTTTCAAGCTTTCCTACTATAGTATTACTATCTCACCGTTGCTATCTCCCGTAAACGTCTTCGGGAATAAGTAAAGGAAAAAATAAAAAAGGAACGAGAGGAGGAGCATCTCTCTTTTCTTTTCTGATCCTTGATGCACAAGTCCAGAAAATCCGTTAATATCTTCCGAGAAATCGTTATTCGCTTCCGCTCAAACGGATGAAAAGGCGGTACTTACTTCTTTGGGTAATTAAATATGAAGCTCGGTTATGTTGTATATCGCAAATAAGCAAGAAAGAGAATGAAAATGAGAATAAAGTAGAGCTTAGTTGTTAATATAATACTCTTCATCTTTTCTCTTACTGTTAGCGAGCTGAAAAGTTCTCATACTTTTTCATTTTCTCCCGAGGCTACTCTCTCTCTCTTTCTCTCTTTCTCTCTTTCTCTTTTTATCTATCTATTTCTCTTTCTCTCTCTCTCTCTTTTCTTTCTTTTTTCTTTCTAACAAGAAAAACTGTTCATTCTCATTCGATAAACTCTTAAAAAGAATATTTCATCCGAAAAGTGATGTGCGATAACGTTCAACGATAACGGATACTTATTTTAATATTTTCTCGTACGAATGGGGATTCGGAGGGAAAGCAGGGAGGGACTTGGAAAAATGTGAAAAATCTCGAAAGAGTCGAGCGAACGTTATACGAGCTGTTTTTCAAAAAAGCACTGTTCTTTCGACCGCGCTTGGTATGCACGGTCATGTGAAAACGATACGCGTATATACAGAAAGAGGGAGATAGCGAGATACAGAGGGATAAAGAGAAAGAGAGCGGAAGAGAGAAAGAGAGAGAGAGAGAGAGAGAGAGATAGGGATTTCATCACGGGATTCGAATTTGCGGTGCGTTTAACGAGTGCCGTAAAACGATAGAATGCTAAATCGTCGGGCATGTCGGACATGTATTCCGAGTTCGCCGTTGTCGGACAAAGAGAGAGAGAGAGAGAGAGAGAGAGAGAAACAGACAGAATGAGAAATATAAGAGAAAGAGAGAGAGAGAGAGAGGGAGAAGAGGAAAGCTTTCAAGGGGTAGAATTGTCGAGGGTGCGTTGTTGCATAAAGGGGTGTTGCATTCGGCGAAAGAGGGGTCAGCTTATTCGCGACACCTGAGTTATCACACACCAGGGATCGTAGTGATTCTCTTGGCCTTGTGGATATTCCGCATTTACGTTTTGCGTTTACGCTTCTCGTACATTGTTCGTTCGAGGTCTCTCGAAAAAGGGACAACCCCTGATCCTATATATCCTACGGGAACTCTTAGCGTATCACGATGCTACGTCCATTTCCTGTGTACATCTCCATTTTTTCTCTCTCTCTCTCTCTCTCCCTCTCGACAGTTCCTCTTTTGAGAAATAACGGAAGAGACGGAAGAGCGTGATGGGGATGTAAATAAACGCTTACGCCAGTCATCCTTTTTAAAGCGACATCGAAGGGAATAAAAAAGCTAATCTCGCTCTTACGATTCATACGATTGTTTATCGATTATTTAATCCTTCGAATAAGTAAAGCGATCGGTGTTAGTTTTTTTATGTCGATATCGAATCATTTCCAAGTCAAGTTAGAATATTAAACTACAAATATCTACGTGTAGAAATATAAATGAAATTCGTTAAAATATATATATACGATATAATTATCGAAATAAATGAGTTGAAATTCACGATTGCCAGATACGTTATCTTCTTCAAAGTAATCTAGAAAAAATGTCAATTCGAATTTCGAGTTTTCGATCGACACTGGATGGCGCGTTATCGAACTTCTCGCGTAAATGTTATTTGGAACGCGCGTTTGCGAACAATCCGTCACACCTGTACACCCACTCACTCTCACCCCCTTCCATTCCCCCCACACTAACTCTCATTCTCTCTCTCATTCTCTCTCTCTCTCTCTTTTCATTGAACGTGTGCGTCGAAATCTTCGCTTCGTAGGCGCGCGTATACGGCGGGTTGCATTAACTTGATTAAAGCTCGTATCGTTCCATCAACCGAATACGCCGATGGGCGCACGTGAAAATAATCCTTAAAACTACTACGTAGCGCTCGGAAATAATGAATTTTACTCGTCCAGATTTCCTTTGTAACATTGTGCACTCGGCATACTATTGTACGTATTGTTCGTGACTGAAAATTGCACAAGTGTCTGATTGTTTTCCAGGATAAAGGTAAGCGAGCCCCGGGTTCGAACGTAATCATGCCTTATGTTTTTTTAATATCTTTCACTGTTATCACTACCACCACCACCACCACCATCACCATCAATACCACCACAATCATTGTCAGCATTTCCAAAAAGCTCACAGAATAACACCTACGCATTTACCATTCTCAGCTATCCCATTCGTATATATATATATATATATCTATAGTATATATTATATATGCATATACGTTGAATTGCACGCTAGATGTGAGTAAAATGTAAAAATATGCTTCTTTTTTCTCCACATAAATCGCGTATAATCCTTACTACTATTCTCGAACATTCCTCACCTTCTTTGCATTTTCTCTTTCTCTCTCTCTCTCACACACTCTTTTTTTCTATCTCTTTCTATTATTCCTTTGTCCTATGATCCATGAATGTTAATGCTTTTTAGAAAGCCAGAAATTACATTTAAAAAATCACAAAATGAATTTTTAATATTATTTAATGCGCGTCGAGTAGATGACAATTCACATCTCTTTTCTCTCGTTTGTTTCATTTTATCCTCGAAATGTCTAAATAATCCCATATATTACGACGAAGAAATAATATGAAAAGTTTCATATATATATATATATATATATATATTTAATAACAATTTTAAATAGAAATTATATAAGTATACTTTGAAAATTCAAACATACAGAAGTAGAAAAGTTAAAGTGAGAAATTTCAACTATTTCAACTACAATGAAGTGTATATGTATGTATATTCGCAGCGAATGAGAAGTGACCGCCCTCCTTTGAATAGTTTCTGTTACCAATTAGTAACTGTCGGTCATAGAAACGTGTATAATAGATATGCCAAACATATTCAAATGTGAGTGCAATAATCGCGTGAAACGAGATTCGACAGATCTACAGTAGAATCCTCTGCTTTCTGATATTATTTACGATAGGATCTATTGTAACTATACCCAAGATTAAGAACAGATGCATCATAAAAACTTTCTATGTTATATTGCTTTATCAAATAATCATAATTTTATATTTGATTAATAAACTCTGATGAAATATATAAATATTTACGAAGACAAAAGTCTCAATTATCTTTGTATATCTCTTAAAAAACAAGAGAAGTGCACAAAGAAAGAAAGGAAGAAAGAAAAAAAAATACTTAGAAAATGCCTGGTAAATTCTGTTATGTAACGTTCTGTTGTTACTTCGTTTGATAATAAAAGAACGCGAATTAACGATGTTAATTAAGTGAATGCTTAAAAGAGATCGTCTAGTAAATTATGAAAAATGAAAAAATGCAAAAGAAAAATTCTTTGATGTACTACACGTGAGGAAGTTACGAAGAAGAAAATGGTGATGCACGAAGGAAGTACTTCGTATATTTCGTAATTTATCCAGGTCTTTATCAATCGAGAGAACTTCAATGATAGAAGCGTATCGCAGCAAAGAAAAACAGAGATGGGGAAGAGAGAGTGAGAGAGAGAGAGAGAGAGGGATATGTTGGGCCAGTTATCCGAGTTCGTTCATGAAGAACGAATTCGAACTTTCTTCGAGTCAAACAATAGGAATCTACATTGGTATTTTACGCTCGCCTAATTCTTTGCAGTTTTATTTCCTATAATCGTTGATTCGATACCCGAATAAGTTCCAAAAGTATATACTTATCTTAATGTTATATATCTTGTTTTATTTTCGATTAATCTTATTTGTAATATTGGATTGGGGGAAAAAGTTTCTTTGTACTTTGATGTAAAAGTAAAATAAATTTTGTGTCATACTTGCAACGAAGTTAATTAAATCAAATATGTGTCGTTTTTTCGATAACTTTTTGCCACTTTTGAGGTAAAACCGTAATGTAGAACTTGATTTCATCGGACTTTTTCAGTGATTCGTCGACCATAACGTGGTGCATCTTTGACATCAAAATTTCCCAATTGGAAAAGCTTGAATCAGCTTTGCGCCATATGTACCGATACTACATCATGTCTATAAACATCACAAATTTTATTAGTAGTCTGAATCGTATTCTTCCCTTTTTTGTAATCAAATTTCAAAACGTGCATCTACAATTTCTTTTTTATTTTCCCTATTTTCAAAACGCAATAACTTTTGACTGAATATACAAATATCATAAATTTTGCTTTTAATTACTCTATAACATGTGATAATCTTTCAAACGAGCGCAAATATTACCAGATCAAATAAACATTATAAAAATATATACAATTTTAAAGCCATTTATCTATTTAAATTACGAACAAACTTTTTCTCCGAATCAATAAATTCAATTTTCGTATTATAATTTAGTTCTTTCTCTGATGTCAGTTTTCACGTTTGCGGCTTCTCTAAACATAAAACGAGGAGAAATAGGGAGATGGAAGGTCTCAAGAGGGAAGGAGTTAATCGTCTCGACGATGTATAGAGTGGACGAACGACAAGTCCCATAATCCGAGATGTACATACATATATGTAGCTCTTAGTGTTCTGTTCTTCTAACTGTCGGCCGTTCCATATGATGCCGACACTCGATCTTCCGAACGTTGTAACGCTGCGCAACCGTGGTTCACCAATGACGATGGCCTAGCCACAAATGCTATCGGTGGAAGGCCTTCGACGGCAACTGGACGAAACGTGATGCTCTCGAGCAACAACGAACGAGAAAGCGAACGAGAGTACAAAATAGCGAGAGAGAGAGAGAGAGAGACAGACAGAGACGGAGAGAGAGGTCCCTGGTCTCTAAAATGAGGTTTGCCGTGCATAGGCGCGCAGGGAGGGACTACCAACGGGTTTTGGTACAACGTCGAGGACACAAAGAGAATACGCGATGCACTTGTCTCCCACGCCAAATCCCATTCTCTCTCGGTCCGTCGATCCTGCTCCGTGTTCTCGGTTAAACGCGACGTTCACTCGCGGATCCCTGGCTAACACCACTTCCGACACCTGTGATCTCGTACCCCCAACCCCCTCCACTCTTCTTCTCTACCCCCCGTTCTATCTCGTTTTTCATTTGTTCCTTCGTCACCTCTCCGGTCAGTAAATTATATTAGAATTTTCATGTATAATTAAGACCCTTTTCACTGGTATTTTTGTTCAAAACTGTCGACGTTCTACTTGCGAATGTGATAAAAAACATTACAAAAATGAACATACATTCAGTCCACTGTCTATCCATGCGTATGTTTTAACAAGGATTTCTATTGTATTGTTTTCTCTCTCTCTCTCTCTCTTTCTCTCGTTCTGTCCCTTTTATTTATTTCTCTTATCCATTTGTCTTTTTTCTTTCGTCTTTTTTCTGACCGCTCGCTTGGATCGAACGTTCGATAAAATAGATTAGGTAAAAACTAGCGTCGAGGTTGAAAAAGGGCAGGCTTGCTTTTTCAAAAAATATTTATTCGACCGTGTAAAAATTCAACTTCCTTCTGCTTTTCGGTTTCCTTTGAATCGTTATCGCTACTGCTGCTTTACTGTTGTCAAAAAATACATCGACTCAACCTTTTTCTTAAGAAATTTAAAGTTGAAAACGATTTATACGATGTTCTTGCAATAGTCTTTTTTCTTGACAATTTCGTAAAATTCTAATTGTAATTGTATATTTTGATATGAATTATTTTGAACATCAACGTTAAACTCTTTGCAAATATTCTATTTATACAGCGACTCGCTTTAATATTCGGACAACATTGTTTATCAAATATGATGGTCCTGTATATTTATTTATAATTGAGTTAAATAATTTGTTGTTTTTTTATCAAATAGTATACTTTTTCTAGTTGTCAGAAACATAAGTTTTATTTATTTTATTATATATATATCTGTTTTATTTCTATTTATCCTTTTCATAGACAGAAATATAAATTTAAAAAACCAGATAAATAAATAAGTCACATTTTAAAATACACGAAACATAGAAATTTTAGCGTAATTGGGCTTCTTCGCAATCTCTTTCAAAGATTATCACCGACTAGATGATGAAATTTGTAATACCGAATATCCAAAGGATTTGAAAGAGATAGGGAAAAGACAAAGAGAGTGAAAGAGAAGGAGAAAGAGAGGGATAGGGTTACGTACGACAAGTTGTATTTCGTTAATAACGATAACGGCCATAGTAATTCATATAAACAGCAAAGGCGTGCGGCTTATGGATTAACGGTAAACGCTTTGCTAGGGATAAACGGAATGCGCGAGTGGGACTTCCGGTGTAACCCCTTTGTACCAAAAAGCCCCATAAATACTCGAGCGATTATCTCCCGACGCGATTCATAATGCAGGAAAAACGATGCACGATTACGCAGTCAGCTAGCGAATACCCAATCCGACTATCTACAATAGCTATCTTTCTTCCTCTTAACAAAATGATCTTTCTTTTCTATATTTCTCGTTCCGACTCATGCTGCATTTCAGTCTCTCTTTAACTTAATTTTTTCTTATTCTATAGTTTTGGCGTAGCTTTATCTCCATTGATAATTGTGTAAATGAATTCAATCGTGAAAGAGATAATTCGTTGAGAAGTAAACGAATCTAGTTAATGCAACAATCAATGAAATATCGGTTATTATCGTCTACAATTATTCGCAACTATTTGAAATGGAAAAGATTATAAAAGAATTTTTTTCTGATTTGAGAGTACTGGATTGCAATTATGAAAGAGTAATATTTTATACTATCTATAATTATCATAACGAGAGATAGGGAGATACAATCATTTAGTTTTGTTTTCTAAAAGCAAGCTTAAACTCAATAGAAGTTTAAAAGTAATTCGAATTATCACAGGAAATACCGAATATCTCTTGCATTTGGTGAGAGCCAGTTTTCTATTGCGTCAAATGCACGACCGTATAATGTATGGCTTAATTATTAATTACTAATTTTCATTTCGATAACATTTAATCGACATACCGTAAAATTAGTTTGTGAATGTTGCATATTTTCAACAAGAAATCACGAGAGTGTGTGATAACGAATTCTAAAACATACATATCTTTCGTGCTTGTTAATACGAAGATTGAATGTAAAAACATTATCTCAAAAGTTTGGATAAATTGTAAAGTTTTGCAACAAATGTTATTGTAAAGCAATAATCAACCTGGTGTAAATTCTAGTTACACTAGTCTCCTATTTCTGTATTTGACACATGAAACATTCGATATCTAGAGACATGAATTAGAGCAAATTGTATGCTACTTTGATCCGTGATACAGTTGCAGGACATACACGTCAATCGATCGCTTCTAGTATAATCGGTCTCGTCCTGAGAAATTTACATCCATGATCGAATAGTTACGAATCCTTTGTAGTTCCATTGAATCCAATTAAATTAGTTATTATAATCTGTTATCAAATCTAACTAGTCGAATGAAAGATCTCCCAAAGATCAAAAATATATTTATGATACAATTAGTAAGCGACGAATAGTATCGGATCTCGTTAAAAAAACGTTTTTTTTTAGTGGAATCAGATGATTAAATTCTCTAACAAATTTCGGTTAAAAGATAGATATCTGGCTATAAGAGCTCGCAGCATATGCGTCAGTTTAAAACACGAATTTATAATCTCCACTTTCCTCGAGACAGCCGTTAACAAACCACAATCCGTGGCATCCTCGTTGTCGACCCAGGTACTAACTTTGCTAAAAAGAAAGAAAAGAAAAACAGAAAAGGGAAAGAAGAAAAATAACGAGAGGGGTTAACAAAATGCAATGGAAGGTGGGGAGGGGAGGGAAAATAAGAGAGACGGAAAGAAAAAAAAGAGAGAGAGTGAGACAGAGAAAGATGGTAAAAGTTGGAAATAGAGACAATGGCAAGCGGCACACTGTCGCTTTTGGTCAACGTATCCTGGCGTTAAATTCCCTGGTCTATGCATCGTGATGCTCTTTCTCTTCCTCTTTCATAAAGTAACTAACAACTCCGCGACTTGCAACTCGTCCGGAACTAGAACAATTTCATACTACGCTGTCCTGTGAGGATTCGTTAAAGAGAAAGGGATTTCCCCTTTTGCGATATCCCTGGAATTCTCCAAAGTCGATTATTTGTGAAATAGAGAACAAAGAAATCAGTTCTACGATATATTATGTATCTATATATACATACACACATTTAAATACACTTATTTCGTATTAACATTAACGAAATATACCGCGATATCGAAATTATATAAACGCATTAAATAATCATACTGATATTGTTTCAAACTTTAAACCTGCGGTATTTTATAAACGCTACATTATTCTTATAAATACATGATATCTATGAGTAGAATAATTATATATGATATTTAACAGGCTAGAACAAACTGTAGACTCATTTGAATGCTTCCTAGTTTCACTTTCATCGTCAGTCGAGTAAATTCCGAAACGTATAAACAGATACATAGATAGATACGTAGTAGATAGATACGTTCATACATGCATGCACGCATTTTCCACGTAGACGATTGCGGAACGCAGCTTTGCAGTTGTAGGATGCGCGCAGGTGCACCAATGTCGGAGTTTACTAGCAGTCTCTCGCGGAAAAGTAAAACATACCGTCGTTCCAGTTGCGGCCACTGCACACCGATACACTTTGTATCTTTCTCTTTCTCTCTTGTTCATCGCAAGGATGGAAGGGTGGAAGGCTGGTCGAACGGTGGAAAAAGAAGTACCCGCCTTCTCTAGAGAAGGAAGAGTGGATGACGATGGTGGTGCTCGTGTGGAGCGTAGTTCCTGGCCATATTTACCGAGAGAATAGGGAAAGGAGGGGGAAGGGGCTGGGAGATACGGTTTTAGTTTTGCATTTGTCGGAAGAGGAGGTACACCGTAGGTCGAAGCGGTCGAAGAAGCGGAACTAGAAGGTGGAGGAGAATGGAAAGAGTGCAGAGAGAGAAAGAGAGATATAGAAAGAGAGATAAAGGTAGTAGTATGTTGGATGGAAGACCAACTTGCTAGAAAAGAGTGTATGTATGTGTATGAGAGAGAGAAAGAGAAGGGATGGGCGTAAGAGAAACGTCGGGATCGGGTCCCATGTGCCTGTCACGGTTTTACAAGTCCATAAAAAGAGGAATTTCAGACTGAGTTAAATATTGCCACCAGCTCTCACTGAATTTCAAATACGCATACGCATTCGATCCCCAACATATACATATACGTATACATGTTCGTACACACTCGTTACGTATACCCTGTATATGTATGTTACCCTGTACGATATGTATATATGTATATTGTAGGAAATCTCGAGGACTACGTGTATTTTTTTACGCGTATCAGGAGGAGAAAGAAAAAATAGAAAGGATCGGATCCGATACTTTACATTTATGCTATCCTCGCGTCTTTTCGACTCACGAAAAGAATACCTACTTACTGTCTTCTACTCGTGGTGTCTTTGTCTAGCGATTCGAAGTAGGGTATTATATTGAATTTACGGGGATGTGATGACATAAACAGGATTCTTGGCTTGCACGTGCCATTTATGGACGGCTTTTGACACTTGTTGGTACATAAGTACTTGTATATGTACTTGTATATGTGTGAATAAAGATCCTTTCTTCAATTCTTCTCTCGTGTAAGAGTTAAAAAGGATCATCTGTTTTAAGTAAAAATAATTTAAATTGAAATAGATAGGATCTCTCTTTCTCTCTCTCAAATATTTTGTTGTTGTTGTTGTTGCTTATTCTTACAAAAACTAGAGCTTTCGAAATTACTCGAAAGAAGTTATATTTCCTGTGAGCAGAAAATCAACTTGCAAAGTGACGCGAGCTTAATACTTAACCAACGTTGCATTCGCTCCAACCCTTGTATGTAGACATTATTATAGAAACGCACGAGGCTGTTATTCCAAGTTTTACATCTTAGCTTGTAAAATACATAGGAACGTGTATACTCTGGCGATTTTCGAAACGATAAAACAGTATCCTAAAGCGCTTGAACTTTACGAACTCGCGAATATTCCAGAGTGAAATTTTTCGAATAGATTTACAAGAGATTCTTCTTATTTTAAAGTTTTCGCGAATCCTCTTGTATATTTTTGGAAATAAAATAATCAAGCGAATTATTATGGAAAAACAGTAATTTTGTTACTTAATTGAAGAAGAATCTTATTATTTTTGATTGAGTTTTCTTCGTAATACGTAGGTTAGTTTTCTCTTTAATTAAAGCTAATGGATTATCCATTCGTCAAAAGAACGACGCGTCGAATAACCTTCAGTTAAAATGCAAATTGCATTCCAAGATTGACTGCAGTTATATTGGCAAAGGTTGTAACATTTTTAGCTATGTATGAGTGCAGTAATCAATGTATATGTCAACGGTCGACCGTAATGGAAGTAAATTACGACGCATGACAAAAATTTGACGAGAAATGAAAAAAAGTATACTGTTTTTAAATCATTGCGATTACCCGCACGCAGAGTTAATGTATTTAATATAATTGTGTTAAACGCGAATTCGGAAACAAACGCAATAAATGCATTGTTAATGAATATCGAAATGACGAAACGCTTTAATTATGCAAATAAAAAAAGAAATAATATAATAATCATCATGAATATTTTTCAAAAATTTCAAAAAACTTCTCTTTTTCTTCCTAATATTTGTATATGCATATATAAAAAGAAACAAATTAAGGTAGCATAGTTTTCCTACTCCTTAAATTTAAACGAAAGAGACTAAATGAGTACGAAATAAAAGTAAAGAAATATTGAAAAGAAGAATCTTAAAATAAAATGTACTCACTACTCGTGTCCTGCTTCGGTTGGTTGCCCGGCGATGTCGCCCAGTTAACTTTCATTTCCTGCAACATTTGAAAGGAGAACAAATTCTGTAATCGTACGTATTTTACAAATTAAAAATAAAAAAAGAAAGCTTACAAATCCGTAATATGTGAAATCAGATGAAAGAATGAATCAAAATAAATAGAAATTCTTTAAAGAGGAAATATATTTTCCTCACGATTTTCTAAATATATCGATTCCCTCGTCCCATCTACTACAATATCAAAAGCGTAACTCATATTTATTCAGACTTCTCTCAGACGTGAAAGTGTTTCTGTCCAGTAGTGATACTGCTACTGTCAAGGAGGCTCATACTTTTAAATTCGAACGTGGATTCGCGCCAACACGGAAGTGCTTCCTCCCCCGCACTGTCCCTACAGAGGATAGCAGTCGGCGTCGGCCACCGGAAATGGGACGTGTCGGCTATCGTCGGGTCTTAACAGTCGCCGTAAAACGGATTCTTTATATGCGACGCTCTATATACACAATTTCTCCTTTTGCAGTCCAAGATATTTCGATAGATAGTAAAAGTCATTTTTGCTGGAACCGTAAGCACTCTAGAAGAGAAGGGGAAGGAAGGAAAATGAGACAGAAAGAAAGAGAGAGAGAAAGAAAGAAAAAGAAAGAGAGAGAGAGGAGATGGTGATACTAAAATGCGAGGATCTAAGGGAACGAAAGAACTTTTCGCTTTTATCGTCACGACCGAGCGTGAAAAGCGAACGATTAATTCGATAGTCTAACTTTCTATTATACGAGCGACATTCATTTTCCGGATTTACATTTGGCTATGGAATTACTCGATCGCTCGACGACGTAGAACGTTTCCGCACTTGCCGAAAATTCCTCTCTTTGATCTTCGATTCGCATATCATTCCATAAAATAAGACGAGGAGAATAATCGTGTATAAATGATGGTAATTGGTCGGATGATAACGACGATATCGAGAGCATTGTATAATGTCACATAATGGATATGTAATTGCTACGAATGTAGAATATCTTCCGGGCTATTAGAGCTCATTTGAATAATTCAGATAACGCACGCATTAACAATAACAATAGTTTACATTGGGGGAGGAGGGGGTTCGAGGTAGGTGGACCAATGGCTACAAATAAAAATGTGACATTGTTTTCGAATGATGAAATGCGAAATTCAAAATTGCTTACCGTTGTGCCAGTATCGTGTAGTAAGTATTATATAAAGGAAGGAAACACGTTGGGATAGAATTAAAGAGACAAACAAAGAGAGCGAGAGAGAGGGGTGGAAAGGTTTTAAAAGGAAGAAGAAGAAGAGATAAAAAAGAGATAATAGAAAAATGGCGGGAACAGCATAAACGACATTCTATTCGTATCAGTGCGAGCTTAATTCGGTACACGATACACCGTGGTGGTGCTGATATTGAATCGTTACTTTTCATTTCCCTTGGACGTTGCCACGGACCTCGTCGACGTTGCTATTTCCTCGCTACGTTCGGCCATATACTGAATACGATATCTATCCGTTTCGGTCTGTTTCCAAATTTCGGTTTCTAATTAACACCGTTTCGCAAGAACTCCGATGTCCATCGAGAGACCACGAGACACGCAAAATACTCTCCGATTCTCGTACGTTCAAATCCTAAAGTTAAAAGTAATAGAATATGAACAGCGGTAGAGACCAAATTAGAAATTAAAATTAAAATCGATTCATTGATGGTTTCTAAATTTAGCCAATTTCGTAAGGATTCTGGTGGTCAACGGAGATTCCTAGAATATTTGAATTTTCTGTCGATAGTGGTCAATTAAGAAAATAAATTCGATAGTAACGAAGAGAACGTAACCTAGCTGGATAACTAAGTTATTTGTATACGAAATATCCTCAAATACGCAAAAGCTGATGAAGATTAAACGAAACGTATGTTAAACAATGATGCTAGCTTTAAAATATATTGGTTTACAAACAAGTCGCATACAATTAGAGGACGTATGAACATAATTGCAGTTTGCCTGCTAACGATGTTTTAGACGTGTTTAGAATCAACAAATAGAAATAGAGAATAGAGTAACTTACAGTGTGTCAATTTTGAGATAAACGTTTTAAGAAGATTAATCAGAGAATTTGTTATTTCTGATTTTAGCATTTTATAATTCATATTAGACGTCTTTAATCAGTGATTTGAAAGTCGGGGCATAATCACATTGAATTATTTAAATCTCACCGACGATCTCTCGTTCGTTACTAGTTATAATCGACATTTATAATCCGCTTCGAGTTCGCGCCGATCCGATTTCGAACGAGAGCTACTTAAATTACGTCTCGGGGCGTAAAGCCAAACGCACTTTTCACGAATTTCGCGAATGCAATCGCATAGTATTCGCGGGGCACGATGGTAACCACTCACGATGGTTGGCTCTCGTTTTCCACTACCACTCTCACTCCCTCCCAAAATCGATACGTTCGATGATAATTGAACCGAATTATGGCGAAACGCGCAAGTGGTGGCAAAATAGTCTGCCAACGAGAAGTGGAGCTCGATAAAGCGTTTATGCCGAGGCTTTGTTCGATTATTGACGCACCGCGGATCATAAAATGCTGTAGAATGGTCATTGAAATACATCGATGGAATGCCACAATTAAACGATTGCACTAAAAATCGACGAAATTTTCCCCGCATATTACACGCAATTGAACTCGCACCGTCACTATAAACGTATAGTGTCACTCGTGAATAACACGTCAAATCATATAACATTAGGGTATGTAAAAGAAAAAAATGAAAAAGAAAGAAAAACGAACGAACGAACGAACGAACGAACGAACGAACGAACGTATTACAAACAATGAAAATCATTTTCCAGGATCATTTAATTCCACTGAGAAGGATTACACGTTCCCATGCGATACCCACCGACAAAACAGCGAGTACGAATTTTAACGGTAAACGATTTGTCTCGTACAAGGTGTTTCCTCTAACGCGTTTCCATTTAATCTTCCTTGCGAAAGTTAAAAAGTGGAGCTAAACAAATTCAACGAATAGTTGTGTATAAAAGAGTGAAAAAGAGAGAACGGAGAGAGAAAGAAAAAAAAAAAACTAGATAAATTTTTTTCCCCTCCGTTATATTTGTGTACAAAATCACTCGGCCAGAGGTGGATATACATATAAAAAGAGAGAAAGAAGAAGAAGCGAGGAGGAAAGAGCGCAGAAAAAAAATAGTAGTTTCTTTAGCGGGATAGTAGTAACGTTAAAGACTGGGAAGAAAAGCACGGTGAAGAAAGGATAAGGAATACGGAGCGAGGAATAAGTAAGTAAGCGAGTGACTACGTAAGTAAGTAAGTAAGTAAGTAAGAGAAGCAAGTAAGTCTGGTAAGTAAGTAAGTTAGGAGAGAAAGTGGAAGGAGCGAGAGGGTGGGAGGGAAGTAGCATAGTAGTGGCCAAGAGGTGGTAACGCTCGCGGAGAACACGCGCGGGGCGTACGCGCGGAGCTAACGACGGGCCCGCAGTGTGTCTGCAGCAATTTGCAACTTTTAATAGTTAGCCCGGGTTTGCACGCCGAGGTCGTCCGCCGTTGCCCAGAGCCCGTTGTTTTATAGTTTATACAACGGAGACGAGAGGGTGCAAAGCAACTTTATTTGTCGTAGTTTTCAACGGTTAATGCACACGCGCCTTATGCCCTCGAATCCAAGCTCCCGTGCTATATTTATATATTAAAGAGTTAAGTTTCCGGAAGCGCCTTCCCGCGGTATTATTCTATGCGTATTTTCAAACTTTCATTTTAAATAACGCTCCTGTACCCGCCGTACTATGGGAACACGTTATAATACGGCCACACGATTTATTTACGACTATTTCAAACGATATTCCGCGCACCGAGAGATATCTTCTGATCGCTAACGCGATTTTATCCCAACACCCTATCCTTAATGGCCGACTATGCTGTTGCTTCGTGCTTTGGATATGGATACTTATCTCTTTCCCTCCCTTTCCATCCATTTCCCTCTATGACTCTCTCTCTCTCTCTCTCTCTCTCTATTCTCTTTCTTCTTCCCTCCTTTACCATACAACGAACCTCCACACCTAACGTTTGCCGTCATTGCAAACGCTTTCGTTATGACGTACGAGAAGTCTTTTTGATAGCTACCAACGAAATTATATTTTCTGCTTTATATACAAGCCACCGAGCTTTACGAGCGAAGCATCGTTTCTCAAGGTATCTCACGAGCTCGTTCGATATTTTCTCTATACCCATCGAGACCCGCACAAAACTGCCACGTCTCCTCCTCCTTCGGCTCGTCAGCTTTGGGATAGGTACTATCTCAAACGAGAAATTCGAACGTATTCCAGCTTATGTTGTCTTTTCCAGAGAAGAAGGAAACTTACGAACGATATAAGTGTAACGTCGATTCATTCAAGAAAGCCTACAGCATACTTTCTTGTCTTCCAACGAAATGGTTTCTTACTCGTTCGATGCAGACGACACTATCGAGACTCCAATCCAAAACGATAGTTGGCCGATTACATATTGTAGTTGGCGAAGGGTGAGTTATCGCAAAGCTGGCGAACACAAATTGAGAGGAGAGAAATCGGCCAGAAATTGCAAGCTGCTGCACTTTTGACCTTAGCCGGGAAGTCGCCTTGCCTGAGATGATATTTATTGTCCTATTATCTTGATTGATGTTCTCTCTCTCTCTCTCTCTCTATCTCTCTTTTTCTTTCTTTCTTTCTTTCTTTCTTTCTCTCTCTCTTTCTCTCTCTGTCTTTCTCCTCACTTTGGTCGGTTACCGACCAGTATCTTATATAAGTACGTTTAATGGCGCAAGGCCGTTTCGGACCACCACCAAGAGTAGACTAAAGGGGTGGTGTCGGTTCTCCACCCCCGTCGTTGACTAACGTTACGATCGTGTAGAAGTCGCTGTCTGCTTCGGTCACTTCGTGTGTGCCATATCCTGCGTTCTCTTATATCTTCTTACTTTCTAACCACATGGCGCCATTAGTCCGTACCACTACTTCCCGCCTTTCTCACCCCGACGCTATAATAACTCACGGAAATGCCATACTCGGTAATTTACGGGAACGCTTACTTTCTTTACTCACGTGAGCTCACCGAAGGCCTAGCCCATATCGGGAAATTACGAAAGGACCGTTTTTACGTGTTTGTCTGGCTTTGGGATGTCTTACAAAATCCTTAATAATTCTTCCAAATACTTCAAATGATTACTATTATTTCCATGCATTACACGATTTAAAAAAAAATATACCTCTTTATATTATTATTACTATATACTAATAGAAAATACACCTAATATTATTATATGTATGAAAGATTACTAATCTTTCATATCTAATTGAAAAACAATTGCGCATACAACTAATACAACTATTATCTGTTTTAACGAAACAATCGCATTTAAAACCGCATGAACGTATTCACACGTACGACGACATAACTACGGTCCATCCGAAATGTAAATTCATGCTCGTTCTTTCTTTTACACTTGCGACAGAGTTAACCAACCCGTTCTCCTACAAAACTATAGACAGAAGTCTAGTTTTACCACTTTGAGTATTCCTAATTACATTTGCTATGCTAATACAGATGAAGTTCCTGCATCATCGACTGAGGGAAAGACGAATGGGAGAGAGAAAGAGGGAGAGAGAGAGAGAGAGAGTATATACACTGACGGTTCGGTATAATGAAACACAAATTGCGCTCTAATGCTTTTCGCCCTGAAGTCGTATGCACGACGAATTCGGTATTACATTTCGAAATGTAAAGACCATTAATCAACGCTAGTAACGAGATTTCCTTGTACGCCGTATTAAACCTTCGCAATGCATCAATGAACGACTTGACTGATCTCTCAAAGTAATCGATCTATACTTAAAAAAAATTCTAGACAGTAACAATTCTAGTACTCGCCCAATGAAAACTCTGCTAGCACCTATCATAAAAATACACAAGGACAATCCAAATATAAGTATTATATATAAATCTT
Source organism: Polistes fuscatus (assembly GCF_010416935.1). NCBI lineage: Eukaryota > Metazoa > Arthropoda > Insecta > Hymenoptera > Vespidae > Polistes > Polistes fuscatus. The sequence continues at coordinate 2,223,856 of NW_025113096.1, forward strand.
TCTTATGATTAAAGATAATTATTATAACTCGAAGAACGATCGCGCACGTTTATATCCGAAGATCAAGAAAGAATTGACGTGTCGTTCAAGTGAAAATGTTTTATACCGAATGTTAAAAATCTACCGTATATAATATTTCCTAGCATATTCTTTTTCTAAATACGTATAGTCAGTGATTATTCTTAACAAACTCTTAACAAATTAGCATAAACAATCTAACCAAGTATAAGTACATTGAATGTTACGCCAACAAAGGAACAAAACATACGAACGATTCTAGAGACCGCATCAAAGAAACTTAACTTAATATTCTTTTCGCATTTCTTGTCAAATAAAGTTCAAGAGATACTTCGGTGTAACGAAACGGATTTTCAACTTTACACGTAAGAAGAGTTTCTGTCGACTCTCTCTCTCTCCCTCTCTCCCTCTCTTTCTTATGGTTTCTCTGTTTCTCTTGGTTCTTCTTCGATGGATGGTTAGAGGAAAGAGAAGTAGCATGCTACAGGACGCTGGTGTGTATTTGCGTATGTGTCTATGTTAAGCATGATGCAAGTTGCTTCTCTTACATAGTGGAAGGAGAAATACTCCGAGCCGTACCGCACTAACCTATGATATATGATTATACCGCATGCTCCCCGTTCGTATCTTATTATGTATCACCATACTAGCATATACGAGAAACCCATACTCCTTACTACCACTACCCCTCTATCTCACCCTCTTTTCGTGACTTGGTTCCTCCTAGTAGCATTCGGTTTGGCTCGCATTGCCCAAGATTATAGTACCACTCGTTTGTTTCCTCCCTCTCTTTCTCTCCCTCTCCCTCTCCCTTTCTCTCTCTCTCTCTCTGTCTCACGTATATATGTACACATGCGGTTTATCAGGTTGCACTCGGAATGGATATCCAAGCCGACAATGAAAGCACTCACCGATCGTCCGACAAGTAGAAAAGATCTGCGGATATTCAATTTCGATGGGACGAGCTTAAACAGTATAACTGTGAAAGAGAGATAGAGAAGGAAAGAGAGAAAAGGAATATAAAGAATCGAATAAATGTGATAACCCGTTTTACATTTTTCGAAAGTTCCTTTCTGAAAATACTATTTACAGATTTTTTTATTAGCTTTAATTCGTTTCATTTCTTCCCTATAGTGATCATTAATTTAGGTTGAAAATGAATAAACTGCTTATTCCTTGTAAGACATATTTATCAATTATTTTCTTCAATAATTCTTATTAAACTATTATCTCTTGCAGCTTTTTGACCAGTATCAATATACATTTAAATTTTTGTTTCAGTTTTTGAGATTTCTAAAACTAATGTAGAGAAGTGTAATGCCTATTATTATCGTTATAAAAATGTATCTAAAAGAAAGTATCCATCACAAACAAACGTGGAACGTTGTAAAGCATATAGGCTGCGAAAAAAAATGTTTTGTTATTTTAACCGTTTTAACAAAAAAAAGATTATTATATATCGAAATTCATTACTTTCATTACTTTCGACTAAGAAATAGTTTTGTTTTAAAAGAAATATAAGTAAAGGAAGGGCTATCTCTGTGGTCTCTTTTAGTTTGTAGAATAGGTATATCTAATCGCAATAGTGACCTAAACAAACAAGAAATGGGTCGCTTAAGTCGTAAGCGGTAAACACCATAAAGGACAAATAATATCTCTTTTAAGATAGAATAATCTTAAGTTGTACAATTACGTAAGAATATTCCCGGAATTTAACAAGCTGGGAATATTCTAAAAATATTTTCTAGAAGAGCAGTAAAAGTTGTCAGCTTTCATTTCTGATAGTATCATGATGGTATCCCTTCGTTCAGGAATACCACATTCCATTACTAATATTTATAAAACTAACAAGAACATCCACGACCAATAAGAAACTTTTCTTCCTTTTGAAATGATTTTTTGAGAGAAAATGACACTTTTCATTTCAAATGGATTTGTAACAGTTATTACATTTTTCGATCGCACTATCGAACAATTTAACATCATTAATGAACATTCGCATTCAATGTAGGTTCTATGTAATAATGCACTTACCATTAGATTCTCGCTCGAAGCAGTCAAATTTAAGCAATAATACGTAGTCATTATAAATATTTAATATCCGTATCAAATATATATTCGTCTCTGGTGATTACACAGGAAAACTGATATCCATTTATTTATAACTTTTATACCAGTATCTTAATGGTCCGCGTGGTAGACATCGAAAACCAAGATCTTCACGAATGTTCGGTGTTAGACGTGCTCAATTTCAATCGTTAACAGTCCTTTATAAATAATTTATCCTACTTCTGATATTTGTAAAAGATTTATTCTAAAACCGAACTTCACACCACATAAATAATAAAATGAAAATGCGGGTGGTCTAACAGTGCGTCTTTATTCCTTCGCGACTTACAACGAACTACCCGTTTTTACTTTTCTTTTCGATACTCGTTTCGTCTCCTTCTTAACGTTATCGAACTTTCATCCCACTCTAACGCATATTTAGAGAACCTCTGATCTGTATTTATATTTAGTCAGAAAAACCATCTTGGACCGTTTATTTGTCATATACCTGATCGGGCCGGATACTATCACAGCTGTCAAACTAGAAACGTACCCTTGTTCCCTTATCACTGATACATACACGAACACACATGCATACACATAAGCATCATAGACGCATACTATCTTATATAGGCCGGTCAAAAAGGGCCAAACTTCTGAAATTTGGTGACCAGGGGAGAATTCGACCTAAGGGTAATTTGACGACGCTGAATCGAATGGTGCTAATTTTATTGCAATCTGATACTAGGTTCTCGAGAAAAAGGGTAAAAAATGGTAAAAAAGGGCAAAAAATGGCCTTATCTTAGAATCTAGGCATTTAATTGAAAAAAGTTTCAAACAAAAGTTGTAGAGAATTAAAAAAATACATAAAAAATGTTCTATGGTTTATCTTCGTATTTGCAAAAATAAGCTAGAAAGAGTGTTAAAAGTAATTGTAAGAATAGGGGAAAGCAAGTCTTACCCCTCTGTCGGTTTTTACACTCGAGCGCGCTAGTATGCTAGTGTGCGTGCGAGCGTCCGTGTGTACTAATACACAAACGAAGAATCTTTGGACTCCTTTCTATTTGTTTAGGCGATAGCGAGTATTCTTTTTCCTGGCCATCGATAATAGTTGAGCTTTCAGTATACGATTTTTTCTTTCGGTAGCGAGTATTTTTCGTCTTGGCCATCGAGTGTCGAGCGTTCTGTATATCTATATATATCGGCGTATAAGCGCGGCGTTTTTAAATCGAATCTTGATGCTTATGGCACGCTGTTTCTTTATTTATTGTCAAAAATAATGAACCTTGAATAAAAGAAAAACAATAAATCTTTCTAATTTTCTTAATAAAATTAATATTAAAATTTTTTCTTTCTTTTTAATTTTTTTTTCTTAATAAATTTTTCTCAACAAAATTTATATCGTAAGCCAAAAATAAATTCGCACTGCCTATAATACAAATGCATTTTCTTTTTAATTATATTTCCTATAAAATGATTATAAAATATTATTGAAAAAATAGAAAAAAAATTTATTAAGCTTACTTCACAATAACGAAAAAAGAAAAAGAAAGAAAGAAAGGTAAACATACTTGTTAGCGTTGTCAAGATAAGATATAGGTATCGGCGACGTGGAAAACATACACACACTGTAGCTACTGTAGCCACTACACTACTACAGCCAAAAGAATACGTTAATAAATTTTTTTTGACTATTAGACAAAGTCGGAAATAATAATAACACTTCTTACAGATTTTTCCTCAGCTTGAACATAATACTTTGGTATCCTATAGAATATCAAATTATTATTTAAGCAACGTTGAAAAGAATACATTATCGCGCACAGGTACAGACAGACAAACGGACCCCTTCCCCCCAAACACCCCATACATCGCTCCCATACATACACACAAAAGCGTGCATGGTGGGGGTTATTGAGACTGTGCATGTTGCTATACTATGCGTAACTCTATAAACTGAAACTTAGTTAATATTGGTGTGTTATTATGTAGGGCCACACTGTTACTTATCGTACGAGAAGATTATATTATGTTTAGACAGATATTCGATAAAATCTGTATCTTTTGTTCCCTATCGTATCGGAAGATAAGCGAGTTTAGAACGAAATGTTTTATACCTGCATTCTATTAAAAATAAAATTTGTTTTTTACTATGCTCTTAGAATAGTTTTCAATAAAATGTCATCCAAGCCTACAATGTTGCAACAAGTAGGTTAATTAAAATTTCTTATTTGTATTATGAAAAGTTTATTACTTTTAATAAGAAAAGTCATAAATTTTGTTTTGTACAACTTTTTTCTTTTCTTATGTATTCTGAATAAATATTTTTAATGGTACTCTCTATCTCTTTCTCTCTCTCTCCCTCCCTCTCCTTATTCTTATTATAACATTTGTATTTTTGAGAAATATACTTGTAGATATGTAGTGTACGATGTTGGTGGTCCTTTATGAAGTAATCAATCCGATACCGACATCCTTACCTTTATCTTGTTTCTCCTTATCTTTTCAAACAAGTCCAAAAATCATCAGAAAGAGATCCCCCTTATCGTACTTCCTTTCTGCTCGCTTCATCAGCAGATCGCTTCTGTGGTGTGTGTGTGCGCGGTAATGTATTCTTTTCAACGTTGTTTAAATAGTAATTTGATGTTCTATAGGATACCAAAAAATTATGTTCAAGTTGAGGAAAAATCTGTAAGAAGTGTTATTTCCGATTTTGTCCAAACGCGCTTCGCATTTCTGACTGCGGCTAGGTACAACTAGTAAGGACGGATTTACGGCTTGGACGGTAACAATTATATTAACAAATTTCTTTAGAAGGAACACTTTAATTTTTTTTCTTTATCTTTTTTTTTTATATGAAAGAAGACGAACATTCGTACGTGAACACTTTCGTACAATGTTATTTATTCTACGTATAAGCAATGTTTCGTCATAAAATTTTATGATTTATTCAGGTTCGACATGCCATTTGACGAATATTTCGTCGAGTTTCTTGCAATACGAAAACATGGTTTACTATCCCAGACCTTTTTCTCTTCAACCTTTTGGCCCTTCATCGGATGGGGGGATATTGTATAAGGATACTTACTTGGTTCGAAGTAAGTGTGCTAGAGAATGGTCGTAAAATAAGGATACTTGGTAGTCTATCAATTATTAATCACTCGTCACGAAAAACTTACCAAATACCTAAACCCTTCGTAGAAAAAAAGATCTATAGGGCACAAGGGAGAGAACGAATGTTTGTTTATCTATGTATTCTAGTTCTTTTCCTTTATTTTTGTTTTTCATTTTTGGAACGGGTGCCATTACGAGTGTCCTTTAACTATGACATGCAAGAGGTCGCCGACAAATATTCACCCTAAATTTCCGACATAACTTTTTTCTTTAAATAATGAAAAGCCAATCTTAGTAAATCGTTTCTTGCTTGCATGTGCCAAGGGCGTATGTCCTTGAACAATTTTCGGTTTTATCAAATTCCAAGAGCGCGAAGTGGGCGACATGGTAACGAATATGGGTGGTGGCGTTAAAATTTATTTGAATCTACGCCAATTTTCTTGTCCGATCTCAACACGATCCTAAGATCAATGTGATTTGTTTTATGAAAGTAATTCTTAAGAAACGAAAGCCAAGATGTCAATGAAATAGAAAGATAAAGAGAGAGAGAGAGAATCGTCATTTACTTTTATAATCAATTGAAAGATAGGAAAAGTAACGATCTTGTCGAAAAATTAAAATTTCTGAAAACGGTTTGTACATTTGAGTCGAGAAGTTTTTCCAAAGTAAAAAGTACCGGGGAGTCGTAAGAGCGAATTTCAAGACAAGGAAGAAAAGGAAAAAAGAGACGGTGGGAAGGAAGGTGTATACATATATGTGTGTAAGAAAAAAAAGGAAGAAAAAAGACGAATGCACAAGGACGAAGAGACGAGTGGCTCGTGCTCAAAGATAAGATCTTTTCTCGAGTGAATTTCACGCGTTCACCCCACGGTGGGCCACGTAAAACGCAGTTTACTCATAGTTGAGACGCAAGCTCGTCGACGAGCCGTGCTCTAAGCATTCCTGACAAAAAGCACGTACGCGGGCGCACATAAGAGAAAGAGAAAGAGAGAGAGAGAGAGAGACGTACATAGGAGCTAAGGTTAAGCGAGAAAGCTGCCTTCAAGCTTTCGCCACGAGCTTTCGCTACGAGCTTATCCTAGGAGCTTCTTTACTGTGAACCATCCCCACCATGGAATGTGCTTCAACCCTTCAAGTGGCTCCTCGTGAAACATTCTAAACGCGTGGCTCGACCTACTCCTCTTTTGTCCTCTCGTAAATGTTCCCCGCGACTTCTCCTTTCCACCATGATTCTTGGCTATAATGAACGAGCATTATACGCGTATCGTCTAATTTCTTTTTCCCTCGGACATTTTCTTCAAATATTTCATCGATTTCGTTACACGATTTACTTATTTCCTATATATATATATATATATACTTTCATTTCTCTTGATCAAACCATACCAAATATCTATTTTCTTACATCATAAATACACAAATATTCTACATGGAAGCTAATGCATAATCGACTTCTGATAAAATCGAAAAATACGAAGCATATATGCAAACGAAACGTAGAAACAGAGAATTTATTTGATACTGTTTGTTTCCCCACATTCTATCAAGAAGTTCTTCGAGGGTAAATGTTTGCAAATTCCTCGGACGTAAGGTTGGTCCCCGCACAAATGGAATACCCGATGTACATATTTAAACACCGATCGAATGTCGACTACCTACTAAATCTTTCATTTTCTCGTAGAGCTCGGAATTCGGACTTTAAGTTCTACTTGAATCTAAATTTGGTGGGACTGCGCGCGTCGGTCGTTATTGAGTTAGCCTCGCGAATTGGAAATAATTGAAAAGAGAATCGAGAAATATATGGTGGAAAAAGAGAAAGGCGGTGTGCCAAGGTATATTTCCGCCGAGGTATAATAAAGCCTTTTTTTTATTTTTCTTCCCGAAAAGATGAAAAAGAAACGAGTTAACCGATTTTTTATCTTTTCTTCATCGATATACATATATATATTATTTTACGTAAGATGATAAAAAAAGGGGAAAGCAGACAGGAACAATTTATCACTGTAATGTAGTGGAACATAGAATTGGAAACAAGTGAGAAGAGAAGAAAGCGAGGGAAAAAAAGAAAAGGTAAGAAAGTAGAGACTAGGGAACGATTATACGCTCGATAAAAGCGATACGAAGTAGTACAATGAAAAGTACCGATCTTGAGACGATATTAACGCCTCGATAACGCAATAACCATCTTTAATCCTTACCCCCAAGGTGACTTTCCAAAGGAAAACTTTTCCATCCATGGATATTGCATCTGGCTCATTCTTACGTAGGTAACAATTCCTAAGAACTTTCTTTATCGTAACTATCGATTTGTTTTAATTTAACGTTTTAACGTTTTAATGAATCTGATACTGTTACTTGCAATTAACCCATCGTTCATTTATTTTTGCGTATCGTTTTCCTTACCATTTTTCAATCAAATCCATATATACATCATAATTATCTTAACTTCGCGTTTCTTTTTATAGAGTTTCTACGAAGAAAATGCTTTTAACATTATCTTCATTAATTTATAACGTATTTAGAAAGAAAGAAAAAAAAAACAAACAAAAGAAAAGATACAAGCTAATAAGAAAGCTTTTTACTAAAGAAGTTCATAAAGCGTAGGATGAAACTAACAAGTTGAAAGTAATTTCTGTAGAATGTGATTAAATAAGATAGTCTTCTCTACGAGGGGAGTACGTAATAATAGTATAAATTCGTTCGATATCGCGATATTAGCATGCGAATGAGATTCAGGAAACGTGCTCGACGTCGGCTCACGAACTTTGTTTCTCTTCCTCTCTTTTCCTCTCTTTCTCGTTCTCTCTTAGAAGCTTTAAGAGTAGTAGCTGAAGGTAAGGCTTTAGAGGATTCTCGTGTATTTTAACGATTTTCACGTGCCGAAAGAAAAGGAGAGTGGAATGAGAAGGAAAGATGCCGTCAGTAGATAACTTCCTTTGTTTCTTTCGTTCGGTAGAAGCTTCTTCGTTCTTTCTTCAAACGAAGAAGGAGGAGAAGAAAAAGAAGAAGAGGAAGAAGAACGAACGAAAGGAACGAAAGGACGAAGGAAAAGTAGAAAGAGCTTGGAAACGACAGTCGTCGTAGGACGCTTTGACTGGCATCTCCGTCGGCATCGGTACTCGGTAGCAGTCGAAAGAAGGTGGCGAATGCAGTGAAGCAACCGAGAAGTCAGAGGAACGAATTCTTCCCATCGATATTTAAATTCCGCACCAAGAAGACAGCGACAGGTCATGGACGTGAGCCTCGCAGACTTTGATCCTCTTGGTAATTACATTCTTTCTGTTTGAAAGTGGCAAGGCAGTGGTACCGGTGACTTGACCACGCCTCTTTCACCAAAATTTCTCTCTCTCTCTCTCTATTTTTCTTTATTTTTTTCTCCGTTATTTTATAGATAAGCATACATTTCCGATATCTATCATAATACAATCTCATAAATTTCAAACTCATCAGTGCATTTAAATTATCTATAATTCGAATAATATTATATCAAATTTTATCGACTTTAATAACTTGACTATATTGATTAAAATAATATATATTAAAATATATATATATATGCGAATATTTGATTTGCGAAAGATTTGATTCGTACAAACAGTAATATTTTTAAACACTTTGAATGGAAAATATGAGGGAAATTATTTTCGAGATGTGGATACAAAGACGAAGGATGAGTACAAAAAATTTACACGCGAAGTTCTAGCATTACAATTCGAGATGGTTGAAATAAGAAGCAAGGAGACAACGAGAATCGCTAAGTGGAGTAGAGGGTCGGGAAGTAGAGAATTAAATATACTGTGCGCTACGTTGAAGGTTGGAGAAGGACGGAGGTCTCTTGTAAAAGAGTCCGGTAGGCAAGAGGTCTGGCGTGTCCCTAGAGGGCTGCTTTGACATCCTAGCAGTAAGTACCTGCCGCAGGTTTGTCTCTTTCTACCCACGTTCTTTGTCTCTCTCTCTCTGTCTCTTTCTCCCGCTACTCGTATAAAGCAGTGCGCAACGCTTGTGTAAGTATAGAGATGGCACACGAACGAGTATCACTATTCTACTTGTCGCACCTATGAGCGTTGAGATCTCCCGAGCGACGAGAAAATCTTTGGCCTATTTACGCGCAAACTCGTAAACGATTCCAATTATCCGATAATCCTTCCAGGATCCTTCTGAAATACATTTGACCTGCTTTTTGAATTAAAGAAGAGAAAAAAGCCGCAAGAAAACTTAACATTAAACGATACTAATGCGTATATTTCGATCAAAAGAAATTCTTATCATTTAGAATTGTTCGAATTGTTTATCACAAAGAATAATGAATTTTATTTTCTCGCAATATTATTGAAACGAACTAATGTAAAGTAATAACGCAAAATTCTTGAACTAACACGCTCTTATTACACGATTCTTTGTCGTTCCTTTTTTCACGTGGTGCATACTGAAAGTTTTATGAATAAAGCTAGAAATGCAAATATCAAAAAGACGGACAAGGTAAGGTGATATGCGCTAGGATGCGGTGGTGATGTGATAGAGGGAAGAGGAAGAAAAAAGTTAAAGAAAAATGAAAGAAAGGAAGAGGGAAAGAAGAAAGTATGTAGCAAACGGCTCAGTCTCTAAGGTTCCTCCGCGGATTGCAAGAGTGCGAGATTGACGTGAATATCCGGTCTCTGCTCAATAAAACACGCAAAACAAAAAGCCATCGTAAAACATCGGTTTAAACTTTCATGCGAGTCTATCCAGATGCTTCCCTCGCTTTTCCTTTTTCCTTACCTCCTCCTCCTCCTCCACCACCTCCACCTCCTCTCTTTTTCTTTCAATACAAGGCAACCCCTCTCTGTGTTTTCTCGATCCCTTTCGCTTCTTACCTTTCTCCTACTACCTTTCTCGCCTTACTATGGAAATTTCTTCTACGAAAGAATAACCGAGTGTAACTTGTACGTGATGAGCTCCACCATTTTCTATTCTTTTCGCATAAATAGCACGCAACGTATACGAAAAAAAAAGACATTAAAAGCGAATAAAATATACCGGGATATATCGAATGGACAGGTGAAATGTTGTTATAAAAATTCTATTGAATATCGTATTTTTTCATTCCGAATTTGTATCATGGTTTATGTTTTTTTACGTCGGCCGATATCGCGTTACGAGTGTAATTTGCTTCGTTTGGATGAAACGTTGGATATATTAATCGCTTTAGCCGAATACGTTTGGGTCAAAAGTGATAATTGACGATTTTTGTGAGAAAGGAAGAGAATGAGAGACGGAGAGAGAGAGAGAGAGAGAGAATGAGAAAAAGAGAGAGACAGTGAGGGGTAGAGAAAGGGAGATAGAGAATAATGACATACATATATATTTGATAACAGGGAAACGAAAATTTGGCTAGTAGTATTTTTAGTAATTTATTTTCAGTTTCAATGAATACCTATCAGAAGCAAGTCTAAATCAACGGATTGCTCCTCATGCAGACATTTGTTCCGACACGATTTCTCTCAAGCGATCAATCAAGATCAAATATCCTCTAAATAACGTTCGATAACACCCCCTTGAGATTTATCTTTCTCGTACTTTTTATTCCCCGTGACGGGCATCGATAAAATTGCGAGCATTCAGAGCTTTCAATAAACGTACTCCAGAGAGGTTATTGAAAGCTCGGACAAATTTCCCAAAATTTTTTGGTCGATTTCATCCTACTCGGAAGACAGCGACAGTTGAATATCACGAGTACACCTCCCGTCTTTTTCGAAATGACAGAAAAACTCCTTTGTAGCTCTAACAAGAAAAGAGTCTTTGTTCTCGAAACAAGAGAAAAGGACTATCTGCGATCCCATGGGACGTTTTCTAACTAGAGGAGGCAAATGAAGAAGATAACGTCCCCAACGAAGGAGCGCAGCTTCCTTTGGACTTAACCTCCGACAAAGAAGGTGGCTGCTGCCATTGCTACGACTTCTTTGTCCAGAAAATTAAATGATAAAAACATAGCTTAGCTTCCATATCACCTCGATTCTACCATTGCCGCCTTTTCTTTTCCTCTGTCTTACTACCTCCTTTCTCTCTCTCTCTCTCTCTCTCTTCCTCTTTCGGCTTTTACTCCTTCCCGTTTTTCTATTCTATCCATCTTATTCGCGCGTAGCAAGGTAAGCTCCGATCTCTTTTCTTGCCCTATTTTAATAAGAAATCTAACAAGAAGGGAAGAGAAAGTTGACTTTCTTCTCCTCTCCTCTCCTCTCCTCACCTCTTTTCTCCTACAAAGTTTATCCTTATTCAGTTCGTTATACACTATGTCTTAATGTCACCTCATCATGAAATTGCATTATTAGTTTTATTATGTCCTCGCCATTGTCTCTTCGTGCAACAACGACTGCAATACGAGGAAGGTGGAAAAGCTCCGGATGGAATACATCTCAAAGACTATTTTCTTTACTTTTTTTTTTTTAATCGCAAGATACGCGAATATCTTTCTTTCTTTCTTTTTCAAATGCGCTACCATACTAACGATATTAAACGTGTAACGAAAGTTATTAAAATAAAAAGAAAAAGAAACGTATAATTCAATAAACTCTCAAGTTTAAGTCTAACCTATTTACCGACATTTATTTCATTTATCGTACGTAAAGTTAAAAAAAAAAGGTTACGTCGTTTTTGACAAACCTTGTATGAATTCGTTCGCACCGAGTTATAAGACCAATTTAATTTCTTACTCACGATTCAGCTAGACTAAGCTGCCGTTACGATAATTCAATCGTTATTACGTTCCACAAACGGTAACTCCGAAGAAGCTCGGATTAAAAGCCGTTGACACGGGGAATCCTGTGAACTAGTATAGGTCATTAATTTATACAGCTTACTTCTCCGGGCATTTCGAAAAGCTTATGATCGCTTTCGCATACATACGGTGCTTCCCCTTTTACATGGATGATCTCTTTCTTTCCACCATTCCGTTATTTCCTATTTCTTTCTTTTTCTTTTAGCCCTCTTCTCTCCTCTCTTTCTCTTCTTCTTTCCTCTTTTCAATAATGAAATGAACGTACGCAAAGGAAAGTTTACCCCTTTTGAAATCCTACGTACCTATACATTGGACGTAATAAAACGACGCGGAAGTAAAAAAAAAAAAAAAGGGACGATCTAGAAACGGGTTATGCCGAGTTTTGGTTTACCAGAAGAGAAAGAGGAAGAAACAGGAAAAAAAAAAGAAAGGAAGAAGGAAGAAAGAGAATCGGGCCGACTCAACGTCCGATGATACGCTGATCATTTCTACTGTGGCGATTCATTTGACCCATTCCTTTTCATTTTTAATACAGACGATTCGTTTCATCCGACGAGTTCTCGCAGTCTATCGGCGTATTCGTATCAGCGAGCTCATCGAACTTTCATCGAACCTCAAAATATGTTTAGAAACATGTTCATATAGCAGCGCAGCGTTTTTGGTTTGGTTTTATCTAGGAGAAATGTCGGCTTTGCTGCTCTTATTCTCATTAAGTCGACGAGCATAACGAGGATGTTACCGGGTGAACGAGGCTTCTGGAAATTCTTTGAAAAAACTCTTTACCTCGGGGCTACGTTCTTCTGACGTTAATCACGGCGAAAAATAAAGGAAGGAAATAACGTAGAAAGATTGGGAGAGGGAGAGAGAGAGAAAGATAAAAAGAGATGAGGGAGAAATAAATTACACGCGTCGATACAACGGGTGATTGTTGTACATTTGAGTTAGAGGTGGTGCCCGTAGGTACAAATTCCATCTCGTAATGAGAATATTTCTCGAAACAACAAAGCTGTATAACTCCCATGAAATTGGATGGCTCGAATCGTAACCATGACAAATCCGCGTGGATGAAGATGGAACGACTATTCACGAGTTATTTCATTTTCTCGAAGGCCTTTGTGCGTAAAGCCAATTGCAATCCGATCAAAAAGATTTTCTCAATGACACACCGAATATGCTGTTTATCATTAACGATGGAACGTGTTTTGTATGTCTATCGACGACGTGTCTATTTGCTCGTAACGCAGATCCCGCCGTTGCAGCTCTCGCACGGCGAATCTAACGAAACGTCAATTATGCACATACGCGAATACCCGACAATTTCGTTCGTACGCTGTCTACACTGAAATAATTGGAACGCGCATCTCTGTCGCGTATGCATAATTGAGCTATTACAAACTATGCAAATAATATCTTTATTTATGGCAGTTGAAATGCGACAATGTAATAGCAAAATGTACTTTTGTACGCCCGTGCTCCTTAAATGCTCAAACTTTCAAAAACATCGACTTGGAAGAAACTATTTTTATACTTTATGCAAATCATATTTAGCATTGCTAACGTCGATAAAACAGAAAATATTCATAGCGTGGAACTTGCGAAAGACATGACATTGCAAAGAGCGAGAATACCATTTGAAATGAGAACAAGGGGGAAAAAATCGAAGTAGCAAGGAACACGTGCGAGACCCACGGGCTCTCATGTCTGCTAAAAACGTACTTTCGAGAAAGCTCATTCGCGTTGCTCGCGAACAGCGTGCTCACGCAAGCTTTCAGCTGGCACAGCGTGTCGGCACGAAAGCGCGTTTTTCCAAGCGCTTACCGATTGGTCCACCTTGGAGGCTGCGCGGCCGGGCCAGTTTGATATTGGCCGGCGTGGTAGAAGACAAGCGATGCTCTGTGCTTTGCCATTGGCGGGGGGCGGAGCCAGTCAAAGCTTTCGCAAAAGCTCTCCGTCTCTCTCTCTCCCTCTCTCCTGTTTCTCTCTCTGTTTCTATCTTTCTCTCTTTCTCTTTATTTTTTTCCTCTTTCACTTGCTCAACACTCCCTATACATGTATAAGTTTTTCTACAGTCAAGGCTACTTCGAGGCTCTCGCATAATTTGGGTCACAACGGCATTACGCGAAATCTTTTTTTTCGAACGAGAGCGAACCCTATCCCACCTGACTCCTAAATATCTTAACTTACTGCTCCTCTATTCGAATTTTTTCGACCAATCCTGAAATTTTCCTTCTCTACGAACATCGAATGTACAAGAAAAACGTTGAAAAAAAAAAAGGAATAGAAAGGCTAGAAAAAAGGCTAGTGGTTATTGAAAGGACTTCCTCGCTGTTAGAAAAGATTGCTTTTTTCTTTTATTGGTCCCTCTATTTACGGTGCCTTGTCAGAAATCTGGCCTGGTTTTTGCTGACGTAATAAAAGTTTTCGTTCTCGATATCAATCGAGAATTGCGTGGTGCTACGTCGTACTGAAACACGCCAGAAATAGGGGTAAATTCTGTCCTTGAGGAGACCCTGGAGAAGTGCGTGAGTGGAGAAGGGTTACTGAACTACTCGATTCCAGAGAGTTCACACGATATAGGACTCGTCGTTCGTGGTTTTTAATAAATATATTAGCAGCCTTGTAATCCTCGGAGACCCTTTTCTTCGCTTTCCTTGTTCTGGTTCTTGTCTTTCGCTTTCTCTTTCTCTCTCTCTCTTTCTCTATCCATCTATCTTTTTCATTCACTCACACACTCTTGCGTGTTCTTCTTCTATTCCCGGAGGGAAGATTTCAACTACCGACAACTCAAAGTATGTTTAAGATAATCAAGCGTGTCAATAATGTAAAGAGCTCAAGAGGGTATTACCAAACGAGCGAAAAAGCCTGGTAATCTCAACAGTATTTTCAATGTTTTTTGTCTCAATCTTACCTATTAAAATACGCACATGCGTACGAACATGCTTTTCTTTTTATTTCCTTTTTTAAGAAGGTATATTTCTTTGCCCTTTTCTCCCTCAGTCTCTGACCCGTTAATTTTAATATACCAGCAGATTCGTGCTCTCAGACACAATTTCCGAGAGAGTAAATGATATTTTATTCAAAAAATCGACTAACTTTCCAAGTGAAATTTCTTTCCAAGTAGTTTCTAAGATAATGTTGGCTATGTAACTCGATAGGATAGTGTACTGGATCCACAATACATCGGTGGACAATGAAAAAATATTCTGTTAAGATGATTTAACAATACGAATTTGATATCACCGTTCTTAAGTTCTTACTTTAAAATAATTTGGAAGGCATCCACTATGTCAGTGAAAAAGAAAATAATCTTTGATAAAGTTAGTAAGAGTCTTTTAGCGGTACACAAGTCGTATAATGGAAGGGCATATAATGTGAAAGACGATTCGAAAACTCATAAGGAGTCGGAGTAACGTTTGGAGTCGAACTTCTAGCGCGAGTTGGTACTACGCTTTCAAGAGCGATTTTAGTTGAATCGAGTCACGTTAACGATATCCGTGGAAGGTGTACGATTTCATACATCCTTAAGTAGAAGACCAAGTTGGTAGGGTACCTACAAAGGAGTAAAAGGTTAGAGGCGTAAGTGGAAGGAAGAGGGGGCGTACGATCGAGCCAGAAACTCGCCTAACATTCGAGCTATTTCACCGTTGATGCTCGACATCTTGCGTAACTTCGCGAGACGCCATTTTGCCAAATTCACTTCTCGAGTATTCTCGAGTTTTACGAGAATGAACGCAATATCATTTCCTGCAAAGAGCCCAAGGGCAACGGCCGGGGATGCGACTACTTTCCATGACGGAAATTCAACGCGGCGTTACTCGCGAACGTCCGAGTGGCATGTACGTCTTAATGTCTCTTCTCCTTCTACGAATGTTCCTCTCCTACTCGGTGAACCAACCTCGAATTACGATCTATTTGCGTTTCTGCCTGCATTTTTTCCTATTAGCAGATCAAAAAAATACCTATCTACCTTATTTCCACGAAAAATAACTTTTTCGAAGGCATTATGATCCGTATTTTATAACTATCGATGTAAAAATGAACATACGCGAAATTTTTAATCCGAAATTATATACGAAAAATATTAAAATGATCTAATTTTATTGTTTAGTAGTAGACAAAATCTAAGGAAACATTTATGGTTTGAGTAACATCAATGCGAGGATAAAAAAGTCGTACGAAAAATTTGTGAACATTTGAAAAATTGAACAAAACAAAACAAAAACTGGTCATTTTTGTTCAATAAGAAAACTACTGTTGAATATTTTTATACTCTGGCTAGTTTTTTTCTTCTCTTAATCAGCATTTATACTTATTATTAGAAAATATGATATTCTGAAAAAGACTCTACTGGACTTGTAATTTTCTTGACTTGTTAAGAAGGTAAAAGAGAGTAAGCTCTGTAAAATGGCGACCCATTATTATTTTATGCATCGACCGCAAAAAGGGAGAGAGAAAAAGAGAGAGAGAGAGAACAGGAACACGCGCAGAATCTCGTGCGTTGAGCCAGCAAGAAGTATAATTTTCTCGTTTAAAGGCTGCTTTATCGGTAATGTTTTAATCGTCGCTGGTACACGATATCGCAGCAGAGACTATGTTTTTAAACTAACCCCGTGCATGTACGCACAGCGTTATGTCGCCTAATGTATGCTCGTAAATGGAAAATAAATGTCGTTTCTCGTTTGCGGACGTAGATAAATATTCGCTCTATGAAGGATGCATTTCATATTCTCGTTATAAGACGTCTTGGAAGCTTAAGTATTCTTCGCCATTTCTAAGATCGTATTATTCGCCAGTAAAGCTGAAAATGTTGTGCTAAATCACGAAGAAAATTTCTCAACGAGTTATATAAAAAAAAAAAAAGAAAAGAAAATTTTTGAAAGTAAACGTTTTGTGAAAATTTAACACGAAAATTGAATTAACTTATCGACATTTGATATTCTGAGGTTTGAGACATATAAAGGAACGTGTATGTGTGCGCCGTTGATTAAGTCACGAGGGTTAGCAAGTACGACAGAATGAATAATGCTCACGTTGTTGGTGAACTAGCTTATGTTAGTCAAATATATGGCCGGTATCGACCACATCTACTGTACGCAACGTCCGGTATAACGAAACAACTGATCCGTACCTACTCTGCTCATTATCTTTGATCGCGACTGTAATACCACGCGAGTCTATAAATTCTATCTCTCTCTATCTCTCTCTCTCTCTATTTCACTCTTCTAGTTGTCCTGCAAGAAAATCGTCGATAAATCTTCTTTTCGATTGAAGTTACATCCTATTGAAATTATAAATAAATTATACGAACAAATGATTCGATGAAATTCTTTTCAACAAAATCGTAATATCAAAGTTCTTTGTCTTAACGGATTTTTGAGAATCCATGAAGTAATTTTAAAACAGATTTCCGTAAAGGTATTCAATTTTATTCCATTAATATGCGATAATTTCCACATTTTGTTGGTTGCTCTTTCGAGTAAAGCACTTAACCCAATTAGAACATCATAGTCTTACGTTCATCTACCAACTAATATACCGAGCATTTCTCCTAAAATCCTATTAAGTATGTGTAAGTTGTACGCATGTACACACCTGCGAAACAGGACAAAACTATAAGGCTGAATTGAGTGTGTGTATATGTATATATACTTGCGTTAATTTAATTAATTTTAGAAAGTACACGAACGTGGTACAATTACCGAAATTAAATTATAATAATTATCACATCCCTGTTTGGATCATAGTCATGCTTTTTCGCGAGAACACCTTTGGAGCATTTACACTGAAAAATAGTTAACGTGTAATTTTAATCGTGATCGTATGTATAAAGTATAGCCAATCATTTCTCCATCTAACAGACACGTGTAAACATTTATCGATGTCAAAAAAGTCGGCTTATTGGGTAAGCTCCTAGATTTATTTTAAACTGATAGCCTAAATTCGAACATTGTCAAAGAAGTACAATGTCTAAAAACGTAATGAAATTTATTCGTGCGTGTATAAGGTAAAATAAAAGAAAAAAAAGATACAAACGAACAAGAAAAAGAGAAAAAATAAAAAAAAAAGAAAAATAAGAATAAGAATAAGAATAAGAAGAAAAGAAGAAGAAGAAGAAGAAGAAGAAGAGTGGTAGTAAATGACTGAGCGAGTTTTATGTTTTATGCGTACTGTTATGTCGCGAGATTAACATACTACACGAGTATACAACCCTCTGGCGAGTCGAAGGAGCCACAGACTCCGGCTATCTTTTCCTCTCAGCTTCGTATGCGTAGAAGCGCGAGCGCAAAGCTGAGGGAGTTTAAAGGGATTGAGGGGGGGGTGGTTAGGGGGATAAGGGTGAGGAGAGGACTGCTGTTTCGCTTTACCGTCGGTCTTCGCCATGTTTTTCGTCGGTACAAAATTATTTTCACAATTTCCCGAGCAACCCGTACTACCGGTATTACTACTACTACTACTACTACTACTATTACTACATCTACTACTCCAACCATTACTTTTCTCTCCACAGCATCCGCTAGTGTCTACCTATGTATGGCACACGAATAGCCTGGTGGATGCCGCGAGATTCGGGTTGTTGTTGTGGAGGAAAATGAAGAAGTTACGAAGCGAGTTCTTCTTCTCTCCGCATATATGCACTTCGGACTATATGAAAATTTTCCGAGCGTACAAAAGAATGGCTACGTTTGACGTATTCTACGGAAGAGTTCTCTCTCTCTCTCTCTCTCCCTCTCTTTCTCCTTCTTTCTCCTTCTTTCTCTCTCTCTCTCTCTCTCTTTCTCTCTATCTTTATTATATAATATGAAAAGAAAAACTAAAAGCTAAATTTTAGTAACGAGATACTTACCAGTACAACCATTTAACAAACGAATTATGTTTGACAAAAAAAAGCATATCTCGATTTATTTGTTTTCATTCGTCGAAAACAAAGGAATGATTATACGCTTAATTGTTATTATGTTAATTAGGAATAAAGACGTTTAATTATCCACGCGTTCTTTTCTTACAAAAAGGAATCCGTATTTACGTTAATAACAAAGACGGATTTTTGTACTCTTGAATGAATATTTTGTACAAAAAAGAGAGAGAGAGAAGGACAGAGATCACGTTGCATGCTTAAGGCACAATACGATAAAATGCAAGAACAATCGATGGAAAAGAAACAAAATGAGCGAGATTTTCTATTTGATTTCAAGCTCGAGCACAACATTTACAAAAAGTTATTTCCGGTCACTCCTTCAATTTGTAACAAGACAGAGAGATAGGTATCGGCGTAGAGATTCTAGTGAAAAATTTCCTCTAATTTGAGTCGATGGGAAATGGACATCCGGCCGGAATGTACGTATGTACGTTGAAGTAGAGAAAAATCAACATTGAAGGAGAGAGAGAGAGAGGGAGGAATCGGGTAAATCGTATCGTATCGTATCGTATCGTATCGTATCGTATCGTATCCTATCGTATCGTATCGCAACAGTGTAACGGTGGACATCGCGCGCGTCCGCTTTATTGTTTCACGAAAAAGGAAAACGAGGGGCAGGAGGAGGAGAAGGAGGAAGAGGAAGAGGAAGCGGAGGAGGAGTAGAAGAGAGCAGCAGAGGCCGCGATGGAGGCAATCCGCGACCGGAAATTTAAAAAGTTGCGCAAATGCGCGGTTCGCTGTGGCGATGGTGGTAGTGATGCCGGTTGGGATTGAAAAGAAGGGGAAGCTGGTGTCGAGGGGTTAAAGGAGCTTTAGAAGGCGGTCGAGAGTTTGCGGTGGAAAGTAGCTCGCTTCGGTAGGTTGCTGGGTCGTCTCGGGGGTGAAAGTATATTTGGAAGGCCACGTAGACGAAATTACGTAGCTTCGAGCAATTCGGATACGAATGACTCGTCGATGATCAAAGCTAAGTTTCAACCCCTACGGACCGATATTATTTATGTGTTGGTATATGTATAGATAAATATATACATTTATGAATGTATTATATATGTATATGGCATATTGGCCAAATACTGAAACGTGAGAAAAACTAAATTATGTACTTTCAACTTTCATTTTACGTACTCGTTTACGAGGGATTGGTTTGGTAGTAGAGATATTCGGCACCTGATCGTTGCTAACATTACGAACTTCTTTCTCTTTTGTACGCTCTCTCATTTTGTTTCACATTTTACATACGTGAAATTCAATATTTCTGTTAGACGATTTGAAAATCATTTCATAAAAAATTCCAACAGTGCAATGTGATATATTATATTTAAAACATATATAATACATACGTACGTGTATTTGGTAATTCAATAACCGAATGCTTGATTGTTTCTCTCCGTCTGCTTCCTATTCGCCCCTTTTTTTTATTACAATAAAAAAATAAAATTGATATAATAAATGTTGAAATAAATAACATGAAAAATTGCAGTCCGTATTTTTACTTTAGTTCTCTCAGGTACGATTATAGAGAATAAAAAGCGAAATTCGTTTGTGAGGAAGCAAAAAGATGAAATTATCTAGTTGATTACCTGATCCTTATTGTGTACTGTACTCCTTAAAAACTTTGACTCCCTTATTGAATTTTTTCGGATATAAACATATATGAAGAAATTACACAGGTGCTGCTCTCTTCACGAAAACAAAAACGTTATACATATAAACTTCAAATATGAAGCACATGTGGTTAATGTTTGGTTACTTTTATTCTAATAATTCGATTCGATAAGACAATAAAAACTATTTTATAAGATAGTATTTGTTTCACGTCCGACTTCTATACACTTTCTTTTCGTATCAAACAATTTATTATCGAGAGTTGCAAGTTCTCACTCTGTACAATAATGTTACATCTGATAAGGTATACCTTACATGAATCATTAACAAATCATACGAAGTCCAAATCAAATATATGTATTTCATCTCATTGTAATTATTGCGAGAATAACTTAAAATATAATGTTAAGATCATAAGCGGTTTAATCTTAAGAAGTTTATTGCTCCCGAATGATCCCACATAGTGATGAACCTTTTATTGCAAGGTGGGCCACAAAGATACTGTGGGTTAATTTTCCGCGCGAAAAGAAGTAAAGAATTAATTATATTTACTTAATTCACAATAGTCTAAGAATCCCTCTGAAGTCACGGCCAACGATTTTCACGGTATCTTTATGACCATCACATTTCATTAAAAACACTCCTGACTATTTGGAAAACTTTCCCCCATCCTTTTCCCAAGATTCGAAGTTTTTTTTGAGAATTTCGTGAATTTGAATTAAATTAGAATAAACCAATGAGAATTAAGCGAGTTTTACAATTATTGCAAGTAATTATGAGAGAATGTTATGTTACGTCCTAGGCCGTTTTCCTTTTTCTTTTACCTGCTACGCTCATATTTTTCTCGCCGAAGGCTTATATCAGGTAACCCGATATAATTTTATTACCTAACTGAGGAAACAGATTACAAATATTTGCCAGGCTTGTGCGG
Source organism: Polistes fuscatus (assembly GCF_010416935.1). NCBI lineage: Eukaryota > Metazoa > Arthropoda > Insecta > Hymenoptera > Vespidae > Polistes > Polistes fuscatus. The sequence continues at coordinate 2,245,243 of NW_025113096.1, forward strand.
TATCGTTCACAAATAAAAGATATGCGTAATCTTAAGTAAACATCCTAGAGATTTCGTATTTATTCAAATTCACATATAGACTAATCTTTTCCCCTCTAGTTTTCACATTCAAATCTCATCATTCGTCAGGTCACCTACAATTCTGTAGGTTATACCCTGGTAAAGGCTTAACTGCTTGACCAAAAACTGATCACACTTTTTATTACATCACAGAACGTAATAGTTAAACATCTAAATTTTACGACCAACTTTGAACGTTCTAGGCGTGTTGTACGAATTTAATTCCCCAGTCTACCGCTCACGTCGTTACGATTGCCTAACCTCTTTATGATAGATTTCAGATCTAATTATTTTTTCTCGTATTGTTGCATGCTTGCGTGTTACGAAAAAAACTCCCATTTCGGACGAAGCTGAAATTTCTAGAAAGAATAAGAACAATGTTATTATAAATACATATTAACTATTATTTTTTGTCGTATCAGAGGACGCGCTGAAAACATCAAACCTCAAATCTACGGAGTGTCCCAAGTAATATTTTTCATGATTTTTCGTACACCTTCGTAAACTTATTCCTCATGGCCGTAATTCCGTAAAGTTTTAACAGTATTCGACTATTTCAATTTTACGAATTCTATTCTACGAATCAATAATAAACGGTAATATTGTCAATGGATATCTATCACAAATAAATAATATAAATGTATTTCTATGATTTGATATTGTATCGATGAATTTTTACGAGTGAAAGATACAATATAGATTTGGAGAAAAAAAAACACATATTTATCGGGTCGATGGATCGAAATAAAATATTTTTATAAAAAAAAAAATAAACGGTAGGAAAGAGAAAAACAGAGAAACGGCTCGAAATGATTTGGCGAAGACAGAGAAGCCATATCGTATATCATCGTCCAATTCATGTCACGCTGTTAGCCGATATTCCATTTTCGTTTCGTTTTCTTCGTATTTTGCACTATTGAATAACAATTCATTTCTCCATCGTCGTAACTCGCGCGGCTAAAACAATAAGAGTACGGCCGCGATACCGGGGTAGAGATTTATTGGCAATAATTTCACCCATGCGTGCATCCGCGAACGACTCGGATACAGGAATGAAGGCATTGCAGAACTAAAATTACACTACGCCGTCCTAGGGAACTTTACTGCGTACATTAAAGTCGTGCTTAAAGTTTGGCTAATTAAAAATGAAATTGCTTCGTGCAAACTACGCCTCACCAGAGTCGTTTCGCAAAGTAATAGTTTTTGCGAAAATACGAGTACCCTTTCGGTGGACTGGGGTACGTTGGGAGAGGGTAAAAGAAAAGAAGAAACAGAACGAGAAAGAAAGAAAAAGAGAGAGAGGGAAGAAGAATAGAGAAAGAAAAGAAAAGGACATGACCCGTAACGACAACTGTTGATCACGAAGGTTAGACGAAAGAAACGATATAGACGTGAAACTAAATTAACAAGAATTAATGAACGTAATAATAAGCAATTACTGCTTCCTCCAACTATTAACGTTATACACGAAAAGCGACAATGATGATGTTCGTGCGTTTTTCGCTTTTATCGGACTTTCGCAAATTCTCGCTTATTATAAATAATTCATAATATTTAATATCGTTGCTCTGCTAATATTAATGCGAACGTTAATCTGTATATTCTCATTAATATCAAGTAATTCAGTCGCGGAGGAAAACGAATTTTCAGCAAAAGGATCTCTCCCTTGCTATCCCCGAAAGAGAGAAAATAAAACATTTCTCTCTCGCTCTTACTCACTCTCTCACACACACACACACACGCGCGCGCATACACAAACACACACTCTCATCTACACTGCTACAGTGTAAGCTCGTGGAAAAACGAGAGAGTATGCGTATCATAAATAAATAGAGAGAACGTATCGAAAGTTTCCGGCGACAGACTAGGTAGCATACTAATACGGTACAATGAATTAATAATTAACGTGTCCCGACTAGGCTGCTGTTGCTGCTGATATTATACTAATGTAAAAGAAAGAGAGAAAGAGGAAGAAAGACAGGAAAAGAGTAAAGGAAAGTAAAAGAGAGAAAGAGGAAAGAAGGAAACTTGCTACTCGTCCCGGCATTTACTTTGCGTCTCGTTTACGCTCGTCGACACCACAGTATCATCATGAGGAGTAGCAAGTTCTGACGTGGCAAATTACCACGACGCGGAGATTCCGCATCGTGGTTCGTTTCGCCAAATAAAATTTTCTCTGGATCGAAGGAACAACGTGCGAGATCCAACAACAATGTAGCTTGATCTCTTGATCTAAAAGGGTAGAGAAGAACGCAAGATAAAAGGATGAGTGTCGAGACCTTGAGAAGTTTTCGAGTGGAAGTCTGAAAGTGAGAGAGCTGGATGGAAACGAAGTAGATAAAAAGACGGAAAAAAAAGAAAAAGGACAAGAGACAGAGTATTGTATATAAAGGTGGATAGAAGAAAGGAAAAAAGAAAGAAAAAAAGAAAGAAAGAAAGAGGGAAAGAAAGAGAGAGAGAGAGTGAGTGAGTGAGTGTGGGGGGAGGAAAATGGAATAAGACAAAGAACGATAGAGTAAAATAAAATATCGGATTTCCAAAGTACGACTGACATGGCATTTGGCGGAAGATCTGTTTGATGTTTTCACCGCAAGCCTGGCAGCGATGCTCTGTTTTCATCATCGTACTTCTTTTTTTATCTCTTCCTACTTTTCTCCACCTTTTGCATGCATATGCGTATCGCTTTTGAGTATAAGTATAATGTCTACACATATACACATATACACACAACACACACACACATACATGTGCACACTTTTTTCTATATCATATAACGCGAATAATCTATCGCGTATCTTTCAGTTTATTTTTTTTTCTTGCGATCAGATTGTATGAAAAATGTTAGTGACTCTGACATGAGCACAGCCCTCTCGACAAACCGACGAACTCATACAGAGGAAGGAGATCTGCGAGTACGCGTTTGAGTATATCATCCTTCCGGCGAAACCGGTACTTGACGTGTATACACTTTCTCTGTATATCATGGTTATTTCAATGTCTACCTGTCGACCGTTTTGACCATTCGTTTGAAAATTCATCTGCCTTAGAGAACGAAAGCCGCGGGAAACGTGGAAAATGGTTTCGTTAAAAGCTACCTGTTCCGAGCGCTTTAATGCATACCTGTTGGTAAAAAGAACATTATTGAAAAAAAAAGAATCAGAAAATTAAAAAAAAACAGAAAAGAAAAATCTAAAAGATTGTAGAAATTCGCCTCTGACTTTTCCTGCAAACGAATAAGCAACACTCTGAATGCCTTTCGTTATAATGTTTCTATAATAATTTTTACCTAGATGGTATTCCATTTTTCGTAGAAATCGTTAAATTTGTGTTCGTAGGGAAATTACAATATTTACTGTTATTTCATAGAACTAGTATTCTACAGTGCGTTATTGTTCTTTGAATACAGTGTTTCAAATTATAGTGAGTTGAATCAGAAGTCTGTGTATTCTTAACTCGAACGAAAATCTCAAGGGATAAAAATTGTTTTTACGATCATCGTATATTCTGTGATTGGGTTGAGTCAATCTTTGCATTATTTTCAATGAATACATATACATATATACTTGGTTTCACGATATACAACATAGTTATATACATGCGAGGCACGTATATAAAGCTCCAACAAACACGAAAATAGAAATGGATAAACTATTTCCAAAGTGAGTATCGATTTTGAGGAAAGCATTGCTCGGGGGCTATTCCTGTTAATGATATGAATATCATTAAGCGTAATAATATTAGGTACGTATACCAAGGGCGCACCATTTGCATATTCAGCTCTATGTTATGTAATGAGAATATGTCGCCAATTATAATAACAACTGACATTTATTTATGGATAAACACGATGATCTAGAAAATGTAAGTCACTGATTCATATTTTACAATGTACCTAAACAGAAATTGAACAGTTATTGAAATTGACGCGCATTTAAATAAATGAGGAGAAAGCTTGTAGGAAATCGTTAATGCAACGACTCCAGTTGATATTGAATTTACTTGCCAAGTTGATTCCAATGAGAAATAAGAAGAAGGAATAAAAACGGATAAAAAATAAAAAGAGAAAGTAGATAAAGAAGAAGAGGGAAGAAAGAGGTCTTTGTAATTAAAGAAAAACTTCATTTAAAGAATGTCCGAGAATGGGCATAGAGCAAAGATAAATAGAAGGAACATCGAAAAGAGGTGGAAGTTTCAACGGATCGACGAAGTTAATGTTCGAAAAGTTTACTCGCCCTTTTCTCCGGCAGTGTCGCCTAAAGATCTTCTTTAAGATGTACCAATCTTCTTCAGCTACATTAAACGGTATACTTTGATTAAGGTGTTAATAATGTATTACTTAAGAGTATATTAAACGTATCTTTGTTATCCTTTTAAGAATAATTAACACGAATTGCGAGTGGCAAGATATACCAACTTAATGTTGTATTATATTATTATATATATGTAAAGAATAAAATGAACGTAGTAATTTAAACATTTGAATTGATCGTTTGGATTTCTGTCACAGGAACAATTAAAAAAAAAAAAGTACAATTTCTTCGAGGAAAGAGAAAAGGATAGACGAAAAAAAAAAAGAGAAAGAGAACGAAGAGAAAAAGTTCTAACAATTTTCTCGTAATGTATCAACGTCTGTAGTTCATATCCTTCGGTTCCATCCGAGTGCTGAGTCGTCCCTGACGGGTGGCAAATTAAAAACCGTCCAAGTTTTCAGACCGAACGTGTCTCGACGAACGATGAGAAGTAACGTTATGACGGTGGGCAATAGAAAAGAAGAGGAGGGAATAAAGAACGATGAAAAAGGTTTCAGTCATAGGCAGTAAGTAAGCAAGTAACACTTTAATAAGGGTGGATCACGCCAAGTATTCGACCAGCAGATTTCTGTCACGCTCGAAGGAAACTCTGATTTGTTGTACACTAGACGATCGCGAGGGAGTTACTGGAATACCAGAAGTATTTCGTTAACTGTCACATGAAGAAACTTCTTTGTCGAAATAAATCGATTTTAATAAGAATGTTAAATATCGAGAAAAGTTTTATTATTTCTTCATCATTTTTAAACCAATCATTCAAATTTATCAATATTTTCAGTAACATCGAGAATAAATCTTAATTAAAACCTTTATCATTAATACAGACAGCCACGTTTACTTTTTTTTTTTATCTCTGACTGACAACCTTAATAAACAGCGATAATCGAAGTTTCTCCTCGATTTTAATTTAACGGCCGCCCGTCGGGATGACGACAACGATTCGAACGATTAGATGGACGCGAGAAATTAAAAAAGACGAAAAGTCGAGAAGAAGAAAGAAATAAACGTCCGTCATATTTCTCTCTCTCTCTCTCTTTCTCTCTTTCTCTCTCTTTCTTTCTTTCTTTCTCGCGTCACCTTCCTTCCGTAACCCTTTCGCTTCTTTTTGAATTGCATTAAGGCAAGTCATATTTCTTCTTGAAAAGGCAGGAGGGTCAGGTGCTGTCAGGCTCGCGTCGGTCATCGTTTATAATCAAGCGTATAATGAGTCAGAGACAGATCTGTTGGCTTTTAAGTCACGTTCGATCATGGTGACTGCGGTAAACGGGTGGCAATACCTTAACTCTCCGAAACGAACTTCACCGTCCGATATATTTCAAAAGGATTTTTTTTTCCCCCTACCCCTTTCTCTTACAATGAATATTCAAAGGGTATTTTCTTCGTTGAGCCGATAGACTTTTTCGCTAGAGCGTAGATATCTAGTGAAAAATAATATCGAGATAATCGTTAAATTCGTCTCCCTGAGATCAATAACCTAGGAAAAATAATTTTTCATTATCCCGAATATGTAGCTGGTTCTCCAATTTACGAAATAAACACAGCAGTACAAAATGTGAAATATAATATTATACGGACTGTTGTAAATTAATAATTATATTGCTTTCCACGACAGAGAATATCACGAAAACGTATTATTATTATTATTATTATTGTTAAGTGAATATATTGCTTGACAGAATGTGCACCGTACCGTAGCAATATTAATAAAGATGGAATGTGTACGTGAATACAGGTATGTTGTCTACCCATATATCCATTGCTATCACGAGTGTGTGCGTTTATGTGTATTTGTGCGTGTGTATATAATACATGCGCGTAGAGATATGTACATATACGTTCAGATGCACCTACAAAGTTATGTACGTATACTCCTGATGGTATGTATGTATGCGTATGTACATAAGCGCTACCTATAGCGTATATGTTTACATGCATGCCACGAGAATATGTATACGCAACGTATACGTATTGATCGTTCATGACATTGACAAGAAGTACGCACAGATTAGCTTATGCGAGAATTCCTCGAGGGTGTTTCTGATATATATTCTCACATACAGAAATACGTACCTACGAGTAGGCACGAGTAAACGCGTGCCATTGTAAGTAAACGCTTAATAATATTAGATATGTATTACTTATAAATATATATATATATAAATATATGTATATATTATATAATATATAGGTATATCTATGCATATTTACGATAACAATAATGAATTCATACTGATTAAACATCGATGTTAGGTAAACATTATTCGTATTTATGCGAATGGGTGAAATAGAGGCGGGAAAAGCGTATTACCATGGAGTGCATTTCGCAACGCCACGGAATAATAAGCATCATCGATAAACCAGATTTAATTCGCAAGCTGAAGTAACGTTCTGAAGCGTTGACTTTAACAAGACAATACGAACTCACGGAACGATTAAACATTCGGCAAGGCAAACACGTAGAGTAGCCAAAGTTTTCGAGATGTTTCATTTTAATCTGAGTTTCTCACCAACTTGTAGTTTCCACGTTAGTAAAAGCTTCCTCTCTTTCTCTTTCTCACTCGTTCTGTCTCTTTCGGTACAACGGCGAGTTCTCTTCTAGTTAAGGAGATACACGAGCGTCGACCTTGTGAGTCGGTCCCGACTCTTGATTCCGTTTTCTATGTAGCCCTTTAATATCTCGACTGTGTTTTCCGTGAAAACTAGACTCATATATCTGACAGAAACTATATTCTCGTTCCAACGACTTAAGAGGGATAAGAAATCCGCTTATTAGAAAATATATGTGGGATGGAAGATTCTAGCATTAATCAGATGTGTGCATGCATACGTATGCGATACATTGATGGATGTACAATTGAACAAGAACGTAGAAAGTTCGGGCAATAGTTAGTTGTATGCGTAGGTATGCGTACAAGGTAAGTCGACCGACACTTCAAGAATAATATAAAAGGTTCCAGCATCAGTAAATGTGTGCAATGTGTATACGATAAATCGATAGGAAGGCTCTAGAATTACTTACGTTAGTTGTATATAAAGCCAGGAATTAGGATTACTGGGCAGTTTCGAGTAGACCAGCGAAGAAACAAGAGAACAAAGAGTAAAGAGTACGGTCTCGAATAGACTGATTTAAGAGTAAAGAGTTAAGAGGAAAAAGGGGTAATATTATATCCTATTATATCGTTAATTAATAAAATCTGTGTAAATTATAACAGTAAACGATCTGAGTTTCCTTAGCCTGTATCTTTCACATAGAGTTACGAAAAATATCCTATATATATTTGATATAAAAATATTATTTATTGACAGCGAGCGATCTTTTGTTTGTAATAACAATTTTTCGAGGGTTCGGATTATCGTAACAAGAAAATGTTTAAATGGATAGTTTTTGAAAAATAATATTTATCTGTATAGAAAGAAGACCATTAGTTGAAAATCGATCTCTTTCTGGTCGTCGTCAAGCATTACAATTCCAACTTTACCGTTGGCATATATGAGATCACAAAAACAGCAGAGCTGTTTCGCATTCGGTGAGCAAGCCGGTTCACTTGAAAGCTTCTCTACCTTTGGCAAGGGCTACCAACGCCGTCGTCGTCACGTGTATCGGATAACAAGGACCGTATGCGCAGATATCGAAGCCCGAGGCACCGCGAGCGCTACCTCGTTCGGCTTTGCTTTCCATCAAGAGTATAAATATCCAAGAGGCATTGGAAAAGTAGAGAGATGGCCGGTAAAATAAAGTAATGAATTTTTTTTTTTCTCTCTCTCTCTCTCTATTTTCCTCTTTTGTATCGCATCACTTCCTTTGCCTTGACTACTTTTTCATTGAAAGTACACCGAGAAAAAGAGATAACTTAGACAAATATTTCTTCATTACGCTTCAAATTTAATCCATGTTTCTAAACGTTACCTATTTTTAATAAGATTAATTTAGATTTAATGGAAATCTTTTCTTCCGGATTTCATTCGTCTAGTTCCCTTTCTCACCTTACTTATTCGAATAGAATATTGACTAAATTTGTTTGCATGGATGAGAGAAAGAAAAACGGGGTTGGAACATGAAGTAAGAAAGAGGAGTAAGAAAGAAACAGACGTTAAAGAAGGGAACACTCCCTCGAGTACTAAATTTATATTTCATCACTTTTACATTCAATCTCGACATAAGTATTCGTCGACCTACTTCGCTATCCTTATCCGTCTCCTACGTACATTAGGCAAAGTCACGCGAATGCACATTCCTAATAAAACGATAGATATCTGTTTCTTCTTCTTCTTATTTTTCTTCTTTCACCCTATTGAAAAGCTCGACTTTTTATATGTTCAACACATTTTGTTTTTCGATCTAATTTGACATATGACATCATCGAGCCTTTGCACGTTTATGGTAAGAAAAAAGAAAAGGTGTCATATCAAGCCGAACGATTAATTGAAACAAACAAATAAAATAATTATATTAATAAAAAATCGAGATCTTTTTTTCACTTGAAAGTGATGACAATTGTCCTATACAACCGAAATAGTAGTATCGTTAATTGAAATTGAAAGAACAAAGACGTAGGAAAAGTTTGTGAATCGTTGTAAGAGCAACCGATAGCCTTGGGCACTTGGTCTACAGAAGGCTGTTACGTATTTAACTCACGTGCCTTCCTAAGCCCGGAAATCAATCGTTTCTCGCGAACGAATTCGAGCATCCTTCTGGGATGGATTTTCCACCTGACGAAAATCAAGATCGCTATATTGAATCGTTAACATTGATAGATAAAAGAGTATTCTATAGTACTAAAGTTGTCTACAAAATTCTTTCGGATATAATAAATCATAATAATTTATGACATTCGCTTTATCATTATAAGATTCGATCGAACGTATTTAATCAAAATGTACACGTATTCTGTGATAATCCATTGAAGATAATGTCTTCCCAGATACCTCGATCGATTAGAAATCGCAGAAAATTATTTTTTATGGAAATGTGTTTCGACGCTCTTTATAAATTTTGTGACTAGTATCGCGACACGAGTCGCATGTTGTGTTTATACCAGTAACTTCGTTCCTGAATCGCCAGGGATTGAAACAATGAGAGAGATGAAAAGAGAGAAATAGATGAACGGTGGAAAGGGGAAGAGAACGTACGGGTTTCTATACGCGCAGATATGTATAGGCGAGTTAAGCGCTCATATCCGGTTCTGAAGCATTAAACTTAAGCCTGTATTTTATTGGACGAGCGTATAAATCAAAAGCTTGCGCTAGTCAAATATTGGAAGCTTTGCATGCTCCAATACGCGCCGGTGATGCGCAAATCGTGGATACTTGCCTATGTATGCCATATACTGGCTTGTATCTTTCTCTCTCTTTGTCTCTCTCTCTCTCTCTCTCTTTCTCTCTATCTATTTCTCTCTCTTTTTGCACCCATCTGCCCATCGCTTAGCCGTTTTCACTAACACAAGCATGTAAACATATCCCAATGTTTATTGTGCTAGAGTAAAACCGTGTTTGATTACTCTACGGATAATAATTAGCCATCCGATATATTTGTTGGACAAATAGGGCATTTTTATTGAAATGATTCGTCAGCCGATAATAGATACGTCGATTCGCCCCTTTTACACTATACTGTTTCTACGATATATAATCTTATAATCCTCAAAAAGTGATATACATTAGAGTAAACAAATTTAGTTGTTAAATTTAAAAGAAATGTTATTGAAAATTTAATAAACTTGTTACATATATGTATGTATTGTGACAGGAAAGTACATCAGGAAGCGCCCCTTGACGTCATTGCATTCGACATAAAACTTTATTATATACGTTACACCGATTATGTAATCGTGTTGTCCTGGTCAGCGGTATTGTTTCAGCTCCATGACGATAGAAACCTCAATTATCGATGCTTATAAGAGACTATCCAAAGAGAAACATGGAAATGATAGTACGCAATTCGTCAATTCGAAAAGAAGCGCCCTGGCGATAACCAAAACCGTAAGCCGAAGCTAATCGCTTGCCTCTTCGACAAAAGAAAGACACTTCACCGTTGTCTTTGAGCTCGACTTGTCACTTAGAGATAGTATTAATCTCTCTAATATATTTAGACTCTTTCGAGTCTAAACCGTCTTAGCGATCGGATTAGTCAATTGAACTCTTCCGAAGACCGTCTTAGCGTCCACTTTAGTCGTATATTTCTTATCTTTAGATTCTTCCGAGTAACGTCTTTGTAATCGGATTGGTCATTTAGAGAACAGTATTAATTTGTCTTAATTAACATTGAGTGACCCGTAGTAATTCGACTGGTAAAGTCGTTTACGCACTTTACAATTGAGTTTATATTATTCGACTAGTAATGTCGTTTACGTTATCTGAATTGGTAATACTAATAAATTTGATTTAAAATAGAATTAGAAGTATCGTTTAATGTTTCTCGGACCGAGGGAAATACGTAAGTTTATTTAAATACCCTCATTTCTTACTTCATTGATTTACTGATATTTCGTAATTCCTTTTCACCGGGTCATCCAACTTTATCTGCTCTGAGTTTGTTTCAAGCCATTAACGCTAACTGAATGGGCATTTGTAATTTGTTAATTAAGAATAAAACTAGAACCTTGTCAACTTCTGACCCCAGTCGCACCAGGTGAGGAGTAGATAAGTAAAATTAAAATCTAACTCTATCTCAGTATATGTATAGGTACATGTAAAAATGAAAAAATATGGCGAAGGATATTTAAGCGTGGACGAGTGTGAATGTAAAGGAAAATATGTAAGGTCCAAAATTTTGTGGAGAATTTTGGGAATAACAAGAGAAATCTGCCATTACCATAAGGTTGTAGGCAACCTTTGGACGGAGGAAAATAGGTATAAGCAGAGGAAGAAGATCGCTACAACTCTCGACAGCAATTGTATTTTATGTCGAGATCTTACAACTCTCGGAAATAAATTGTTTTTTGTTGAACAAGAACCTCATTTATTATAACCCCGCGTTCAAATACTCGCCGAAGGTGCAAAAGTGACAGTCTGTTGAGTAAAGACTACGAACGCGGAAAAGAGTATTATGTAAGTTAGGGTGATAAGAAAGTAGCAAAAGATACATGAGAGAGAATAAGTGAAGATGATTGAGAATACAACGAATGAGATGTAGATGAATGGGGATTAGTGAGAATACAACGGGTGATTTGTTAGTGTGGGTGAAAAACAAAAGCGTGAAACGAAAAATGTTAAGTAAGAAAGAAAGCCAGTAAGGGATGGTTAAATGTTCGAGAAACGTCGAGAAAGAAGATTAATTAATTAAGCGTAACCGGATGTCCGATAAGGCATTGAAAGAAAGATACGTAAAGAAAATAATCGTAAGACGTGATCGCGAAGCAACTCAAGTAAGACGTATAGCACTTATTTCTGGATCATTAGCGTATATCTTTAGTAGTTCATATTTTCTATATATTATTTTAAGAAATTTAAGATAATCGTATAATAAACCATCAATTCCTATCATTAAATATTATTTAATAAACGTCAGATTTAATCCTAATCCCAACATATACATACATATTGTAGAGTGGCCCTTAAAGTCGTAAACCGATATATATTTAGTAGATTTTTGTCTGAGATCTATTGATATAGTATCTTTAGGATGAAGAAAATACATTATTATATCCTAATTACATATTTAATAAGTTTAACTTGAAAGCATTATTTATAGCAAATGAATTAAACCAATAAAAAAATAATATACATAAAACGCCCGTACTTAAAAAACAAATGTTTTTTTGTTTAAACAGTCATACATATTAGTAGAGTACATGAAAGTATTAGACGTACCTTAAATAAATGTTAATGAATCGAAAAAATGTATATTTTAATCTGAAAACACGGAGTATAAATTCAACGTACTGTTCTCTTCGAAATACACGGTTAGACTGACTCATTGTCCCTTATGAAAGTCAATTTAAATTTCTTTATTGATTGTTGTTTATATGACTTTCAGAAAAATAAATTCCATTTATTACGAATATTATTTTCATTATACGTGTATATAGCCTTCAGAAAGTCATGTAAACAACAATCAATAGAAGAATTTTAACCGACTTTCATAGAGGACAATGTGCCAGTCTAACAGCGTATTTCGAAGAGGACGGTGCGTTGAATTTATACTCCGTGATTTTATACTACAATATACATTTTCTTCGATTAATTAACAATCATTTAAGGTATGTTGAATATTCTTAAGGTATTATGTGACATCCCTATTCATCTTTTTATTAACTAACGTATCTCGCAATAAGTATCAATAGACGTATCGTATAAATACAAGCACACACACACACATTCTCAGTCTCTCCTTCTCTAACATAAATCACTTTCTCTCTCTCTCTCTCTCTCTCTTTCTCTCTCTCTAGCATTTACATATTATTTTTCCTTTAATGGGTATTCAGCTGATCCTTATAAACATGTACGATTTTAACGTACAGACGTTTTTTGTATATTATTTATGTATTTGTTTAATTCACTTGTTATAAAAAAAGCTTTCAAGTTAAATTCATTATATATGTAATTAAGATCATCCACTTATGTATTTATTTTTTTTCTGATCTATTTCCGATCATTTCCAACTATTTCTAATTCACTATCTTATGTATGTATTAATGGATATGTATGTATAATTTATTACATTTTTTTTTATATAATATATTATGCAAATAATATATATATAATATGTAGATTTATGAAATTATCGTTTTGATAATTTAGGCGTTTATATATTATATTTATCCGCAAAGTTCTCATATCTTTGAATAATAGATTCCGAAATGACATGTGATTACAGCTAACGGCAGCCAACGTTCGGCAGGTATCGCTTACCTTCGTCAATCTTCGTCACCTGTTTGAACAGTGACAGCTTTGTTCGCTGGACGCTTCCAAGTTGCAACGGAATTTACTTTGTCAACATCGTAATTACAGGTAATTAACATATTTTTTCTAAGGTTTAACTTCTTTTAATATGACTAATGATCGTTGAAAAGTTAATTTTTATGGTGTAAAATAGGAATAAAAGAAATTCGTAGTGAAAATCGTGATTGTACATATTGCATCATAATTTTTTCGCTTTGTCGGACATTGTTCTTATAAATATCGAAATCTTGTAATTCATTTCTATAATTTGAATTAAGAAGCTATCGGTCTTGATACTTGATTTTGGGTTTCGTATATGATGTTTTTTAATTATCAATATTTTCATAAAATACATTACGAAATATATTTTTCCAAGATCACGAATAGTACAATTCACGAATGAATGCAATGCGCATTCATAACCATAGTTGTTATTCTTAAAAATGCCTGGTATTACCGTTATTTCGTTTTATAGACAAAACCTACTTGCAACTATATTTCGTAGTCGTTTTAATTACAAATAATTTGCTTAAATTATTAAGCGTACATTTTCTTCTAATACATCATCATCGATTGTCGAACATGTTATTTTTATTTGTGAATGTTTTTAAGTATCGTCGTATTTAAAAAATTGTATCAAAAAGAAAAAGTACTGCTTTGTCGTTCTTCTTGAGAATCATAACATAATATTTTTGTCGAATTTTCCTATTTATTTATGATATATTAGTAAGGATTTTTCTTGCTTTTCTCAATAATGCTTGGATAAATAATAAATTATTCATATATAAAAATCGATTGAATTTTGCGGTATTCAGTTTTCATAGTTTTCAAATAAATGTGTTCGAGTACATAAATACATACATATAAATATAGAGCATATTTACTTGCATAAATAATACATTTGAAAATTGAGTACTACGAAACTAGGTCATTGTATAAACGTGTCTATAATAATAATCTATTTGTAATTATATGAATATACCTACATAATAAACATATGTATTTTTTCCTTTAAATTGTATAATACAGTTAATACTTGTTATATTAGAAACCCTTCGTTTTATCCAAAATAACTAAGCGTCGCACTAACATTCGAACGTTTTTAAAAGCAGATAATATTCTATCGTTAAATATTTTATTCGATTTCATTTAACAATGAATAATTCAATATTTTAACTTTTTCATAATTAATAATAAATGAATGTATTCTCATTTTTTTCGAATCCCATTTAGTATTGTTTAAATGAAGGAAAACTAACTAATGTAAGTTGAGTCAAAATTTGTTTGTTAATTATTATCTCTTTGCATTTCGCTATTTATATTGACTTTTGGAAATATATTTATTTTAATTAATTATGCACAAAGAGTTATAGAATAAATGTTTTTTTTTAATGAAAAGTTCATTCTGTAATTAATAAATAATTAAGAAAATATAACGCTTTTTCGGTAGGAAAATATAAAATAATTTACATTTATATTCATTATTTTTTCAATCTTTTTTCAGATTATCATCATATTTAATTTTTTTATGCAAATTAACAGGGATTTTAACCAATTTCAATAATGACCATTGTTTGCTGACACCTATTCTTCAAACTCGTATGGAATTATCTATCACACCACAAAATATTTTGCAGTTATCAAAGATCTTCGTAGTAAGCGAAGAAAATTTAAAGTCTCTTCAATGTTCAATCATGTTAAGTACGAAAAGTTCGAACGCGCAATAATTATCGATTGGTAACGAGCATGACCGTGAATAATTATCGTTTTTGAATGACTTGCGAGTGGTAAATTTTTCGTTGCATGTGTTTTTTATTGTTTGTCTAATATGCATGAACATATTTATTAATACGAAATAGAGTTTTCTTATTTCATCGATTTGCGTCGTATAATTAACAGTACAATTAATTATCACTTATTTTGTTCGTATTTTTTGCTTGTGATATTAGTGGTGAAATCGGGCTTTCATTTATTCGATATCGTCCAAAAAAAAAACATGTCATGTAGTTTACCTTTCAAACATCGCTTCCTGCTTAGTCTATTTAATCACGATCTTATTCGATATATCGATATCGATATACCAAAAATTGAACAAGAAGAAAACCTCGAAAAATTGATTCTGGGAATCGACTGGTGGTCGATCGTGATCTTATTTTATTGAGATAAGTTATTCATGATTTTATTTTTAATATTTTTGTATGAAAAATAAATGAAATAATTTTAATAGAGTTATTGACCTAAAAAGATAAAAATATACTTACAATAAGAATCAGAAGCTTTTGAATAAGGCTGTCGAAAATATCCTCTCTAGTGTAGATTTGTGCACCTTGATGATAACTTTTGTCAATCATGAAGTTTATTTGTTAAAATTAATATTTTGCTATGTTTTAAATACATGAACAAATTAGAAAAATAACATACTCAAATGTGAATGTGTGTTTTAATTTTAAATAAGGAATAGCAGAAGAGATAATATGAATTGTACTTTTTATTCGTGAGTAGAAACTTGTCTCTGGTTTCCCATCAAATGGTTACAAATTATTTCATTTTCAACATGTTTGTTTCGTACATTGCAACAGCAAATATATGTTATATAAACTATTTATTTTGAGTGTAGTTTTTGTATGCAAGGTTTGGATGATTACAATTTTATCAAACTCTTAAAGAATTTGTAATTTTGTGAATACTTTACAAAAAAAATTTCACATATTTGCAATTTCTACAATATCATTATTTAAAGGCCTATAATAAATTAATAATTATAAACAGTTTTGGAATACCTCATTATAAGAGAACATATTAAAATGAAAAGAAAATAAAAAAAATTGGCTTTCTCTCGAAAAAAGAAAAGTATTCGATTTCGCGTTGTAAGTTAAACTTTTGCGTCTAGAAAAGTACACTCGAAACGGAGTTTAATTAAGCATAATGCGTTATGTGCGTGTTTCTCGAGCGAGAAAGAATATTATTCATTTCGTTGCTTAAAATAGCGCACATTCATTCGATAACGGGCGCTTTTTAATTAAGACGTACCGCG
The DNA here is from genome assembly GCF_010416935.1 of Polistes fuscatus. NCBI lineage: Eukaryota > Metazoa > Arthropoda > Insecta > Hymenoptera > Vespidae > Polistes > Polistes fuscatus. The sequence continues at coordinate 2,261,527 of NW_025113096.1, forward strand.
AAGTACATTCGCCGAGCGTTTTATACGCCCCTTGTTGCTACATTGTTCCGGAGTGGTGTCAGTACTTTACTAAACGCTTATGAATATTCAAATCTACCTTTTACTATCTTGTTTCGAAATATATATTAGTTCTACGCTTGGTAAGCAGCGAAATAAACGGCTTATTTCTAGATTAAATCGCATCGCGCGTTCGCGCCGTTAATTTAACTCGCGTTTCTTCGGCTTCGTTGTCAAAATTTCTTATCTCCGCTCGTGGCTTTTCGTGCGAACTAGAAAAGGAATGAACGAACTAACGAACACATGAAGGCCGCAGTTTCAAAATTACCTCCGAAGGTCTTACTCGTTTGAAAACGCGTGGCTACGTATAATTAAAAGGAATTAAAAACGTACGTGACAAATGACTTACAAAAACGTGTGATCCGTTTTATTTTTTTTCTTTTTCTTTCTTTTATAAAAAAAACAAAAAAAATAAAAATAAAACCATAGACGGAAAAGGTAGTTTGTAATGCATTAACCGTTTAGAAAAAAGATTTATCGTTCTGAGAATTTGCTCCATTTGTCATCTTCGCTTTTGCGTAGAAGAAGATACGAACAGATATTTTAGAAGTAGGAGTATTCTTGTAGGCGTGTTGCTTAATTTCATAATTTTGTATAATGTTCTGAAACCACACCTGAGACAATGAAAACACGAAACTGGAAAGAGAAAAAGTATTTACATTTAAAGTTAAGGTTTGCTCGTACCACTATTTTCAGAAAGTGAGTAAGAGAAAGAAAGAAAGAAAAAGAGGAAGGAAAAGGAAAGACAAGGGAAGGTTTTAACTTTCCATGATAAAAACGATGAGTTTTTTCTTTTTTGCTAAAAAATACTCATGTTTTCATCGTTAAATTTTTTTCAGACAAAAGCACATAAGTTGTAAATTAATCACTCCTACGAACGAAGATACTCAACTTTTTTCCCTCCATTATATAATTTTAGAAATCTGACAAAATAATAATAAGTTTAAGCCTTATTTTGAACGTTTATTTGCTTTAAATTTTTGCTTCAACAGAGCGAGTTTCTTTCAACGATAGAAAATATCCTTTTTTTTTTGCGGAGCAGTGAAGGAGACACGTCGAATACTCCACATCGTGATCCTGGATAGAAAGTCAATTTGCCATGATTCGAAGTAAGTCACGCGCGCGGCTTTCATCTAACGACTTCCGGATAAGGCTTCCGGTCGGCGAGTAGCCAGTTTGGCTAGTTTGTTACGAAATGCGATGCTGTAAATATAGATATAGAGAGCGTTGCTCTAGCAAGGATCGACCCCAACAAGATTGAAAGTCAATCTCCGCTCGGCTGAACTTGATGGGTCCACCTTCCTATGTAGGTATCCTCTTATGTATTTCTTCGGTGAACGATGACGATCTTGAAATTGATTACGAATCTTCCGATTAGATCTTGTACAAAAAATATATATAAATAAGAAGAAGAAGAAGATGTAGAGAAAATCGTTATGCTAAGGTAATAAAACCGATCGACAAGATACTCGAAACGATTTTAACGTGTTTCGAACATTAAATATTTCTTATCCTTTATATAAAGGACTATCTTTAATAATTGAACAGCCGCTTATAATACGTTGGCCCAATTCGACATCGCGATTACCATCACCCTTTGTCGCTTACGACAAGTCAGAAACCACGAAGAATGTCCTTGGAAGAAACTCTAACGCCGGAAACGCCAATGGACTTCTCTTTTTGGAAGTTACGCTTCTGGTTTTCAGCCAAGCGCAGCCTCTTAATAATACATCTCCCTTGAATCCACGCCAAACCGATAATTTCAGAGCCGGTGATAGTTCAGAAAAGATGCTGCTGCCATGTTAGAAGACGTTCTTACTACCGGGCATATAAACTTGATATAAACGTGATTCGAAACGTTCTCGAAATACGTGGCTATCGGGTAAATCGCGAAAACGATAACCTCCATTAGCGATAGAAAAGGATTCGTTTGGTGAAACGTTTTCAACCTCGGCCAATTTTCTGTCTAACGTTTGATTTGATCCTGTGTATATTTTTTCCTCGTCCAATGAATTAAAACGGGATCACGTTAATTTTCATCTTCGGCTCCTCGCAGCACAAACGTTCTCTCTGTCTCGAATTAACGAAAGGTAACGTTAAAAATGAAGAACCGAATCGGACGACAATGGAAAATGATAGGACGCGTTCTGACGGCTTTGTAATCGGATCAGGATCCAGTAGAATGCAAATCGAAACTGGTCAAAAGAGATAGAGAAAGAGAACGGAAGAGAAGAGACAGGCATCTCGTTTCGGAAGACGCAATGGGAATTTGCAATAACGTCAGCCTCGAGACTTTGCGACGGCGAGCTTACTTGTACAGACAAAGCTTTGCTTTGGTTTTCGACCACAAAGAGAACCCTGTGCATCGCACATATCTCTATGTATATAATATATATATATATACAAACTCACACGTTCTTATCAAATATACGCGAAAATACTTGTGCACGTTCAGTACGTGTATACGTACGTTCTGGCGATTTTCATTTCACGCGTTACGCCAGTACGTGGAAGGGCCGACATGCGGTTTCTGCGGCACCACGCGCCCCTCCTATATCATCGTTTAAAATAATATTGCGTCCAGAGGGGCATTCACCGCTCTCATATCCGCTGCGACAAATCACCCTCGCCCGGCTACTCGCCGCCGTCTAACGCCTACCACTACTACTACTACTACCACCTTCGCTCTTGCTACCTCGACTCACCACTACCCCTGTCATACAACTGGCCCGTTGAATTTAAAAAAAGGAAGAAAAATAGCTGCGGAGAAAAGATGAGGGGAAAAAAGAGGAATGAAAGAAGAAAGTTGAGATTTTCCACCAATGTCGCATTCTTATTTCACGTTTGTCCCTGTTTACGTTTATTGCCAGATTTGATTAATAACGCGAACGTTTTACGGTAGACAACATTTTTTTATGAAAAAAACATAGGTTCACGCGTAGGTATTTATATATATATATATATACATATACATAATATGTTTTAGGTATTTCGTGAAATCCTGTAGGATCGTGCCTATTCGAGGATTTTGATTTTAATCTTGATAAAAAGCGTTGATAGAAAATAGCTTGTTAATCTGTGATTATCGTTTGAAGCGGAGGCTCGTTGTTTTTTTACGTTCTTTTTCAATTTACTTTCGTGTCTGTGTACATCGATTATTCAAAATCGCTCGGAGCTTTTTACACGTTCGGCAAATGAAAGTTTTATTTAAATCGAAATAATTTGCATCCTTATCGCCAGGCTTTCGATTATTATTAACCATTACTATACGCGATCGCAGTGGCTTATTAATAATGACGAAGCGAAGGTGCTTTCGGGCTAATGCACGCAAAAACATACAAATAACCAATTCTTCGATGAATATATTCATTGCGTATAAATTTATATTTAACAAAATCAGCGTCTGATTTTAATAATACGTAAATTCGTGCATACTCGTCGAATAAAATGAAATATTGCCTTGTTGGTTGAAGCGACGCGAGTTTCATTCGATATAATGATCGAAATTCGAGAGTTTTTGGAGTTGATCACGCCAAACATTCTAACTAACGTAACATAACGTACATAATGTAAACTTGCAAAATGAGCTGGAAACGTATCAAATTGAGCACGTCCGCGTCGAATTAAATAACGCGAGTTATAGTTATATCTATCTTTCCGTGTTCTAATATTCATCCATTGTGTTTTCCTAATATAAGATAAATGCAATAACGCAAATACAAAAGAAGACGCGATTGTAATAAGCAATTTAGTCGAAAAAAAGAATGTTTTCAGTCGTTAAAGGCAACGAAACATATAAATACGAGGCGTAGAGCGATCGTTAGTGCGACTATAAGCCACAACCCAACGATATAATGTTAATGAAGCAATTCCAGTATCAACACATTCCCCGGTAATGATCGCGTTACGCCGGCTACTCGTTGCGGACAGAACATAAGTAGAAACAAATGACCCGACATCGGCCGTTCGTAAACGCGGAACTTTTGTCCCTCTCTTTCTCTAGCAAAACTACTAGACTACTTGGTTAACCGTACTCACCGACCACTACTTACAACCTCGTGGCTTCTCCGTACAGCCTGACTTCTTTTTACAACGTTTAATCTAAATCCAACTAAGATCTTACAACTGGCCGAGGGAGAATCGTTTCGAGTCTCTTTCTCCTTCTCTCTTTCCTTCTTCCTCTCTTTTCTTTCTTCCCTTTCTTTTTTGCCCGAGGTTCTTCCGGCTCGCTCGTTCTACGTTTCACCGCCTCTGGAATAACGAAGCTCCGAACTAAATGGCAAAATTGTATCGGACAAGGTTCGGTCATTTAACCGAGGACGACTTCCGCGAGTTTCTTTTACGAAATTAGAAAGAACGTTATCAAGTACCGTAACAATTAACGCGAATACTCTCTTCTTCGTGATCTTTTTTTTACATTCGCCTTCGCTCATCTACTGAAAAAGAGATCCATTAATATACTCTCATTGTCAATGAAATCTTAAGTATCATTTAATTCCGATAGATATACGTTCGATACTCTTTAGACATTTTTGTTAACTTAATTAAAGTTGGTTTATATTATTATATATATTATTCTTATGATTTATACTAATATAATTACATTTATATGTGCAGTGAATCACAGGAATATTCGTAACCGTTCCCACTGTAAATTTTAAATAATTGATATTTAGTTGTAATGCAAACTTTCAAAATTTTTATAAACTAAAACCTATTTTAGGATTATTAAACTTTCAAAGTGATATAAATTTTAATGCAGAGAAACATTGTATTCTTATCTTAGAGAAAAAATGTTTAATGTTTTAATTTTTTTAAAATTTTATAAGCATATGAATTTTCGTGTAATTTTTTAATATGAGTATAAATTTGGTAATAATGCTGCAAAATCCTGCACGCAATATAGACCAGGCGTTTGGGAAGAATACTGGTAACGATCGAAAAGTGCATCGTTGGTTTGAAAAACTTCGGTCTCGTGAATTTTCCCTTCAAAACGAACCGCGTCTAAGACCCAAAACGTCCGTGAAAAATGATATTTAGAAACGAGTTCAACTTTATCTACAAGGGAACTTCCTTCCAGAATGAAAATTGATCATACAACGATATTGAAATTGGCAAGGTGAAAACAATAGATAAGTGGATACCGCACTAACTAACCAAGTGAAATAAGCTGGATCGATTAAACGTATTCTCATCGTTACTAACCTAATTTTTCCAAATGAATAAAAATATGAAATTTTGGCGCACCTATCTTATTCATCGGATCTTTCGTTAACTAACTTTCATTTTTTTAAACCTTTACAACAATTTTTACGTGCTAAACAATCTAAAAATGAAGGCAGTCTTAAAAAGTCCATATTAGAGTTTATTGATTCTAAAGATCAGAATTTCTTTAAGACCAACATCTGTGCATTATAATCTCGTTGGGAAAAGTATATTGAAGCGAATGGAGTATAATTTGATTAAATAAACAGCTTTTGAAAAAAGATATGCAGTTTTAAATATTCACTTTAAAATCCGACATTTCATACGCACCAACTATATTCTTTAAAAGAAACTATAAACAATTTCATTTATCATGATTTATAACTTATTGTATTTATACCTTCTGAAGTGGAAAGAAATTTGATTCATTTTTGTTAATCGCCATTAAGCAGGAAGATTATAGGATTAGAAGAGTAAATAGGAAATATAAGAAAACAGTGCTAAAAGTAGAACTTTCAAACTCTCTACGAATAATGTAGAACTGCATTTGTAAATTATCTAGAATTATTATCACGTTTTTGCAGACAACATTTCATTCATCTTTCACTGATATGTCGACAGATACTAAGATCCATTTAAAGAACTTATATTAACTTAGGTCAACTTAAAAAAGTACTTAATCTCCGATAATTTATTCTAGATTATCTTTACAACGTCTTTAACTTTCCTTTTAATCGCATGATTTATATTTCTTAAAAAGATAACATTATACCGTATCGTAATCGAGCGACGTTTACACGTTAACAAATAACACGTATACTGACTTTTCTCTCTCTCTCTCTCATAGTATAAGAAATTTGAAAACAAATGATTAAGTTACGAACAACAACGACCACGCCAACACTTGCAACGAGCTTTATTTAAACTTTATTATATTGGTAGTTACAGTGTGGAAAGTTCATGAATAAAATACGTAGGTTTATGACGGCCATATTTTATGATAAGAACAATATTATATCGTTATAACAATATAAAAATATTCAATATTTCATTATGATATAACGATGATCGTAATTGAAATCGCAGAACACTGGCGACGACGACGACGACGACGACGACGACGACGACGACGAGTCGTCTTTGACGGACGTCGATTGGACGGAAATGACGTTGGAAGAGATTGTGAAAAGTCGATCGATTTTACACAACGACGACACTCGAAGCGTTGGCTAATTATTCGAACAAATTATCGACAGGATTAAAGCAATTACTCGTACAGCTGATTAGTGCATGAAATTGGAATTACATCGGTCTCCCACATTTCTCTCTCGCTGTCTCTCTCCCTCTTTTTCTCTTATATCTCTCTTCGACAGTCTATTCACTTCTCTCTCCAATTCCCTTGAATCCGAATCTCTATTTTCTCTCTCTCTCTCTCTTTCTCTCTTTCTCACTCTCTCTCTCTCTCTCTCTTTCTCTTTCTCTTTCTCTCGCTCTCTCGTTCTATATCTGTTTTTCGCTTTCTCTCATTCGAACCAGTTCTATCCATTTTGTCGCGTACGCTCATTCACCATAAATATGAGATGAATGCATTGTAATATCGGTGATGTCACGCGCGGGGCTAGTAGGTATCATATATTAGTCTCGTCGCCAGACGTGTTAATTAATTAAATATCGCCGATAATCATCACGAAACTGGCTACAGGAGGTATCCGCGTGTCGTTCTCGTCGTGCTTTTGTTTTTCACCACTAAATTATCCTCCTCGCATTGTTCCCCCGGCATTAACATTAATGAGTTTATTGTTAAAACTCGCATGCATTTCGATTAGCTGCCGACAATCAAATTAGTTTTCATCAGTGGTCGTAGATCTCGTGGCAAAACGAGATACATTGATCTCCCGTGAATTCACTTATCTTTACTTCTTTACAAGGAGTCAAAATACTTGAGTTTTTTTTAGAGTTGCGAAACCTTATTCGATCTGTGAGAGTTAAAGAAAAAAAAAAAAAAAAAACAAATAAATAAATAAACGGAATCACCTTGGTGATGTACGTTGTCAGAAGTTAATGAATTTTAAACGCGAACATACGTTCGTAACAGTTGGGAGTAAAGTACAAAGCACAGAGATTACGATGAGAAAAAGAACGTGAGGGAATAGAGTCGGGAAGGGAGGACGATTGTTGCAGCGAATGGTTATAGCTGAGGCTCATACGAACGAACGAGGAGCGTTAGTTGGAAAGCTGGATGGGAGTGAGAGAGATAGAAAGAGAAAGGGGCGTTGTATTTTAGGTACGCGCAATTACATCGTGATTAATTAGTCAGCCACGTGGAACCCTCCTTTTCTTCTCCCTTGGGTCTCTGCCGAACCCATCCTCGCGTTCCTCCTCTTCCTTCACCTCTTCTTCCTTCCCTCTCTTTCTCTTTCCCTTTCTCTTTTCCTCCCTCTCGTCGTTTAAAAAGTCGGTCTTTCTAGGTCGGTTTATCGCGCACGTTTTCGTGCGTTTATATACCGTGGACGTAGAGGAAAAAACCATTAACTTCCCTCAGGCTTTCATTTGACGTGAGGTTAATCGAAAAATATCGAGCGCAACGAAAAACAAACGCACGGGAGCGCGAGGCTAGTTCGTCGTCGTTGCTTCTCTTCTCTTCTCTATGAGAAGGAGAAAGAAAGATAGAGGGAAATAGTGGCAAACGGCCGGAGGGATAGAAAAGTCCCCCCCCCCTCTTCTTCTTCATTGCTCGTCTAGCCATTTTTTCGTATTATTATTTCGTAGGTGAAGGAGAACGCCGTGTTGTTGGGCGTTGACTGATAGAGAGATCAGACCATAAAGATGCAGGCTCCTGTTAGAACCAAGAGACAGACGTCTGAGAAACGAGCCGTTGTCTCCTCTCGTATTACTTCAATTTTTCTCGCTCATAAACGTCCGTACGATACACAACGCTTACCGTCGATAGCCATGGCTCTTGTAGTTTTTCCTCGTGAAAAATTTTTCGATCCACCCGACACGTCGATCGCGTGCGCCCGAGGATTTAACTTTATATAGGCAATTTCGTTGCGAGATATAAGATTTACGAACGATTAGGCTGTCAGCGTATTTCATTTTCATTCTAAAAAAGAAACGCGGATTTTGGTCTTACGTGGAATTAAAGAAATTCAAGGTATTTCATTTTTAAATCCCCTTTTCGTGAAAATTCATTTAAAAGGTATTATAACTTATAATCTTTTTTAAGATAGATACGTTAACTAGAATGATTAGTTCCTTTTCCAATCGTGTATCTCTATTTATTGGTTGAAAGGAATGGTCCAATTAAATCACGTCGATTCGTCCAGTGATGTTTCGTCCATCATCGTGATCGAATATCGACACCTTGGAAAAGCCGGTGACCGATGAACTCGTTGCTGAACGCATAAGTCACTCGTTCTGCGACTCAACAAAAGCTAATAGATGCAACCTCCTTGCAGTCACGTCATTTGAAAATTAATTACAGTTACTTGCAGTGGCTCGTAAAGAACAAGGCCTGAATAATTAACGTAACTGTTGTATCGCGCTCCAAGCTAATTATAGGCCCCTCCTTTTCTATTCACCCGATTAGCATATTCGTTAATTATCGGCCCCACCATTTTCTGTTGCTTGTACTTTTATACAACGAACCTTTTCTTCTTCCTTTCTCTCCTCTTTCTCTCTCCCTTTCTTATACTCTTTATTCTTTTCTGAGCTTGCGTGCATTTATATTACCACGAACTATGCGTGTCACAAAATATACGTGTATATATTTTGTATGTACATATAAAATATATATATATATATTTATTGGTGTGTCGAATTTATAATGCCGTCCAACATGTCGAGATATGCAGAAATTTCAACACTATTAGTTTTTTCTGTACCCTTTCGACCCCTAATAAAACATCTGTAAATTCTTGTGGACGATAATCGATCCCTACAAAAATCTACTTTTCGTCGATACAATTAGTGTTCAAATATTTACGTTTCACTAGCACACTGCAATCAACAGAAACTTCCTTTTAATTTATTTTCACGAAGCGGAATCGAGAGCTGTATTTGGAAAAAACACACTCGAAAGATGCTTGATGTTGTTTTCCCTGCGTTTGTGCTTACGCAAGCGGAAAGTATAAAGTTTTATACGCGTTAGTACATAGGTAGTTAGGTGCTTTTAAAATGAATACCTCGGAACGTTTGAATGGTTTGCATTTTTTATGCACGTACGTTTATTTGTTACCAATAAATTGAAAGCGTGGTAAATAATTTCATGCTTCGTTACTTTTACGGGCTCGAATATTTCCGAGTTTTGCTTTAGCACGTTCTAAAAATAAAAGAATTTGATTAACGAGCAGTAAATCATACTTTTTCAGTATTATTACGTCACGAAAAATGGAAGGGAAGTAGGTATCTCGGAAAGATCAAAGATACTAAAAGCTTCTTCCTTCATTCATCATGTTCTTCCCCCTATTATAGGACAACGAGGGATTCGAGTAAACCATTTCTTTGTCAGTAAAACGATTGATTTGATTCAGACTAAGTGAGAGGAAAGGTTCTTCGTATGAAGACGTACACTTCACGGGGGGTATAGCGACGGCATAAGAATGAAGTTGGGCATATTCGCACGTTTATCGTGTCGCCTCGAGCAAGACACGCGATCTCGACACGAGTCCCGAACATAGTACACGCCTTTCGCGTTCTATACGACCACCCTTAACACGGTTTCTCGTTCAAGGTATACAGAAATCCAACACCGACAACATGGTCGTAAGAATTGATAATGGTGGCTTACAAGTGTAGAGACGTATTCGAATTTTGATAAGAATTCATACGTCGTCATACAATTATACAATTAATCGTCACCATTGTCGATTTTATTATCGTCTACTAAAGTTTTGTTTTACTTTAATTATAACATTAATTCTACATCGATATATCCTGTGATATCAAGTTTCTTAAATTGATAGAGAAAATTGTCAAGGAAGAGTGCAGATAGAAAGAGGGACGGAAGTTTGTCGAGTCGTGTGAAAAAACAAGGAAACGAGAGGAAAGGGACTTCCCTTTTAGGGTAGTCCAAACGATCATGAAAAGAACGAATGAAGGGTGGTAGTATCGTCGTGTCACGCCTAGACTAGTCACGAAGAACAGTTTGGTCGGAACCCCTGCCGATAAATGAACAATAATGATATTCGAGTTAAGGGTAATGGTTTCGTTTAGGATATAATCGATCGATCAGATAATGTGATATAACGGTGGTATATATTTTATTACGAAGAGAATGAATTTATCATTGAGATAATAAAATTTTTATTCTAATCCATTAAGTATGAAAAATCTTTGTAATGAAATATAAAATTCAGGTGAGATAAATTCAGAGATAAAAAAAAATAAAAACTTATAGTAGTATAACATGCATTTAAAGGAAACTCAACGAGATTGTTATACAATGTAATCGTCTATCGAGTAATATGTTTGAAAAAGACATAAAAGCTCTTCTTGCGAGTTAAACTTCCGCCGCAAAAAATGTGTTTTTCTCGCTTCGCGCCAGTTACAGGCTCGCTCTTACATCTACGTGCTCCGGTTTTAGCGCCGTGCTATCAAGTTTTTGTCACTGTCTGCAAAATGGCAGTGAGAAACGAGCAGGAACCTGTCGTGCCACGGTTAAAATGGTAGATTAAACGTCTCGCTGACGACCAACCCCCCGATCGATTCGCTTCTCTCTTCTTTTCTCTTTCGAATATATGACATCTGGATGAAGAATAACGAAAGTTAAAGCCTAATTACGATATCTCGCGTGAAACGTTTCATACTAATACACTATCAATACTGTTGTTATGATAACGTTATAGAATTTTTGTTGGTTTATCAAATTAGTAAAGAGGCAATAACGTTGACGTCAGTTGAAGTAATAAATATTATAGTTAAAAGAAAACAAAAATATATAGTGATTTTTTTGTATTGTTTGAATCTCTCGGTAATCATATAATCAAAACGAGTGTTTTCTTGCGAAAGAGCATACGTAAATGGTATTAGCTCTGTTAGAAGTGGGTAATGTTGCACGATATTACTCGTTGAAACGATACTTTTGAAAGCAATATTTTAGTAGAGTCATTACTCAAGTGTTTTCGTTTTGTATTCACAGTCCAGTTAAGTTAGACGAGGAGTGAAAGAAGGATAGTAGAAGAGAAAATGCAAAAGCGTTGGATCGCGACGCCTAAAATAATTACTATCCGAGACACGACATGAGAGCAACACAAAAGCATATCCGTTACACTCGAACGAATACGCAAATGCAGAGAAAAAAGAGAGAGAGAGAAGGATATAGACATAGAAAAAGCGAGTAAACGCGTAGAAATCGTATACGTGTAAGTATACATATATCCTATAACGTTACATTTGGATAAGTGGTGTATGCTTTTATGAAATATAATTACTAATTGTTCTCAATCGTGTGTATTCTTTCGGTGGTTTTATGTTTGAGCATTTTTAAGAACTTTTCATACGCTTTGAAACGCTTTCAAACACTGCACCCAACCATATTTCTATGTTAAACCGCCTTGATTTTTCCAGCCCATTCTCGTGTCGTTAGATTACATCGTAAAAAGTCATACAAAGTTGACGCTGCATTCAAAAACCAATTCGTAGGAAAAATTCAAAGGAAAATTCGACGCTTGGTTTGTCCATTTTGTACAAGCCAACGAGAGAGAGAGAGAGAGAGAGAGAGACCTTCTTTTTCTTTTACGCTCTTTAGCTACTAGACTCTTGCTACTATTATTTTAACCGTGTTATTTTAACAGAGAGCTTCTTATAAAAATGTGCTAGGAAAGAAAAGAGGCCACGATAAATAGTTAGAAATCGATTGGCTGATAATCACGACAGAATAACAGTCATCGATTTTAGCACTAACGATTATGTTTAAAATGACATAGTTTTTTTCTTTTAAATTTTAGTTTCCTTTCATTATTTCCACGAAGTATTTGCGAATACGATAGGAATTCCATAATTCATGGTTGGTTACCTAGTACATATTCCATTTAATTACGATACGGTTAATTCGTGATTTCGCCAAACAAAAGGCGAACGGAGCCACTAACATAATTATAGTTTATTTGGAATTCGTGAATGCGAGTTGTAGAATGGATAATCTGACTTTTGGATTATGCTTATGTTCATACATTCATATGTACTCTTGTTCGAGATAGAAATTAATTTCTACAATAGAGAACAATAAAAAATTAGGTTTATTTTCGGAAAGAAATTCAACAATGAATTTTAGCGAATGCATAAAGCGTATACTGATACTATAATTTATTCAAAATTTTACCCAACAAGTATCACGTTTAAAAAGAACATAATCAAATCGTCTTAAACGAAGACAAAGGATATTGCATTTTTTAAAACAATCGAGGTTTACTTATTATTCATGTTCATTAGGAAACCGTGGCATGGCTTTACAATAGCGTATAAGGGGGTAAAGAGCGGACGCTCGACAATGGACCCGCGGGTAGGATTCCCAGATCTGAATTTGGAATTCCCAACATCCCCAAGTACCCCGCTTTCGTTCTAGCGTGAAATAAGTCTGGGACCTCGGAGCTCGTTCACCATCTCTCTCCCTCCCTCTCTTCCTCACTCTTTCTCTCTTTCTCTCTTTCTCTCTTCCTTTTCTCCGGTTCTCCTTCTATCCCGAAGCTGACTATTTGCACTTAGCAACTAGTGGTATGGTACCTAGGTGCCCTCAACTAAAATACTACTTTCCGTCGACTGACCTTTCTACAAAGTAAAGCAATGAATACATTTAGATCGTAAATGTTCCCCTACTTCGGTCCAACAGTCGTCGTTCCATCTCGTGCATTATGTATTTCCCTCTAATGCGTCCATTAAGTGCGATGCAAACGTTTAAATCAAATTTCTATTAACTGTAATTAATGCGCGTGACACCTAGACGAGCCGAAGTTACGTTCTTATCTCTGCGAGCTGCCGTTCCTGAGAGTAGAAAGCACCGTTGCGCGCGTTAATTCTCGAAAAGTACACGAACGAAATTCCCTTTCTACGGCAAACTCCGAGCTTCTAATTTTCTACCGTTATTGCCTTCGTTACAATCGCGGTTTGATGTATTTTCCTAACGTTTGCTGGAAAAAGGGAAAAAATTAAATCGAAAAAATATGAAACAACTAGAAAAGCAAAGAATAGAAAAAAGCAAAATAAACGAAACGAGTAGAATATCCTAAAAAAGCCTATGAATTTTCCATACGTATATTGTTCGCTACCGAAAAATGAAATAACTTCCACCTACTACTACTACTACTACTACTACTACTACCACCACCCCTGCTCCCCTTTTTCCTTTTTCTAGTTTAAAGCTTTTTGCCAGATATTCGCGAGCAGGTGCATTCACTTCTCTCTCGATTGGGTCGGTTTCGTCCTCCTCGAAAGAAAGGCGAAAGGTTGGATAAATTATCGGTGACGATGCTTGAAGATGAAGTCACATTCGAATAAGAAATTCCGAATATAAGAGAGAGATAGAATATCACCGTGAGGAACGTAGAAGAACGCGCTTCTGTTTACAAGATGAGCGTCGCTGGTTGTAAATCATGGGAGCGAGAGATGGGTTGAGCGACCACGTTGCATGGAAAGAGGGTCGGAGAGCAAGAAGAGGAATGTTCGTAGGGCAGAGCGAGGGCAGAGGGTAGAGCGAGCGAGTCTGTTGGGAAATAAGGAGGCAAAGTTACGTTTCCTCGCATTCACTCTCTTCCCTCTTTCTCCTCCCCTCCCTCTCTCACAGTCTCTCTTTACCCTCTCCGGGCAGCATCGCCACAGCCTCATCGCATCGTACCTTGCCCTCGGCAAATAGCTATGTAACCCTACCGTATTCGCTCTCTCTCTCTCTCTCTCTCTCTCTCTAGTTTTATCTCTTTCATTCTATCTCAAACATTATAGCCGTATATTCCAACGTGATGAAGACTTACCTTCGAACCATGTATTTTGCATCGTTTATTCGTTCCTTGTTATATAAGTCGAATCTATACTTACTTTGATACTTTCTTTCATTTTGTTGTTAAATAAAAAAAAAAGGAATAGAAGAATAATCGAATAAAATTATTTCGACTGTATATACCGACTGATATTTAATAACTTTTAGTCTTATATTATATATTTAATAGAAAGAAGTTAGAATTCATTGCTCAAGATCGTTTATGAAATTATTTCTTCCCTTTCTTGGTCAATATACGTAAACTGTATTTATTGTCTCGAGAAAAAAGATTTGTTTCAATAAGTTGTCCATTTTTCCTTTAGTATTCTGCTTTGCAATAACCTTTATACACGTTTCGCGAAGCAGCTCTTTTTCTTTGATGGCGGTAAAAGCGCTCCCATCTAAGATTTATTTAACTCATATCTGCCATTTCGTGCAAACGCTTCCACCTATCCTACGTTCGTGGTATGGCCATTAAAGCGTCCACGTACGTGCGCCCTTTTTTCTCCAGCGACAATTTCCGAAAATTTTGCCATCTGCGTGGGGTCGATTCGGATATGACACAAGAAGGAAGAAAAAATGATATTGCCTGCTGGTGTACACAGCGTGTGTTCCCCATCGTTTTCTGGGGAAAAGAAAATATAGCGTGAGAAATTTGATCCTCCATGACGTTAATTTTCTTAAAATGATTAACGACGATATTACGAAATATTTTCGGAAATCGCGAGCAGCCAGCCAACCCTGCTCGTTGTTTTAAATAATCCAATGAGAATTTTAATGAATAATTTTTAAATAATAAATAAGTATGTAAATATCCGAGTGAATCTCATTAATTTTCTTACCAAACAAAAAAAAAATTATATAAAATTCTTCTTCTTTTTTTTCCGCTTCGTTGCTTCATCTTGGGATAGAGCTACATTAACGTTGGAGTAAATTGAATAAAATATCACGGAAAAATTAAGTCGAATCTTAAATCACCTTTTGTAATTTTCGAACAAAAAAAGAAATAGATTTTAAAAGTTCGAGTTAATGATAAAAATGATATGCATACGTAGAAATGTAAATTATGTCGAATTAAGTATATTTAAATATATGCACTAACAATTAATTATAAGAGAATAAAACAATAATATGTATAATGGACACGTAACGATCGTTGAAATATAAAAACCCCTTCTTTTTTAAAAATATGCACTTTGAATGACAACGTAATTCGAGAACAACGTTTGTTCGAAGAAAAGATTCGAATCGGTTTATGAAGAATTGAAGATGGACTGTTCACGTTCACGCGAACGATACCGATGCGGAAAGAGAATATCAAAGGTATTCAATTCAACAAAATTTTGTTTGCAAAGAGGACAATGGGAAATGCGGAGCTCTTTCTACGGTATTTGTAACTAGCGTTGCTTGCAGATCCGTCTACGAAGCGTCTCGCTTCTCATTTCGAAATTGCATCTTCGAGACATGTACATAGAGAAGAAAGAGAGAGAGAGTGAGAGAGAGAGAGAGAGAGAGAAAAGGCGTGCCTCGACGACGATCGACGATCTTGTCGCCTCGGCAAAGTGATTATTTGCATATTAATGTGATTACGGTAGACATTCGCTAGAGGGACAGCTTGTGCACAGGCAGATGGGAAGAGGGAATGAGAGAAACTAAGGGTAGAAATGAAAGCGAAATACTATGAGTAACAAGAAGAGAGACAAAGCAACTTTAAAAATACCAAAGACGAGAGAAAGAGACCCGCTGAGAGAGGGTCGAGAGAAATGAATCACATCATTATGAATAATAATACGACCTGTCTATCGTACTATCTCTCTCTCTCTCTCTCTCTCTCTCTCTCTCTATCTTTCTCCCACTCTTTTTTCTCTCCTTCTGGTTGTCTGGTTATTAATAGTAATGACTTAGCAAGGGTTTTTGCTTAGGCGATGGTAAGGGTGGCTGTGTCGTGTAAAACACGCACTACTCTTTCGTTAACTCCTTCTCTTCTATCTCACCGTCCAAACGTCCTACTTCTTCCCGTCCCTTATCCATCAACTACGCCTAACACAAATGTAAATAGTTCTTCGTTTCTCTCTCTCTCTCTCTCTATCTCTATCCCTTTTCCTGTCATTGTAACCCTCACTAGCATATACGGAATCCTCTCGTGTAACGCCGCAGGAAAAGCGTGTAAAATATTTCACAAGAGCCTGGTTCCTACAGCTGCTCGAGCTCGTCCAGTATAAGCATCTCTCTCTCTCTTTCTCTCTCTCTCTCTCTCTCTCTCTCTTTCTCTATATCTCTATCTATCTATCTCTCTTTCTCTCTGATTGCTATGCAACTGTACGTTGAGTACATCGCGAGACCAATGGAGCAATGTAAACACCCTCGCGGCTCATTGTCACAAGCTTTGAAGTACAATCGTCATGTTACTCCAACTTCAATTTAAATAAAGAGAGTTGAGAAAAGAAATATAATAATGATTAACGAATAACAGTAATTATTTTTACGTATTATTAATAGATTAAAATCTTCGTATGATTGATTTCAAACTTTCTTGTCACGCTTTAAATTTATACCTCAAATTATTATTAAACTGTTATCAATTATTTAGTATAATCTTTATGAACATTTGAGATTACGTCATGATACAATATGAAGCTTAGACGAAGCAGTTACGAACGCAATGGTTTTCCGGTGTTCGATTATCAAAAGGCTGCAAGAGGATCCACGCGGACCATGATGAACCCGGATCTGGTTACTCTGATATTAAATCCCCCTTTAAAACTACACACTCCGGTAGGGGTTTATATCTACCGAGTCGAGTCTTCATCCATCCAAGCAAGAATAACCGTGGCAGAACAAAAGGACTGGCCTCGAAATAACTCTATTATTTTTCCGAAAGAGAATAAGCGTAGAATCTCTACGTTGACTTTTCCCGTAAAATATTTCTAGTCAAAGCGAGGTCATAAATTCGCGATGATAACTATGATCGTACTTTGCCTATTCTTTCGTTTTTTTCTTTAGTCGATTATACCAAAAAGACAAAGAGACAAGAAAAGACCTAAATCGTCGAGTTTAGTATCATATACGCGGTATACGCGGGCAACTAGCGGTTTGCGGATCGCATGCTGCCCCTTTGTCATCGAAAGATAAATAAGGAAATAATATTGACGGTAGAACTAAGTATACCCCAAGGGTTTTAGTATAGTTATACCGTCACGCTTAATAATGAAAAATGGGAATACCGAGGAGAAATAAATTAGAAATGACATAGCTAGCGACGGTCGTCTTCTATCCGAATTAAGGTGAGATAGCTCATTAACGAGTTATGCACGCGAACGAATTTAAAACCAGGAAGAAAAAAAGATAAGGTTGCGAGGTTATATTTTTTGTATAGTCGTTGAAAAAAGTAGACGCACGTAACGGCAGACACGTGGCAATGGGATCGTTCATTTCTACGGTCCTATGCCATGTCGCACTAGGATTCAAAAGGAAAAAAAGATAGAGACAGAAAGAAAAAGAAACGAATGCATTTATTCCACCCCTAAAAATAATGATAGCGTGAGCCGACACCGCGGTGAAATTCCGAAACCGAATACAAAGTACTCGAGAGCTTGGGAGTCGTAGAAAAAGTTGAAAAGTAGTCTGGTTGAAAGAATGGAAGGTAAGAGAGTGCCGAAGTCAGATGCAAGCCAGAGTCGAAAGGAAAGGACAGGCACGCTCGCCGCATTACTTTGTACAAATAACGCTCGCCGCTGTAATTTGCGAAATTCCCGTTATTTTACATTTTAAACTAGAAAATAAAACGGCCTAGCTGGCGGCCGCTTATCCGTCCAACGCGATCTCGATCGTATCACCCTCAGTCACGCTTACCCTGCTACAAGCCGAGCACGACTGCTCTGAAAATTACTGTACTACCCTACGTGGCGTGAGTATTATTTTTTCCCGTTTGCTACCTTTCCACATTCCCCTCCCTCCCCCGCCCCCTATTACCAACTACCACCTACTTTTCTTCGATCTTTTCTGCGTCCTTTAGTTTTTCATTTGTATCTCTTCTTTGCACGTATACTATACCTAACATTTCAAATTTGAGAGAAAGAGAAGATTCAAGTCGGGTGTTCGCTCTGGCGGAGCCCGCCTAAAAGTTCGAATATTTTCATCGGTAAGGGATGATTCTCCACTTTACCAACATAGGGGTGACTAGCATTTCACTTTTTGGAGGAAAAACCGAACGCTGTCGCCATCCTACGGACGATGGCCGAACTACGGTTGCTTTTCCAACGTTAGAGGGGTTGTAGGGGTGGTTCGACGTTTGCTCGGAGAGGGATGTCTTTGGTCAAGGTGGGGGAACTCTGTACAAGTCCATGTTACCCTCCTCGAAACTTCGTTCTCATTCGTTATTTTTTTAATACGACAAAAATTCTTGCCTATTGTAAAGATTTCATTCTTTTACATAAATAATTTCAAAGACAATCATTTCGTAACTATAAAATTAATTAAGTTTACAACAATTACACTGATAGAAATTCAACGAAGTAAGAGAAATCGAATCCTTTATAAATATCGATGCACAGTTCGTAAATGTTTAGTAGACTCTTTGTTACATGTTGCATGAAAAAAAATTGTTCGAATTTAGTGGTCTCATTTTAAAGGGTTATTTTTTTTTTCTTAATCCATATTTTTAGAAAATCATGAAATTTTGCCTCGTGCAAAATGAGCTGTCCGTGGCGTATCCCCACCAGAAAGGGGAAGAAATAGTAGTGGGGTTGAATCGATACAGCCACGATACAACAGTTGATGTCTCGAAACTCGAAATAGGAATGCGCACGCACCCCCTCCTGTCACGGGGCTATCGAGCCTCGAAACAATGTAACAGGAGCGGATCGTTTGTCGCGAACAGGTGACTCTCCCGTCACGATACAGACGGCGTACATACGTTTAGTTTTTAAACGCTAAGAAACAAAGCCTCCCTCGTCAATAAACAAAACGTAAGTACCCTTCATACTGATCATGGAAAACAAAAGAATTTCATGTGTCATTTCGAGGATAGATACGAATCGCGTATGAGAGTCAACGTTATTGGTGTTATTTTTCTTTTGTCAGTAAAAGTTCTTTAATAATTTTTCGCGTTGAAATTCAGTACTGATTTTTCTTATCAGACGTTACTTGATTTAGTGATCTTAAAAGTGATTGCACTTTCATTTCGTATCCATAGGTAATAGACGGACTGTATGTTTACCGCTGTCCTGTCATAAACATCGTCGAATTTTACAAATTACTTGCTATTTTTTCTATTTCTCTCTCTCTCTCTCTCTTTATCGTAAATTTTGTACGTACATTTTCTAATATCAAAGCAAGCAATTTTCTTTTAACTACGTAATTAAAATAAAAAATTAAATAAAAAGAAAAGAAATAATATAATCGTATGGAGAATTTATGTTAATGTGTAATTAGTAATTCTCAAATACGATCGAGCGATTCAAGTGTAAGAATAAACAGTCAATATAGTTCATTGCGTATACATCGGACGCTCATCAGTCTGAAATGTCATCCGCCATCTCGAGTAAAGACAAATATGTGCTACGATGATAAGAGAGAGAGGGAGGCTTATAAATAAAGGCAATGACGATAGCGAGGATGCATACGATCTAATTGGTAAATATCGGCCTACCTAACAAAGCTGTATTTCTTTTTACAATCACGTAAAACAATTAACGATTCTAATGTCATCCCTAACGGTCAACGACAAATGTTTGACTAATGTTTAACTAATGATTCTTTTCTTTCTAGCAGTCCCTTTGTTCTTTTCTTTCGGAAAGGTGCAAAAGAATACGTTAAAAGCTAAATTCGTTATATATATATTTCAATTGTAATGATTCATTCAACAGGATTCGATCTGAATAAACATAAAAAATAAATACAATAAGAAAATCTTGAAAAAAATGTTATTTACGCAATTCTTTAAAAAATTGTTATTCGAATAATAAAATAAAAATCAGAGTAAAAGTTTAACAAGATAATCTTCTCGTGATCGTTCGCACGAGTAGTTTATTCAAAAATGTTTCTGTATTAACGGAATAGAACGATAGGCAATAGGAAAAGGAAGTAAAATGGGCAGAAAGTCTCGTGAGAGCGATAATCGTAAAATGTGCGAGAGAGAGAGAGAAAGATAGAGAGTGTGTACGTTTGTGTGCATGCGTATGTGTATATAGGGGTAGTGTGCGTGAGAGTAGTATTCATGGTGGGTGGTTAAAGTGTCAGGGCGAAAGCAACGATACAAGTTCGAGATGCATGGTACTCGAGAGCGATCGAGATCTAAGGGGAAACCTGAAAGTTCGCGTGCGAGCGACTAATAAAGCGGTTGTCCGGTAAAAAAAACAAGGGACGGAGCAAAAATATATTTATTGAAATTGAAGTATTATCGTGTGTGTTCAAAAAGATACGATGGAAGGAAGATAAGGGTAAAGATGTAATCAAATAATGAATATTTTAAAATATATATATATTAGGATGAACCAAAAGTTCGTGCGTTGATTGTGTTGTTTCAGTTAATGCAATTTTTTCAAGTCAATAAAATTACTTTATATACAAGTGAAATATTAATTAAAAAACGCACGAACTTTTGATTTTTACCTCAATAATATATTTAATAAAAAATAATAATATAGTGTTATGTTTTTAATTATTAAAACCAATAAAAGAAAAAAAACAAAGAAGATAATTAGAAAGGAAGATCTATAGATCGATCATTGACGAAGGAAGTAAAAATCGATCGGTTTTCCATGTGGTCTTGAAGCGTAACGCGAACCACTAGTTTCGCGATATTCGACGTGTATACCTAGAGGAACAACCACCCTTGCCACCCCTGTCGCTCACACCAACGCGAACGAACGGAAGGCCGAGTACGCGCGCGCGCGCGCGCGCGTACTCGGGCTTCTGTACCATGCGGGGGTGGGCGGGAGTATGAGGGAGTGAGAGACAGATTAATGTGACCCCGTCACCGTTCGAACAAAGCTTCGCACAATGGCCGCACACACCAGGGACAGTGGACGATCGCAACGAGAGACGCTTGCAACGATCTACGCTTACGGATGGCTGGGATGGTAGTTTTGCTATGCGAGCGAGCGAGTGAGCCCTCTGGATATATTACCCGCCACTCGTGGCTATCACCAATGAGATTCAATGCGTGATCATGCCCGTCCACCAGCGTTCCCTCGTTTTCTTCTCTCTCTCTCTCTCGTGTCAGCCTCGATACAAGCAGATATTCTACCAGATAATCATTCTTTTTCGTGTTTTTTTTTTCTTGTTCTTTTTTCTCCTATTTACTTTATCTTTTCATCCTATCGCGCTACTGTTGCGTCAACCCTTCTCTCAACGCTTTAAAATTCAACCAGATGATGAGAACAATGAGAGAGGAACAAAAGAATAGTCTAAACAAGTTTCTTTCGTTCTTCCTTATTAAATTATTTAATAATAATCCTTTCGATTTATATATCGTACATTTCTCAATTGGGTTTCTTTTTCTTTATGTTATCGAAAGATCATTTAATTCTGTTTGACTAATCTTCGGGATTGACTATTTGCGCGTTCTCCAAACCGTGCTCTTCAATTATGCCCTCGTATTTTCGCTCATATTTCCTCGATCACATTCATCCCTTTTACGTGAAATGGGGGGCGATGATAGTTGTGACCACACCCCCCGGGCGTGGGTTTCCCTGCGCGCGCAGAAAATTCTTACTTCTTATCGGAGGGACTTCCTATCCTGGCTCACATTCTGCGAGACGATAGCGAGAAGGTTAGGTGATACACAAACCGATTTGAGGAAAGGATCGGATTTGAATTCTTGCTCCACTTTATCTTGCATCTTTTTTTTTTCGATCAATCTCGAGAAAGAGTATCAAGGGACGACAAGTTTCCATGCAATAAACATATTCCAACCTGGTAGATGGGAAAATCATAAAATAAACAATGGCAATCGAGTTACGATTGGAAGGATTGTGTTACATAGTTTGAAAAAAATTAGATCCATTTCATGGATTCAGTGAATCGTAACGATACTCGATGAAAACGATAAAATATAGAAGATATTTTTTTTCCGATTAGATTAATTTATTTTATCCGGTAACAAAATTTTTAATCTCAAAGAATTATGGCAGAAACGTAATGTTTCTTTTTTTCTGAAAATTTCAAAGAAATAAGTACGATCAAGGAGACGGTGATACGATCGGTCGGCCAAAAATGTTAGTTTCAGGATCCTTGGTATTTTTACTATGGTTTCCATTAAATCACTGGAAAATCTGTTCCAGTGCCTAGCGGCATGGTCGCCACGCCAGAGGAGAATAAAGAGGGGCTTATTATAAGCGACGTTAATTCTCGAATAAATAACCGCGGGCTTGCGCGAAGATCGAGAAGAGAAAGAGGGTTGTTCTAAGAATAAGAAGGAGAGAGAGAAACACAGAAAGAAAGAGAGAGAGAGAGAAAAGGTGAGTAAAGATTGAACTTGGAAAGAACGATGAAAGAGAAGGAAGGAAGGAAGGAAGAGAGGGAAGAAACGGAAAAGGGATGAGAATGTAGGTGGTTGATTTATTTCGGCGCCGCAAAGATCTGGATTCGCGTACGTGTCTCGTGCTTCAAATTACCAACTTATAAACTCTCTTCTTCTCTCTTTCTTTCTTCTGGAAACCCTCCCATAGATCATTCCGTTGTACGAGCAGAAAAGCAATATGTGCCCAAGTGTCGACACCTCTTCGAATCGAGAGAAATGTCATCGAAATATCTCTTTACAAATTTACAACCATCTCGTACCTTCGCGGTCGATAAATCCTGCTGATCATCGCGAGTCCGTCTTTGTGAGCATTCCTCTGCCGGTCATCTTACCTGAAACAATAGAGAACAATCTTCGATAATAACGAAAACGTTCTGACGTATTAAGTTTGTACTTTAATAAATTGTTATTAAATAACTGTGATAAAATTGTTAGCGATAATTTGATTTACATATTTATGCATATTTATTTTAATTGCTTGAAATTCGATTTTACATCAGATCGTATTAGAGAGAAGAAAATGGGACAAAGACAAACGAGAGAAGAAGACCGAACGGTAAGTCGAGGTCCGGAAAGTCTAAACTTTTTACAGCGGTGTTAGCGCATTTAATTTATCTGGCGATAATGGAGACGAGGCAGCGGTGTTGCGTTGAGGAGAAGAAGAAACGAAGAAAGAAGAGAAGAAGGAAGGGTGAAAACCTCGAGCCACGAGAAGAACAGAGAATCCTTATTAAAATTCATTAATTTCGCCCATCTATGAAAGTTTCATTTTCATGCAAATCTGAGGAATAATCCGGCTGAAAAAAACCAATTTGAATGACTTCGGAAGAGTCGTGCCGGTCGCTAGGGAAACTTGCTTGTTGTGCGAGAGAATGAACGTGCGTACGCACAAGTTTGCCTCTGTAAGTGTGTACGATAAAGAAAGATAGAATAAACGGTACGTCAAACGTGGCAGGATAAAGCGACATCGTATTCTTACTAAACGGTATTATGCAAATGACGATCCCAACGCATGAAATTTTGGATAGCACGAAAATAAAACTAATGTGATGGAGAAGAAAAGCTATTTCCTGTAGAGCCTCGTAAAAACGATGGAGAATAAGAGAAAGAGAAATAGGAGAGAGAGAGAGAAAGAATGATTGTGAAAAAAGGGTGAGGGGTTGTTCGCAGAGAGTAGAACGAGCGAACAAATCGTCACGACAGGAATCTGGGCCGACGTGCAATGAGTGATCGCGCGTTTCCAGTGGTAACCTCGAGAGAAGCGAAATTTTCCGACCGACAGCCACGTCAAAACGATTTGTCGTCGGCCTTCTAAAGAGAAATGCGAGTCACTCTCCCTTCTCTCTTCTTGTGGGCGGACGACAACCATTTCCTCGAGTCTCAAGAAATCACCCCTTGCTCCTGTTTGCTCCTATCTTTGCTTTTGCACACGTGCATTCATGAAGGACATACGCAAACTCGAAGGAGTACAAGCTTCTGTCGATTCTCTTTTTTTTATTTCTTCTTCTTCGTCTTATTTTCTTTTCTCTTTTCTTCTCTTTCTTTTACCATTTTCTCAGACCCTTCTTATCTGTTTGCTATTTATTTAGGAGGATCGGACGAATGGCACTCGACTGATACCAAGCGGACAAACCCAAGCGATGCTGGAATCACCTCTTAAGAATACACATGCCCCAGGTGACGGCTTATCGCGTTTATGCAACATTACCCTTTCCCACCGTTATTTACACCACTTTCCATATTTTTTCGTTACGTTTAGTATCTAACCGTGCTTTTCTTTTAACGCTCTCTAAAGCAGTTTGAGAAATAAAAATTATTATCTGCCACTTATTCAATCTTACTAAACATATTTTTTGGTTTTACTTTTAAGTTGATGAAATATTTCTATAAGATTTGTTTTTATTCTATAAAGATTTTACAAACCAAGGATTGTTTTATTTGCGTACTGTGGTTTCGTCGATATTTATAAGGGTTTTATCCTACAAAACCTAAAGGATGTTGACGATTTCGTTAGATTTAGTTCGCGTGACAGGAAGTCCTTAATGGCGTTGTTGTAAGTCGCGACGCGTTAACGATTGCGATTAATCGTTTCGACGTGTTATCCGTCGGCAAACGAAAAGATTCAATCGATACGATTAACCACGATCTCGAGCGTTATTTTGATTTCGACGCTCTCCCACCCACGTAAATCGCATTTTCCGTGATTATCGAATTTGCCCATCGACTCATGCGCGTTCATGAAAGTGCATTTATTTTCAAAGAAATCGATGAATTCACTTTATTTTCGCTCAGCCGATTTAAATATCGAATTGAGTTCGCTCATATGCACATGACCGTCCCGTCCACATATCTCGACTATTGTTTTGCATAATTTTGTTCACTACGGTAAACACATTTATTTTTCTAAGCTAAAGAAATTTTTCCTTATAAAAAACGTACAAGCAGAAATTTTCGATTAAACAAATTAATCAAACAATTGGGCGATGACGGACGAATAAATATTTATATTAGAATTATTATAATATGAAAGAAATAAGAGAGGAGAATTTTAAAATAATAGTTATCTTTGTAAATAACGAAGTACGAATAACATTTTAACGTCTCTGTTAAAATGTTTTTTATTTACTCTTTTATAAAATGTAATTTGCTTAGCGTATTTCGTGCTGCAGTCGATCCGAACGATCCCGGTCGAGCGACCGTTGTCGAATTTTATGCTTGAACGATTATGTTAATATGGATAACGAAGATAACACGACCGCATGCATGATCTACTATCTCTCTCTCTTTCTCTCTCACTTGTTCCATGTATTCTGTTCTCCCTTTCATACATACCTATGCAATTCCAGTATATTTTACGAACACTTCCTACTTTTTTGTATTTTTCTCCAGCCCTTCGATGAAGCGCCCTTTTGCCTCGGCAGCATCGTTCTAGGGCGCATACGCGAATACACATAAAAATATGCGGACTTGCGAGGCTGCACGAGTTCGCTGCATAATCATGCAGTCGATGAACGCGAGGGAGTTAACCATGCGAGAAAGGATAGGGCAGGGAAAAAGAAATTTACGGGGATCCGCATCGAGTACGATACTATTTTCTGTCTCGTCGTATATCATTCTGTGTTCCCTTCGCTACGTAACCTTCCAATTTAATGCATTCTTTGTTAATATTCAGTATGTTATACATTTTCTGGCATAGATGCTGTCCAAAATTATTATTATTATTATTATTATTATTATTGTTGTTGTTGTTTTTTAATTTTTTTTAATCGATACCCATACGAAATATTATAGTAATAAAGTAATGTTAATTTGAATGATGAGTTTTTCTTTCTAGGGAAATAATCGTCGAGTTCTGATAGGTTCGTAGAATATGAAATAAATCGACAAATATCAGAGCGATTTGGAAGCATTCGACAAATCGACAGAGGAAGATACTCGATAAGGGAGATACACGAAGTTTCCATTCGTCTTACCTTAGCGAATCGGAGGTCTGCCCGCTGTCAAGATAAAGGATGTTTAGGACAGTTGGCTGAGTTCGACGATCGATGAACCTCTTCTTCCTGTCAAAACACCACATACAACGGTTACCGTTCCTTTTAAGAGATATGGACAACTCTCAAGGGAAGAAATTGTTGGACGATGAATCAAGAGTTGAAAAGGTGTCGAACGACGGCTGTCGGCCATTATTGTTGTTTCTTCTTCGACTATACTACGTCTATATTTTTATTATTGCGATGGTTGAAGAAAAGACATTTAGTAATTGTTTTTCTGTTATTCGTTTGTTCGAAGTTTTAAAGAGAAAACGAAAAGAGAAATAGGGAAGAAAGATAGCGCGCGTCCCTTTGGCTCGATTTTACGCAAGAAAGACGAATGAAACGTAGGTCTGGTTTCTCTAGGATAAAAGAAGCCGATATGGTCGATATACGAGCGTAACTCTTATCGCGAAGAAGCCGGCGCGTGGAAGAAGAAACATCCCTCGTAAATATAAAAGGTATAAAAGCTACCCTTTTGATGGAGTGCCCTCTTAAGGGTCAAACTGGTATCGGCCAGTACGTTCACCGCAGGATGACCAAGAAGAGGATCGAGAAGAGAGGTCAACGGGTATGCGAAGGGTAGGTCCTTGAATCGTGCTTAACCACCCTTACTTTACGGTCTCCGTATTTTGTTTAAAATTTACCCCATAAAACACAGGCACATTGATGCCATTCGATTAAACGCCTAACTCCCGAACGTTAAATTAACTTTATTTTTGATACTATATAATCAATTTCAATCAGGCATAATCTATTACTCCGTATAGTTTTATTCCGAATCATTTAAAAACACCGTAGAATTTGATTATAAAATATTCTATACAAACTTCGACGTATCTAAATAGTAACGATCGAAAAAGTTTTTTGATTATAGATGAAACAAGCTCGTAGAATTGCGTGTAATAAAATCATTTGCAATTCGATATGTTTTCTTAGAAAGTTAACAAACGACATCGAACATGAATAAGAAATAGCAATTGGAAATTCGACGATGGTAGAAGAGCCGATATCATTTTCATTTTCACCCCCTGGCAATATAGAAAGCTATTTGTCTCCGTAGCTGAACCAAACGGGTACGATGCGATGATAGAAAGCATCATCGAAATTCAGAAGAAAGCGTCACAAGATATTCCCATTTCCTACGCGCCATCTCGGTCATATGGTATCGCGTGTCGGCCTGTTTGCTTAAGGATATCAACGAGAGACGCAGCGGTAGCTCTTGCTTGCCAGCTAGGGGTGAATAACTTATGTTTACCCGCATGAATTCTCATATTCAGCGTAGCTTAAAGCTGCAACTTTTCACGGCGTTAAGCGATAACAAGCTTGAATAGACCTGTCATTTAAACGAGTCTCTTAAAAAATCACTTTTCAACAATCCATATTCTGTCTCCCTCTCTTTCACACATGCAGATATATATATATATATATTTAACTATTTTGAAACGAATAAATATGTAGCAAAATTTGCTGTGCAATCTCTTGGACGTCCGTTTAGACTAAAAATAAATTCAAATTAATCAGATAATTGAAACGTCTTTTAAATCACTTTCGTTGCAATCATATACGAATCTTTAACAAACTCAAGCGATTGACTTAAGTTTTCAAATTTGAGAATATTCTATGGCGGAAGTATTTCATATATGATAAACCTTTTATATTAAAAATTAACGTATTTAATAATTAGACTTAAAATCGTTAATAAATGAACGAAATAAATAATCCTATTGAATAATAAATGATACGACAATGTGTGTAATTTCATGAATTTTCTTTACTTTTTATTTCGTAGAGTTAAACGATGTAGTAAATGAACGGCCTGTGTAACAAAGAAGAAGATGATAGTTGTTTAGAAAATGTGTGCTGTGAAAGGATGTTAAATAAAAGTGATTTTAATAAACCGTGCAGTCGGAGTATTCACGAACGAGCGAATAATAGAGAGTGCGTATAAGCCGAAGATATAAAAGGCTAGCTAGCATAGCTAATGTATACGACGGAGCTAGTAGCAGTCAACTCGAGTCTCGCCATATCCGTTGCACTTCTACTAGCTCTAGTCGATCTTCAAGACCGTAGATGATGTATTTTGTTAATGTACCGTATGCGTCATAGAAACGATACGCGGATGTATATCAAGGGAGACATACCACTGAGAAGTTATATTTTTGGAAAGTAACCATCCAGCCACAGCTAGCGTGTCGGCCATAAAGCCGTTTTATTTCTTCGGGGGCGGTTTTAAAATTCCACTACTGAAATGGCGCGTGTGTGAGTGTCGGTGGAGAAGGAGAAGGAGGAGGAGGAGGTGAAGGAAGTGGAAAAGAGAAAGGGACAGAATAAAAAGAATCGGAAGGGAGAGAGAGAGATAGACGCGTTTCTGTTGGAAAGAGTGAAACAGAAAGAGAGAGACAGAGAAAGGGAGAGTTAGATATGGAGACGTAAACTCAACGAGTGAGTCGAGTAACAGCGAAAAAGGGCATGCGGAGAGTAAAACGAAAAATGTATATGTATATGTGTGTTTGCTTGTGTACACGCTCGCACGTACATTCCATCCCTTTTTAGTCTTGAATTCGGTGGGGCTTCGCTCATACATATGGGACCAATTTACAAAAATTATTCAGAAACCAAGGACATTCAGGGTCTGCCTACGCGCCATTTTTTGTAACACAGTTGGAACACATACATCGTCTATAGGATTTGGGAGATTTTTACAGAAATCGAGGGAGTGTAGACAGAAAAGAAAAAGACATCATGTGCAATAAAAAAGAAAAAAAAAACATAACTAAGGAGATAATGGCATAATCGTGTTTTCTAGATCGACTTTTTCACATTTGCATGCATGTAGCGTGAGTCGCGATTTTTATTATTACATTGTGATTATCGCGACGATCGAGATAAAGGGAAAAGATTTTGAGAAAAAATTGAGAGGATGTTTTTCGAAGACACTGTGTATCATATAAGAAACAAAAAAATCTTTTCGCTTGTATTGCTATACGTGTTTCATACTCGGGAAACAGATAAAGAGATGAGAAGAAGGAAGAAACATAGTACGAGGAGTGTGAGAGAAAGAGAAAGAAGAAAAAAGGAAAGATAGATAGAATGAAAGAAAGAAAGCAGAAAAGTGAGAGAGAGAGAGAGAGAGAGTGAAAAAGGGGCTTATGAGAATGCCTCGCTACACTAAATAAATAAAGCAAAACGTACAGAAGGGCGTGTACCTGAGACTAAAAAAGTAAACCAAAGAATTGTCGGGCTTCCAGGTGGCCGAAAGAGAAGACAATAGTGGGTGGAGGAAGGAGAGAAAAGTATCCGAGAAGAAGAACATGAGAGAAAGAGAAAGAAGAAACAAAAGCCCGCGGGTGACCCGCCCGACTTTGCGAAATAAAAACTCACTTTACGGGGAACTTTTATTGCGAGCTCAACGTTTCTTTTGTATCCCTTTGCCCCTGTACGCTACAGCGCTTTCAATCGGTTCAACGAATACATAGTTTACCAATGGTCGCGTTGAGAATACCGCCTTTCTCTCTTCCCTAACAACCTCTATCTTTTGCCTTCTACCATTTTCTCGTTTCATTTTCTTATCTCGTAGTTCCTCTTAATTCCTCTCCTTCTTCTTTTGATTCAAACGAGACCTCTTCTAAGAGAAAAGGAGCTAAGTAAAGAAAGAAAAGGAAAAATGAAAAGAGGGGAAGAAAAAGAAAGAGAAAGAGATAGCAAAACGTAGTAGGAAACCCTCACCATTTTTTTCCTTCCGGCTTGGCCTTGGTCTTTGAAGTTTTCTCTTATTTTTCATTTAGGTATTACGGAAGAGTCATTTAAACAACAAAAACGATCTTCCAACTGGCCGATTCTTGTCGCCTATTGTTGTATTTATTTCGGTTGGAAGTGAATTATGTTGCGAATAAGGTGAAAAACTTTAAATGGGATTTAACTAATGAGGATACGAATTTAACTAATGACCACTACTAAAGTCGTCACTCGAGATAGTTTTGTATCCTCTTTTTTTCTTTCTTTATGGTAAAGCGTATCTTTTAGAAAAAAACGTTATGCGATCACAGACGAAAATTTAATTTAATATTCGTTAAGAAATGGAAATGCATGGAAAAAAAATATGAAGTTGGGCATTGAAAAAGTTTCCTTTTTAATTTTTCGCATAATATTCGCGAATTGTTATAGTCTCCTTTATTTTTATACGTTCTCGAAAATACAACAGCACTCAACGAGAAAAGTTGAAAAGTTATGAAACATTTGTAACGATGTGCGCTCTTCGAAAATGCGATGATTAATTTTTCATGGTTAATTTACCGATTAATTTGCCAGGAGGAAAAGTGGTTCTTGCATCAAGTTGAGGAGGGGGTCTGTCAAGAGCACTGATTGAAATATAGGGTAGAAAGGCCTCAGGCTGCAAAATCGAGGGTGGAATACCGGTCGGATTTAAAGCGGCTGACAGCGTTTCTACGACGAAATATTTCCTTAGAGTTTGTAGAAAAAGCTTTCTGTCGATTATTTTGACGCTTCTAGAGACAAATAAGAATACGAAAGTAACTTGAAACGAGAGAGAGATAGAGAAAGAAAGATTTGTCGTGAGCAATCGAAAAGAATAAACGATCGTTATTAATAATATTAATTTTTCATAATCATTGAAGTGTATGAATCTTCTTTTAAAACCGAAAAATCACAGGAACGAGCTCTCTCGCTTAACCAAAAAAAAATATGTTTCAACCAGAACAGCGAATGAGTTAGCGAGATTCGCTTTGAATAATAGATAAATGCAAGCTTGAACGATGGATACGTCGGATACGGGTGCACGCCGAATTTCAGTGTGATTTCCTTGGCATTTTTCCGGGTGTAATAAACGAGTGACGTTTGCGGCGAAGTTCGCAATTAAACCGTACATACAAACTGCGCATACCATACGTAACCGATGTACCCTAGGCGCGGAATGCAGGTAAAGCCCGTTTGTTTTGGAAATTGCGTTAATTCGCCGAGCGCAGACTGGCTGATTTTGTGAGTGACGTGGCAATCACTGCGCAATCACCGAGAACGAACGAATCGTAGAAACGAACTGTCGCTTTCCTATACACGAAATGCGGGCGAGCGTGTATGCGATCCTGAAAACCGCGAACGAACAGTCATGAACCACGAATAAAAATTCATACGTGTTAACAAACATTTTTTAATGACACGCTCGTATTTGTAATTCGAATGTTTTAGATAAATATATTTTTTTACACAATTATAAATAAAAATATCATTTTTTCCGCTACGACGTGTATTCATAGAAATTGAAAATATCCTTATATTAAATTTATCGCATTAAAATCGTCATGTTTTTATCATCGAGGAATTTGGCAGTTGCCTGAAAGATTAATCAAATTCATCTAAAATAATAGAAACAACTATTTTGAATAATAACAGATGTATGATTGCTTTATAAATAAATACTAAATTTGTTAAAAAGGCATCGAATTAATTGCTACTTCTAATATATTAGGTAGCATCTATTTGTTTTTCCTATTATCAGTGAACCGAGATTATCCCGTTGCTTACAAGCGAAAATCTTTTAATTAGAAAAGGTAAAGGAAGCGAACACGAGTGCCTACGGCATATCGGAGCTGCAGTAAACGAGAAAATGTAAAGTGTCATCCTAGTAATTAATCATCTATTAATTGGTAAGAAAAGACGCACGTCATCTAGCGAAATTGCTCGATCTTGAAGGGGCGACTCCCACCGAGTCAAACGCCTTTACTCGTTATTTATAATTAATTAATATCCGCTCGTTTACGGATTAATCATTATGTCCATGCCATCATCGTTCTACCATAGAACAATACGTGTACGGTTTTGTAATATTTCCCCTTAAGTTTTACGTAATTAATTTTCGTGATAATGCATAGATCGTTCTTTCGCAAATACGTAACGAACTGTGCCGTGTGGGAAACTTCATTTTAGGAGACCGAGCAATACTTTCTACGGAAGTTAACGTGCCGACAAAGTTGAAACGTTAACATGTTTATCGTGAAAGCTAGCATAGTCTATAGAGATTAAAATAAAATGAAATAAAAAAGAAAGATAGAAAAGAAGTAGCAAAATAAACAGACGATTTGTTATATATTCTCTTTATAACGTTGGAATGCAATTAACTTAAATATCGATCGACGGAACATGCAAGGATTTCCAAAATGTCGTCCGAATTTATTATTTAACTATTCCCCTTAAAATCGGACAAATGGATGCGTTGTTTATTTTAACTCTCTATTTCTCTCTCGGAAGAGTGATTTACATTCGTTGGTAGATACCTCCCTTAGTACTGCATCGTAAATTAAATTATTCTTTCCGTGTAACTCGTGGGAATGCCTCGCACTTATCAGAATCGTATAATGCGATTCAATAATAACGATGCGAGCGGCATTTCGATGAAGAATTATTTTGTTACTCGTGTCTCGTATCGTTCAACGTAAATTCATTCTCTTTACGAAACTTGTAACAAAAATTGTATTATCCATTTGGTGATAAATTTTCATCAGATTGCAGTTCAAAATTTACCTTCGTCATTACCATTTTTTCTTCTACGCGTATCGTTAAATATCACCGTTATTCGTATCTCTTGGTAATAATGCAAGAGAACAATGAAAATAAAATCTTCACGCGATGGAAAGTTAAGAAAAAAAAGTTTTTTTTCGGGAGATTTCGTGGGGAGCAGGAGAAAAGATATTCGGGAAGTCAATAAGAAGTCGGATATTATATCGCATGGAAGTGCAAATATTTTTCCGCAACGCACGACCGTGAATGCAGAATCAATAGAGATGGGGTGGAGGATAGGAGAGGGTGGGGTCCATTGTGCTCTTCTCTCTCATAGGTTACACGCGTCTCGCGTCGAACGGTGGCATGCATGGACCGTACAAAATATATGCGGCATGCCTACATAAAATATCTATAAAGTATAACCTGAGCCTGCCTCAAGTTCTCATATACATTTATACACATATACATATGTATATTTATGTATATATATAAATATATATATGTATATATATATATATATGCAACGAGTTGGACCATCACAATACAGAGTACGGTTGTATAAATCACGTTGAAAATTTATTCTCTTCAATAGAGATCTACGTGAAAACCTAACAGATAAAGCGATGGGAGTCTACATGTATAGGACACCCAGTATACGTATAATGCAGTAGCAGGAAGCAAGATTGCGCCAATTTAATGTAAAATCTCGATTTGAGACGACACCTTGTCGATGAATCCCATATTTTATCAACGATCGGTTTAACTTAGAACCCGTCGTAAATTTGTCCGACTGCATCGACGGTAATACGTGGAAACGGAATTCTCCGACAGGATTTACGTTGTATAATTTATTGATTATTTCTCAGACCGTACATATGTATAATATTTATGTATACATATAATATATGGGAGTATTAGATTCTTTTTTCATTATTTTTTGGTAGGACAGCAGCAGCAACGGAAGGTCTGCCGGCTGATGACATTCGTGTAGGTAATCAAACGACGAATCAGAACACGACGAGCGTGAATTTTTCTGAGCGAGTAGGAATGTTCGTAACGACACGTGTAGCTTATTTTTCAATTTATACGAGACGTCGGCGACCCCAACAGAAGGTATGGTTTTTGTGAAATCAATCACACGTTATTTGCTACCACACGTCTCTCCCGATTGTAGGGGGATGTCCACCGAAAAAGGAAAGAGAAAAGAGATAGGGAAAAGGGAGGGTGAGAAACAGAACGAAAAGAACAAGAGGGTGAGACGATATAGGAATCGAACAGGGAAGATCTACTCGTATCAACATTGAACACACGACAAAACGATATAAAAAATGTAGAAAATTTATTTGAATAATTTTTTCTCAATTTTCTCGAGCAAAGATTTAATATGAGATATCTACTTTGTACGCACGACAAAATCGTACTATAAGAAATATAAGTAAGTAAACATTTTTAATATTTCGGCGATACACGAATTTATTACGAATACTTTTTAATTGTTTCAACTGTTAACCGTTCTCTGAGAAAATGATAAAGGGATTAAAAATGCTTTTTATTCATTTCAGTACCGAAAGGTTAATCAGGCTTAATCCCTTTTAATTCTCGGCAAACGAGATCCGACATTCAGCCGTATTTCATCCGACGTATAAAAAAATGTTTAGCAGAAAGCAAGTTTGTGCGATACTTTTTGGTAAAATAAGAGAAACTCTAATCCGGAAAAAACCGAGCACGAGAGGAAGAGTGGGTGAAGGAAGGAAAAAAGATAATGGTTGCAGCTGACCGTAGAAAAGAGAGAAGTAGAAAGGTAGGAAAAGAGAAAGAGAGAAAGAAAGAGAGAGAGAGAGGACGAGAAAAGCAGAGGAGGGAAAATTATTCGGACACGGATATCTCGTTGTGTTATTCCACCAGCTTCTGAAATATATTTACGAAATAAAAAACTCATTCCAACGTGAAACAAAAGCATCCTTTGCTACGTTTCACAAAAATATCAAAATACAAGTTTGAAGACTACATCAAACTTTCTTTAAAGCTCGATTTACTACAAAATCATTTACTTGTCTGAGGTTGTGGTAAGTAAAAAGGTTGGAAAAAAGAACGAGAAAAAGAAATACCAAAAGATCAACGAGGTAAAAAGAAACGTAGAGTAAAGACGACGAGAGTACTAGATAAGAAAAGAAAGGAAAAGATGGAGAAAGAGAAAGAGAGAGACAGATAGACAGGCGGACAGACAGACAGGCAGACAGACAGGCAGATAGATAGAAATAAAGAAAGAGAAAAGTAAGGACAAGGGTGTACACGAAGAGACGCGGAGCTTTCGAAAAATTACACCACTAAATTTTCTTGGCAACTACCATCATTTACCTAAACTCTGCAGTACCAAAGCTATTGCGAAACGGAGATAGAGGCCGACTCGTAGAATCACAAGGACAATTGTTTTCCCGGTAGAGCAATGATAGAAAGCAGTGGATAGAGAGAGTAGCTACCGAAGTAGTGAGAAGTCAACTCGATGAACGGTAATTGTTCGCAATTATTGGTCCGCCTGGGGCCAACTTCAGGATCATCTGAACATGCCCAGCAAATTGTTACCACTGCCATCCTTCTCCTTTGTATTTCTATTATCCTTCTCTTTCTTCGATAGTTCGCGCTACTTCATCTTGAACAATCGATATTTCTCTCTATTGTTAATTCACTTCGTTTAATTATATATCACTTTTGTTAAAAATCATTTTCGAGATTACGCGCGAGTAAAATGCGTTAGAAGAAAGTTCTGTTGGAAAAGGCATACCGATTCACAGATATTTCCAAGGAAATTGTCTTCCTGGTGGAAACACGGCGATACATTTTCAGCCATTGTGTGAGGATTAACGTTCGGTGGAGGTAACTACGAGGCAGATCAGGATTCTCCTGCGAAATTTACGGTAACTCCATGTTAAACGATAAAACCAACAGCGGGTCGCTGCGGGACAAGAGGGAAAGCATGAGAGGGAGGGAAAGAGAAAGAGAAAGAGAGAGAAATGGTAGTAGGGGAAGGGATACACAAGCGGAAGAGACCTGAAGACGGGTCTGGTCTCTAGTGTGTGCATACTGCGAGTAGGTTGGTACGATGTTACACTATACGCGAGAATAGTACGTATAGTAACGAGGTCCTCCATATTCATGGTGTACGACATACTCGCGCAAATTTAATCCACCGCCTCCTCTACTCCTCTCTATCTTTCTCCCTTTCTCTACTATTCCCTGGATCACACTAGCTTCCTGTCTCTCTTTCTACCTTTCTCATATATGCTCTCTCTGTCTCTCTCTCTCTCTCTCTCTTCTCTCTCGTCTCTTGTCTCGTTGCACCCTTCATTCACCTTGTATGTACCTTTCTCGTTGCCTTCTTGTCTCTCTTCTTCCTTTTTCCTCTTACAATCCACCCTATCCTCAATATCTGAAAGTTTTCTCTACAACCACCGCAAACGCCTTCGATTATGCATGGTCAACATTTACTTCGTATTTCAAAATCGATTGCTTTATACCCGCTTACAATGCTATCAGGGTGTACAGTCTTTAAATCTAATTAAAATCTCATCACTCGTTGTATCTTTTTCTATGTTTAGGTATCAAAATATCGTGCAAGTTTAATATATATATATATATTATATTTCATATAGAAATTTCTTCAAACTAATAAGATTATTTTTATAACGTAAAATTCTAACGTTAGTGAAAGTGAGAATATTAACATTTCGAAAATCTCACCAATTTTTGTCGGATGTAGAAACGTATATATCTAACAGTCAGTCTATAGAACACTAGCGTAGACATGCAAATAATATCTTTTTAATATTCGAGTGTTTCCATTTGGATATAAAATTTAAATAAATTTTAAGAGTAGCAATATTAGTGAGAAAAAAAAATTTGTTCTATGAATCATAAAAAAAAACTCACATGTATTCTCAAAAAGAAATTCCAAAATTCCAAGAAAAATTCCGTGCGCTCAAATGCCGTCACCACTGTACAATCATAACACGGTGTAGGCGGTCGAGGATAGTGTGGATTTGTCCGCGACTTATCTCGAATCAATCCAGTTATAGCATTCTCTTTCACCCTAGCAAGCGTAACCGAAAGGGGGAAACCAACCCTTAGTCGCGCCGGTCTGTCGGCTGTGTCAATAGCTGATAGCATTAGCGGCACCTATTTCGATCCACTATCATATATTAGACTTCTGGCCAGCTTGGCCCACAGTTTGATTCGCTTTTTCGTTAAATCCTTTCTTTGCAGTTGATATTTCCTTTGGAAATGGAATGTACAGGGAATGCAGAATCTCAAATATGAGCAAGCACCTGTTAAGAAAACTATGTACTCTCGAGTTTCCCAATGCGGAAATTCGTGGTTTCCTTATTACTAACATTTTCTCCCTCTATCTCTTCCGCCCACTCTCTCTTCCTTTTTTTTTCTACTTGAGAAAGAAAAGAAAAGAGAGAGTTGTTCGATTCGATCGTACTTTCCGTTATGTCATCAAGGTTACCCTTGTCACTCTTTCACGCGAACGACAATATTTTTCCGTGGATTGAGAACAGTGAATTTTTCCCAACTGAAGTGTGTTGAAAAAAAAATTCAATTTGACGCATCGATTTCACGGTTTAACTGGCCTAGCCCCGAGCTGTTTTTTGTTGCCATCGTCCTCGCGTTTTCCTGTCTTATTGTTAATATGTAACTTTTCTTCCTGTCAGAACGTATTACTGCTTATGTGTACACGTTAACGATCTTATATGTACGTAATTTGACATTTTAAAAATCGACACATTACCTTTTTTGCTAATTTCTCGGTAGTAATTCTATTAGTCCAACCGAGTGGTGCTAAATATCATGAGTTGCTCAAAATCATTGACGTATTATCAAGGAATAGTTTTTTTATAATCTTTAGAATGAAAATCTCTTGAAAATAATGTTAACCATAAAAAATATACGAATATTAATCTATAAACGTCGTTGAAAAAAGTACAGCTTGTTCATTGCAGGTTCCGAGCAGACACAACGATCAAAGGAAGATAAAAGGAAATGGGTAGAACGAAAGAGAAAGGAATAGAGGCCCGCAGCTTAGGACAAAGCACCGTTGCATTAAATCATTAATTAGTTTGCCAATTGAATGTACGATAAACCTCAATCAATATGCGGGTACGTATAAATGGCGTAATGCGGTTTTCAAGCTACATTTCGGAGAATACGTAGATGGATAGTTCGAAAACGTTTTCAAGGAACTATTAAATCGAACGAGCTCTTGCATGCGCTCAGTTGATCAGGATGGAAACGTTCCCCGTTAAGCGCATTTACCTATCGTACTATCGAACATCACTCCGTTCAATCGAGGAAACAATGGATCACCGCTGCGATGATTCACGTCACAACGATAAACAACAATTATAATTTGATATTCAGGCACTTCCAATCATTATTTACCCTACTCGTCCATATACCATTTCGATCTAGTTTGATTCAGTTACAAGCTCGCGACTAATTTGATGAATATGTTAATGTTGACTATTCTATCGCTCTAAACTACGTCATTGCTAATCAATCGTCGAATACATTAGCATTACGAATGGGAATATTCTCTTCTTATTTTTTTTCTCCTCTTAAATTAGCCGTTTCACTTCCTTTTACTATCTATCTTTTACTCGTTTTCCCTATTATCATCCATTGACTCTTGATAGATTCATTTTTCACGTATTTCTTTTATCGGGTAAAAAAGTTCGTGTTACTTTTTTCTCTCTATTTCTTATTTTTTTGTTTTAAAGTGAAATTTCTTAGACTACGGTAACAATAAAATTTTATGAAACGACATGAAAAGAGAGGGAGCATAAAGGTAGGGAGAAGAGAGAGTGAGATAGAATCTACAGTCGATCGACGGTTGAATAAAATTATGGAAGATAAGAAGAATAAATTGTATTTATTATATATATATATTTACGAATATTATTCTCGTTATATATACATAACTTTTGAAAAGTAATATAAACAAATATCAGTAGAAGAAATTTAACTGACTTACAGAGAGAACAACGAACCAGTCTAACGGGGTGAATTTCGAAGAGAACGGTGCATTGAATTTATATTCGGTGCTTTTATACTACTATATACATTTTCTTCGATTAATTAACAATCATTTAAGGTATGTCGCACACTTTAATGTATTTTATTAATTTCTCGGATTCTTTATACTGAAATACATTTGCTTCAATGTTCCTGATCAGTGATTTTAAGGGACACTCAATGTTTATATAAATCAATTGATTATTTTTCACATAATAATACGATTTTATTTTTTTTTTCGTGATACTAATATACTTGGACAGTAAAAGAAATAAAAAAGAAAAATAGGAAGAGATGTAGATCGAAGAAATGTTTCGTGTTGTTTAAAAAGTTAATCGTTTAAAAAAAGTGAAGACGAAGAGACGAGAAAGAAAACCAAGGAGAGAAATAGTACAACTTCTTTCTCGAGAAACTTGGATAAACTCTTTACTTGGTTGTCGAAAGGAAGGCATTTTACGTTGAAAACTTCGACCTCGATTTCTTCGTTTTCCTTTTCGTCTATTTTCATTCCCCTCTTTTAATTTCAATACGAAGTAAGAAGTAAATGAATAGATGAACGATTTGATTTAACTTAAAATCATAAATTATAACTTATAAGAATATTAATACTCTATAAATATTCTCAACAAATATTCTATCGAAGAGAACACGAAAATGATATCACATAAGGATATTTAACGATACTCTGAAAGTTGCCCGTTTACCGGTTCCGGCTCGCTAGCTGCCCATGATAATAGAATTCAGCTCCATAATCCAGTGTTTTACGAGTGACGATGGAGGAAAAACCGGTGGAAGAGTAGAGAAGAGAAGAGTGGAGTGACGTGGAAAGAGAAAGAGTAGGGGTGATGGTAAAAGAAAAAAAAGATGGAGAAAGAGGAAAAGGAGGAGGAAAAGCGAAAAAGACAAAAGGCAGAAGGTTGAGCGAAATGGTTACTGAGACTATGGTAGGGATTCGGAGGATGGGGTGGTAGGAAGGAGGCTAGAATAAAGTAGAGAGAAGAAGAGCTTGTTTTCTCCGGAGATAAAAATGTTAATTTAAAAATAAGGCGCTAGTTGGGATTAATAGGGTAATAAAAAGACTCGTTCCCCCGAAGCATTTTTCTTCTTCTATCTCTTTTTCTCTACTGCTTTACGCCGTTTCCGTCTTCGCCTGTCTCCGGCTGCGAAATGGGATAATTTAGAATTATTGCAAATTAGGGAGCTAGAATCCCACGTTGTTTGCGAATAATAAAGTCCGTCCCGTGGGACGTCGGAAATCGGAAAGCCGAGAACTGGAGAAGAGAGAAGAGAGTTTTCGATAGAAGGGGACGACATCTGCCACCGGTACAAGACGTGATGGGTTCGATGGATTTTAAGAGCTGGTATACCAGGGTCACCTTCGTTTCGAATAATATATTAAATGACGATCCATCGACGATTCGAATGTTGATTTTATTTGCTTGTCTCTCGAAAAAAGCTCTCGTTAAATCGGTAAAACTTATATACCTATGTATTTTTAAGAGCTCATGCCAGTAAATTGTTCAAAAGAAAAACTAAAATAAATGAGAACTGTCGTTACCGAGAGATGCTATTATCCGCTTTTAAGAGGAAAGAATTATTGGCCGAATAAGTATTTCTCGTCGGGAGTGGAAACTATTAAAGGAGGAATGAAAACGAAACTTATATACCGAGATCTCGTTGTTCTAAAATCGGCGAATTGTTTGCCAAGCAGCGGGCGGCGAATGTGTACCATTTTGTGTATTTTTTTTTTTATCTACGTTAATGGTACGTAATAACTTCCGAAAGCGACGAAACTAATGGCAAATTAACAAGGTTTATATTGAAATTTAAAATACGATTCGTAACGATGAGGACTAACAGTAGCGTATATTTTCCTAACGACTTTTAGCTTCTACTTATATATCCTTTAACGTAAAGGGCCACACTTTCCGGCAAATGTTTTAACGACGTAGTTAGGAAAAGAACGGGACCTGAAACGCAAAGAGACCCGAGTCTCACGGCATTTTAAGTTGCCAATCGCGAACCAGGTGGTCCGCTTGCGCGAGTCCTCATGTGCATTTTTATATCTCTCTTATTTTGTCTCTTTCTTCAACAATACCTACTAGAAGTTTGTAACGATCTTATTCCCGAAGGAATACACGAACGCAAAGATGCGCGGTTCCAAGGAAGAGAGATTTCTTGTATGGGGAAGCTGTATCAATGTTTCTACGATACAGAGAGAATATACTGAGCTATACTACTGTAGGAAGAAGAGAATAACGCGTTTGAGAAAGAACGAAAGAAGAAAGGAAAACGGAAAAGAAGACGTTACGAATGTGCAGAAGCTACGACGAACTTGGAATGCAGTTTTAGCTAGTACCTTCAAGTGGGTTTCTCTTGCCTATAGCGGAGAAGGGGGGGGGTTAGGATAGCTAGCCAAGTGGAGACACGGGTAGCTAGTCTCGACTCGGTCGGCGAGGTTAACTTTTAGTGCCCCTTGTCTCGTGCAATAGAGAAAAGTAGCGCGTAAGATCTTTTCCCTTTTCTTCTTTGTCTTTCTCTTTCTTTCTACGTTTTCTCTGGACCACTTTTCCACGAGCTCGACGACGACAACGACGACGACGACGACAAGAGGAAAACGAGGATGTATGTATAGAGAATAGAAACGATGGGAATACGAGGCGATTCCATCGGCGTAAAGGTAGGGATAACATTTTCTTCCTACGGTAGAGACGAGCCTCGAGCTATTTGCTATTCAGACCACGATCGGTGCTATCTGTTTATTCCGAAACAAGCGCATCTCCGCGAATGCTCGCTGGCCTCGTCTTTCTATCTTCCCTTTTCGCCCCTATTTCTCAATCCTTACCTATCTATCTGCATCTTTATTTCTTTTCTTTTCTTTTCTTTTCTTTTTCTTGTTTTATCGTTTTTGATCTTATTTATTTTTCATATAAATATATAAGGA
The DNA here is from genome assembly GCF_010416935.1 of Polistes fuscatus. Lineage (NCBI taxonomy): Eukaryota > Metazoa > Arthropoda > Insecta > Hymenoptera > Vespidae > Polistes > Polistes fuscatus. The sequence goes on from NW_025113096.1 coordinate 2,303,343, forward strand.
ATTATATTTATTGCGTACACGTGCCGATAATTTTAAAAGTAGACTATTAGACATTATGATTTTCTTTTATATGATTTATTTATATATATATAAATAATGTCAATAATTTCAACCTAAAATATATCATTAAATCAATTTTATACATTTCTTCGACTTAATCCACTTTTGTAATTACCGATCACGTACAATATAAATGGATGTACATAACATTGTTTTTTGCTTTGATAGGTTAGACCCATGAATGTTTTAATGTCATCCTTTAGTGAATTGATCACCTTGACGAAAGCGAAGAAACGAGCAGTAAAGAGTAAGGGTTGAGTTAGGTGAATCGAAAGGAGTGGAAAACAGACAAGGTAACGTCGTTCGGAAGTAGTCAGACGTTGTGACGCCTTGGTGAACACCAGTTTCTGACCAGACACAAAGATGCTCGCCACTTTGACACTTGACCCAAGCTACTATCGAGACTGTTTTGATCACGCGACTTGGCCACATTATCGTATAGCCAAGCCTTTACCCTTCTTGATGATTCAAGAGACGGTTCTTCGTGCTAGCGTGCTACTTTGTAATGCTTTGTAACGCTTTGTAACATGACTCCCGTTGACCGTTTTTCTCTCTCTCTCTCTCTCTTTCTTTCCCTCTTTATCTATTCGTCTCTTTACTGTAAATATCTTTCTTCCCTGTTGCATCTACGAACTATATATTTAAACTTACTCGATCTTCCTTTCCTTTTAAAGTCTCGAAATATGATATAAAAACCGTTGTCTTGTTTATTTCACGTAAATATAATAAGAATATTTAATAAAGTTCTTATTCAAATTTTCATCCACTTTTCAATAATTTTGTTTTATTCTTCAAGTGATTCAACAACGATAATAGAAAGTAAATTTTATTGAATGATATTCGAAAAAAAGGATGACTATAGAAAAACGCGCTCAATATTAAAGAATTTTTTGGGATTGTTCTCTTGGAATCGTAGCATGGAAATATGAAAGATGTTTTTCAGACGAATAGAGATGGTCAGTAGTTTTTTAGTTTGAGTCAAAGTCCTAACTATAGAAGGACGAAGGAAACCAAACTTGTTCGTTGAACTTATACGAAGGAAGTGGAAGGCCACGTACGTGATCGGAGGGTCAAACTAGTACGGATAAACTATTGTCCATCGAAGGTACAGAAAGAGACATAGTCACGACAAGTAAGATAGATACAAAGGAAGAAGATAGAAAGAAAGATGAGGAACGTGAGTACAAGAGTGAAAGAGAGATAAAGATAGAAATTGGGAGAGAGTAAAAGAGAGAGAATGACAGAGAGAAATACAGAGAGAGGAGAAGAGAGATGAAGAAATCCAGAAACAAAGACAGAGAAGGAACACGAATCGATCGGACAGGGAGCTAACGCTCTGATTAAATTCTCCAGGAATTTAAGTGATTTCACATCAATTCGATTGAAGGCATTTCATAGACGAACAGGCACGAATAAGGAGCCAATAAAAGCGCGTTTGTCGGGTGAAAATATCCTGACTTAACACTCGATGGAAAGCATCGCGCGGAATCCGGCTTACAGAAAATTCCGAACGCGGCGTAGATATTTACTCTTTCCTTGTTTATCGAGTATCGTAACGAACGGGTACCACGTATTGCTTTGTAATGTTGAACTACTCGATTCATCGGATGATTATATTTTATGGAGAGAAGAGTAATAAAAGATATAAAAGAGAAAAATAAAAATAAATGAAAGGCGAGTACAAATGATTCTTGAATTAATTTCGGTATTTTCTTGTGTAAAAATAGGTATACAAAAATCATGCAATCTCATTACACCTATCTTTTCTTTCGTTTCCGAAGAGACATGGGGATGTTTCGTTTGTTTCTATGACACGGTAGAACAAAGACAGTTCCGAATCGTCAATGTTATAATAAAACGAACGCAAGAGGAGGAGAAAGAAGAGGGAGTGAGGTGGGAATGGGGAAATAAAAGCTAGGAATTAATATTCGAGCGCGCGACTCGTAATTGGATATTGTCCAGTCGAATTAGAGTTTTAATTTCGCTAGATTGCACCGTGACCAACGCTGGCCCGTGTTGCTGCCACCCTTTCGTTTTCTCATCCTCCTGATCCTGTGCCCTTTTGCTTCGTGATTCCCGCTACGCTGAACGAGAGTAGCGACGCTGACGAATTTTCACGAGAGAAGGCAAATGAGAAAGATCGAGAGGGTGGAAATAGGTGGTAGATGAAAAGGGGTAGTGCCGAAAAGCAGCCTTCTCTTGCATCCTTGAGTTTCCTTCGACCATTTTCATGTTTTTCATCTCTTTTTCTCCCTTCAACTCGCTCTATATCCTTTTCCTTTTTGCAAACTCTCTCACTCTCCCTCTTTGTCTTTTCTTTCGTCCCAGCAGAAGCGAGGTTGTGAAGTTGGTAGAAAGGTAAAATATGCTGACTTTTACAGGCGCGCAGAGAAGGGTAGATGGTGGTTCGAGGATGAGAAAGAAGAGTAGGAGGAAAAGCGAGGAAGAGAGCGAGAAAGGCGAGAACGAAGAGGGACCAGACCACAAAGGCTGCGGTCGGCTCGATTTTACCGGGCAGACGTGTCCTCGGCAATTATCGAACTTTTAAAGTCCGAAAGGACCTCGTTGCCCGTTACCTAATGCCAGACACGTCCATTGTGAAATTGTCGGCGTTCGGTGTCAATGCCCTTGGCTCATATTCGCGGCAGCTGCGAATGAGAGAAGGGGCAACGCGGAAGGGACGTTTAACGTTGGGCCCTTCTCTTACCTTTATCCATGCGCGAGGCGTTTCATTAAGGTTACTACGGATTTGTTCTCAGACCTTTCTCTGAATAATCAGCTTTATTGGGTTGCATGAATTTTGTAAATCTTTATCGATGGCAGTGAAAAGGGGAATGTCGAAATTAGTAGTGCCAACGAGAAGAGAATTCGCTCCTATAATGTATGTACTGCTTACTATTCCGCTTAGGCTTACTTAAACGCGAAATTGTGCGCTCGAGTAGATAGACAGACGTGCGTACACGTGCGACGGAATGCACGTCTCTAGTTTGCAAACTAATCGGCAATTCTCTCTTCCAAGTGTTATATGCATAGGGGCTTGCTTGAAGCGGTACGGACGGTTGGCCCCGGGCGAGATGCATGCATATTTGGCAGCCAGAGCAGGCTTGTACTTTGGTATAGCTTGTACTAGTAACGGTTCGGTAACGGTCCTGATATGCAAATATATTCATTACCTACCTTGGATATATCCCTTTTAACCTCCCACTTCCACCCATTCACCGGGCCGTGCGCGTCTTGTTCTCTTTCGTCGAGCAAAAACCTCGACGGTAAACGTACGATTCTACCGGCCGTTGAACAAACAGCAAAATCGCGGAACATCGATCCGATCTACGCCACGCCACGCCACGCCTTACTTACTTACTCGATCCTCGCATCACGGATATCTTGAAACGAGCAACGACTTTTTTCTTTTTCCCTATTTTTATTTTTTTTTCTTCCAATTCTATGCTCATGTTTACGAACCTTGGTGATTACCTCTACGCCTCATCGAACCGAATTCCGCTAATTAACGAAGAAATTTAAGCTTGATTATCAAAACCGAATAAACCGAATAAAAAGTAAAAAAAGAAAGAGAGAGAGAGAAGGTAAGGGTAAGATTATCGTAGACGGTACTCAGCTTTCATTTCCCGTATACTCGCGTTCAGTCACTCGACGAGAGAAACGAGATGCGTTTCGATTTCAACTTTTACGAATCGAATGGAGCGACACTCTGTTCTCTCTCTCTCTCTCTCTCTCTCTGTACCTCTTTTCTTCTTTCAAATCAACTTGTGTGCCCGTCGGGGTTCGCTGTATTGTACTAAGCTTGCTCTGACGCGACATTGATTTCCAGATTCCGATTTAGATAACTAAACTGGGCAAACTCGAATGCTTTCGAAGAAGCCGAACGAATTTTCGCTTAGGAGTATTTCTACTGACTGAGCTAAGGAAACTTTGCGTCACTTAATCCAACATACTCTTTCTCTTTCTCTATTTCTCTCTATTTTTCTCATTCCATCTTTCCTAAGTTGCCATAGCTAGAAAAGTGCCAGAGGTAACTTGAAGACGTAGCACGGGAATCTAGTAAAGAGCAAAGCGCAACGAATGCCACCGTAAGAGTAGATGAGGGAGGCCGGGGAGCGAGATGGGGGGTAGGGAGGGTGAGATGAGGAGGAAAATCAAAAGAGTAGCGAGAGTTTAGTTTCTCCAACGGTGTTCCACTAGACATAGCTTGAAATCGTGTTCGTTGTTCACCTCCAATCCCCTTCCTCGCTTTCTTTTCTTTTTTATTATTTTTTCATGGGTTTTCAACCCCTCTATTTCGTGTGAGAGAAGTTTCGGTGCCACGAGCGCGGATTACGTTAGGGGGGAGGGAGAACTACAGTTTATTTCGAACGAGATACGAAGACCTCGCTTTAGTTTTCATATCCCCACTTCGCGGAGAGGTCTGACAATGTCAAGGAGGAACGTCCCGTTTGAATATTATATTACTTTTCACTTTTTTTCCAATTTTCCGTTTATCTTTTGCTTCTTTCGCAATTTTTACGTTCGATGTTGCTTAGCCATCGATTAAACGAAACTACTTCGAAAATATTCATTCCTTTTGACTTTTTTCTTTCTCTCAGGATCTCTGCTCTTAGGGCCTCGATTCTCCTCGTAACGATTAATTAAAACGTTGCAGCATCGATTCTAGATTGGGCCGACAGCACGTGTGCACGCTTAAGTACCTACGTGATTACGGAACAAGTGACTTATCGCGCCGGCACAATTCTACGGCCAGCCAAGCTTACAATCAAAAACTTTCGGAAAGCTAACTTTTTCACTTTGCAAGATAGTTCTCGCTGAGTTAACAACAACCTTCCGACACGAAGTTTTCCATTTGTGGAAACAGACGAATTTCAAAGTTTCTCAACGAATTTTAGAACGCGCACGCGCGCGCGCGCACACGTAACGTTTCCTCTTCCTCTTCTTTCTCTTTCCCTGGAAAGACCACGCGCACGCGCGTACCCAACGATGCATGGAGTAATCTCTGTCTCTCTCTCTGTCTCTCTCTCTCTCTTCATTTCTTTCTCTTTCTCTCTCTCTAGCTGGCAACGAGCTCATCCTACCTACGTATCGCCCCATATCGCACAGAAATTGCTCTCTTGAAACCGCGTAAATGAATCCTCAGACGTCACGCGATCGAAATTTTCAATGAACGCTCTTCCTACCGGATAATACATATTATTCGCGCTAAAGATTATACGCATCGTCGACTTACGATCTCTCTCTCTCTCTCTCTCACACACACACACATCTCTCTCTCTCTCTCGTTTTTTCTCTCTCCTTGTCACTATTTTTCTTTTCTTGATCGATCGGTCAATTTTTCTCGTTCAGTTATGGTAAAAGTCGAGTATCCAACTATAAATTCTTATCTATATCCTTATTTATTTTTTTGCTCTCTCTCTCTCTCTCTCTCTCTCTCTCTCGCTATCTCTCTTTTTAGACTTTAGTCCCCGTGAGGAAGACGGTTTGGCGTGCAAAGGGGAATCTCAAGCAAGCTGCCGTCTGTCCCGAGGGAGTTTCCACTAATTTTCTGTAGGTCCAAGTAGAAATGGACCGTTAACACCCTGGTGTAGAAGGCACGATATACAAGTATAAGACGAAGGGAAACTAAATCGAGATAGAGAACCAGATAGACAGACAGACAGAGGAAGAGAGAGAGAGAGAGAGAAAGAAAGATGACAAGGATGGTAGCAGCTCGAAAGCCAACCGGGCTATGTAAGAAGAGAGAATCTGGAAGCAGAGGGTGATGTTAAAAGTAAGAGAGGGTTGGAGCCTCGAGTTAAACAGAAACTTCTTCCCCACCCACGAATCATCCCTGTTTGCTTTTACTACGCCTTCTCTTTCTACCGTTTCCTCATCCCTCTCTTCTTATATGTCTCCTAACGGCCGGAAATTTGGAAACTTGACACCATCATGCTGACCGACTCGGCGGCTTCTTCCTCTTCTCATACCGATACTTTGAAGAACTTCCGACTATCGTTACTTTGATTCATCTTCTCAAGATCGGCCCAATTACTCTTCATAGAAAATGATGCTACGTACTTTATTTCGATTGGGGTAATTTTCATCGATCATTTTTTTATTTCCTAGTCTTACTTTTTATATATATATATACATACTTTCGTGTCATTTAACACACGTTTATTTCGAAAACGAGCGTAAAATGTACGTATAGAAGAAGCAGCTTCCTCGTCGCTTTAATAATACAACGAGAATAGGAAGAAATGGTAGGTAGCAGTGGGATGCACCTCCATGGAGCTTTATAATAGCACGATGGAAACACAATGGTACCCATTCTACCTTTCTCCCTTCATCCATCGTCGTGGTTCGCGAACGTACCACCGCGAAAGCTACCCTCTCACCGGGCCTGCTACCGGTGGTGTACCCCTTTCTCTTCCTACCTATCCACCTGCCCACCTTTGGAAACTTTACATAAATGTACTAACTATAACCATTGTTTCGCCAAGGTACCGTTCGCTTCAGAATATCCTGTCCAAGTGATATTTATCGTTGCAGGTTAATGAATTTCTCCTTTCAGACTCTACGTTCATTCCGCTAATCCGTTTTCTCGAGGTATCGCATTTTATATCCTTCCTGATCATTTCTTGTTTCACATCCGAGATTTACAATTTGATTATCCGAAAGCTAATAACTATTGGTCATTGATAAAGTTTTCGTAGTAAATGTTTCTTAACGGAAAAAAAAAAGAAAAAAGAAAAAAGATAAATAAAGTAAGAATACTTTCAATCTATTACGTTTTACAAAAATTCAAGATTTTTCACGAGTTCATCGAATAAAGGAATACTTCCTAATTCGCTGGTGAAGCTTGAGTTACGTCAAAAGAAATTGTTCAATGTTTCCAACTCGAGACCATTTGCGCGATTTGAAAAGCAAAGAATGCTCCACCGCCCTTCTTTTCTTCCACGCAACTACTATCAGCTTCTTTTCTATTATTTCTTTCGCATCTTTTCGTTCGTGCCGAGTCTTTCTTTCGTCTTTTTTTTTTTTTTTCACTCACCACCTCACAATCAGTTCTTCCTTTCTAGACTGGGATAAGAGCCACGTCTACAAACCTGAAGAAAGGAAGATAGAAAGAGAGAAAGAAAGAAAAGCAAGGTTTTCATTCGTAGAATTCCATGTACCGTGATTTGTAGCTAACGGTTAATTCATTTTCCCCGCTGATTCCCCTTTTGGTAGTAGCAGATTGGCGCCGAGAAAAAGCCGCGATGCGGAAAAGTATTGTCCGCACGCGTTCCTCCTTATCAAATCTTTTTCTTTCGAGACTTTTACCGAAACAAAGGCCAAGAGTAGGAGAAAATACAAGAAAAAAGAAGAAGAAGAAGCTTTCTACGAATTCCCTAGACCACTTTCGTCGATGTTTCCTTGTCCAGTCAAGCTTTGACGTCAGGGAATGAAAGAGAAACAGTAAGAAGGAATGAAAGAGGAAGGGAGAAAAAATCACATCCTGCGGGAAACAATTTCTGCCTACGTCCGAAAGAGAGAGAGAGAGAGAGAGAGAGAGAAAGAAATCTTTTATTAAGGCGCAGCGCCTATAATATTTTATGATCCACTCGGGAAAATAACTACGAAATGGTTTACGATGGCACATGAAATACTTCGATCCCATGTGATCGGTAATGATTTTGAATGACCACGAAACTTCTTTTTACATATTTACGTTAATAGATATATGTATATATATATAATTTTAGATTAAATAAACGAGCAAAGGAAATAAACAATGACAAAAGGAAGTTATTTGCTGTTTCTATTCTAACGAATGTTAATGTTATGCAAGAAGCGCGAACGGCAAATTCGATCACGAAACGGCGAAGTTAATTATTACGTTAACACGGAGGGCAGAAGGAATTACAGCGGAAGCGACTCGTATGCATGAATAAACATTACTTTCCGATGTAAAGGGTGCAACGTGGTACGAAAGGAAGAGCTTGCCCGTAGATGCCATAGAGGAAGAGAGACGTAAAGGGAAGGAGGTGGTGTAGGAGGAGTGAGCTAGGAAAAGGTGGGTTGGAAAAGAAGAGGAGAGGAGAGGTGGTTGCTTTCTCTGTTTCCAGCGTGTTAATTGTCAGCACTCACCGTTGGCACATGTGCGGCGAAACGTTTGGCTATTCATGCAAACAGTTTTCGAAAGTTTAATCGGCGCATCCGTTGGGTGGGCCGTACGCTCGTTCGTTTCGAGTTCATGTGCGGAGAGGGAGATGGAGAAGGAAACAGAAAGAGATAGATATACACACACACACACATACGCACGTATATATATACACATATATATAGAAAGGGAAAGAGAGAATTGGGAAACGAGAGACAGATAAAGTGGAACAAGGCAAGAGAGAAGGAGAGAAAGAGAAAACATATGGGAGCGAAAGAGAAAATCGGACGAGAGAAAGACGGAAAGAGAAAGAGAAAGAGAAATAGAATGAGAGAGGGGGAGAGAGAAAGCGAGGAAAGAGGGCGAGCTGGTGCGAGAGAAAAGTTGTTATCTGTTTCACAGGTGGTGATAAGGCTACGATTTGTTTCCACGTGAGCTTGCTAGGCATAGATTAAAACTGTTTAAGCCCGGCCATCCCCAGAGGCACCATTTCTACTCGAGTTTAATCTATTCATACTGTTCCCCCGCGGAATCCATCCTCCGCCTTTCCAAGTTCAGCTTTACTCTTGGGATACATTAAATGTTCCCACGAATGTCTTTAAGACGTGGCAGGAACGGAAAAATCTAGGAGAACCATGTCCTTCTTTATTTCTTTTCCCATTTTCTTGTTCTCTTTCTCTCTTCTTCGCGAAAGAGATTATACCTACAGAATAGATAGAAAAGTTCTAGTTTAAATAAATTTCTTCAAGTAGGTCATGTCGCCGGAAAAAAAAGGTTATTTCGAAGTTACTTGCTACGAGCCTCGTAATCCTAACGATTAGTTTAATTTAAACGAAAAAATGGACAAAGTATTCCTGAATTTTGTATGCGTACATACGTACGAGACATATAGTACGACGTATATATCATGCATATACGCACCACTAAATGTATCAATATTTTGCTTTCATCTTGGAAACCTACATGCACGAAAGACAATATTCCATGGGCCATGAGTATATTTTTGCGAAGAAGTGAACAAATTCTTGTGCTGAAAAAAAGAACGAAGAAAATGACAGGATCATAAATGTCGGATCATTCCAAGGATAATTTTCACACTTAATTCCTATTCCCTCGCACCCATTTCCTCAATCATGAAGGTTGAAATCGATGTGGCGAAACGATAGGGATGTTTCCAATTATCGTTAACTATGGGCATGAGTGATGTATATATCCAGTAGTAGTAATCGCAAGTATATAACTATGTAATATAATAGTCTTCTATTTATTTATTTCCCTTTCTTTTTCTCTTATCTATATATTCGACTGAACTACCAAATCCATTCCCTTATGTATATAAATACATACTTAAGAGTATATACATATATAATTCGTATTCATGTATAGTTGGAACAAAAGGAAATCCGTTAGTATAAAAGACAATCATCGGTATTAACCGATTAATAATTATGCCATAATCGAATTCGATATACTTTTATCATTGTTATCAAGCCACCGAAATTGAATTCTTATCGATCTATTTTGCGTCTAAATTATTTTTCCATTTATTCTCTTCCATTTAAGCTTTTTATTCTACAAAACGAAAATTCCAATGACGATCTTGGAAATATGAGAATAAGAGTACATCAAATCTCTTTTTAATACATCCTCGAACAATGCTTGAAATCGAGTCAAGTGCGTATTGCGTGCACCTCGAAAGCAATAAATCAATCTCTGGACGATTTACTTCCCTTAAATTCGCCCTATCTCCCAGTTTTCACGATCAGACATGCGATGTAACAATTACCGTTCGCTTTCCCTTAATCTTTCTTTTTCCTTTTCTCTCTCTTTCAGCTTCATTCGTAATATCTATCACCAGCAACCCTAACCACCGAAAATAAGGGCTAGGAAAAGATGGATTCCGATATGTAGGGTACGAGCCCTACATTGCCCTTGGAAGAGCAATTTTGTGACAAAAAATATATGTCACTTCTTATTATTTGTTGAATAGAGTTGATATATCTTAATAAGAACTTATGTTTTTCAAAATATTTTATTCTATTTTTTTCGAAATATTTTGCTTTTCCTTTCTTACTTTGAAAACTTTCCAAGATGATTCTACTCGTTCAAAGTGGATCGTTTTTTAAACGGAAACTGTCTTCGAGACAACGAATAGAAAAGATGTACTGACGGTGGAAACGTCTTCGCATAATTAGTAGAAAAATTAAGCCTCTTGGGTGCTACGTGCGAGCGCAATTAAGATCTGTAGATGGCGTAAAGCGTCGAGATTTCTACGATGCTAATTACACGGCACTTCGCGGTTCTTATGTGCCTACCAGCCAGGTAGGCAGTGGGCAATAAATTCAACGCTGCACGACTAAGAGCCACAGTGAAAAAGAGAGAGAGATAGAGATAGAGAGAGAGAGAGAGAAACAAGAAACAGAGAATGGGAGAGAGTGAAAGAGAAAGAGAGAGAGAGTGAGAGAGAAGGGGAGGGCAAACACGGCTGAGTTACGAAGGAGAATAATGTCAGCAAATATACAAGCGAGTACAATGGGTAAACGTGTTTAAAATATATTCACCACTGCGAAACACATATATACACATACTCGCCAACCTACGGTACACAAAATGAGTGAGTGAAAATTTAACGTGCACACTACTCCAAAAGGAATTAAGCGCATACATAGAAAGAGAGAAAAAAAAACACGATTACACGATAATACAATAAAGAGATAAGTTGAATATACCTACCCGAGCATGCATTTTTATTACACTCGCAGGACTATTTTGAGAATATCGAGACAAGGATAGCGATAGGAACAAAGAACACGGTGCAACGTTAAAGAGAATGAAAAAAATAAAAATATTAAATGGAACATAGAGGAGAAACAATGAGTACGCGTCGCCACAGGACGCGAGACGGCCGCTGGCTGTTCTATCTTCGATCAGTTTGCAACATTAATGCGGCATTTACGGTAATGGCATGAAATGACCTGGAAAAAAGCCTACGTATTCCGTCGTCCGCGACGGTCGTTTCGACTGACCACACATATGATCGAACCATGACAACCGGTCAAAACATGAGTATTCGTTGGCATCCTGTACGCGATGACCAACGGAACTTTCGTAATCGATATTTTAACTTTGGATGATAGTAATTTCCTGGAAAATATATATATATATTTATTTGGTTAAAGCAAAAAGAAAGAAAAAATAAAAAAAAAAGAAAGAAAAATAATAGCTATTTCCTTTCGAGCAACGATAAGTCCGAAATACGCTTGACTTTATGGTGCGACAATGATAGGAAAAAATTCTGAAATCCACGAGACCATTAATGACTCGACTCGTAATATAAAGTTTTATTTCCTCCCATTTAATTAACGCTATTTTTGTTTTTACGATTACTTGCAAACGAAGAAAAGGCTATTATAATAACGACAAAGTATAACTTTGGTTGGTCTTGTTAAGTCCTTGACAATATCATGAACATTCGTTGTTGTTCAGAGTAAAAAAATTTTTTTAATAATTTCGCTACTCGAGCGTAAGCCGCGAGACGAACAAAGGAGGATAACATTATCATGGATTTTGGTTGTACCTAGCAAGGTGGTAGAAACGTGTAGAACACATCCAATTTTATGAAAATTACGTCACTCGGATTAATCTGTTTGCGGAAAGGATGTTTCGCATTTATGACGCAGTTGGGAAGGTAGGCAGGCATCCTTTTCAGTATACGTTTCTAGAAGAGCCCGCATGTCCTTGGGTTGCGGAAGAGTCCCAATGTACGGGTAATGCGCGACCCTTCATAAATCTCTTCGTTGCAGGAGCGTAGCGAAGCAAGCTCATTCTATCTTCTCTCTACTGTGTTCGTTGCATCCTTCGGGAGATTCCAGTAAATAAGCTGGCCGAGTTTTAATTATTCCTATTTTTCGCATCCAGGTGGCTTGTCCTCATCACGAAGCTTCCGTAAGCTCCTCGTCTTGCTCGCTCTCGAGCGGTTCTCGAGATTTAATTATGCAAATCGTCGTGCCACTAGACAAAACCAATATTTGCCCGAGTTCTTATGTTAGATAGAAACGAAACCTCCGACCCTGGTGGCCAAGGATAAGGAAGAGAAAAGAAAAGAGAAGAGAAGAGAAGAGAAGGAAGAAATAGAAAAAAGAAAAAGAGAGGGCTAGGACCGAGAAACTCATAATCAGGAAGATTCATTTGCCTTGGTAAATAAAAATATAATCTCTCGCCTCTTTGCTTGCGCCACGAGCACCGCGCCCTAACGGAGATCCTCTTTGTCGTCATAAATACATTTTCCCCGAACGCGGTAATAGGTTTCCCACTGATTAAAGCTGTCCATTAACCTTTCGCCTCTTCTCGGATAGAGGAGAACGGATTAGGAGATTACAAGGTGGTGCGGTGGCAAGTGAGTTTGCTCTTAAAAATCGACTTTCTAGAAAGCGTGCGTGAAGCGTGGATCGTTACTACGATCCCTCTTCATTTCGAGAACGACTATCCTATGTTTTTTCCATTAATCATTTCTTCTATTCTCTCATCGAGTATCGATAAGAGTTCTCGTTAAGTCGACGATTCGTTGCCTTTTGTATCTCCTATTCTTTTCCCAAACGATCAATTCTATCCAAATGTTTCGCGAGACTATGGATCGTTTCGGAGGAGGATGTTCGAACGTTTTTCCTACAATGCCGTACATTTCAACGATTCTCTACTCCACGAGATTATAAACCGGAGGATACGATCATGGATTAAATGCAAATGGAACACCACTTCTCCTACGCCTATCTGTTGCAGCGTAGCGAACTCTTGCAAAGCAATTTAACTTCTTCCGCGGAAGAATAATTTCATTCATTCGTTTAGTATTCTCTTCTATAGTAGTCAAATGGATCTGGAGAAACTTGCTTAAATCTCGATGAGAAAGGGATAGGTATTAGTAAAGGAAGGGACTAATAAAAAGCATTAGGGGATTTTTTTTTAATTTTTTTTTTTTTCAAGAAAATCGCTAGTAATAAATTGTTTTAACTCGTTAATTTGCTGATAATGAGGTACGAATAAATATTTCTGAGGAATGAAAAATCGGGACGTTTTGTCCCGTAAAAATTCACCCCTTTTACTTCTTCATCCTATGCATAGGTAGGTACATGCTCGTACACGATCCCCGATAAAAGTTTCCCCTACGATCATGCGCGAATCTCGTTACAAGGATAATTTTTCCCGTAGGATTTCATCGGGATCGTTGGGGCCAAAATATCAGGGCTGCGTTGGACTTTAGGAAAATCGAGAGGTAGCGTGCTGAGCGAACAATGGCCGTAACGACTACCACCGGCTATTGCATGGCGATTATTCATGTTCTCCTTCGGTCCTTCCATGAAATCTCTAATAACGGTGGCTGCATTGGATAGCCAGGTAGCGAGGTTAAAAGCTTCTCTCGCATTAAAAAAAAATTATTCTTCTGTGGAGGGGGAAGAAGGACAACGAGATGGAAAGATAGGAAGGAAAAAAAAAACGAGAAGGACGACTATATGGGGGATGAGAAAGAAGTAAGGAAAGACGGTGGTAGTCAAGCAGGTAATGTATCTAGTTAAAAGTTTTCGTAGGTTCGCCTTGTAGCAACTGGGAGGGGGACGGGGGAGGGGGTGGGTTTAGGAAAAGTTCCTTGGAAGGCGGTCGAAGTACACTAGGGGAAGGGACGAAAGAAGGTAGCACTAGAGGCTAGAGATTGTGCATTTGTTATTCATGGGGTCCGACGCTTCAGTTAGCTTTAACATTCCGCCGCGTGAAAAGTAGCCACACCTTTTACCGCAGCTCCACGTACGTCGTATGCAAAGAGGGGACAACCTTGGATATAAGGGATGAACGATGCGTCGAACGTGTCGACGGAAGAATAAGAAGAAGAAGAAAAGAAAGAAGAAGAATGGGTAGCGATTCACGATCCTAGAATATACTACTACAATCGAGTAACGATCGATTTCGAATCCGCTTATCGTAACGCGTTACCCAAATTAGGGTTATATTTATTATTCGGACAATACGACCGTAACGTACTTGCTAGCTTTTATTTAGGTCAGTCCATGTAATTAAATCGTTTATGCGTTTAAAGCATTAACGAAGCAGCCCACGTTGGAGAGGAATGATACCTAGCTACCGGTGTTACGTAAAACCGGATCATGATTACGAGTTTTCGATTGGAATTACGAATTAATGCTTGCGCAACCACAAATCGTTAATGCTTATATCCGTTCACTTTTCAGTTTTGTAATCCTTTTTGTCTTCGTTTGATATTCGTTTTATCTCTATCTTTATTTCTCTCTATCTCTATTTATCTATCTTTTTTCTATCTTTTTTTTTTTCTCTTTTTCTCGGATTCAGCACGTATTTCGTGACTCTTTCACCAGGCCAGTATATGCTATAGGTCAATTATAATCCCCCGCTAGTGGCGCTTTTCCATTCTCTCCATAAGAGCAAACGAGCGATTTTCAATGGACAGTACCTGTCGATATTACCCTCGTCCATCTTCTCCGTGTAGTGCTTTGAAAGCCCATCCGAGGGTGGGAACGAGACCGGCGAGAGAGGGTACAAAAGGGACGCCAGGGTACAAAAGGGTAGCCAGTGGCGAGCGCTGGCTAACGATCGGTCGGAATCGGTGTAACCAGAATTAACACCACGGCTTGATTTTTGCCGCATCGATTTTTCTGTTGACATGAATGTACTCGGCCTCGAAGACCGACCGACGAATTGACCGGCGAATTCTCTGCTTTTCTCTGTACAGGCTGCTGCATCCTGTCTAAATGCACATGCGCGTTGATACAAGAATTTCCTCTGTTACTAGATATACGTTCGGAAAAACTCTATCCCTTTTCTCAGAAAAACAAAAAACATTACCGATTCGGTAATACGCTAAAAAGATAAAGAAAGAGCATACGTAAGAAATAATATAATACGATGCCAGTGTTCATGTTGGAAGTACTTTAAGTTGGTCGTTAAAAACGCATCGTATATCTCGACGGAAATATCGCGCCTCTTGAGAGAACCATTCGTGGGAGGCGTAAGTGGGAGGGTGGATATCTCATTATGCAATAGCGTCGCCTTTTTGAAAGCACCCTAAATTTCCCGGGTGACAGTTTTTTCCGAGCCACTCAGAGGGAGAGTTGGAAGGAAAAAGAAAAAAAAAGACATAGAGAGAGAGAGAGAGAGAGAAAGAGAAAGAGTGAAAGAGATGAAAAGAGGGAGAGGGAAAGGGAGAAAACACCAAGTGACGGCGCACAGGTGCGTTCTGTTGCTTGGCTCGTCGACAACGTTACTCGAAAGCTGCAAAGGATGACGATATGAAATTTCTTCTCTTACTCTTTTTCTTCGTTCTTCTCGTTCTTTCGTCTTTATCTCTTTGCAAGAGCTACGCTGCAAAGTTCCTTCCATTTCTTCATTCCTACCTTGTCATCCTCTTATCGACTTCTTTTACCCTTCATCGATATGATTGTTGTTGCTTTCACGCGTCAAAAAGCCAGCAGCACCTTTTCGTAATCTCTAATCTCTAATCTTTCTGATGCATCCAAAAGTTTTATTACCTTTGCATTTTCGAAATGGAATTCGTCCATTCAACCTTTTCCTCTTTTCTATATGAAATTGTGTCCGTATATATCTATATACGCGTACCTGTATAAGTCGTTAGAAAAAGTTTCAAATTTGTACATTTCGAGATTATATTGACTTTCATTGAAATCATTGATCAAAAAATTGCTTCCCTTTTTGGAAAATATAAATAACGTCGGAAGAATACAATTTTCGAATAGAAGAATAATTCTTAATAAAATAGAGATAACATTGTGTGTGTGTTCCTTCGTTCAACTAAATATATTATAATAGAACTAACAATAAGATCTCGGGTTAACTGGTAACTCCTAAATTTCTATGTTATGCCGTACAAACTACCAGCGCAGCCCTGTATTTATGGATCACCACCGTACGATATAATCTGTATTCACGGTTATACCGCAAGGTCGATACGGGGGTGGGCTGTGGGTGTTGCGGTGTGCAACGTAAATCGCCACTCCCGACTATGAAAGTAAGAGCGGGTGCGCTTGGAATCACGTTAAACACGTTACTACCGGACTTTCTTCCTCGTCCTCGTGAGTTAGGTCATGGTTCGACAAATGGAGATGACTCTTATGGCAGGCATCCCTTACGATTGCTTTTCACGAAAGAGAAATAAAGAAGGAATAATTTTCTCGCGAAATAAGTCGATACGTTTGTACGACTAGCCAAATCTCGACTTTCTCGACTAATTTCAAGCAAGAGGGATGAGAAGTTTCAAGGGGATACGAGCGAGTATCGTACTTTACGACGCGTCATTCTCGCCTAATTTTCGAAGTAATTTATCTTTCGCAACAGGGAGAACGTTCATTAAAACCAAGATAAGATTCGAGATAGACAATCGAGAGACGTTTCATGGTAGTCTTCTCTTCGCGAAAGTAATGCATCGCTATAGTAGAGTTTCGAAATAATACTTGGAAGTAGGAAGGTGTCTGGATAACAAGTTGGTTGGTTGGTTGGTTGGCTGGCTGGCTGGTTGGTTGGTTGGTAGGTTGGTTGGTTGATTGTGAGAGTCGCGAGAAGGTGGGGCATAAAGGGGTGAAAACCGATGGTGAATTAAGCCGGTACGACCACCGACGCGTATACGTCTTGCCCAAGCTTAACGGATGATTAATCTATCCGCACCCTCCGCAAACAAGTACCTTCAAAACAGGCACCTTGGCGGGCCACCTATATTCGTTCGTACCACCCACCTATCGCGGCCTCACTACGACAAAAACGGCTGCTTCCAATTACCATCGAGCTCGTTTGGAATCTCCCCCGCTAATTTGAACTCGCTCCCGCCGACAACTCGTTTTCCAGACCACAGACTCGGGATTTTGTGAGGTCGTTCGCCCACAGTAACGGTACTTCGTCGATTTCCCTAATCCAAAAAAAAAAAATTCGTTGAGATAGCTCCTATTCGTTATACCCATTCAAATCGAACTTCTCTGTTACTCTTGTATTTTTTTTCTCTTTCCATTGTATACTGGTTAATTTCGTTGCATCTGGGAAGCGAAAGGTTACCTCGTAAATCGAACTTCCACCGAAACAAAATCTTTTATACGAGGCAAATCATTTTAACGAATCAAATGGTGGTGGGTGGCCGCGCTTGTTGGAATTACACTGAATCCGAATTACTCGCGCAATACATACAGTAAACATCGACTAAGCTGCTAGATACAGTACGTTACAAAGCTGCGTTAACGACAGCTATGTAAGCTTCCGCGTTTACAGAAGACGGCATCAAAGACCATACATTACGATACTCCGGTAAATAAACGTTTCACACCCGCAATGTCTTTAACGTCGTATTAATTAAACGAATAGACGTAATTATTCCTTTTCAGTGTTGAGACTTGAAATTGAGTTGCGTCCGTCGTATACCTAGTTACCGTGAAAATGTATACCTACTTTAGGTTCAATAGATTTTTAATTAAAACGTTATATTCTCATTCTACATGCAAGATTCTCCATTGAATATGTACTTTTAAAAATAAACAATTTTCATTTTGTTTAACTCGATTCAGACGAAAATGTTTAATTTTCTCTATTTTTGTATCATATAAATTAGTATATTTTTATCCTTTAAAAAAGAAATATATATATATATACGTGTGTACACATACACATGCACATATATATAAGATTAACAAATGAGAAGAGAAAATTCGATTGAAAATGTGATCTAAAGGTTAAAAAATGAATTTCCTTTATAAGAACTCAAAGCTTTGCGTTCATTGATCCAAACGATCCACCGATCCAAAACGATCGTCTGTTGCAGTAGGAAGATCAACGCTGATCGCGTACCACTGTCCACGAACAGGAAGACGATCGAATGGATCCCATGAATAGTGCGGATGTCGTGAACGGTGTCCGGAACTCGTATATATCTGCCGTCGAGTCGGACAGACAACGGATGTTCCAGTGGGACACCATCGGCTCTGATTGACAACTCCATGCGTGCAACCGCGCACCCCAGATTATCGGGTCTAGAGACAGGAAGCTCGTTCTGCTGACCACCTCGGACTCCGAAGCGAATTTCATCTGGCAATGTACGATTTCCGCATACGGAGGACGTATCGAGCGAGCGTCTATTCGATTCGGCTGGTGAATTCTGTAGGAGAATATTTCGTAGGACGTGTTCTCCCTTGCCTAGTTCGTGCATTATAATGCGTCACGTAGGATACAAAAATTCTATCATTTTACCATCTTTCGTAACAGCGAGAGAGAGAGAGAGAATATGCAATAAAAATGGAAAGAAAGAGAAAAGAAAAGCAAACGTAGTATGAGATGCAAACATTAAATTCAGTTTATTTTTTTCATATTTCAGGAAATTTGAAAAACTCTTCGTTCACGTGTTAACATCAGGATCGACTCAGAGATACAAAACCAAACGGAAATACATCTATCCTGTAGGCGGGTAAAGGATATCGAACGTCGGCTGGCACCGTCGTCCAGACAATGGGCAAGGATACTTTACTGGGTCCTCTCTTGGAGTACGAACAGCGAGAACACGAGACTCACGAGGAAGCCGAAACCAGCTCGAGAGACGAAGAGAAAATGAGAAAGTGTAAGGAAGGAAGAAAGAAAAGAGAAGAGGACAAAGATAGAAAGGGAGAAGGAGAAAAGGGAAAATGGTAGAGAAGGTAATAGTAAGAGGGTACCCCCCGGCTGGTAGAAGGTGGTTAAAAGGGGGATAGTAGTGCGAAAAGGGGGCACCAATGTCTTGGCTTGCAAGCTTCGGGGTCCTCCCGTCACCCAATCACGTCCTGGCGAAGCTCGCCATATTTCGCGGGGCGGAGTCCTCTCCTCGCCCTCCTCGCGCGACCGACTCAGACGCTATGTTCTACTATTATTTTAAACTCTTCGCCGCCACCCCGCGTTCCCGTTTTCTCCCTCCCTCTCTCTCTCTCTCTCTCTCTCTCTTCCTCTCTACGTCTCTCTCTCTCTCTCATTCTCTCTTTCTATCTCTGTCTCTCCTTCTCTTTCTCCGTTTTACTACTACTACTACTACTACTACTACTACTACTACAACTATTACTACTACTTCTACTACAACTACCTCTCTTTACCCATTCCTCTGTGTCTCCTCTCACTCTCGCCATTTCGCTCGGTTTCATCCTTCTCACCCTCTCTGTGAGCGGTTCTCTCCTTACCCACCACCGACCGTCGAATCAGCCCCTCTCTACGACGGACGTACGGCACCCCTTCTCGAGCTCTCTCGACAACCACCCACCGGCAACGTCTCGTGCCTCGGGGCGGAGATGAAAATTTCCAGACTCCTCGACGATCGAAACCGAATTGTTATTTCACGAGGTAGTCGACCCCTCCGCGCACGTCGTACCCTTATTCCTACGTGGACCTTCTCTATCTCTTTACACCCTTTCTCTTCTTCTCTTGCTATTCCTTTATCTTGCCCTTGGGCCAAAGTTATACGTCGTGGGATCTCTTCTTCCTTTCCTACCGACCTTCAGACTTTTTCTCTTTGCTTGAAAGATTAAGGCTATGGTTTATTGCTAAGTAAAACGTTCGAGGATCGATCTCGTTGAGTGGGCTCCCTCCTTTTTGATTTTTTTAAGTAACCGGATGCTTGCCAATTTTCTCCAAGATGGTTTAAAGACGTTTATTTCTCTCATTATAACAAATCATACGGTTGTATTATAAGTGTGATCATTTTGAGTATATCAAGACGATGCTATCTATTTTTATTGTTTTATATAACATATATATTATGTCTATTTTTGAAAGAATCATTGAAAAACTTCAAAGAAGAAGAAAATATTAAAGAAAGTCTTTATTTATATTGTCATCATTCGATTATTTTTACTATGTTAAAGAAAAGTTCACGGTGAATACTTCACAGGCGAGTGGAGAACCAGTAATTTGCAATTTAATGCCGTCTTTATTTTTATAATCGATCTGGATATGATTCTTTCATGGGACCTTCCCTTTGAGCGCGCAGGAAAAGACCTTTCAGCGTCATCACGGCACGAGGTTGCCAGAGTAAAAAGAGGGAGCCAAAAGAGAAAGTGAATAAGTAGAAGAGAGCGAGACCGTGGAAGGAAGAGATAAAGAGAACGATAGAGAAGGGGCGGAGGAAGAAAGAGGGGCGGGGGGTAGAAGAAGGGAGAAGGAGGAGAAAAAGAAAGAAAACAGAAAAAGTAGAAAAAGTAGGATGACGACGACGACGACGTCTACAGCGTGGGCGTCGCGCTTATCTTTCTGAAATACGCCACACAGAAACGTGGCCGCTTACCACCGCGATCCCTGTCATGTGTAAGGGGATGGAAAAGAAGCTTACCTACCCACCGATGGAAGCTTCAAGGTGCATGAATTACAGGTACCAACTCAATAGACTTATTTCAATTGGCGTATCGCGGCTCTTCGAAACTTGTTATTCCTTTTCCTGCTTCTTTTTTATATTTTTTTTTCCTTATATTTTTCCTTCCTCTTTTTTCGTTTCTACTTTTTTTTGTCCTTTTTTTTCTTTTTATTAAGCGGCTTTTACAATAAGAGAAAGAGAGAGAGAGAGAAGCAGATAGTACGTTTTGCAAACGAATAGCCAATGATGATGCGAGTGATGGCTTGGACCTTTTATGATATAAATGTATAAAAAAGTATTGCACGTGTGCATATGTATTATATATACGTACGTGTACGTTCTATGTACAAATTTTGTCGTCCTGAATGAATTCTATTACCGCGCTCTAATTGTCGCTCTAACGACCGGCAAAAGTGCGGCATTCATCGGCGGACGATTCAATGTGCTTCGTGCGAGTCCACCGAGGAATTCATTTGAAAATAGTTCGAGGGAAAGAAATTTTAGTGTACATGAAATTCGAACGCCACTCCCCTCTCTCTCTCTCTCTCTCTTTCTCCTTCTCCCTCTCCCTCTTTCTTTTTTTAAAAATATATTTTTCCTCTTGTCGCCTACGGTTTCTTTATTTTTACGGTCAATAAACACAAAACACTTGTGATTATGCCTGTACTTTTGTAAAAGTTCGTTTTTTCCTAAGAAAAAAGATATTATTTCGTAGCGAGCAATTAAGACGTTAACGAAAGTTTGTACTTGCCGAGAAAATATTCGCTGAATATTTCTTTGCTTATTCACCGTTGACAACGGTTTCTTGCGCGCTTGTATAAATATATTCCCTAACATCGGGTACGTTTAATTCCACCTAGACGCTGCATTAAGTTTCCTTTCTTTTTTCTCTACCACGAACAGGATAAATTATTCGATGCGTATATCTCCGTGGGCGTATGTAAAAATTTAACCTTCGACAAAAATTCATGACCGACAATGCGTTATCTCCATATTCATATAGGTATTTCTCTCGCTGTCTTGCTCTCACGACACATACATATACACAAACGCAAAACTATTTATTCGTCGTTATGTAATGCCCCACTACAGTGAATAACTCCGGGTGCAAGGTAATTTAAACGTTAAACTACAGCCATGCTAACGATGAATGTACTAGCGTCGAATAAACGTGTTGTTTTCTCTTTGCTCTATGCAGAATATACCTCTGCTTGGGCTAGCTCTCTTATCCTATGTTCCATACAGTACCATCCCCGTGTACATAACAGCTGCAACTTTCTAAACCTCGTCTACAACTTATAAACTTTAGAGTTCATACGTATTAAAGCAACGCCAATGATAACGATCAAAGCAGGACGGTAAAGTTAGTATTAACTTTTACTGCTATTAAATTTTATTGTCATATAAACAATAGCCGTTACTCGATTGTCGATAGATAAATAAATCTTTGATAGAAATTTTAGGATCAAAAATACGACCAAAAATCTTCCCGATTATGCGAAGGATAATAGACAATTTTTGGATAATAAATTATTATTTCTGAAAATGTTCTCGTGACGTTGATCAAAATTTATATACCTATGCGATTTAAAAAGAATAGATATATTCAAATTTACGTACGAGACAATAGCGAATGTAGTAGGAATGAATCGAAGAGCGGCGTTGTAATTAAAAATTCGCGCACACGGCCGGCTTTGTCATCGCGAACGAAAAAAGGGAAGCAACGATCGATGTCGCGTTCTACCAGCCAATTTGTCGCTTACGAAATTGCAGGTGGGACGGGGGAAAGGGGAATGGTGAGGGGGGACGAAGGGGGGGAGGGGGGTGAGTTGACTATGACGTAGACCTCGGGGGTTCGGCATAAAAAAGTCACCTAGGTAGAGGGGGTGGTTTGAGTTCGACACCGTTTATCACGAAACGGTTAATATTTAACTCGTGGGCGGAGAGGCAAGTTTTACACGCGTCCGTTAACAAAGTGAGGCTGAAAACCATCGACTAGCACTATGTCGAAACTGCCTAAAAGAGAAAAGAAAAGAAAAAAAAAAAATGGGATATAAAGAAAACGAGAGAAAAGAGATAAAATGTAGTCGCAAGAGGAACATTCGTTTCGTTTACGATAATCCGTCATGAAATTAAAAACATTAGGGTCTCGTAAAGATAAAGACATTGTACTCTTGTACAAGCGACATGATACTGCCGGGTCACAACCGCTTTTATTATAATATATAAAACGACATAACTGTAGTCATAACGTTGGGCCTATTACTACAAAAGCGGAAACTTGATATCCGTGTTATATCTGTCTATTTGGGTGTCTTCCTCTTCAACGTCGAACATAACCCTTTTTCCTTCAGTCCTCGACGTAACTTTTATTTTACAACGTATGACAAAGCAAGAAATTCATCAATAATCGATTTCAACAAGTTCTATATAATATAATACTAATTGTTTTTTAAATGCTCGTACGTCGAATTGTACTGTATTGACAATCTCGTTCAATCAAGAAATAAATGTTTAACGCAATTTTGAGTTTTATTTTGTTTTATTAAAAGAAAAAAAAAGGTAATCACGTCGGGACATTTATCTCTTTCTCTCACATACTCTGGCGAGGAGAGGAAAAACACCTTTCTAGAGTATTAATGAGAACGAATTAGATAGAGCCGAGATTAGAACCAACAGGTAGAATCACGAATAGGGGAGCTTCGTCGGGGATAATTCATCGCTAATCGAACATGGGAGCGGGCAGGTGCACAAGGTCGGTTTTCACCCTTACCGTCCTTATCCACTGGCGTACGCGGTTGCGCTCTATTATCGGTTGTTGGCCGTTGTCAAATGAAATGGCAATGCAAGCCAGAATCGAATAGGTAGATCAATTTATTGTACTTCATCTTGAATCGTATGTACGCGTGATAATCAATTAATGTCAGAGCCATCTATACATTTGTACAAGATAAATTTTTCTTTAATTCTTGGCCATTATTGAAACATTTTTATCACGTGCGTGTGTCATGATAATATGTAGATATCACAATTGTATTTTTAATATTGCGAGAAAAGTAGAAACCAAATTGCACGGATTAGTACTACTTCTTTACTAACAAACTTTTATCTAAATATTCTCTGTTATATGGTTATATTCTAGACAGTTCGGGAGGAAAGATAAACTTGATTTAACTTCAACATTATCCAATCAGCCACAGGGATTTCGAAGTTAAACTGGGCTTAACTTTATCCGGCTTATGGATCTAGCGTCGAATCTAATATAATGTTTGGAATTTAAAAATACGACACTTGCTTGACAAACGATCTCGTTGAGTTCACAAACGAAGAGTTCCTTTTCTTTAGTGGGGCTATGTATCATTTCTTTTCTTTTTCTCCTTTTTAGTATTTCTTTTTTTCTTTCTGTGCGTAGATAAAAGACGTCGACTAAAGATACGGTTGCATATAGCTATTATGCAAATCGTATTGGGAAGTATAATTAACGTCGTTATAAACCTAAGTTAAGCAATATATACAAACGGCTGTGTGATTTAAGTCCTTATGCTGCACTCCCAAGAGAAGAACGATAATGCTATTCGCGTAATAAAGCCTGAGTTCATGAATATTCAGCTAGCTCATATCGAAGTTTTAGTAAAAGTTATAAAAAACAAAAAGCCGCAATGGTCCAAAAAGATCCAAGAAGATCATATTCATAACTTGTTATTATAGAGAACTTGATACAGAGTCTGCGCTCGACTCTCCTGTAATACCTCGTAAATTGGATTAAAATTACAGTTGTAATATCCAGTCAGATCCTAATAAAGTTTCATCTAGTTTCAAAGTTAGAAACGCATCTCTCGTTTAACTCTTTATTTCCGCCTGACCAGAGGTATGTTGTAGAAAATTTCTAAACTGTTTTATTATTATAATAAAGTACTTTCGGCAACGCTAAAGTATTTTTTCAAAAGGATTTTACACTACTTTTCTTGGCATAAATGTTGTTTAAAAACTTATCCATGAAATACCTAACGTGATAGAAACTTATGTATCTTCGAATAAATGTAATATACCTTCGATAAAACTTACTTCGAATTAGGATGGACAACTCCACCACGCGTTGTGTTGTGTGCGGATACGAATTGTATTTGTAGACGCGTATCATCTTCCACGAATCGCCGATCTTACCTGAAATGAAAAATATAATACACGACTATTTTCCTAGTTTATTTAATAAAATAGTGTATAAATCATCATTTTACGCAAGAAGTAGACGCGATTCTTAAGATATTTAATTTAGATCTCGTTCGAAGGATTTGAAAATTTAAATAAAACCCGAAAAGTTAAGAGTGAATTTGTGGTCTTGTATAAAAGTTGAGTCATTGGTGACTGTGCTTTACTTAGTATATAAAGACACATTGTCTAGCGAGTCGAGAGTGCGAGCGAACTCGGTGTTAAAGGGAAGGAGGAACAAAGGGAGAGAAGAGAAAGAAGAAGAACGATGTTGGCCACGTGATGTACAATATTGTTAAAAGCATAGAAAGAGAGCGACGCTGTACGCTGTTCTGCACCATTCCTAGGTCAGGCTGACAATGACAAATGATACCGTGGCCTGTCCTTAAATTTTCTTATTACCTACAACGTAGCTTCTTATGCTGGACCGCTTTGCTGTCTATCTTTTCTCGTAAAGATCTATCGTGTGTCACTAATCATTGGAAACAGCAACGATCGAGATGGAGATAATAAGTAAATGGTAGTGATAATAAAAAAATTAAAAAAAAGTAAAATGAATCGATAGAGTGGATGATAAAAAAAAAAAAAGAAAAGGAAATGAGCTAATTAATTCATTTCCATCGTAAAATTGAAAGAATGAATAATTAAGGAGACGCGTTGTTCCCTTCTTTGATCGCATAATTAAAACGTTCATCGAGATCGAAGGACTTTTAATAGAAGTCAAGCAATTCATAATTATTAGTCAAAGGAAGATGATTCGAAAAGAAGGGCCCGGGTAAACGCGGTAAACGATCGAATCGATCTCATTGTTAGAAACTGGGGGAGAGTTCGTTTGGATAGAATAAGAAAGAGAAAGTACAAACGATCGGAAGGCAAACGTCCTTTTGTCTTTATTCACTCCCCTCCGTGTTGGCCTTGACTTCTCGACAAATTGTCAACTTATAATTGGCGTTCCTTAATTTTGTTGAATTAAGCTCGCGACTTGTTCTCTCGCTCTCGCACTTTCTTTCTCTTTCGTCATCCCTCTTCTTTCCAAACCCTCTCCACTTGTTCATTCATGACACGTCATCTATTCTCTCTTCTCCCTCGTTCTTCAAGAACCCCTAAACGCATTGAAAATGTTCTAGTTTGTACCTCAAATTCTTCTTCTTCATCGGTCAAAGAGATCATTCGTCCATTAAACGTGCTTTCCAATGCCGTGATCTTTTAACGTTTCTTTTTTTTTTTTCGCCATCGAGCAAACGTGCCAAAGTATATAAATATACCAGCACTTTATCGCATATGGATATATCATCGTAGAAAGGAAGGAAGATAGACACCATACCTACGTCGTACGCAGGATAGCTCGTTCGAAAACAAAAGGGTCCAAGAGAAAGAGGTTTAATTGGCTTTCGAGGGAGACGCTCTGCTACTAGGGCCACATTTAAGGCTTCTCTCTCCCACCCTCTCTTCTCTCTCGTTTTTGTTCAACACGGAACCATTTCGAACTTAACGTTATGCGAATATTGTACTTGGCAATCCAACAAGGGTCCCTTGAGTAAACTTTATAGGAACCTGGAACCCAGAAGCACACGACCTTGCGTACTGGATAACGTACAGGTACGCACATGTGCGTTAGTATATGAAATAGTCCACGTATTTTTGCGCACTTATATGTGTATACACTTATGCACACAAACGCGTGCACACTAGGAAGAAGAGAAGTGAGGTGAGAGGAAAAGAGACGATAGGATAGACACGCGAAAAGAGGGAGAAAGAGAAAGACAGAGACAGAAAGAACAGAAGTAGGCAGATACATTCAGCAAAGGGTCACATAGGATGAGAAAGGGAGGGAGAGAAAGAGGGAGAGAGAGAGAGAAAGAGAGAGAAGGAAAGAGAAATAGAACGGCAATGCAAGGGTGGGCTATGGGGTATGAATCAAGCTGAGCAAACATTGAACTTCGAGATACGGTGTCGCCGTACGAGAGCTACCGCTTGGCAAAGAGGAGGTTCTACCTCGAAGTACACCTTCGCGATTACAATTCCCGGTCTCTACTCCTGGCTACTAGCTCTACCCTCTTTCCCTCTCAACTCTGTCTCACTTTATCCTGGTCCTAGTGTACCAAAACGACCGTAACGCTACCCGACGACAAAACATATAGATTATATCAAATAGTGGGGGTGTAGAATACCATGGTATGTTTGTCGTAATGTTCCTCCTTCGCGGCGAGACATTTTCTTGCATTTCGGCAGATCAGACGTTTTCGAACTTCTCCGGCCAGCTCCATCCCCCCAAAAAATCGAACTTATTTCAAATAAGTATGGCGGGATATATAGATTTAACTATTTTATAGAATAAAAGTAATCGCTTTTTCGAGCTCGCGCGCGCGCGCGATTGGATGGAAATAGAATTTTGAAAAAGATTATAGTTATGGACGAAAGAATAGCGATTCACGGGGAGTCTTTTTCGGAGCGTGTGCAGGGTAAGGACGAGATAAGAATGAGGGCTGCTGTACGGCGAAACGTAACGTCTCATCCCAAGGGATATCAGGAGAGTGGCCCGGCCGGTTTCTCCTATCCACGGTACTTTAGCCAACCCTAGCCATACCAGACTGGAATATCTTAAACGGGCAGGAACTTTTTAAGCAAAAACTTTATCATACATACGCCGACAAAGCCAGCGGGTAGAGACGACATGATCTTTTAGTCGTCTGCCAAAAACTCTCCCGTGTTCATTTATCGTCTCGATATTCTAATTGGCAGAAGAAAGAAAACAAGGATATAAAAAAAATAGAAGAAAAGATAAACGAGGGAAATACAGGGATACGCTCTTAATGTTTATTCTTTCTTTTTTTTTTTTTTTCCAATTCTCTTATCCTAATAAATTAAACCGTACCGTGTTTCTCTTTTTTTTGTATGTTAAAAAATTGAAGAACGCTTACTTTTTATCTACGCTCCGCCATTATATTCAAAAATGCACTAGTTCTCGTGAGACTTTTCTTAACGAGCGTAAAAGTCTACTAGAGAGTAGAATTGAGAGAAAAGGGAAAAATAATATAAAAAAAAAAAATAAAAAAGAAAGAGGCTCTCGGTTAGCTCGATGGAAAATCGAAAGAGAAGGAGGATTTTTACGAGAGTTAGCACGTTGTGCTTACAACGAGGCGAGAAACGAAAAACAAAAGTCAACGACGGAAGTCGACAGTCGGCCATTTTGCCAAGTTGAATGTTGATCCTTAATGTCGAGAAAGGACAGATAGAATAGTTTCATATGAATCGTTATCTTGTCATAATATCATTCTCTCTTTTTTCTATTTTCTAAGTATATTTTTCTATTTTCTCTAGTAACTTTTCTCAAGCGTTCTCGTTTTCCGCACGCTTCGGCTGATGTGTATTATCATCGTGGTCGTCATCATAGTCGTCGTTGAAAAGCGTTTAACTCCTGAGGACTTCGTGTCTCGACGTTAGACAACTTCATTCACGCAAGTAGACAGTTACACGCTTATGGTGTTCGCTTCGTCGCGCGCCTACGACCAAGAAGAGAACGCGACAACGACGACTATAAAGGCGAGAACGATAGAACCAGCAAGCGAGAATCGTATAAAGGGTCATAGAGAGGAGGAGACCTGCGATGTACTGAGCGAGAGTAGCGTGAAGCGTAAACCTTTTTCTCTCTCTGTCTCTTTCACTATTTTTCTCTATTTTTCTGTATTTTTCTTTTTCTTTTCATCCCAGGGTTATACGTTCTCCTTGTCTCCACGTTTTCTTCATCTTTCTCTCTTTCTATATCTCTTCCCTTTCCATCTTGTGTATTTCTTTACGAGGACGACAACGACAAAGCCTCGCGGCATAACTTTATCAAATTTCATTACCGTCCCTTTTCCCCGTCTACTTCTTCGTCCTCGTCTTCGTTGTCGTCGTCGTCGTCGTTGTCGTTGGGCTCACGAAGCTTTATCGTCTTTACCGTTTCGTCGCGACAGTGAACGAGCCTGGTATAGAAGATGGACGGATACGAGCAACGGTAGGGTTTGATCGATGAAATCGACGAGAGAGATGCTGGAACGAGAACTCTCTCAGCGATAGCGCTCGATAACACGATGTAACGAACGATAACAAACGAGCAAGGAAGAAGCTAGAAGAAATCTTGTGTTGTGGACCTTCCACGAAGAAGGAAGTTTATTCTCTATCTCTCTATCTCTTTCGTTACATTCCTCTCTCTCTCTCTCTCTCTCCCTCTCTGTCTCTCTCTCTCTCCTTCTCTCTTTCTAACTTTAACTTTAACTTTAACTTCAACGAGCAATGGCGAAATGAACAAGAGCATTGATCTTGTTTCGTGATGCATGATAAAGCAAGAAACTCGTAGAATTATAATACTTACTCTCTTCGAGTATTTGAAAGTCATTTATTATTTTCACGTCAATGTTTCTTTATCAGAATAATCTTTATGTCATTAATATTTTTCTTAAATAAATTCTACAAAATTGTGTATTGTGCGATGTTTTTAATGCTTTCATTTTTTCGTTAATTTCACATTCAATTATTATTACATCCAGAACAGATAAGAGTATTACCGAGTATATTTTATATCTTCTGAAAATAAATGGACGATTATTAATCAATAATTTTCAATAATCAGTCAATCATTCAATTCAGTTCATTTCAGTCAATAATTTTTTGCTTCTTCTAGGAAGACTCGTAGACGAAGATAAGAAACGATAACGAGAAATGCTTTGGAAAGTTACGAGGGAAAGAAGAAAAGAGGTCGAATGATGATCGGTAATGTCTCAAGAGAGAAGAAGTGGTTTGCGTTCGCGGGAGGTGTTCTTCGTCTTGAAGAGAGAGAGAGAGAGAAGAAGAACAAGCTTCTCTATTCAATCTGAAGCACGCCACCAAGAAATATTTCGTTGAAGGTTACGCGGAGAATCGTGCGCATTCGCGGCTAACCCGGGATTGCACGTCGGTAAATCCGCGGGATTCTTTGATTTAGTTTCACAAGCGGCGTACACATTCACTTGAGTGCATGCGTATATATGTATGTACGTTTCCATGTATATATTTATGCAACGAAGTAAAAGGTATTCTCTGCAAGGAATATCCTAGCGCGATTCGCATTTCGCATACGCTCGGTAAATGTAGAGATAAGCTTCCGGTAAGGGATCATTCTGGATAAAGCTGCACTCACGACGCGTCTTATTTCATTGCCGCTTTCCTCGCGACGCTAGATAGTTTTATTTTTATCCTTTAAAAAGAGCCAGCCATCCAGTAAGTTTTCTTTATTTCAATTCATTCATTGCAAAATGCGTGACGACGTTTCGAGGAAAGATTTTATTTTTTATCCGATACTAATTTCTATTTGATTACGATAGAAAAAAGAAAAAAAAATAAGATGAGATAGAAGTTAAACTTCTTCATCTTTAATCGCGTAACCTACTAATTAACGATTTATTTTATTTTTCTTCGAGAATAATTCATCTGTTTACTCTTTCTTTTTACCGGTTCGAGTATAAATTCTCTACGAATAACATCTCATACCTATCCAATATTACAAAAAAGAACGCGCTGTTTTAAACGCTTCTCTGGAATCAACAGTACACAATTTTTGTTTTTCCGAACGGGTCAATCATCTATTTTAGTCACCTTATCCACGTTGCTTGATTTTTGTAGTTTAACAGAGATTAATAATCAAACGTGACTAGGCCGTTGATTCTTCGAGTGTAATTACATAATTAAAATAACTAAACCTAGCATTTTTTCCTAATTTCATAAAAGAATTTATAATCATGTATTTAGTTTTGCTCGAGACAGTAAGAGAAATATATAAATCACTGGTTGGATTCAAAGAAATTCGCGTCGATTGACAGATCACCGAGAAAGAGAATAGCAAAGAAGAAGAAGAAGAAGAAGAAAAAGAAAGGATTGAAGGAAGAATCGAAAGACTGTCTTTCGAAGGTCGATTCGTCTTCTCGAGAGGCTGCCGTGCTTTCTTCTAAATCCTCGGCACGAGCTACAGGACCCTTTTATCTTCCGAGCAACGTTACAGATCGATAGAATCTCGTTTTTTTTTAAGACTGTTTTTGGAGAATAACCTTCTCTTCCATACGACTTCGAGACTGTCGTGGTTTCCTACGAGAAAAACGGCGTGGCTCGATTTTCCGTTTCCTTTGCGGTCTTTCCTGACTACGTACATTGTCGTAAAACGGACATATTAAGCAGATAAGAAATCTTAACAAGAAAAATTATCTTCCTCTTTTTCTGCTGAATTTATTTTTCTTTTCTTATTTTGTTTTTTCTTTTTTTTTTTTCAGTCTTTCTCTAGTTTTAACATCATTTATGCGGTGATTCAAATAGAGATAGTGTTAATTTAAGTTACGTAAACGTATATTCTAAACTAATTTTACGCTATAAATGCGTACGATACAATGCACCATTGAAAAAGGGAACAAGGAGTAGCGTACGTTTATATTGGTGGCACTTCGTTTAAGGTGTACAAGCGACGCTCTTGTAATCCTGCAGTATACACGTAATTGCAAGGACTCTACTGCAGCGTAAATTCGTTTAATGCGGCGCAGATTTAGCCTCTAAGTGTACATAATGATAGTACCGAGTCGTTTCTAGTAGTCACTAGACTACATCGACGTTACTTTTCTAAATAACGAAAACTTATTTGCGCGTAATAAATTTGATCGATAAAGCCTGTTTACTTTCGTAATATGTATTACTCGAGTCTTTTTAAAGAAATTTCTTTTAATATCTAATCAAATATTTTAAGAAAAATAAATAATCTTTTTAATAATTTCAAAAAATAGGTTAATAGTGTTTCTTGTAATAAACAAGAAATACATTTACAAATTAGAATATTAATATATCATATTTGTGCGTTAATGTAGATGAACATTATAACAATGAATATTTATATGTAGTATAGTATATACCTACAAGTAGAAAGAAAATTAAAATGGATGAAAAATCGAGTCGAGTAATTCATTCTAGACTACATCCGTGGCTTTGTTGAGAAGCTAACAGACACAAAGCCATTGGTATATAGGTAACGAACATCGTCGAAGAAAGCTTAATATTGATCACGCGACGGAAATTAAAGTTGGATTCAAAGTGGAAAACGTTCTACGCGAGCTCTCCTCGTACGATCGTCGTATCGAATACTAGAAAAGAGCATTACGAAACTACTGGCTTAAGATCGCGTTGGATAGCGGAGCACGTACTCGGGTTATCGTCGATGTTTTGCGCATAGACCGTTCGTATTTTTCCACAGACCTCTTTTTTTTTACCTATTTTTACCTAGCTTTTCTTTTTTTAAACATCGTAACGACACTTGCAGCACCTATTAGCCTCGGCATTTCTTCGTTCGTTCGTCCATTCGTACGATCGTTCCTATATAACGGCGGCACTTTCATTAAACGAATTTTAATGAAATAAAAAAGTCAGCTATAACGAAGACTCATATTGCTCGTTCGTTCGATTTTATTTTATTCGTGATGTCGAGCCCGATTCACGCTACGTAAAATTCTATTTACGCTACGTGACATTCTATTCGAACAAAATCATTTTGTCGGAAGAACGAAGTTCTGGTCGAACGAGCAAGTATCGTAATCGGAGATGTCATTAGAAACATAAAGCGCATTCGGTGTGAGACAAAATAAAAAATGAGCAAATAAAACAAAAAACAAATAATAAAAGAAAAAAATAAAAAGAAAGATTAACAAAATGTGAGAAAACGTTAACTAAAGTATAGTTCGAGAAATCGTCTCATTAGGAAAAGGTCGTACTGTACTCTGCTGCACTCGATATTATTGAGATTCAAGAATTCTTCAAGAGAAAACGAATCGTCCGACGTTTCGGTTTGACAGACTTCCGTGAACTCGTGGGTAGATAGTTAAATGAGAGATGAAAGAGAAAGAGAGATATTCTGTTTAAAGGGAAGTTACTTTTCTACTACGAGATAATCGTGAAACTCACTTTCTATCTGCAACAATTCGAAGGTTAACTCCGTTTTGTTTTTAAGTTAGGACGAAGAGCCTAAATTGATTGTACGTTGAAAAATCGCGTTTTCAATCAAGCCATCGGTAAACAAACGCTCGCCCACAGAGACTACTTTCTCTGTTTTAGAAATATGCGCGACAACGACGACAACGACGACAACGACGATGACTATGAGAACACACGGACGTACTACCTGCTCACACAATAACACGCAGACAGACACTAGTGGCAGCAACGTAGAGCGAAGAAAATTGTAAAACGCAACGATGGGTGGCTTTTTCCTCATTGATATTCATCCGGTGTAGCTCTAGAGCGCGATTGGCTAACTACCCTACCGTACACTACAGTAGTACCAGCACTACTACTACCACCACCACAACTACTATCACAACCATAGTCTACCCCAGCCATTTTTCTTCGTTTCTTTTTCTTGTTCGTCCTCGTGGTCCTCTCAGACACCGGTTTCTCTACCTCATTCTATCTCCACTTGCTTCTCCATCTAATACACACCGTCACGCATACGCATACCTGCTCACACTAAAGGTACACATGCACTTTCGCTCTTTCTTTTCACTCTCGTATTTCCTTTTGCTATACATCTGTCTATCCCTCCCCCTTCCCTCATCCCCTCGAATCCCTCCTCATTCCGAGTCAACGACTGTTCTGGGTAATGCATCGATTCGTTTCTAACTCACCCCAGTAACACCCTCCACCGTCTATCTCACCCTCTTCGTTCTACCGCTTCGTTCTCTGTTACTACTCACTCTCGTCACTCAAGGTTTACTCTTCTTGATTAGGCTTCGGGAATAAAAAAAGAAGCTTCGGCTACGGTTTAAAGGATCGCATAAAGACGTAATGCGGAAGATTCAGGCCGACGACGACGACGACGACGACGACGACGACGATGACGGATATCGGCTTGGGTCTGAGAGAACGGGCTGTTTGACCGAAGGGATGAATTCAAGAAGAGAAGAGAAAGGGATCGGCAGGCAGAAATTCGCGAAATCCAGCGATGCGAGGAAATAAAAGGAGGGTGCTCGCTCGTGGATACGGGGAATCACAGTCCGATTAATTGTGCGTCGAATCGAATCGTTTGAATAAAGGCTAAACTATAAGACGGATATGATACGAACGCTGGTTGTTTAATACATTTGCATTAACTGGAAAAAAAAAAATCATTTTGTCTATGTCTTTTCATTTTTATTCTTGTTCAATCACTTTTGTTCAAATAGTTGAAAGTTGAAAAATATTCACGCGTTTTCTGTATTTCAAGATAACAATATTTATTAATTAATTATAATTGTTTCAATCATATAATTATAATCATTTTAATTTACAATTATAAAGAATTCGTGCGCCATTCTGTGGTGAATCGTTGGTTATTGAATTATTAGTTTCGAACAATGGCTTGCATAAGGGATAATTTGTATACTATTAGAATAGGTCTGTTATTTTTTGTATCGATTTTATTTTATTTTTCATTTATAAATTCACGAAATATTTGGAATATTATTTAGAAGATTTTCGGTTGATATAACAGCTAATATGAATCGTTCAATTTCGATAGTAGATATCGTCAGGTGAAGGGGTGGAGACTTTGGCATCGTGTCCAGTCGAATGGAACGCCCATGATCAAGTTTTATCGAAATACTTAAGTGGTACGCCTCTCTTGGCAGGCTGAGTC
The DNA here is from genome assembly GCF_010416935.1 of Polistes fuscatus. Lineage (NCBI taxonomy): Eukaryota > Metazoa > Arthropoda > Insecta > Hymenoptera > Vespidae > Polistes > Polistes fuscatus. The sequence continues at coordinate 2,337,780 of NW_025113096.1, forward strand.
GATTGTGGTCGAGATCCACGTGGCCGAAATCTGTACTTTTGCGCTTGCGTCCATGTCCGAGGAATTACTGTTTGAAACTTTGATAGATCTTCCATTTCCGCAATGAAATTGATTGAAAATTGTAACATCGATTTTTTGTTCAAGATAATCCCGAATAGATATCCGAAATTCACGAATTACAATTCATCAATCTTGTAAAAAGATCCTTTTTCTCAGGTTTTCTCATTTGCCTTTGATCATAGAAACACTATTTAACGTTCGTATCGTGCACCGCAAAGAAAGAAGCATAGCTACTAAGGCTGTTGCAAAGAGCCCGTAGCTGTATCGACTCGAAACGTACTATATAAAGCTTTAAAGCGGCATGAACATTACCAGGGTGATATACGTGGCAAAAAGTTGGCCACTTTATTCATATGCCTCCACACCATGTTCATAACCTTCACGAGCGAGTATATAAAAAAGTGGCCATGTAGTCGGGTTCCCCTCTTCTTCATATTTCTTTTCTACTAGCACCTCACATAGTTCGCACAGGCTACAGGAAAACAGCATTCCTATATTTCTTCCTTGGCTTGGTTTAAATACGCTTAGATTCTCGATACGGGATTCTGTGGGAACTACTAGCTATACCGATATTGTATTGTATTTTTGGAAATATTTCAAGGCAACCTTGTTCATTCTATGTTGCAAGAAACTTTTCACGAGCATGAAAGGCATTTCGCGTGGTGTCGCAACTGGTACTAAGGGTTGAAGAACGAAAAAGAGAGAGAGAGAGAAAGAAGGTGTGAGGAATTGTAGTATGAGGTAAGCCAAGCCACTTACGGAAGCTGTTAGTTTTTTGAAGCATCTCGAGGTACCCTCACCGAGAGCATGTAATTAAGTCCTTCTTAATCAGTCTAGTTTTAATTTCATTATGATCGCTAGTACTATATGTTTAAAGGTCTTTTACGTTATATACAATTACATAAGTTGTTTTTAGAGACTATTTTTCTTTCATTCATTTCTTTCTTTCTTTCTCCCTACCACTTTCCCAAACGTTTTATAAAACTCTCGTTAATTATTAGCGGATATGTGTTCTAGCACCACCCCTTTGCGGCTTTCGATTTTGATCCAATAAAAATGTAGTATCGCGAAATTCATGCCCGGATATTCGCGTCTCGATAAAAGGTATGTTCTCAACCCGGCGTATGATTCTCCATAACCGGGATAATGATGAAAGAGGGGTGCGGTGAATAGAGTACGTTTAAATCAAGAGGGAGAACCGTTCGCATGCCAACGCCGATATCGAATACCGTGAATAAAGTAGTCCTGTTTCGAGCGTTTACGTTCACTCATAAAAGAAGATCACTGGACATCGATTTCCAAATTTTCAAATATACTACGAATGACTTAGAACGACGAAATATTTACTAACATATATAAAGAAGATCCTATTTTATAAGACAATGATAAGTTTATCATGATAGATAAAAGGATAACAAGAAGGTGATAAAGTTAGAAAAATAATCAAAACCGAGTGTGCAAGTCAAGAAAAAGAAATTTTTCTCCGAGCAGTAGTAAAGTACTTCAATATCGAAGTATTCGAACGCGAGATGGAAGTCGAAAAGCAAGAATCTAAAAATAAATCACGTCGAGGGTTGAAAGGCGGTAGTGTTGGAGTCAATGGCCCTTGCCCGTAGTTGCCCGGGTTTTTGGTTTTTGCCATAGCATCCTCTCTCTTCCAGCCGGCTTCCCGGCCTCCGTAGTGTCCTGGGTAATGGAGTAGAAGGATAATAATGCTCTGTTTTACAGTAACGGAGTGCTGCCTCTTCTTCCCCCTCGGTGCCTAGAGTGTATATGAAAACATCCAGCAAAATATCCACCGGATACTCGGCTTCGTAAGTTTGAGAGATGGCTGCCGAGCTCTCTCTCTTTCTCTCTCTGTTCTTCTCTTTACAATATCCTCTATCTTCCTTTCCTTATTCTTTTTTATCTTACCTTCGTCCTACTCGAATTGACATTCTCACATTATACGAGTCTATAGTAGCAAACTCATACTTTTTGCTCTCAGTCATTTCTACTCTTATTTGCAACTTCGTTTCTTTGCGCTTTATTGACTGAACATTCATTTTTCTGTATTTCTTTCTTTCATCAAGTATCAGATTCTTCCAATTATTCTTTACTTTGTAATACTGCGTATAGAAAATGTTATTTCTTTTTACGTGGAAACTGTTCTATCTTCCTGAACTATAGAGAAAATCATTTTAACCAATCCTTTTAATTCGATCGTTTTTATTCCAGTTTAATAAGTTTACTGGACACACTTTTTAATCAGTGACATATTCTTTGCAAAGATATAAAAGACGACCCGAAGGGTATAAAATCTATTTACTTTTGCATATTGTCTTTTTCTCCTTCTCTTTTTAACAGGCATCGTAGAAAACCACGCGCTTCATCGCGTTCATCGACCAACAAACGTGAATCGAGATATCGGATAAAGATTAGGTGTGAATACCGACGCTACTTCAACCGGAGCTTCCAAAAATAAAAGAAAAAGGATAAAGAGAAGGAACGGAAGGATGGTACGCCTTGTATAAGGTTTTTATGTTTTCTCTTGCATGATAGTAACAAGACTGCGAATTAACCCTCTCCCCCTTTCTCTTTATTTTTCTTTTATTTTTCTTTATTTTGTTATCACCCTTCTTCTGTGTACCTTATTTCTCCCTCCAACACTCTTTCCCTCTATTTTTGTCCTTTTTCTCGGGTGGAATACGAACCAATAGGATCTGGATAAAAACACGTGAAAAGAAATAGGAATAGCTTCGAAGGGAATAGAAGGATCTGAGATGGTGTTCATGCACCGCCATAAATACTTCACCGACAGACTCGAGAAATTTTGCGGCCCAGTTCCCATTGGTTCTAATATTTTCCATACGGTTCCTCGCTGCGAAAGAGAACGAGCTATCTCGTAAAAAACTTTTGCTGCCTGTGTCACTTCGGCGAGCATATAATACAAAATTAATCGCGTGCGATATACGCTTTACGATTCGATTCACTGCAACTGCTAGACCTTTTTGTGGATATTCGCATTAGCCTGAAATGATCGATTTTAAAAATAAAAATTGATCTACAAAAATATACATATACACATACGTGTTTAATTATATGCTAACAAGATTATATAGATTTGTATAAACGATGTTATCTTTTATATATATAAAAGATTCGTCTCATGATTAAGAATAATCTGAAAAAAGTAACGAGCTTACGAGTGGGTGAGTAGGGTGGAATACATTCGCGCCTTCGAGCAAGTGTAAATTTTATAACCGAGTACACAAGTAGGCACCACGGGAAAGCAAGTGTGTGCGAGCAGTAGACGTAGTTTATTCAAACGAGGCAAGAGAAAGCTATTGAAATAAGTAGGGTCGAGTGGTTTGAGACAGTGGAGAGAGAGAACCTTTGCGATCTTTCTATCTCTTATTCTTTCTTACTACTTTCCCGCAAGAAGTTGAAGAAAGAGGTATGGAAAGGGGTGCCCTTTCTATACCACCATCTTACTCTCTTTCTTCCTTCCGGTCCATTGGTCGCACCCCATGATTTAACCTCGCGTTCCGCTTTCCAAACGGTAAAGCGAAATAGGATGAGGGTCTACTTTCTCTCTCTCTCTCTCTCTCTCTCTCTTATTTTTGCAAGAAAAGAGAGTACTGCTTCATTCTTCTAGATACCCAGTTCGAGTCCGACTCTTTCTTTTATTTCTTTCTTTCTCTATTTCCTTACTGGACATCAATCTAATACATCTTCTTTGATACACATTCGCGTAGAAACGTTCTCAAAATCTCACAGGCGACTTGTTTCGCAAATATAAACGTGCTATCTTTGTGCTTACGGGAACTCTTTGTTAAACATAAACCAAACTTCTCAATCTTCCGTTGTATCAGCAGCTTCCAAAAAAAAGTTCAGCCACGTACAATGAGAATGACTATCCAATGTCTCGAGGCGAATTTATGTACGTGTTCAAGTTACAGACCGCTGATCGTGAGCCGATAAGAAGAGGGCTGATCTTCCTTCAGTACGTTCCGCATATGTGAGCATACCACCAACGTTTGTATCATTTCACCAAGGGAAAGAAGGAATAGCTCTCGGACATACAAAATGAGAAGTCGAAATCTCGAGGGTTCAGTTTTCTTTACAAAGTGCAATTTTCCGTAAACGTTCTCGCTTCTCGTCTCGCTCTTCTTTCATCTTCTTCACTCTCCTTCTCTCTTTCTCTCTCCCACACTCTATTTTTTGTCTTTTCATTTTTTCTTTTCACTGTTCTTTCGTTCACCTCTCTTTCTACATCTTCCTTCCTCAATAAGTTTATCGTTGACCTCTCTTACAAACTCCCATCGTCCAAGTTTTCCTATAAAGATCAGCAATACAAAGAAAATAAAAGGTCGCAGATCGACGTAGCATAACCGCGGTTATATAAATCAATGTGTGTTATATCATTGATACGAAGGTTTAGAAAAAATCGATGCAGTTAATGTCAATTTTGAAAGAAGTTGAATCGTTATGATCAATTACTGATTTCTTTTTTGTTTTGTCCCTACATTTTTCAACGAGTGAGAAAGTTTATATCGAATAATTATTATATCGCAGAGGATCTTAAAATTAGAATGGTTACATTAAAACATGTTTGGCTAAAAGATTAAGTCCTGTTCTACAATCATCCTCTTGGTATATTGATCAATATTACATAATTCCTTCTCTTTTTCTCTCTCTCTTTCTCTCTCTCGTTACAGTAAGCACTATTCCGAAGAAATTCTAAAAAAAACTTTCCAATACCATTAAATTTCTTTTAGAGAAAGAGAGAAAGAGAGATTTCAATCGTTAAGGAAAAAAGATGAAGATTTAGTAGACAATCTTTTGATTCGACTTCGAGGCAATTCTAGTTCAAGGCGATGAATGAAACGTAGAGTAATGCCTGTTCGCCAATGACTATGCCATAGATTTGCGTCTCCGGTTTGCGCATATGTGTTAGCACGGACTTATTCATGTGTATCTGTGTGGATGGGTCCAGCGCAAAACAAACAAGGCTTACCGCATTGATCGCTGTAATCCCGAACACGTATGTATTCTCTCTCTCTCTCTCTCCCTCTTTCAACTCTCTCGACGATGCCTCCGAAGCAGTCTCTCCACCCCTTTTAACCGCTTCCGTAGCACGAAACCCTTCGTCCCTGGTGGTACGTGTCCGTCGATTCGCTCTACATCGACGGAATAGGCGTGTGCGCGAGCTAACACGCGTGCACGTCTGTCTTTGTGCTTACGCGCGGATGGATTGTCACAACAGTCCGGGACACTAGACTAAACACTTCAACGATCGTGACCACCGAGAGACGACGTGTTTCCACCGCACGGGTAATATCCGTGACAATATCCATCCCTCTGCCTCCTGTCGTCATAGCCCCCCTCTTCTACCCTCTACCCTTCAACCACTTGGCTTTTCTCTGATGAATCGACCTGCTCGACAAGTCTCGCGAGAGATCAATATAAGTTGTCATTTTTCTTTTTTTTTTCTATCATATAGATGTAGAACATTGCTGCATTATCCATAATGATTACTGGAATATAATAGAAAATTAACAATAAAGTATAATAATCGACAGATGTTTCAGAGAACTTTGAAGATATTATTGACGTACCGAGCAAATTTTGTGCTTTCTAATAACCTTTCAATGATGATATTAAAGTAAATGAAAAAATACGACATTTATCTAAAATTTTCCGTTAATCAAATTTACGTGAATTATCGTACACACCCTTTTTCCACCAGCTGACATTATCGAAACTTTCAATCGAACATCGAACATTGCTAACATTGTTATTAATTGGCGAAGTACTTTTATCGCGAATCCTATGTTACATCAACAGCGGTTACTAGAATATTTTTAACGAATGACCGGGACCTTGCGAAGGGGAAAAAGATTACGTTTCTTAGTAGGAAAAGGGTTAACGAGAAACAGAATGCTACCGGTTAGAAAATAAAATAATTTTCGTAAAAGAGAAACGGTTGACAAAGAGAGGCGTTCAAGCTTAAAAAATGAAATGGGTAATTAAGAAATCGGTTAATATAAGGGTCATGTTTTATGATACTCCCATTGGTGTACGCTCCCTTCGTGATCTTCTTCTTTTACTTCTTTTCACTATCCAACTCTCTTTCTCTTTTCATCGTTACGAAATATTCAGAAAAAAAGAGAGCGAGAGTGTGTGCGAGAGAGCAAGAGAAAGAGAAAGAAAGTGAGAGGGTTAAAAATTCCCGGGTATACCGATGATTTATAAACGAGGGGGGAAGCAGAACATGTGGTGCGCATTAAAATTTAGAGACCTTAAATTAATGATTCTCAGTAATTGCGAGAATCCGGCCTGGTGGAAAGGTAGTAAAACGGTTTGTTAATTCTACAAAATTATCTTGGGTACGGCGAGGAAATCGTAATTAAGCGAATGGTTGTATGTATGTTAAAGATCGCTAAGCGAGAGAATTATCGAGATCGCGAGACGACGAAAGGAGGACGTTGCTACGAAAAATAATCCTCGTGAATTTCTACGAGAAAGAGACACTATGATAAGAGCAACGAATGGAAATGTAATTTTTCAACGATCGGTTGGTTGATATACTGTCCATTCGACGACGATCGACGAAGCTGTCGCGACGTATTATACATGCTACCGTGGTTGCACGTTTTGTATTCCCTCGTGATAGAGCTTTTTGTCGAGCTTTTCTATATAAATGGTCGATACCGCGGATACGAGATTGCAGATACGAGCTGCTGTTTGTGTGAGTTTGCGTACGCGTATACGCACACGCTTGCACACGATTTTCGGCAAAAAGTTCAATTTATTCGTTAGTATTACAACGACCAAGTTCAGCCAGGCAACGTTTATATTACGCGAAAAGATCGCACAACCATACTTTTGAAAAATACTTTTCTCCGTTCCGATTGTCCTCGGAATAATTTCGGAACTTTTTTATAACTTTTACACGTACTATACTCCACGTCATCCGCGCTTTATTAAAATTTAGAGGAGAAGACTTTCTTTATTTTTTATTTTTATTTCTCTCTCTCTCTCTCTCTTTCTCTATTTCTTTTTCTTTTGATCGCACGAGCTCGACGTTCTTTCATCTTTCATCGAACTTTTACTTTATATCGCACTGAGGGGGATGCAGTTGGACAACAATAAGCGAGCAATGTTCCTTCCATCGTTTCATCGTCATCGTCGTCGTCGTCGTCGTCGTCGTCGTAGTAATTTAGAGCGACGAATTTCTATATCTCTCTTTGTCTTTTTGCTGTATCGACGTCCTTCTTCATTCCACCCCACTTCCCACCTTTTTCTCCGTTCGGTACTCGTTTTCGCTTTTTCTGTTTCTTTCATTTCTCCCTTTCGACGTCGTTTAACATCGCACTGAGATCGAAGCTCGGTAGGATTATCTAGGAATCTTGGATTTCAGAATTCCTAAAAAGAGAGAAAGAGAAACAGAGGGAGACGCTCCAGTTCTTCCAGCGCGATATCCGTGACTCGATTTCCGAAAGCGCCTTGTTCGTGGAACGAGAAGCATTCCCATGTATATCCACCTACATATTTCCCTATTTCTTTCGTTCGTATTCGAGACGGGTTCACCAATCCACAGCCCTTGCAGATTTACCGTGAACTCAATTCAGACGGTAGTTACCCATTATTTCCCCTTCAAGTATTATCCTCGTACAAAGACGGAAGTGTTCGGAGTATTTCATATACATGTTGCACTCAACTCTAATATACATACTTATATGTATATTACTACATATATACACATTTATATATATATCATTTAGGAATGTTGTACAGGAAATCTAGGTTCGTGGGTATGCTCGCGTCGTAATTACACGATGATTTATTCTGATAATCCGAAAACAATCGAGAATAACGATGCGGACGTTCTCTCGACGTAATACCCCAAGCCTGGAGAATAAATTAAAAACTTTTCGCAAGTTCCTTGATTATAAGTTTCGCAATTGCTTCGCCGTGGATTCGAGGCTTCATCGCTTGTCTTCTCGAGCAAAGTAAGCTTTGAAATCTTCTTGGAATTTTCTTCCAAGACGTCCAATAAAAATGCGTATCATTGGAAAGTTTCGCTTTTTGTTTATTTTTTATATTTTCTATTTTTATTCGATACAAAATTCTCTTCAGATCGACACTTTTATTCATAAAAGAAAAAACAAAATGAAAAGAACATTGAATAAATTTATCGTCGATTATTACTAGCGCATTAAGAGAAAAGAAAAAAAAATATGTAGAAAAATATAATAAAAAAAAAGAAGACAGGGAAAAGAGAGAAGATTCAGATACACACGAGACCAACCAGATCTTTCAGTTTTCATCTTGGCGCACTTCCGTAATTTTCTGGCTGTCGGAATCGCGTGATACTCGTTCGGAGCGTGTTATTAATGAAAGGGAGAGCTATGCTATCCCAACTGCATTCATTTTTTTTTTTCTTTACCCCGCCTAGCTTAACGAATATTTCTATCCTCTAACGAATAATATTTTATTCAAAATCTCGTTTGCAGAAGCAAGCATAAGGTAAAATTGGATGACACCGAAGAAGACTTGATGAGTTTCCAAGGTTCTGCGTCTTTTTTACATAGTTCACCTAGCGACGAGTTTATCTCGACGGAAGGCATCTTTCGAAAAGAGAGAGAGAGAGAGGGATAGGGGGGAAAGAAAGAGAGAGAAAAAAGAAAGCGAAGCACGTATCGTCGATAATTTGAAGACTCGGATGACTCGAGGATGGATCGATGAATGGAGACGTGCTTCGATTATCCTCGAAGCGGTCGTATTGCTATCGGGGGATCTTTATCTTCAAAAGAGACTAACGCGCGCTCCTTCACTTTTATATGAAGATGGAAAAGTAAAGCACGATGAAACTAACGTCGTGGTATGTCGGAAAGCGGAAGGTGATTGCGAAGTTCTTCTCTCTTTCTTTCTCTCTCTCTCTCTCTCTCTCTCTCTATCTCTATCTCTTTCTATCTTTTTCTCGTTGGCTCTTCGTCTTTCTGTTCGTGCGGTCGTACCCACTGCCGAGGTCAAAGAGCGCAGTAGTAGTGCTGGTACTGGTGGTAGTGGTGGTGGTGTTGGTGGTGGCAATGGTGATGGGACTACTCGGAGAGTCGAGGGTGAAGGAGTGAAGAGAGAGGAGTGATAGTCTGCTGGGCTCCACGTTTCATTAGCCCCGCCGGCTAACAGTTAACCGACAATTTAAACAATTTTTAACTTGGAAACTTTACTACGTCCGTCCTCCTGCCACCCCTTCGTTACCTTGCGGCAACGTGGACGACGCCGGCTTGGACAAGCCTCGTCAACGAACGGAGTACGGCTCACCTTCAGTTCACTGATAGAACCGAAAGAAGAAAAAAAGAAATGAGCGAAAAGTACGGACGAGGTAGAGAAATAAGAGAGAGAGAGAGAGAGAGAGAGGAAGCTAGCAAGAAGAAGACGGAGAACAAGGGCAAACTTCGCAATATGTGATTATGACGATAGATAAAGTTTTTAATCGATACGGCACGGGATAACTCGTCGGCCAAAGTAGAAGTGTACTTGCGAAAACTTACACGACTTCGTTCTACGTACATACGTACGTATATATACGTACTATATATATATATATGCATGTATATATGTGTTTGTGTTCATTTCACTTACATTATATTTTAATTATGCTCTCACTATTATTTCGATAATATTTAGAAAAAAACATATTTCTTTGTTTACTCTTGTTTATGATTTCTTTTCTTTCACGATTGATGTGCGAATGAAAATATTATTACTTTTAAAGTTCTTCAATTACAAATTTTTGTAGTCATTTGTATTTGTACAATTGCAGATATAAAAAGTTTTAATAATATATTAAGCGTCCCGTGTTCATTACTTCATTTGTTTCTCCAAATTGTTAACAGAGTTTTGATTAATAAAATAACTAGATTAAAAAAAGGAGCGAAATGTTAATCATTTTATTTATGTCGTAGCGACAAAGTATAAAAGTAGAAAAGCGTAGAGAGAAAGAACAAATAAAGAGGAAAAAAGAGAGATGAGACGAAAAAAGAAAAGATCAACGCTCGTTGTACAACTTTAAGCGTCAATTAAAACTTAATTACGGATGAATGACGTTACTCTTGCCACGTTCGCTTTTCGAGGAAAAACGATAATGAAGCTTACGCATTCATTTGTCTTTTCCTCTTATAATCTTTTTTAACAAAAATTCAACGTACGTTTCTCTGGAGTTTCCATATTTTCTTTCCAATTCGTTTAGCGAATTCGTCGTTCGTCGTCATCATTCGTAACGCGAATCAGATTAGTCGCAAAAAGCTTCCTTTTTTTTTTTTTTACCTTTACGCAAGAGGAATCACGAGAAAATGCTGAACATAATAAAAAAGGAAAAGTCGAAACAAATGCGTACGATCAAACGTCCTATGTACTTTTTTTCATTCTTTCATTTTATCATATTCTTTTAAATTATTTTTTTTTGTCCGATCACCCAACGAAAAAGTTTACACACCGCGCAACGTTCTCTCGTTTTATTTTTTTTTCTCAAGCACGAATTAGATAGGCTGTCTCCATCCGAGCGAGGCTCATACTTTTTGGGGCACTTCGGGCCACGCAATTTCGCGATTACACAATTGCGGAATAGGCAGGAGAGGAAACGGAACGACCGTGCGGCACGGCGTAACGTATTGAAATTTTTTCTAGTACGACTGCACGGAAACATTCTCTCTCTCTCTCTCTCTCTATGTTTTTCCTTCTTTCTCTTCCTCTTTTTTCTTTTTTTCTTTCCCTTTTTGTCGAGCGAGATAGAAGCGTAGGAGGAGGTGGGTTGTCGAAAGGTGGCCTCGGGAGAGGGAATGTGTTAGTAAGGGTAAAAGGGAAAGAGAGAGGGAGAGAGAGAGAGAGAAAGGTATTTCGATAGCCTGTTGCCGGCACGCCACACGCCGGTAATATGCAAATAGCGCGGCTGAAGCGCGCGCGTACGATGACAGAGACGCGACGGAGGGTAACTCTGGTAGGGCTGAAGGGAGTGGGAGGTAGGATCGAATGTTCCTAACCGTACACCGTCGGCTTTGATCATATGTAACAGCTCTTTGCACTAGACTGAACCCAATGAACGCCGAGCGCGTAATAATAGAGTGGAGAAAAATTCGCGGTATAATTCTTCCTTTCCAGGCCAACTTCTTTTTCTTTTTTTTTTCTTTTTCTTCTTTTTTTATCCTCTACTCTATTTTTTCAGTTTTTTTTTTTTTTTTTTTTTTTTAACTTTCTCATTTAGTTTACTTTCTCTTTCTTCCTATTCTCATCAAGTTTTTTTGCGCGCGTTAATCAAGTTTTCAACGCGTATGACGGTATTTGTTAATTTATTTTCGCATTATATTATAGTATAAATATTTAAGTATCTTATAGTAATGGTTGTTTATTTCCTTCTTTTGTCTTTTCTTTTTTCATAAAATAATTATAAAATCGTTAATGAATTTGAAAGATAAAATTGACGAAAGTAAGATATAGTTTATGTATTAATGATTGTATCAATTATTGGGAGAAGTTTGTAACAGTAGATGTAAGAACTATTTGTTTAAAACGTTTCGAGGAATGTCATTGATTTTCCTTAAAGAAGGAATTATAGACAACGTTTATCCGTCGTCCCGACGTCTCGGTGCTGTTCCCTTCGGATCCTTTAATCCCTTTCTCGTCTCCTAGGATCAGGATCTTTCGAAATCGAGGAAACTATTTGGATGTCGGACCGATATATAGCAAAAATGTCGAAATGTCATGGTATTCTCTTTTACCCTTTTCCTCTCTCTCTCTCTCTCTCTCTCTTTCTCTTTTTCACAACAATACTTCGATAGTATAAGAGTGCGAGAAACTGAAACAGCTTTCTACCGTCGTAATTAAAATAGTTTACAAAAGCGTTGGCATTTTGCAAAAGCAACCGAAGAAGAGTCAGTCAAGTGAAACAAATTGAACAATAGATCCCAAAGCGTTACGGGGACCGATTACGTACGGCCCACGTTACGTGGTCACTAGAACTCGATCTCTTTGTGCCGAATACGAACAGATAAATGGGAAAATGTTTGTCCGCTATCGTGCATGCCATGATCGTATCCCATTACCATTTCTATTTGGTCTATTTTATTTAGTTACCTCGTTGGCAAAGAAAAACAAACTTACGGATACAACTAATACATTTTTTATCCTATTCGATTTTTAGTTTCTTTTTTTTTTCAATCGTTTGGTAAGGTGAACATCGAACGAAAAATATGATTCTGATCATATTAAAAAACGATGAAAAGGAATATGCATAGGCATCCGCGAAACATCAGAGAAAGCTTTTTCTTTGCCAGTATAGCTGCACACAAAGTTTCCTGTAACTTCCTCTATCAGAGACACCACTAGGGTAGCTTTGTTATGAGCGTCTACTCTATCACGGATGATTATGCTTCCTTTTTTAACGGTACACCGGTTCTCGTCTCGTGCTATAAATAATGTGGCTATCGGTGCGCTTTACATTTCGCTTCCTTTCGCCCTCACGACTACTCTCTTTCCTCCTTTTACACCTACTTGGTAATATATTGCAAGGAGAATCTATGATCGGCTAGTAAAAAGATGTTTTATACATATAAAAGAGAAAGACAGAGTTGATAGCTTTGTGTAATCAAGGATAGTTTAGATAGTTAGGATAGTTAAGATAGTTAAAATAGTTTAATTAAAAGGGATGGAAAAAGCTAACCAATCGTAAGAAGTTCTATCGTGACTAGCTATTGATAATAATAAGGAGATGCAAGAAACTGTTCGGTAAGACGAACCGAGGAAGATTCGAACAGATGCTAGAGAGGAAGAGAGGGGTTATCGGAAGACGAGCGGGGATGAAGAGGGTTGGAAGACGATCCGGCCTCCGTTAGCAGCATATTGTAATGCGTCGAGAAGTTGGCGAATAAATCGAAGAAGCGTTGAGAGTAAAATTAGATAACAACTCCCGCTTTGGCTGCCGTACCTAGAGAGCGGCTCTTCTCGAACTTTTAAGGGCCATCCTCTTATTCCCCATACCAGTTTTACCCTCTATCTTCTTCTCTTTCTTTTCTCTCTCTCTTTCTCTTTCTCTCTCTTTCTCTCTGTTTCTCCCTTTCTCGAAGTCTCTCTTCTTCTCTCCATCGTGCCTCCACTCGACGAGCCTCACCCTTGCTTCCTCTCACGAAAACCTTTGCGATACCTACCGACTATACTCTGTCTTCCTTGACGAGCTTCTTACCATTACCCATTCATTTCTCCAAAGCTTACATTATTAGGTGTTAGCTCTTTGCCACGTTTCGACTTCCGTGTTTCTCTTTTCACCAAATCATTCTCATTTGAAAGCTTAGATCTACCCAGGTAAATCTTCTTCTTCTTCTTCTTCTTTCTCGTCAGTTAGTCGATAGGTAAATATCATTTAAAATCATTACGGATATTTCTAATTGATATCGTAACTGGAGATACGTATTTTCCATGCTTAAATATAACTCCCGAAACTCGAGAATTTATCTTCATGCGAAATTGTTGCGTTGTCTTTCAGCAAATTACCAATGCAGATTTAATCTTTAAACATTAAACTCGGCTTTTGCTTTTCCTCTCACGATCTTATATCCTTATCCTTATTTTACTCTTTTTTTTTCCTTTATCTAATCTTTTTTACGCTAAAGCGGGTCATAAGTTTTTCCAAGACATTTGGATATCCTTAACGCAAATCCACAAAGACTTAGAAATAATTTATTTAAGAGGAAGTAAAAGCTAGGAGCAAACAATGCCACGTTCGTTCCAGACGCCACTCTAGATCTACACTCGATAGAGCAGCATCAAGAAGAGAATCTTGACGCCTGTCCTTCGTGGCAAGGAGTTAACAAACTTGTACTTTGAAATACACGTTGCAATTATCAAGAACGACCGCATGACAAATGACGATGGAACGTATGAGGCAATATAGCGATTAGAATGTAAATTACAAAGTGATACTGATCGCTAGCTTGGCTTGCATTTTTACTAGAGCTAAAGTTTCGTTGTTCTTTTTACACGGTTAATACGTTTCCAAAGTGGAAGTTAAACATTTTGATGTTACATTTATTTCTTACAATAAGAGTATTCTTCTTTTTAATCTGATAAATATAAATCTTATGTTAGTATTTTTGAAAAAAAATTTTTATTTATCTAAAAAGAAAAATCATTGATTCATTGTGGATTTTTAAGATCAGAGAGAACGTAAGAAGCTCAGTCGTGTTCCCCGTGTCCAACATTCCTTCTTTGTCGTGAAAATCTCTCTTGGATCCTTATTCCTACTTCGTAGAAAGGGCACGAGGGTTTCAATGAAAGGTCGCTCTTGGGGTAAAGTAAGGTCAGTAACCGGTAAGCTGGATTCCGGATCAAACGAGCTATTAGAAGAGCGTTAGGACAGCCCTCGAAGTTACACCCTGGTCTACTACTCTTGTTCGCAATGTTTCGTCTCGCCTATCCTAACTCCCTAGGGTATCAACGGTCTGCCTATTACATTCCACACTACAGCTACCACTGGCAGAGAGTACGCAATGGCAATCATAAATCTCCACGCACTGTCGTGCTCTTACTTCGACTTCGTCCCCGCACCTGTCAACTTGTCTCGTGGCAAATATCCTGCTCCTTAATCTTGTCTCTTTCTCTAAAGGAAGAGAGAAAGAGAGAGAGAGAGGACTGCTTTGACATGTCCTATACGTGCACATGTTTCTAGATCAACGACGTTCCTTCCATGAATTCAAGATACACGTACTTAAGTAACTTGGTAAATTATTAACCGATATTATTCCCAGCTAATTCTGTTCTAAATTTAGAACCAATCTCGAATCAATAAACTTTTTCTCCCAAGTCCAATATCTAGTTATAACTTTGTATTCCTAATTTAAATCTTCCCATCGACATTCCTTGAATATTTTCGATATAAACAAATGAATAGACATCGCGACGAATAAAGAACGGCGGAAAGGAAAATTATTTTCACAGAGCGATGCTCCCAGTCCCGAGTGGAATTGTCGCGGAGGGCTAATTATGTACCACACGGGGAGATCAAATAGGGAAGTCGGAGGGACGATTTCGAATATAGGAATGAGCGGGCGGTAGTGTGCAGCGATGGTTGACAGGGTCGTCGTTGGAATGAATATATACGTGTGTGCGCGTGTATGTTTATGTATGTGTGATAGAAGGTAGCTGTAGTGGGGGGTGTTTTAACCAGGGGAATGGCAAGCGCGGTGGTTTGCGGAAAGCCACAGGCAGGCTGAACCCGACGGATCTGGAATAATCATTTGCAGCCTGAATACATTACCCGTGCAATTTATTTTGGTTTGTTTCGGTTTTGTTTCCGCGATTTACTACAGTTCGAAGCGAACTCGTTCTCTATCCGTTTAGTAGCCGACTTGATGATAGAAAAAGATAGAACGAAAAGAAAAAGACGAAAAGTTCAAACGATTTAAGTGCAGATAGATGGATAGATAAAGATGCGTGTCGATTGCTTTTTCTCTTTTTGGCTATTAAAAAGGAGAAAGTTCCGGCACTCGTTTTTTTTTTCTTTTTCTTTGTTTCAGCCATATTTTCCAGTCTTCGATTTATTTCTTTCTTCTTCTCTTTATTTCATTCATTATCTCTTTCCGTTTTTTTCCTTTTTCTCCCTTTCTTGATTCACATAATCTAGACTATCTCCGTTGTTATCTTCATCTCCGTTTTTCGAATCAGTCTCTCTCAAGCGTTTCAATCCCCATCTCCCTCCTCCTTTCTCTCTCTCTCTCTCACTCTTTCTCTTTGTCTTTCTCTTCCTCTCAACGAGGTACGGGCCAGGCGTGTTTCGAGCGGGCGTCTATTGATTCCTGACGAGAGAGTAATGTTCTTCCATTAATGATCATGTCCTGAATAAATCATTCGATAAAATGGACCTGCTGTTCGTGCACACTCGTCGCCGGACCTACGTCAGCCCTGTTGGAGGACAAGCGGCAACAAATTGGCGTCGTTCGTCGGCTTGCACGGGCCTCTCTTTCCCTCTCTCTCTCTCTCTCTCTCCTCCGGAACCCCTCGCATTATATCTTCTACACGCACGACGCGACTTATCCGACTGGTCTTTGATGTTTCCTACCACTTTATGCCATTCCCTTTTTATCCTTTACCTTTTATTTTTCTCCCGATTATTCATTGAAATGATGTACATGATAATTTGCTTAGCGAGTAATAACAATTTTGTAATACACCTAATCGTTTGAACGATCGTATCAACCTTTCCAATTTTTTTATAAAACAAACTTGATGCAATGAAGAATGTACTGATTATTTATACTTTCCAAAATTAACCGTAGTAGTCCCACCCTTTCAACAATTTCTCTCATTATCTATATGGCTAATTTGAGTCTCCATTGGGAAGTGTAGAAAGCAAGTGAAGAAAGAGAGAGAGGAAGAAAGACGAAGAGAGAGAAAGAGAAGATGAAAAGCCAAAGGCGATAATAGAGCAGAAAGAGGATATATATATATATATATATATATATATCCGGAACCGTGACGAGACTACAGCTATGGAGGAGTAAGCGAGAGCGAAAACTCGCGCTTGACTCGCCTCAACAAGTAAGTCTCGAGAGGCCGCGATGCATCTCGCAATTGGAATTGGCGTCTCCCGAGACGCCAGGAAATGAGACTGCATTGAGACAAATGGTACGGGTACGATGAATCATCGTACGTCAAAAGCAGGAAGCAAAGCCACCATTTTGCAGCCGCATCACGGAACTTCGAGAGATATGGTGTACGATAAGGAACGGGAAGTGTTTTTTCTTTTCTTCTTTTTTTTCAGACACTTATTCTCTTATTGCGTATTTTTTCTATGATTATCTCTTCTTTTCTTTTTTATTATCAACATTACAGGTGATGTTAGAAATAAAGCGACTTAAGTAGTAACATTGTATCGTGATAGGAAGTGACGTGTTGTAGAAGAAATTAATTCAATCTCTCTCTCTCTCTCTTTTTTTCGCTAATATACACACACGCATACACTTTTATTGTAATTCAAATTTTTTCGTTAGGTTTCATTTGAAAAATATCAATCAGCTTTAACGACAGTATACAAATAGAGCTTGTAACTTGATTCAATTTGTTTCTATTTAACAAACGCCCGAAAAATATCGAAATAGGGAGTAATAAAAGGCAACTATTCGTTATAAGCCTCCGCTTTCCATCACCGTCAGTGGGTAGCATCGTCGTGATCGATCGATCGTAACTCACTGTAGCGACGTTTCCTTCTTGACAACGCCACGAACAGTAATTTCGAGAATAGCTCGGCTGATAGTTTGGCCAGCTCTCGAGCTAGTTTGCTCGATCTCAAAGATCGATGCTTTGCTTTTTATTAACATCGGAATGACACGCGATTCCGCTCGTGTTCCAATTACGAAAAAGAGAGAAGAGAAGGAATAGGAATGACAGGAGCGTTAAACGAGTTTCTTAGAAGAAGAAGAAGAAGAAGAAGAAGGCAAAAGAAAGAACGAGAGAAGAATTTCCTAGCCCCTGTCTAGATATGCAACGCGCGTTTACCCCTGTGCATCGTTTCCGTTAAAAAGCACGATGAAGGTTAAAGTAGAGTGGTACGGGATAGAAGATAGAAAGAGAACGAAATAGGTCGAAGCATTTTCCAATTAGCGTTAAACAAATATCCACGCGATGTAAACGCTTTTCAGGATGGTAACGCCAGGCAATATCCACGTAACTGTGTAGCTTCACGATCGCGAAATGTGAAAGAGAAGTAGGAGGAAGAGGAAGAAGAAGAAGAGAGACTTCGAAATAACTCGTTCGTTAGAGGAATAAGAAGAACCAAGGAGAGGGAGGGAAGCAATGGAGGAGAAGTGGAAAGAGAAGGGAAAAAGAAGGAAGAGTAGGAGTAGTAGGAGGAGATGTTGGTAGTAGGAAGGCTCCCTCGAACACGAAAGAACTGAGCGGAATTTCGCATTTAATCAGACGGCCAACGAGACAGCGAGACTCTGGCTAAACGGGAGGAAGGCCAAGGAGGAACGACTGAGCTGAGGTAGCGGGGATAAAAGGTAGAAGCGCTAAATGGTATCCGAACCGGCTCCTTTCTGACAAGCGCGAGTGTACCGAGGAAGAGCCATTTGGTCGGTAAGTCGAGGAGGAGATGGCTCGGTGTAGCGCGAAGCTCGGGACGGTGGAGGAGCCGGCGGTAGGTGCTTTTAATCTTTTGCTCGTGCGAGGATGCGCCCATTACTGCAAATTAAACTCCCTCGAGAACCCCTGGTGTGTGACTGCCGGTAGCGCTACGGTAATCTGTCCAGGAGTAAAAAGACTGGCCGTTGCTGCTATTGCTGTTACTGCTGCTGCTGCTGCTGCTGCTGCTGCTGCTATTACCTCTGGTGCCATTGATAGAAGGACGGAGAACGCTTACTTTGGACATATGCAGGGAAATGATCTCGTGTTCCTGCTGAAAAATGTTTTAGTACCGGACGCTCGTAATTCTAAATATGGGATATATGGAATCGTTTCGTCATGTTTTAACATGATCTTTGGCAAGACCGATAAATTTGAAAAGATGAGAATGGTAACACTAAGCGTTTGTCATTTTTGATTTGAAACTACAGCGAAAAGAAAATTTTGAAGAAATACAAATCTTGTATTCTTGATAGAGGAACTAATAATAATTTTCTTTACGTTTTGTTTTTGTTTTGTTTTTCTAATTGAACTTCCTCGAAAGAAAATGAATTCGTCGGAAATGGAATAAAAAATAGATTGAACCAGAGCCAAAGATATAACGCGAATCGTCGCACGAGCGTGCTTCTTGTACATTGCGGAAAATGTTCAACGTCCTGGCTCTCTTAACGAACCGTGTATGCCTCCGTTCGCCTAACAATAAAAATTACCGTGGCTATCCGATAACGATTACGATCACGATTCTCTCCGAAAAATTCTTCGTCGCGTCACGTACAATTCGGACTGCACGTTTACCGAAAGAATCGAATCGATTCGTTGCTGCTTCCTTTGCTATCCTTTCCCTCTGTCTCTCTCTCTCTCTCTCCCTCATCTTCTCTCTTTCTCTTTTGTATCACCCAACCCTTCTCTATTTTTTCTCTCTTTCTCTCTTGTATCTCTGAACCCTTCTCTATCTCTCTCTTTCTCTTTGGACGGTCCTCGTTGTCCTTTTTTGTGGCTCTACTTCTCTTCGTAGGCGCGCCTCGCACGAGTCGGCAATTCTAATTGAATATCAGACGAAATGTAATTACGGATGGAATTCATGCTTCGTCGGAGCAAATAATTTGCCATAGCACGGAACACAGTGGGATGGTAACGAGAGGGGAGCAGGTAGAGGATGAGGACGAGTAAGAGAAGGACGGAGGTGGCGAGGAGAGAGACTGCCAACGATGTCGAGGGTATATACGAGGAGAAAAGAGGGAGAGGAGTGCGATATACTGGTGGAAGAGCTCGATGCGTTATCAAAACTTTGATAATCCAATCGATTACCAACGCAATAATTGGCGACTGGGCACACCGGAAGGGGAAGGGATTTGGGAATTCCGGTCGTACTGGGAGATCCGGCGGGGGTGGCTAAGCGGAGTTCTCTCGCGAGGCCAGGCCGCGGACTATGTGTTCGAGGGTGGGTAGAGCTTGCTACGTACCTACCATTGTAAATTAACGATAAACGAACTGGCGCTCATCAAAGAGCCACCGCACTCGTAATATCTGCCCGACTAATCCATTTACCGACAACGGTAATTCTCTCCTGTCGCTGGCTCTCGACGAACAACGCCACCCTCCAACTCAGATCAGGTTGCCTTCCACGATGCAGGATGTTGATTCTACGAGCTATCCTATCAACTATACGACTAAATGGAATAGTAGGAGTTTCATATCGTCCAGGAATTACGAGATATCTAGATCGCGGTATGCGATAAGCATGATATTTTTTAACGGTCGACAGATACGATTGGTGAAAGCTCTTGCCTTGCTACCAGTCTAATTTCTTTCGGCGAATCGTTTTTAAAACCATTCGCATTCAAAGACACGATTACGTACGCGTACTACACGGTATACTCGCAGACTCCTATTCCTCTCTTTTTCCTTTTACATGTAACGATCTTTTCATTCGGTACTTTGAAAATTGCTACGCGATACTCTCTTCTTCTTCTTCTTTTTACCCTGATCCCTCTCTCTCTCTTTCTCAGTTCTTCTAATGGTGAAACGAAATAAACGCAAGTATAGCAATTTCTGCGGGTAATTGCCGGCAATTTTGGATCAAAGTCGGGAAACAGGTCGTGATTAAATTTGCATTCGTTCCAGAACGGCGTTAGAATTTCCACGGGTCGTTGACATCCTTTTAAGCATCATATTTTGGCAACGAGTTAAGCCCACGTCCGTCTATCTCTTCCAGCCGATTTATGTTATCATACAAAATGGTGCGGAACAAAGTTAAATAAAGTTCAATTCTGCTGGCGTTGCCCAGGGCACTACTCTCTCTCTCTCTCTCTCTCTCTTTCTATCTATTTATCTCTCTCTTTCTCTTTCTTTCTCTCTGCCTAACTGAAAATTTGGTGCTTTTAACGTGTTCAGCAAAATTCACACTCAAGCTGAAGGGCCCGAGCCTGTCCAGTGGGTAGTCGGCTTGGCAGTCAATTGCACATCAAAGGTCTTTAAATGTTCGACGATCCTCTAGTATGCCATTTAATTGTGGACCTTCAACAAACGAAACAAACTATATCTATTGACAAGCGGAAGCTTCTACGTTCGCTCTACGAATGATTGGCTCCGTGTATTTGAGCTGGCCTGTAATTTTTTTTGTTCGCTTTATAAATTAGTCTAAAAAGTCGTTTCCTCTCGAAGTGATGCTCGTCCAACGTCGACCCATGGGCTATCGATTTTTCCTGAATGACCCGAACCATGGGAGATTATAATATCGACAATCGTATATCACTTATCGTAGCGCCCGGAAGTAAAATAAATTGCACGGAACGGGCAAGCAATGTAGGTACATAGCTTATATCAAACGATCAATATTTCACGAATACGCGCGCGCACGCACTCGTGTATGAGTGCGTATTCGTGAAAGTATATACATACGCTCAAAGTACGTACGCGTATATATGAGATATATATATATGTATATATAACATCGAACTCATACGATTTCACGTTGAGAATTCAGTCCCCCGTGTGATTTTAGCGAACGATTTCATTTCGTTACGCGAAATCGACAAAGAAGATATAAAGAGAAATACGAATCGTGACGACTCGTGACGTTTCATCGTTGATTTTGTTTCCACTGATTCGCTCTGGTCTTGCTTAGAAACTCACCCAATGTAGCTGAAATTTTTAGTCTTTTGAGAACAGAGTTGAAGTCCACCCTCCGAATCCACCCTTCGAGCCCGCAAATTTCCCCGAAAAGCACTTTGCGGAATATGAGATTCGCTCGAAACGTTAATGAAATCCGAAGGGCAACGAGCAATTTCTGAAGGTGGCTTACTGGCCATGGCTTAATTTAACTCGGAGCCAGACTTTGCGCCGCGGGAGTTTCGTGCCCCTAGCCTCTTTCTCTCTCACTCTCTCTCTCTCTCTCTCGTTCGAGGAACCCATCTCCGAAACTTGTCCTCTGAACGAGGAAACATACGTCACTAGCAATGAAACTTAGTTCGATGAGAAACCACTGCTTGTCGATCCCAAAACGGCGTTGTCGCCGCGAAAGCCAATTCAAAGGTGACCAACGAGCGAAAACTCTCCAATTAGCATGATTTTAAAAAGTCAAGCCGTCTATAAAATGACAGCCCATTTACTTACCATACGAAAGATCAATATTTGAATTCGACGCCTCGTGAAAAGTTATTTAAAAAAAGACACGTCGTTTGACTTTGTTTATTTTGAAATTCGGTGCGAAGCATTACGAATGAGTTGATACCGTGTAATCCTTGAATGTTGTTCTCTTAGGCAATGAGTTTTATTTTGTTTACGTTTCTTATTTTAAAGATAGTCTTCTCTCTATTTGAATCTTATAATTAGTTGATAGATGTCAGTCACCGGTATAGCTTCGAGTCTTCGACAACGAACGTTTCTCCTTAGAATTAAATAATTAAAGTAAATTTGTGAACGAATCATTTTTTCGATCGTAATTTCATCGTCATAACTAGAATTGAAAGCATTTTTAAAATTTTAATTAATATCATCATAGGAGTCTCGAGTCTTGTCGCGTTACGAGCCACTTTATGGGATGAAGGAGCACCACGAGCAGAACGTAGGTGTAGGACGTTTAACTTAGCTTGACCCTCGTTACCACGAGCCAACATGGGACCGACTTAACTAGGAAGGTTGGTTCGTCTTGCTTGACGTAAGTGATATATCAATATTACTCTATATATGAAAAGAGATTACAATGACCCACGAACGTCGAATCAAGCGGTCGAGATAACTCGCGTCGTTCCACCAGAAGACTCGCAATAAATCATCCGTCAACGGGTCGACCGATAAGAGCGAGATAGGCGAGTTCGCTTATTTAACCAGAACTTCGTTTACACAAAACTTTCTCCGTGGAAATTCCGACGCGCGAGGATCCTCACCTTTCGCACTCTCCTCTCATTTTCGAAGCCTGTAATTTATTCATACATCCATTATTCATGCGTACGCTGTACGATATTGTGCATGTAATGCGACGTAAATTATTCATTATCTTTTTCGGGAATATATTTTACTCATTTACAAATACATCCTGGTAAGGCATATAATCAGAGAAAAAGTAATATTTATTCATCGATATATCTTGATAATATCATGCACATATATAACATAGATAACCTAAATCGATTCGATGCTTTCTGCTTTAGAAAATTATTGGATAGGATAGATAAACTATGGTTGATTATAATCGTCGCATTTAAATATTCTATTAAATGGGATACTAAAGATTTCGAGGTTGTTGTTCAATTTTGTGTGCGAACACACGCGTGTTTATTCAATTGTATATGTATATGTATGTAAGTATGTAAGCTGCAAAATGCACCACTTGCGCTGGTTATTAACTTGTTATAAATTCATACTCGCGTGTGGAAATTGTGCTTAGAACATGATAGAGCCGAATATTCAGGAACGATATTAATAGTATCATGTGCTCGTTATAACATGCCGTAGGTGCAGTCTAATTAAAAGACGTACAGCCAGAATTCAATCAATTCCAATTAAGTTGGACACGATAAAGGGTAGCTCAGTCACGCGAAGTGTACCTGTTCTATTGATATTCATATAAACAAATTGACCATCTTCGTACAGAGGTTATTAAAAAAAATTGTTGAGAGACAAGAGTAGGTGTATAAAAGTATTATAATACGAATTGTATATATTACATTTGAAATTTGACTTTTATTTATTCCGAATAAATGACATTACTTGTAAAAAATATAAAAACAAATTTACGTTAATCGTCGTTTCTTTTTGAGTTTGGAATATCGTATAAAATGATAAAATTTGGTCACGTCTCGATGGTGAGAGATAGTCTGCAGCATCAGCGCTACTGTGACGAAGAGATATCGGATATCCTTCTGTCGAGAGTATTGCCATCATTCGATAGCTGTGCGAGTGTTGATACGTTGCGTCGAATGTCAACGGTAACGTGTTACATTTCGCCAAATGATCGGTGAAAGAGATCAATTTTAAAGAAATTGTCATATTTTTAATATATTTTTTTGTTATTCTTGTTTTATTATTATATATAAAACTGTTCAAACATTTACAAATTCCAACATATAACAATTTATACCGATTTTTTAATGTTTTTAATAGATTTTTTAGATGACTTTTTGACTTGAATTTGTTTCGTATATATTATAATATTACAAACGTATATTTCTGTCTCGTTATTTGCAAAATCAGACGAAACATAAAGAAGAAAGAAAAGAGGGTAAAAAGATGACGATGAGAAATTTTTGTTGTTATTCTGTGACGCGAGTACGCATTAGCAGAGGTTATCAGAGTCGTTGCGTAAATAGTTACCATTTTTCTTAGCAATTTGTCTCGAGAAGAGTAACATGACTAAATGATGACGGAGAGAAAAGATCTTGAAATATAGTTGCAAGGGAATGAAAACACGATCAAATCCATCGTCGTCCAAAAACCAACGAGGAGTTTTCATATTTGAGTTAAACGGATCAAGAAATTGAAATTTTTATCGAAAAATATTCCTTTTATTTTTATTTAGGATGATCAATGTACGTTTTTTTATCGACAAAGAGAAAAAAAAGATAAAGAGATTTTGTAAATGTTTTTGAATCAATAAAAAATGAAACAAAAAAATTGATTAATACAGATGAAGAGACATAAGAAAGTAAACAAACAAAAAGATTTCAAACAGAAGCCGTATCAACGAAAAAGGATAGTGTCCAGTATGAGTCTCGCGTACCAAAAGCTAAATTGATGAATAAGCCCGGTCCGAAGAAGAAAGTTCCAAGAGAGGTAGAGTTCGTGTCTGAAGCTTTAGAGGAGCTTCCCCTTCCGTAGAACGAAGAGAAAAGGGACACAGCAGATGCCATCGAGACTGCGGGGATTTCTACGAAGACGTTAGGAAACTGAGCACTTTCGATGAACGTCGACGTTATGCAGCCATGGACTTTATTGGCTTTTAAGACCAGCATAATTAAAATGTAAAGGGTTGACAACCGGCTCATTCCCAATTCTAATATTTCTATCTCTATCTCTTTCTCTCTCTAAGTTGACATAGATCTATATTAAATAATATCAATAAATTTCATGGGAAAAAAGCTTCAATTTTCAGAAACCATCAAAGTTTGGTTTTTAAAAATATTTTCCTTGTTATTTCGATCGATTCGATGCCGAGTAGTCATATAGAAGTCTACAATTCTACTCTCAACGAAATAAGATACTATTTTATTTCTTTCCGTAAAAAGATAACGAAGGAACGTAGATATTTTCTTTAGCCTTATCGATCTAGCTTTGGGTTTATTGCGTTTTACTAGTCAGAAGGAGGTAGAAGAAGGAAGGATATTTCCGAGAAGTAGAATCTAAAAGAACCCCTCTACACCGTGGCAGCTATCAAACGATTTTATCGTCCCTGACTCGCTGATTGAAATCAGGTAAACGTTCTTATTTTTATATAAGAAAGGACACGATCGAGGGACCAAACGTGATCCTGGCTTTACGTTTACCGAGTTAGCCAGTGTGCCGGAAAAGAAATGAAAGGTATGTTGAGGGATCAGCTATCGTAGGTATACCAAAGTTATGAAGACAAAGAGAAAGAGAGAAAACAACAGAAAAAGGATGAGAAATAAAGGAGGAAGGAAATTCCGAAGAATGTATAGAACAGAGGCGTAAAAAGGGACATGAGTTTTTCTTGCTATAGCAACGGTACATCGTCCCGTCCGGTTTTTGATATTTATTGGACGTATCCGTAGAACATAGAGGGAATACGTCCGGTATAATAATATCTATTTTCCAAGCGACGACGCGGAATGAGTAGAAGCGGTCGGGACACGAACGGAAGGAACTAAAGGAAAAGAAGAATAAGAAGACGAAGAAGAAGAAGAAGACAGTCGAAAATGTAGCTTCCCAGTCGCAAAAGAATTCTCGTCAGCTGTTTGGATTTATTGAAATAAATAAAATAAAAGGAAGTAACGTGAAAGAAAAAGAAAGAGGAAGAGAAAGAGAAAGAAAAAGAAAAAAGATAGATAGCAATCGTAGAGCCATAGGTGTTACGTGAATGCAATGCCGATTGACCGTACGAAAGGACCGGAAGCCTTCCCTTTCATCGAGTCGACCGTCTTCGCAAGCTGTTAGTCGCGAAGTTACTACTTCTTCGGTGTATCGAGCCACAAATTGAAGTACAAGCTTTCGTTCCGTTTCGGCTGTTTTGCACGTTCGTTTTGCCAAGTCTTATATGTTTCTTTTCGAAGATTAAAAAGAGAAAGAGAGAGAGAAAGGATGAGTGAAAAAAGAAACAAACAAGAGATCTCGGCTTATCACGTTCCAGTTTCAACCGAGACAATCCGTGGTTTTAAGGAATTTCTCTCTTTCTTCTTCTTCTTCTTCTTCTTCTTCCGCCTCCTCTTTTTCTTGTTCCTCTAGTTTTCTTTCGTCTTTTCTTTTTTTTTTCCCTTCGAACTTTGCCGACGTAGAAAAGCTCCCGGCAAGTAAAGCACGCGGCTTAAAAGTCTTCCCTATTTAATTTTGTGAATAGGTCGAGCTTTCTCTCGTATACGCTAAAGGATCTCTCGATCCTTTACTAGTAATTCATTTTCTTTCCGCCTCCGTAGTTCGACTATTGTTTCGTAATGAATACGGTAAGATCGTTCGTTCGTTCGTTCGTTCATTTGTTCATTCGTTACACGTCAAGCTTCTTCCCTTTTGCCGTCTGAGATACTTTCCACAAAAAATAACATAGGTACGTATACGTTATAAAATTTCGTGTATCAAGTTTTGGATGATGATGATGATGATGATGATTATGATGATGATAATAGTCGACTTTTGTGTTTAGAATAAATCGTGACAGTAACATTGATCGACGCGGTTTACTTTTTTTTTTCTCAAACACACGCGTGTCCACATTCGTAAAGGTAAAAGGAAAAGAGAGAAAAGGGGATAGAGAGAGAGAAAAAAAGTTAAAGGAAGAAAGAAACGAGCCGGAGGGAGACGTGGGAGATGTGAAAAAGAGCAGAGAGCCAAGGACCGGCTGGTTTCCAACGAGACGCGAGCGACACTCATTAAGCTGCCACGTAGCGAGACTACCGTACTGACAAGAAGGAAGAAACGAAAGCCTGTGGAAGGAAGATGAGGATGAGAACGCGGAGGAGAAAGAGGGGGATCAATAGTTTTCGCGCGCGCGGCAACGCGCCCCCGGCATTTAAATGTATTTTATTTAACAGGTGAGCGCATGAGTTGCAACGTTCGGTGAGCTTCGTCGCTTCTCCCCCTCGTTTTATTTCTCTCTCTCTCTCTCTTTCGTTCGTCAGACGTCTTATTGAGAATACTCGTTAATTACATGCCCTACCTACCCTTGCATTCGTCCCTAAGCTTCCACTCTCAACCCTCCTGTCTTTATCTCCACCGACTCGCTTTCTCTCTCTCTCTCTCTCTCTCTCTAAATCTCTTTCTCATAATACATACATATATATATACTTTTTTTGTCTCTTTATTTTTCTCATTTTAACGTTTAAATTTCTCACTTTTTCGACTATGACACGGAATAAGGTGTCGAGGGACATGACCCTTTTCAGGTGAGGCCAACTGGAAAATAAATGGGAAATACTTTTTTTTTGGTCGACCGTTCGTCGTTCGAACGACTGTCATCGAAATCTCTATAGATTTGTTTTAATATTTATTTTAAAAGGACAATTTTTGGTATTTTTAACTTTTTATTACTATTAATAGGTACTTCTTAAGAAAATATGTTTTTGAGATAAATTAATGATAGATCATCATCATCATCGTTATTTTCTCGATATTTTCTTTAGTTTTTGTTAGAAAATATCTGTAATAGAATTTATGTCGTTTGTACTCTCGTAAAATCTCAAAGACGTACTATTCTATTTCTACGAAACGTGTTTTCTCGAGTCTCAGAAGATGATCGAAGTAAAGCCAGCTGAAAGTAGAGATCTCAAAATGGGATAATGAATTTGACAAGGTACTCCCGGTACAGCCATTATATTCGGTTTGTCTGTATGGTAACAACACGATATCAGCTTTCTGAAACTCTAGGCGTGAGAGAAAGGCTAGCATCCATTTATTCATAGCCTTTCATAAATAAATGTATGAAAGTAGCCGGCGCTCGTGGCTGGGTAGGAGATGCAGCAAGGGAAAAGCAACAACGGCAAGCAGTATCCAGCGTGCTCTTTTCCCATCGCTAACGTACTCTCAGGTAAACTACCCTTTTTCTTGAATAGTATACATTTATTGCATGATAAGTAACGAATTCAAGAGTACATACGCTTAGCGAGTTATAAAAGTGACCTCTATTCTAATAAATGACTACTCACTTGAATACTCCTTCTTTTTCTTTTTCTTATTCGACCTCGAGACGTTTCTTATTTCCTTTTCTTTTTTTGTCTTTTTTAACTTTTTCATTTTTTTGTTCAACCAATCGAAATTACGAATACAATATGTACGGAAGATTTTATAACAACGAAATGCAAGAATCTTATTTCAGCATAGACATTTTCTGTCGAAATAAAATAAAAAAGAGGAATACGTTTTAAGATTCCGTTGATTTAAATTTTACCCACTCAAGAGACGGCTTTCAATATTGAACAAAACGATCCGCTTCGCGCGGTATCAGAGGCTTAAAAGCAGCGCGGTGCCGTTGAAGAAATCGGAAAGACGCTTGCCAGACTTATGCGATCGACGTATTGATAATCAATAGTATCGTTTCATAGATGTATCCGCGATACTCCGTCGACGAATTTCATCATAAAAATGTGATCGAATATTCAAAAAGTTCAATGTTCTTAAAGGTATCTGCATAAAACAAATTTACAAATTCCTTCAATTTTTATAGTTACTCGAGCTTAGGATACGGAGAGAATTCTATGTTCTCTTATAATGTTGGATCACAAAGTCGATTGTTAAACCCTAGGGAGTCTTCGAAGCAAATATTTATTATTATTGTTAATAATTTTTATAGGCGGAGATGGGGGGGGGAGGGGGCAAAAAGAGAAAAGGTATTGAATGCAGCACGACGATAAAAGAAGAAAAGAAACTTTTCTTCCGGCTTTCAAGTTATATTCTCCGGGGACAGATTAACCTGTACCTATCTTTAGAGAGAAAAAGAGATGGAGATAGAAAGAAGGAGGGAGAACGGCAATAGAAGGAGTGAGAGGCGTGTACGGTAGAAAACTTGTCGTTGTATGCCGTCTAGTTTACAATACAGGATTAAGCCGACGACCGCCCGTTCTCACTCGACTGCTTCCGCGAGCGAAACTTAAAGCTCTTGATAAGCTCTCTCGTACTCCCTTTCTTCTCCTCCAACTACATCAACTGTTGTACCTCTTCTTTCTCTCTCTCTCTCTCTCTCTCTCTTTCTAATTCTCCCTTTCACTCCCTTTACTATCTTCGTTTATCTATCCACACTGGTGATTTCTTCTTTTAAAAATATTTCATCGTCGAGTGAAAGTTGCTAAAACGTAAGCTCACTCTTTTGCGAACTTTTGGTAACGTACCTGTTCGATTGGTCACGTATTTAAAGAATTAATCGTCGTCTTTGAACAAATTTTTTTTTTCATTTATCTATTATAGTTTCATTTATATCTATAATAGTTTCGAGAAAGATCGAGAAATTTGTCTTTGAGATTGTATTATATTTATTGTCGTTATACGCACAACCACAAATCCGAGTTAGTATTAAATAAAGAAGATGAAAAAGAAGAAGATGAAAGAAAGTCAAACAGGATGCCGAATAGTCGTCGTCTTATTCAAGGTTGACTCTCTTGGCATGAACCGAAAGATACCTATACTTGCTACGAAGCATATGGGATGGATATAACGTTACGGTACGTTGACCACCACGGATCATGTAGTTCTTAGTACGATGGCACTAGCACGTTGTGCTGAATTTCTCTCTTTCTTCCATTTTCTTTTCCGTAGATTCTTTTATTCTTTTTTACTCTGCTTCCACCCTAGAAAATACACGCGTTATTTTTTCCCCTCTTTTAGTTCTCTTTCAATCGAATCGAAAGCAGAACGAGATTCGTCTCGATTAAAACTTTTTATCCGATTTGTCGAACTTCGTAGTTGGGTGGGTTGGGGGAGTGGTAGGAGGTGGGTTTGAAAGAAAATAATTACGAAAGATGACTTGTTTTTTTTATTTATTCAATTCGTAAGGAATTTACTTTTATTTCGAGATACACAAGAGAATCATTAGGAAAACTCGACAAACAGGGAATATCGTTACCACGTACCACGTTTCATAAGTGAACCAGACGATTGAAATATTTTCTACGTAATATTGGAAGTATGCAATTGGCGAACTCACTCGTCGTAATCTCGCGAACAGCGGCACCGTCGTCTCGCTTTTACAATACGCTCGGCACATTACCCTTCCCTTCTTATTGTTCCGTTGTTTAAGCTCTCGCGATGTCGCTCTAATTTGCATTCGTACGAGCAACTTAAAATAAAGGTTATCCCGGTGGGGGCGCGAAGCCCGTTTGGAAACTGAATCCGTGCACGACCTTTTATACCATCGTCGACGTCGTAGTCGTCGAGAACGCGCGTTTCTGCTTTCGTTCACTGTAACCCACCGAACTGTTATTGCAAATAGACGAAATCGTCTCAAACGATTTTCCCAGCCGCTATGGAGATATCATGTGGTTCACAATATCCTGCTCTTGGATATGGCGTAAAGGATAATTTTCCCATAGGATTCTAACGCGAACACCGTCGTTGTCGTCGTGACGCCTTTGAATCCCTGGAAAGGTGAACGAGATACTCTTATGGTGGTCGTTTATGGCCAATGTCACGTTCCGACCTTCCGATCATTCGATCCATTTCTTGTTATTTTTTTCTTTTCTCGAGATATCGAAATATTCTATTCAATCCGAGAGAGAGAGAGAGAGAATTATGTGTCAAATTTAAATATGAATATTTTTAGTTTATCATTTTACCATGTAACACGTTACATTTAGATAGTAAACAAATTACGTACGTTAATAATACCTACATAAATTCATCTATTTTTTTTGGGTATATCTCAATTGTCGACACAATACGACAAAAATACACAAAGCATATAATACATTTCTGATGATAGTACGTGGTTTCAGCTCAATTTCAGAGCTCATAGATCAATACGATTATTCGTGAACGAGGTGAAATCGCGAACTCATTATAGCAAGAGCAAGCCAGCCGCGTAAATTCGACACATCAATGTTATGTATATTACATGGTAGGTAGAACGATTTGACCGATTTGCAGAGACACAACGTTGGACTCGTGTGCATGCATGCGAAAGTGTTACGGTGAACACTGTAACGATAGTGTCGACACGACAGCAAGAGGACGTCGATACATTGGCATAGGTGATGGCATAGACGATGGTAGGCAACATGCCAAACTGTCAAACAGCTGGTGGCACGCACCTTGCTTTACACGTGTTTCCGAGTCCTTTCTCTAACTATCGCTGCAATGCCAATAGGCTGTTGCACCAATGAAAACCGAGCTATCGTACTATCACTGTCTCTTATTCTCTTCGTCTTTCCCTCTTAACTAGTTTATCCAATGGATTCTAACATATCCGAGAGTTTAACCTTTGCACGCATGCATTTCCAGATTTTCAAGCAACCCATTGCTCTTTCTTAATCGCTTTAGTTCCATTCCGTGGTTTTATTCGATTCGGAGACGACGTTACGAGGTACCAAGAAACGAAGATATTCCAGTTTAACTATAACTAAACGTCAACTTTGTAAACTGCGAAGCGATTCATTGGAACGATCTTTTTAACGATGAATGGGACTTTGATTATTGGAAGATTTCCTTTTTCGAGAAGAAATTTGATAGGCAACGAGGTATGAGATCTTAAAATATTCTTTATATTTGTATTCATTTTTATTAATGGACTAATGGATATATGAATAGAGAAGTAGAAAGAAGTTAATAAAATTCTTTACATAACAGTTATATATGACTTTTCCATTATTCTAATTAGCTACAGTAATCGTATTGTTTGAGCTTGTTGTCATCGTCGTCTTCGTCGTTGGCGGTGGAAAAACGTAATAACGCGCCTCTACGTTTGGATCTGTATTCAACGACGCGTGTTTAAAGCCTATCCGTGCTTTTAAACTCGAAGAGCCGACCCTCGAGCTTCAAATACTTCAGTCGATCGTTACTTCACATCGTCGTCGTCGTCGTCGTCGTCGTCGACGTCATCGTCGTTGCTGTCTTTGTGTGAGAAAAAGAAGGGTAGTAGTAGAAAAAAAAGAAAAAAAAAAGAAGGAAAAAAAAATGCCAGAGAAATCAGGCAAAAGCGAAGCATGTGGAGAATGGTTGCTGACTCTATCAAAGCCAGAGTAGCCGACGAGGTCGTCAGCTTGGGGCTTGGCAAAAGAGTTTCGGAGGGCTGCGTAGCTTCGTGGGGGTCCATGCAGAGGAGGCCATAGTTATTGCTATGCATATGGTGTCCCGAACAATAAAACGAAATGGCCACGGTGCGGTGGTTTTAAGGGAGGGTCCTGTTCAGGGATGGTTAGGATAGGATTTTAGAGTCGGTTTTAATCGGACTATCGGCTGGTACGACGGACCAGACCAACCCGATACCTATTACAACCTCTTCTTTTTCTTTTTATCTTAAAAAAATAGAAAAGTAGCAATTTCTTTTACTTAACATTCGTAATGTGATATAAAATGATTGTAATCCATGCTTACTCGTTTATATAGTCTTCGAAAAAAAGAAACTCCTCGTGCTTAGTGTGATATAGATTTAAAAATTGGATCGTATTTACTCGAGTGGTTCTTCGAATTTACTAAAAGTTTTCAATTACGAGAAACGACAAAGATATCTATTCTACTTTGCCTTCTTTGGTGTTGTTATTTTACTGCCGACGATAGATAGATATAGAGAAAGAGCGAGAAAGAAAGAGAGGAAGAGAGGGAGTAAGAAACGGTTCTCATTGGGTCCTCTCTTATCCAACGACTTCAAAGTCGTAGCGGAGAATCGTTCTGCAAATCCTCGAAGGAGGCGTATCCTGGCACTTCGTATGCTGGCTCTTCGACGTTACTTCGGATACCACCGAATTACCCTCGACTACTTCAGCCCAGATCTATTACCTTCTCTTTCTAACTGATCCTTTGTCTACCTTTCTGTCTCTCTCCCTCTCTCTCTCTCTCTCGCCTTGTTCATTCTACAACTTGCCTTCCATTCTCTCCTAAACCTATCTGTCATTCTCTCTCTCTCTCTTTCTTATCTTCGTTTCTATCTCTATCACTCGTTATCTATAATGGATTTTCATCGTTCTTCAACAATCCGCGAGGATCTCGTCGAGTGTAAACTCCTAGCAGAGCGGCCATGGACTTGTAATTATACGGAAGATCTCGTGCTATTAAATCCTTGTTAATTGCGTCTATATTGCGTAGCAGTGTACTATTACCACTATGAATGATTTCCATGGTGAAAGAACTCGGCTGGCCTTGAATGCAAGATACAAACGAGGCTGTCGAGTATCAGTCTTCAGTAGAAAACTCAATGCCTTTGACCCTTAGCTCTCTTTTATGCTCCCGAGATTTTTCTTTCTTTAATTCGGTTCAATTACATTCCCCCTCTGTCGACGCGTATATCGTTGGAAGTTAATTCTTTTTGTGTTACTCGACGAAGTCCGTACTAATTTACATGTTTCCGAGGGTAGGAGGAAAGATAGTAGCAAAGTCCTGTACGAGATCCGCAGGCCGAGTAATCGCGGTGAAAACGAACGTTGATGAAGGTTGAACAGGAGGATATCTATTCTAGGGGTGGAATCGAGGTTCGGATGATGTTACGGTTGTGAAAGTATGGCTGCTATGATAAGGACGAAGTAGGCTGTTGGCGGGATTTTTAGTGTGATAGAAAGAGAGAGAGAGAGAGAGAGAGAGAAGATGGTTACAAAGTTGCGAATTAAAAATACAAAGAAGGGCGAAGTGAGGGTGGGAAACGGAGGGTTTTATAGAAGAAGGAAGGAAGAGAAACGAGTAATGGTAGAAGGAAGAGGTGGAGATGAAGGAGGAGGTAGTAGTGGTAGCTGTGGTAGGGTGGATTTGAGACAAAGGGTGCGACGGGAACAATGGCTTGTAATCTCGAGCCCTTAGAATAGCCCTGTCCTGCGTTGCTCCGTTCAACTCGGCCCCATGCCCTTCGCCCTTCCAGATTCGAAGCCGAAAGCGAGACGCACGATTATTCCAACGAACCAACCCCCATCGCCATCGCCGGCAGCCTTGCTCGGACCTTTTCCCGCTCGATGGAATCCCGTCGTTGTCGTCATCGTCGTCGCTGCCTGTACTACTCGTCGAATCTTGTTAGGTACAATGAGCGGGTTAAACGAATCAATTTTTGTAGGACTCTACTCGGAAATTCCATTTCCGTGAACGAGAAACGAGCGGGAAACGCGCAGTAAAGGAAAATGAGAGGATGAGGGGAGAATAGAAAGGGATAAGGTAAGAGAGAGAGAGAGAGAGAGAGAGAAAAGGCGGGAGAGAGGAAGAGAAATGTTTCTGGCGCGAAGCGAATTGCTCGCAGAACCAAGTTCGTACGTCGTAAAAAAGTCTAACAGATTTCGTGTCCTTCGTGAAAAAAGAACATCCGACTAGTCGCGCGATCGGTGAAGTGTTTTTGGTAGGCGTCCAGAACGTAAGAGGCTTAGGTGGAATTAACGTCATGCTTATTTTTGCTTTGAAAAACGAAGGGACATTATCGGCTTATCGGACGGTATCGGCGTAAGTTTCGATCTTAGATGCGACAAATTCGACGGCCCGTAGAAATTTACGTAAAAAATCATTTCTTTACAGATACGAGATACGTACATCTCTTTTCGATGCACATTGTTCAAGCCGCAACATCCATCTTCTCTTCTCCTTCTCCAACCGCATCTTCTTGGTGGTCTTTTCCACGAAGAAGAACTTTCACGGATTACCATTTCGCCGTGATTCTTGTTAATATTTATTAGGCCTTTTCGTAAAACAGGAGAGATGACAACGAGTAGATGTTTCGCAAAAGAGAAGAAAAAGCGGATGTTCTCTTTTTCTATTTTAATTTCTTTTTAAAATAGTAAGAACGTGAAACGATTATTCGAACAATTCTTTTCCAGTCGTACAAGAATTTTCCTTGTCAAATAGTATTCCTTAAAAACAAATCAAACTGTATTATTATAAGGATATAAGAGATTGAAAAAAGATTGCAAGAAATTATCATATCGATAGACATAATTATCGTATAGAAACGCATAATTAGATTAAGATTGTAAAGTTGTAAAAGCAAAGCAACCGAGGCATATGGCTGGTGAGCATCGATAATAGTAAGACTCGAATGGCCACGTAGAGCTTTAGAGATGGAAGATTAGGTAGGGCTGTAATACGGACAGCAGCAAGCTCGACTTGCGCAAGCTCTAGCGACGTTTTATCACGGCGATCGTCGGCAAGGATAACAGCTTTGTCCGGCAACCGGAGGTACGCGTAGAACCATCGCTCGTGAGCTTTGAACGCACGTGTAACGTGAATTCATGATGCATACATATACACTTGACTATCTATATACTCTCATATTATATATTTATGTATATAAGATATTATTGTGTATATATATGGACATGTACATAAGTGTTTATATAATATATACTTGTGTTAATATACATATATATATATATATAAAATATATAGGTGTGGCGTCTATATATATGGGGTAGTAGCGGTATACCACAATCCAGTCCACGGATAATGCAGCCAGCGAGGGCAAGAGTGTATGTATCAGAGAGAGAGAGAGAGAGAGAGAGACAGAGAGAGGGGTGTCCGCGGTGGTCGGTGTCTCGGTTTGCATTTCACAGCGGAGATATACGGTTATCTTGTACACGTCCGCGACAAAGCCCGTACGTTCCGATTAAACGTTATCTAGCTCCCGGTACCTCGAACGTCCCACCAATCTGCGTTCGTATTAATTACGGTACTCATTAAGATATCCGGTAATTCGCGGCGAGGCCGAGTAGTAGCGTTTGCGAAACGAAGCGAGTGTGTAAGCAGCGGGTGTTTCGTTAACGCGCCGCGCCGCGCCGCGACGCCTCGCTCTGGTATTAATTTAGCAAGAAGCATAATTTTCGTTAATTAATTGATAGATCGTTGGCCGAGATAGTCAGCGACCGTAACCACGTTTGCTACGGTAAATCGTGAGAGAACAAATGACTGAACACGTTGGGTTCGACGAGAAGGACGCTTGTATTGCTGTTTACCATCATCTCTTGATTAATTAAATTTCATGTTCGAACGATGTTACATCGACGTGTCTAGCACAAACTATTAACTTTGAAGATTTCCTCCACCGTGATACCACTGCGCCAATCCTTTCTTATCTTTCAGGATCGATTAAGTACCGTTTAATCGTTTACTACTCCACCTAATATAATATTTTCACGATGGACACTTTGAAAACGAGATCGACGATATTAGGGATGGGCGTGCTAACGAGATTAAAAGACCCGGGGCGGAAAGGAAGCGGAAACCAACGGAGCTATTCTCGAGAGTGGAGCTCCACAGAACCGTGTTATAACTTCATTGCCTCTGCTCGGTGAGCCTCCTAAATTCGGAAACCTTGCTGGATTTCATCGTGCTTTCATTTTACCCCTCTCTCTCTCTCTCTCTCTTTTTCTCTCTTACACACACATACACATACACTTTCGCTTTTCTCCATCTCCTTTTCTCTCTTCTGTAACTTCTCTTAGCGTCCGTCTGTTTTTCTTCGTCTCCTAGCCTTTCTCCAACAGTGCCATCACCATTCTCTTTTTCCTTTTATCTCTCCCCCTCTCTCTCTCTCTCTGACCACAAGAGAACCCTTTTCCAAAGTCCTTTGCACCTAGTCGCGTACCGGCTGCCCCGCTTATATTCATAAGAACCGCGAAAATGTGGCGCGAATTTGCGATGTGCTAAAGTTAATTCTTGTCGGTTTTAAAGGGGATTACACGAGTTGAGCTTGGCCGAATCGTCTTTCGGACGATACGCAAACCCCGGGTTCGTCCCTGCTAACACATCTCCCTGTTCGTATCAATGTATGTGTACGAGCAAAAACACACCTCCACTTAGCCACGAGCCGGATTTAATCCGCTTGGACGAAAACGTGTATGAAACTACTTAAAATATAACCTTGAACGGGTGCCAGGCTATTCACTGTTTATACCACTCGGCTCACCCGTTGCATCGTCAAACGTCTACGACGAAGCTGCTACGTGCCACGCTTCTCGCCAATTCTTTCCCTCTCTCTCTTTCTCTCTCTCTTACTCTTCAGGTTGAGAATGGCACGGTGGCATGGAACATTCCACGAAATAAAAGGTTTTACGATAAGAGAGGAAAGCTGTCGCCACAGCAGCGTGTCTTAGAAAGTTTCACTTGGAGAAACATATGTTGCAAGATGTATTGTGTCCAGTTATAGTAGGATATCGTTTTAGTATCGAGAACTCAAACTCTTCTATCAGTTAGAAGGTTATAACGTTTTATGCTGATTATGGTTAGATCGCTTACACATTGTCTGTGCTCTCTTACTTCTTCTCCCTCCCCCCAATCTCTCTCTCGCTCACCTACTTGCGTTCATGTCCTCCATCAGCTTTCTCTCTCGCCCGTTCCGCTTGAAATTCCGTCAAAGTCCGTACTCTCCTCCGACCGATGGTTACTAGGATACGCGACACCCCCTTCCGCCTTCCACGTTCTACTCCTCGTCGATTCCCACCCCTTCAACCTCGCTCGCACCATGCGCTGATGTATGATTTAATGCTGGTTTCGAGAGTAGACTGAGCAGAGCGAGTAGAGCGAGTAGACTTCCAGAGAAGTAGAGTGAGAGAGAAAGAGTGAGAGAGAGAGAGAGAGAGAGAGAGAGAGAGAGAGGGTGGTCGGGGATGTCTGGGACGGTATAAGGGTTTGCACGGTGTAGTGTTGCAGTGAGCTCATTAATTTACTAGCAAGCGCCAAAGGGTGGCTTAACAAGGCGCTAGGTTCCATTTTATTAGGTAAAATTGAAGACACGCTCGAGGCCGCCCTCTTCAAGCGCGATAGGCCTAGTGCGTTCTCGTTGAAATTTCCAAGTAAGTTTCTTCTTTGATGGCCTAATCTCAATCAAATTGTAGATCTTATAGAAATAAATTAATCCTTTTTATCAACGAAAACGCGGAAACGATCCCTAAAACGTGTTATGTCTCGTTTGACATAGAATCGAAGTGATGAAATCGATCGAATATGTAGGTCGTGCTATTTAATAATGCTAGAAGAGTAGCAGAGACTAGTAGAGAGAAAACTCGATCCTACTAAAACTGGCGGACAGTGACGTCTAGCAAAATGGCGGGCTTGGCAGGTGGCGAGGCTAGGAAAAACAAAAGGACGAAGAAAAATAATTAATGTGGGTGTCTCATGTGCGCCAGCCCGACTCATCACTCTACCTCATTCTCTCCTCTCTCTCCATCTCTTTCTCTCTTTCTCTCTTTCTCTCTTTTTCCTTCTTCCTTTATTTCTCGTACGCTTGCTCTCCTCTTTCTAGAAAGAGGGTAGAACGAGTATCAGATAAAAAGATAACGAGGCTCTGCGAGGCTTCACGGGCTAGACGCCACAAAGGAACGGGGTACCCAAGGTACGTTTCAGCTAACGCTCATTGTTCAGCGATGTTCTATGAATATAGTTTCCAGATACATTTACTTGTAAATGCAAACTTTGCGACAAACTAAGCGCCCCAGCTCAGCTACTTCGAAGCCAGCTTCAAACAAAAATTTCCTCATCAGCTTTATAAATTTTATTTTATTTTTTATTTTATTTTATTTTATTTTATTTCTCATACAAATTGTCTTCTCGATTATCTAATCGAGTAATTATTTAAATAAGTATCGTCATTAAAAAAACATAGCTGAAAGAAAAGAATAATATTGTGTACAAAAGAAAACTATCATTATCATTCTTTTATTGTTTTCTATGAAACACGGTTCTCTACTCGCATTTGTATTGCATGACGAAACTATTTCGATTCTTTGCAAAGAAGTGAAGTTTTTTCTAGTAGCTGACACGTTACGAACGCGACTCTCAACGTTTTCTGCTATTTTCGATGGAGATTGAAAGAGAATGAGAAAAAGGAAAGAGAGACTGGTAGGAGTGTATAAAAAAGCAGCGTGTCAGAGCGGGCGTCGTGTTTTCGGGCAATTAAACATTTCCATTTTCAATTTCTCGTCGGTGCCGAATGCAGGGGCGCGGTCGGCGGTCAGCCTCTGGCCGACGACCGTTGATTCGTTTATCGCTTCTCTTGTTTCCTCTCTTACTCTTCCACCGCTTCTATTGCAGCTTCAATCTCTCTCTCTCTCTATCTCTCTTTCTCTCTCACTCCGTATCTCTGTTTCTCTCTATGTTGCTTCAATTTTTTTCATGGTTTTCCATTTCGAGCAAACTCCCTTCATCGGTCCCACCCCAGGCAATGGTGATGGCACCACCACTAGCATTACCACCCACGACTACCCCGTTTTCCGAGCACCTCGCTCGATTCACGGACAATCCCCTGCTATTCGAATCACCCTCGAGAATCGAGCGGATACCAAGCAATTATTTAACGCTGCGTACCGCGGCTTTGGTTTGTCTCGTTCAAATACGCTAGAATTCCTGGCCATCGGAATACAGTTCTTGTGCGTGCCAATAGTTTTATCGAATATACCATTATCGTTCGAGTCGCGGGAGGACAAGTGTACTTACGAGTGAGCGATCGAGTGAGCGTAACATAGCCAGGTTAAAATAATTTCGAATCGTATAATAGAATGCGGTTACCAATCGAATCCATTTTATAACGCGTAGGTATCTATAGAGCGTTTGATTTCCAATCGAATAGGAAAGTTTAACCAGAGGGATGAAGTTAAAGCCGATTCGTGAACAGTTTTACCTACATTGTTAGGATAGGAAAGACTTTGTCCCGACTGGGAAATAAAAGGAAATTCTCCCTTGGACTTGTCGATTTATTCCAAACCAATACTTTGAAATACGTACTATTTCTGTACGTATTGCTACTTACATATATATATACAGATTTAATATGAAGGTATATATACATGTATGCGTGTGTAGATTGTTGGAAAAGCAGGAGGTGGAATAGAAGGATGGCGAGAACGGGTATGGCGATGCGCAACAAAGTGTTTGAGCGGACAGTTTCTAGCACAACGCGCACAGCATTGTGTTTGGGCCAACTTGGGAGCAAGCAGGTGCCTCGGCTTCTCCCGTGGGAGGTATCACGTCCTCGCAAACCAGGATATATATCTCCGAGACAAAGCTTAACATCGCGAGACGTAGAAAACTCGTAAACAGATTGTACCGTTGAAAATACGATCGTTTCGATCGGTCCTAGGATACTACTAACTGTAAAAGTCAAAAAAAAAATAAAAACAACAAAATCTTAACTACGCGAAAGATCTTACAAATTCGAATCGTCGTTAACTTTCCCCATCTAATCTTTTTCTATCTATTCCTTTTTTCTCTTTCTCTATTACTTTTTAACCACGACAATGTTTTGTAAAGTTTAGAGAGTTTTTAGGAAGACAAAAATAGTCGGTGGAGATTGTAGACTCGTAACAGGCGTTCGCCTTTAAGCAAAACGAGATACACAATACAGCGCATTCAGAGTTCTCTCGAAAAGGACATAAATGTATGGGGCTTTCTGTATACATATACCTACGTACAGTATGCAACGGAGGAACATTTTATTCGGGGAGAAAGGTCGGCGAAATAAAGAGCGGTCACGCCAGAAGAAAATCATCGTAGAAGGAAGGAAAGACGGAAGGAAGGAAGGAAGGAAGGAAGGAAGGAAGGAATGAAAGAAGGAAGGAAGGAAAATGGAGAGAAAAATGGAAAGAAAGCGTAATAAAAGAAGACGAGAGATGCACGAAGAAGCATCTTCTCTCTCTTTCTCTCTCTCTCTCACCCTTTCTCTCTTATCGCTATCTTTTACAGACGCTGGACCTAACATCGCGGTGCCCCTGGGATTAAAAAACCTCAGCAAGAAATACAGCCACTGCAGAAACCCTCATTTGCAATCTACTTCCTGCTCCCTCGACCTTAGCCCGTGCTACTTTTCCTCCACCACTGAGAAAAGCTAGATTCGAGCCAATATTAGAAAGCGAAGAACTAGGAGAGGGGAAAAGAAAAAACGTAAAAAAGAGAATTTCACTGAAATAAAAGCAAGAGAAATAGACTATTGCGAAAGAATTTTGAGCAAATAACGTAGTGAATTTAGCGCTCGATTATGTTTCTATTCTTCGTATCTGCAAGCACAATAATTCGAGGAACGAATTCTCCCGGGAGAAATGAAATTTCTTTCAACCGATAAGCACTATGTATTGCTCATGAAAAACGAAGTAAGGGCCTTATACTCTTAGACAAAGTGAAAAGAGAAAATTGGAAAGAAAGTCACGTTTAAGCCAGTTCGCTTGAAGCAACAACATCCCTACATCTTTCTACTTTATATTCGTCGATCAAAAGAAGGAAGAGGAAGTTCCTTTAGATTCAGCATTCCGTTTTTACGCTAAGTTTCTCGCGAGACTATTTCACTATCTCGAGTTTAACTATCAAAGATTCAGCCAAGTGCAAGAGAGAGTAGCCAGTTGACGGAGTAGTCCGTTACGTCGTTGCAACGAACGATGGGTTGTTGGATGCGAAGGGTAAAGGATGACTAGAATGGGTTGGAGGTGGGGTTTAACGACCCCGATAGTCGCGGTAGGACGTGCGTGAGCCCTCGCACGACTGATTACGAGCGAGCGACCCTTTGACGATCACGATCGGCCGACTCCATGTTGCATGGAAAGAGAGAGAGAGAGAGAGAAGGAAAGAAAGGGAAAGGGAGGAAGCACATGTGATCGATCTAACGTTGGGCGGCGAAGAGAGCATCGCCTTAGGGGCTCTCCAGAGCGAAAGGTTTAGTTATACCGGCGTGGCGTACGCGCGGTTACGAGCGTGCATCAGCCTGGATAAATCACCGGATGTACTCTAACGTGGACACGTTGCAAGAGAGACGAGTCGTATTAACTTTTTACCGAGCAACCAGCTAGCTATCTAACAAATAGAGAAAGAGAGACGCTAGAAAGTCACGTTGCGTATTTAATGGTCTTAGCCAGCAAGAGCAAATGAGAAATATCGTTGGTACAACGAAAAGAGGGATTTTCGATAAAGAAGTGTAAAAAAAAAAAAAGAATTAAATTTCGATATACCAGTCATTTTGGCTGAGACAAATAAAGTTAGTAATTCGATGTTAAAGTCACGTCTAGATGGAAAGAATACGAATATCGTCCGGTAATAGAAATAATTAATACACTCTTATCTTCATCGAGGCAGACAAACCGATAATTTCAGCTCGTTATTAGACTACGGTAGTTCAACGTAACACTTCTTCTAACGGAATTAAAATATTGAATCGAAGTATCGAAATAAATCGAAATAAATCGCAAGGTTTCTTCTATCTTTTTCTACTTCGAAACTGGAAGATTTTTGACGTCTACGAATTTATTGCGTGACAGTCGTGACTTTGCTCGCGTAATATCTCCGAGGCGTTGCTTTTATACTAAAGTATAAACGGCCGAGAATACCGTTGCCGTTCTATACAAATTCTCTTTGTGTTGGTACACACATCTATGTATATATATGGACGCGTTGATATGTGTAGGCATGCGTTCATCTGTGTAGATAAATCACAGAATATAGTCCGACGTGGACTTTGGGAGAGACGTCGTATTAACGTTTTTGCTCCGCATGTAGCAAGGAATGACGATGGTTGGGAATGCGGACGAAGTTTGGTAGTTTGCTCGAAAGTGAGAGAGAGAGAAAGAGAGAGAGAGAGAGAGAGGCAAAGAGAGAAATAGAATATAACGTCGAGAAGTAGCGAATAGTATATTCGCTTCGCACCAACGGCTCGACGAGAAAGTAGAATTTAGAGAAACAGGGAGAGAGAGAGAGAGAGAGAGAGAGAATGAGAAGGAGAGAGAATGCATTCTCTCGTCTTAGCTCTGCTTAGAAGCGATTCATCGCCCAAAGTGCTCGAGCTCGATCTGTGTTTAACATGTAATGTGCTCAAACTATTGCAGTTGTCTCGCAAAGAGCGAGAGAATGGATAAGAGGGAGACAGAGAATGAAAGCAAAGGGGAGAGATAGAGCAAGACTATACTACTACCAATAGTAGATTCGCTTACTACGACTGGTTGCCTTTCCTCCCTCGTACTCTAGATCGATCGAATATTAATTAATGCGGTTGGCCGTAATTAAAAGTTTAATCGAAACGATTAATGTGTCGCCGATTAACAGGTTCTTTTATATCACCAGCATGTATTGGAATGTCGTTTCAAAATTTCCCAAGTACTCGGTTTATTAACTTTCGACGTAAATTCATTAGCGTAACGTAATATTTTGAAGATAGGATTTCTAATCTTATTATCGTTTGACACGACTTTAATATTCGACTATTTTTGTTGTCGTACTCTCTCTCTCTCTCTTTTTATTTTATATTATTGTTTATTTAAACATAATCAATAATATAGCGTGATATATAATATATACGAGCTCGATAACCGAAGCGAGAATAGTGGTAAGGATAAAAGAAAATGCAAGTGGAGCAGGAAATCGCGTCTCGTCCGTAAACCGAGGCTAATGAAGGGTACCGACTCTATGTTCGTCGAAGTTATGCGAGGGAGTATAGTCTGTCGCGCGGACCCTTGAATTCGTATTTATGTTTGTATCCATCGTTTGGCAATGGCGACGACGGCAGAACGGTGGCGAGAGTCTCGCGGAATTGAAATGCAAATAGCGGAATCCGGGATGCAAATTCTAGTTGCACAGGGTAACGCCAGCCAGCCATCCCAAACGAACGAACGAACGGAGCAGCCCGCGACACGGCCGCTATGGGATCGACTCCGAACGGAACCAAAAGGAATAGAACCGACTGGACTGCGAAGCGAGCAAAAGCAAGAGAGAGAGAGAGACAGAGAGAGAGGGGGAGAGAAGGAGCGAGAGAGTAAAAGAGAATGAGTGATGCCTGCGGGGAGATGTGAAAGAAAGACAAAAAATTGATTGCAATTCGGCGCCACTCTCGGCTTGGTCGAGATAAAAGTAATGCGTTTCGTGCATAACGAGTCGTTCAACTCCATCTTGCTCTTTCTCTCTTCCTCTCTCTCTCTTTCTCCCTCTTTCTTTTCCGTGTTTCTCTATTTCTCTTTCCGTTTCACACTTTCCACCGTTTCCCTTTGACCTCGCGATTACGTCGACCACTTTCAGTCTCCAACGTATTTTGTTCTCGTGGCACCCGGCATTGAAAATTTGAACGCACGTTACAAGAGACATTGGCAAAACAAACGAAAAATAAAAAAAATAAGAGAAATAATAGCACATTCGTTCTGCCCGAATATCTCTGTCGAGTTACAAGCCGCCCAATGTGTATTTGAATTTCTAACGATTTGAGGAGAAAATGTAATACGTGTTTCCTTGTCTCGCGTCCTTTTTTTTTAAGAGAAAATCGACGAGTTAGTTGCTTCTCGAAGATGGATTTTCTGTCGCATATCGTTTGTATTGATTTCATAAGGAGGAACGTAAGCTCCGGAAAAATTTCATGAATAATAAAAGAAGTACGATATCGTGCGTCGG
This sequence comes from Polistes fuscatus, assembly GCF_010416935.1. Lineage (NCBI taxonomy): Eukaryota > Metazoa > Arthropoda > Insecta > Hymenoptera > Vespidae > Polistes > Polistes fuscatus. The sequence goes on from NW_025113096.1 coordinate 2,382,114, forward strand.
AGACGTCGATATCACCAGGAGCTATATTATTTTCTCATGGTAGATACAATGGATCTACTAAAGAAGAAAGAGAAAAAGATCGAGTAGAAGGAAAAGTTTTAAACGTAGTTTTAGCGAGTTAGCCAAGGAGAGCCGCCGCACTTTAAGATCGCCTAATGACATTAGGGGAAACGTTTAGCAATACTCCTCCTTCTTCTTTTTTTCTTTTTCTTCTTCTTCTTATTCTCCTTCTTCTTATTTGCTTTCATTTAGTAGTATTTTCAACTTTTCAAAGATCGATATCTTCTAATTCTATTAAGTTGAATGTCACGGTTTATCTTGGATCGGCGTATCGTACGGTTTTCACGTGGGGTGGACGACAATCGGACGGTTAACAATAATTGGACACTCGTCCTCCTAGGAAAATGTAGACGCGGAGAGAGAGAGAGAGAGAGAGAGGGAAAATGAACGTGCTGTATCGTAGCGAACCCTTTCGGAAGTCAACTCGCAGATATCCGATTCCTGTCATGTTTTCACTGACGACGATTATCCGATTAGCAATCGCGCGCATCGCTTACACGGATTGACGTGACCGACCACGAGAATTCTTTACGGTCTAATGGTCCACGAAGAAGACAGAAAGAGAAAAAGAGAGAGATCGATCGAAAGGTCGATCGATAAGTATAGAATTCTCGAGTCTCATCATGATGCTTTGAGTTTAGTTTATACTCGACAACGATTACGATCGTTATTCCTTACAACTAGAAATTATAAACAGATAATAAAATTCTAAGGTAAATAAATGATCAATAAAATGTTAAGCATTCTAATGATTCTTATCTATATATTTTATGAAATCAATCAGTTAATTTTTATGAAATTCAATTAGTCTGTCATATGACGAAAGAAAAACTAGCGAACGTGGCGAGATAAAAATATAAATTAAAAAAAAAATATATATATATATGTATTGATAAATATAAAAGAGAGAAAAAAAAAGTCGAGTGGCTAGGGTGAATAGGGGTAATCGAGCATCCTACTTAATATGCCGAACAAGGGTGGAACAACTCGTTGCAAAGCGGCCGCTGCCGCGAGTGGGCGGAAACAAATGGCAAAGGGCATTGGCGGCTATCCTTTACCCGGGAATCGTATCGTCCAGCACCCTCGCTACGGACAGAGTGCCATCGATTACGCCAAAATTAACATTTAAAAGCGGAAAATTTGCAAGTGCCGAGAAGCTCTGTACACTAACCGTTGGTACCATAATACGTAACGCGAGTACTACCGAAATATCGCACGTGCAGGAGGAGCATTCTCGTTCCTCTCGTTAGCGATAGCGAGCAACGAAAGGGTGCAAGACGGGAGAAAAAAGAGAAAGGGATGTTATGAGTAAAGAAGGGGGAGAGTGAGCCTCGGAAACCCCTCGCTGTTAAATGTAAATGTCCGGCATTTGTTACTTCTATCTTTCTCTTTTTCTCGCGTAGGAAGTACTGTTTGTTTGTATCTGCGGTTCGCGAGCACAGCGACAGTAACAGGGGGTGCGAGTCGATGGCGAGGGGTAGCAACGAGAACGAAAAGGGAAGGACCAGGCCGCTCTGAAACTCTCTCTGCTGCTATTCGGCATTTTTTGTTACCTCTACTTTTGCCATATACTTTTTTATTTTTGCGTGGCCCGCCGGCTTCTATGTAAGCCAGCGCGTGGGAGTGAGCCTCGGGACGCTCATTTGTAAAATTTTATGATAACCTCCCCACTACTCCTTTATTCTTTCTCTCTTGCTCTTTCTCTCTCTCTCTCTCTCTCTATCTATCTATCCCTCTTTCTATCTCTCTATCTCTCTTCGTCGAGAGACTCCTCCTCATCCCTCCCTGTTACCGTCGCGTTGTATCCATTACGAGCGTGTTGCTGCTCCTTTTTAGGAATTTCGTTTTAATTACTGCCCGTTCGCCGTGTATCCCCATCCCTCCACCTCGTTTCGTTCTATACCTTTTTTACTTTCTCTCTTTTCTCTCTCTCTCTCTCTCTCTATCCTTCTCATTCAAATTCTCGACGTTCTATCTCTTTTTATCGGTCGGTACAACGCGCACGCGTGGCCATGACCGCGCGAAAACTCTAAACGACGTTGCACATCGATCTGAGAGAGAAAGAGCTTGGATATCAGAAAGCTATTGAAATCCCGCGAAATTGCGGTGCAGCCGTACGCGAGAGCCTTTCCCCGTATCGGCGGAGTACCATCGCGCAAACCATCCCGTTCCTCATACCGTTCCTCATCCAGTTTCTCATCCCTTTATTCCCGTTCCATCTCCTCTCTCTCTACAGTCGTGCTTTTTTCCGGCATCCTCTGCCACCCCTTTAATGAATACGATACGGACGGAGCATCGATGAAAGATAACCGAATAAAAACCGTTCCGCCCGCGGAAAATCGTCGAATCTGCCTGGGTGAAGAAAGTTAATCGAGTTTAAAAATGATAAGTTTCCTCGCACCGTTCGACCAAATACTATGTGTGTGTGTGTGTCTATGTATATTTATATATTTTTTCTAAATGGTCGAATTTTTGAATGTATCTTCTTCCAACGTCTATGTAGAACAATCGACCACCGGTGTCGTTTTGACGATATTACGTTTGGATTTATATACTCGCGATAAGAAGAAAAATAGATGACCGTATTGTTCTATTTTAAAGACAGAACAATTATTGATACGTCATTTGATCACGTGTAATTGTGGTCTAACACCGAAGACAAAGAATATCGTTGAAAATTTATTCTACCTTTTGCGAAGTAAACATTTGTTAATTGATATATCTATTTTGAATGTGAATAATTCCAACGCGTACGTTATTTTTAATAATATAATATCAAGCAAACTAATATTCTACGTTTTAAAAGACGTTTTTAAAACAAACAAACCTTCTTCATTTCGTGATTCGTGAGAAAAAACGATGAAGAAAAGCATTGTGCTAGAAAGTTACAGGCGGCACGCTACGTGGGGTACGCTGCGTCTGTGGAAACGACTGCCATACTTGTATGGAGCCGCGACTCTTTTGATATTTCAACAGAGTAGACGAGTGGCGTGTCGTAATGAAATCATCTCCATCGCTTTGATCTTCCCCGCGTGCGCGCGCGCGCATTAACCAGCCATCCAGGCACAGACAGCCAGCTCATGTTCGCGCTTATTCTCTTCATCCCTTCGTAGAAAGATAGGAACAACCTTTGCGTCTCTTTTCTTTCAAAACGGTTACACAGTCTAATCCCTCTCTTGTCGGCTTTACTCGACATTCCCTATCGTAACCCTCTCGATCTTTCCTCATCCTTACACCCTTTGCCACTTTTAAAATGAGTTTCTTCGCTTGTTTTCATTTTTTCACTTTTGTCCAGCTAATTTTATTTTAATGACATGGCACGAGACTCTTTGTTATTTTTTCTCGAGACCACCGTCCGAAACTTGCAAGCAACAAACTATCTTCGACATACGTATAGGAATAGAAAGAAATTTACAAGAAGAAGAAGAAGAAGAAGAACGATCTATAAAGTCGAACCGATCGTGTAAAAAGGAACGAAATTGGATTGGCAAAGCTCCGACATCACGGTTGATGGATGTATGAGAATTGTATCGAAGTAGACCAATGCGATAGAATAAGTCAGTCTATTTCGTAGCCGCGTAGAAATGTAGATATTTATTTAGAGAAATTAAATTTAACATCGTAATTATAAAGAAAACGTTTTCGTGCTGATGCTATTTTGTTAATTAATAATACTTCTGTAATTTGAATTTGATCGTTTATGTTTCGTTGTTTGTTCGAAGGGAATTGGAAAGGAGAAAAGAAAACAAGAAAAATAAGAAGTGAAAAAGTAAAGGAGGGACAACGATATCATGCAAGATTCATTCGACTCTCCAAAGGCGTAATAGTATCTTATTAAATTACAGTGTGATCCATTGGAATTTACGATGGACAGAGACGATGATCGATACCCGAAGAAGAGTCGATATAGAGGCACTAAGAAACAGGGGTTGGTACGTACTGGGATGAGGGATCTCGTCTTCTTTACACAAGAGAGCCACGACCGTAGCAGGTATATAAGGTGTATCGAGCAACAAGGACTAACGGCCTTTAATTAATAAAGTTACGCGAACAACTCTCAAAGTCTTCCCGCTCCTTCTATACTCGTTCTCTCTTACCAACGCGCACCAGCTATTTCCCTCCGCTTTAGAAATTCTACTATTTCTCTCCTTTTCCTTCTATCCTTCCTCTTTCTCCTTCTTCTTCCTCCTTCTTCGATTTCTCTTAAAGTGGGCTCCTATTCGGGAAGTTGGATCTCTTTGTAAAGCTCTTACGCATTTTCTTACTAATTTTAAAATATATTGTTTCTTTCCGAGATGATGATCAACGAATCGTTATAATAAAAAAACTAAATCAAGCATTCGCGTAATCATTAATCTCTTTAAAGAAAACGATCTTTTTAATTTACGTGCGTATCTAGAGAGAAATATTATCTTGCCCTTATCTTAAATAAGTAAACTTCTTTATCTTGGATCGTTGAAACAGAAGAGTCTATTTTTTGTTATATTTTCTGTCTCTTTTTCTCGTTCTTTTCATCTCTATTTCCCAATGTTTAACTGTCGCATCCTATAGCTTTCACAGGATGTACACAGATAATTGATAACTTGTTCGACTAGACGATGTGTCTTTTTCTCGGAAACCCAAGCGGGCGCCAAAAGTTGACTCGGTCTACGTAAGAACGATCTTACTAAGCGATACAAGGGTTGGGAAGGGATTGGGATCGACGCGAAACGGGCTGGAAGAGTTAGCCCGGAAAAGGGTAACGCGGACTACTAACGCGAGGTGCCAGGATTCGAGAAATTAAGTCGCATTCTCGCTGCCAACGCTGCCACCACGCGCTACGGCAAACGTCGTCATCGCAACGAAAGTCCTCTTCGAAAGGATCCGAAAGGCGAGTTATGGCTCGCTAAAGAAAATTGACTTGAATCCACGCCAGGATAATAAAAGCGCGCCCCGCTACGTGGTGCTACGAGCGAGAAATATGAAAGAAACGATCCGATACCGGTAAGCAAGAACTCTTTCGATGTGCTTGCCGCCGGCTGCACTCTTTGGTGGAAACGAAAAATATCGTAGAAATATATATCGGTATAGTGCTTTCGTTGGATGCACAATCGATACCGATTGCTCCTGTTCTTCTTGCGATACGCTAGACGATACGTGTAGCCAATGTACCTATGTACGTAGCAATGAGTATCGATTATACTCGAGTACGTATTATATCAGGATCGATGTTATCGTCGATACACTGTGAGCGTAATATTCCTACGAAACGATCCTAGCAAAATATCGGCTTTTCTCGGTAAGGAACTAAAAGTGATTCTAACAAATATGACGTAAGTGTACACCTCGTTGTACTTTCGACTAAACTTTTGAATCGATAAAATTACTTTCACGAGCAATCGTTCAATTCGTTGTATTTTGTTTTTTGTTCCGTTCCATTACTAATTGAAGTAACGCAAGGCAACCGGCGATGCGTATTCTTCGAAGCAATATTTCGTTATCAGGATGATAAATGATCTACGAGTCATTAAAGTTGTTGTGATATTTTTATAATCACTGCCAATGACAGTGACCGATCGAGTAAAAAGCAAACATAGTCGGTAAGTGCATAAAATTGTCTCGGTCCTTATTTGAACGTAATATTCGATAACTTCGTTCGTTGATACGTGTATTTAAAACACATACACATACATACACACAAACAATCATACACGCATCACCGCTTAAACTTATAACATACGAGCCAACTATACAAGTACTATAAGTAGCAGAGGAAATATGTGTACCTACTTCATATGGCAACATTCGTTACAAAGCAAAACGTACACACGACAGACGGATACTTTATAAAAGGAATTATGTGTGTTTTATGATTGAGGAGCATTCTACTGAGCACAGCATTCGTGAATGGACGTGTTTCGTACAACGATCTACCTTGTGTTCGAGGTAACATTCGGCATGTAAGTTTACTTAGGCGTCTATAATCTAAGCTGACCAATTACCTACGTTAATGACATACCTACTTGCTGCAAAATCTTTTTTTCTTTTTTATTTATTTAATTTTTTTTTTAAGGATCCGCTCGAGATAAAAGCACGCGGCGAGCGAAAGTTGGTAGCTGTCGAGCGAGGACGCTAGCGGTTGTGCAGTCTCTTTACCTTGTTCGGTGTAGTCGCTTGTTGCTGCGGCGAACAGCTGGTGCTATGTACGGTCGGTTGATTGGTTGTCGCCGGCACGATGCCCTGGTGGTTCAGGTGACTCAGCTGATTCAGCTGGTTGAGCTGCTGCGGCTGCTGCACCGGATTCTGGTTGGAGGCCTGCAGCTGTTGATGGTGCGTCTGATGCGCAGGATGAGTCGTCTGATGGTGCGTCGCAGGGAAAGTGGGCACCGTGAACGGGACGAACAGCATCGGGCTGCCGAGGATGTGCGCACCACCTCCACCCAATGCCCCCGTCTCCTCCCTACACCTTTTTCGTGCGTTTTTGGTTTTGGATAGCTCTTTTAGTCCATCGATCGTGTTTGTTTTATATTGTTGTTGTTATTTCTTTTTTTTTTTAACTTTATCTTTTAGTTACTTTTGATTTAAAATTTGTACTTTTAATTTTAGATTTACTCTTATTTTTGCGACGTGCTACTACGTATTATTGCCTTTTTTGTTTGGTTATTATTTTTTATTGGGATTCTATCTTATCGATCAACGTCGAGGACGAGAACGACGACGAAGACAGTGGTAACGGATGTGGTGGTAGAAGTAGTGGTAGTGACGACAATAGTAGTAGTAGAAGTAGTATTATTTAGTGATGATATTAGTAAAGTAGTAATATATTTATATATATATGTATGTATATATATATATATATTTATATATATGTACAGTATATATATAGATATCGAAGTCAAGGTAGGAATGTATCTTAGCGATTTATCATTACCTGCACTCCTGCCCCAGCCCTTGGTGCTGGGGGTGGGCGTAGGGGGCGGCTCGGACGGAGGTGGTGGACGCCACCCTCGCTACCCTCAGCGATAGGCCGCCCCGTTGGCTAGTAAGCTGAACCGAAGGAGGTTGGTGATTGGTATGCGCGCAGCAACAGGCACGGCAGCCAATCTGTTGTTGTGGTGCCGGTATAGCCTGAAGGTGGTGATGATTAAGGGGCCCCCTGGGCCCCGTGGAGGAGGAAGAACACGGGTACACCCCAAGCAGGCAGCCCACCACCGCAGCCCCGGGGCCCGGTGCGCTTGGTGGCAACGCGCCTGTAGACGAGGCCACCCCAACCTCGCTGGCCCTCCTGCAACCACTGCACCACTGCACCCACCCTCCTGAATTGCCTGACTGATTCGGCCTCCTGACACCGATCGTTGAGCCGGACTGGACCACCTCAGCTGTACCGTCCTTCCTTTCGGGATCCCCTGCGGCCGGGATCTTGCTACTTTCTTTTCTTCCCAACTTGATCACCTTCGATCACTTATGCGTGATCTCTTTGCGTTTATTTCACTAAGCAAACTTATTATTTATTTCCAGCCTTAACAAACTCGGACCTTATGGACACTTTTCTTCGACGCGCCAATTAATTATTTCGAAGAATTGTGCTCAACAATTAATAATCGTGCACAAACTCTATGATCGCGATAAAATGATCCAATGAATTTCTGACGTATTAATACCGAAAAAACAGCAACGGTATGTGGTTGTTGTTGCTTGTCCGAGTGGAAACGTAGACGAGGTGCCTAAGCGTGTGCGTTCACCGGTAGAAGTCACGGCGCCTCTGATGCTTACTCATAACCACGTGGTCGAGCTGGGGTTGCTTCCGATCGCAATCTCCGGAAGAGGCAGTACGAGAAGCGTCGGTGAACGGAAACCTCGCGAGTACGAAGAATGCGAACGCGTTTACAATTCTTCTCTTTCTATTGCTACGACTTCTCTCTACCGTTGGGAAACTTTCTTCAACTATAGCGCCGACACGAGTTTTGAATAGGAAACAGTTATCGGAGTATTAAAGGAAAAATAACGTGCTCGAGCGTTTCAACAAGTACACAACAACGATTTATCGCGATCCTCCCTTCCCATTCACAATAGCGGCACTTTTTTATCCTTACACCATTTCAATCGCTATCGCGCGTAATGATCTTCTCTCGGAATTCTCGTCGATCGTCGGTTTCACTTTCGCGAACAGGTGGCCCTTCGACGATGTATTCTTGGTATGCAATTCAGTTGACTCTGGTAAACACGTACTACAGCTCGTATCACAATTAACCAAACATCTCTTAAGTTTATATCGTTTATCTTCGCACAGACTTACCACACGCGTTCCTAAAAAAAAAAAATAATAATCGTATACAATTGTTATTCGTTGTGTTTCGATATATCGGTATACGGATGTATACGAGGAAAGATCGATGATGATCGGTAATAGTAGTAGAAATACACTCTTATTGCTAGCTGAGCGATCGTGACAAATATTCTATTGATTTTATTTTTTAACGAAACCTTGGATCTGATCAAAATTGCATTATCCTAATTATATTTCTTTTCCTTTTATTATCATACTCGTCGTCGTATTCGTTATACTACTTTCCACTTTGTATTATCCTCCTTTCGTTAACCCTTCTTTCTATGGACGTATCAAATGCGGTTGCGGCGGATGTCGTTGATAATCAGCGTCAGGTTGACGATTTATTATAGAAAATGAATGAAGCGACGGCAACCCCCCCGTAGTCTCTCCGCCTCGAGAGGGCACGTATCTTCTCGCGTGATCGCCCTCTCTCTGTCTCTCTTTCTCTTTCTCTCTCTCTCTCTCTTTCTTTCTCTTACTACTTCCGTTCTCCTTTTCACGTTGACGCGAACCGCAACGGAGTTTGTCCCCGCGTTCAGGCAAACGAGGACGAAGACACGACGGGCGGAAAAAGAGGGAACCTAACCCGTAATGTTGGAAGGTCGCTCGCCGACTGACTAGCACTTCCGCTCAGGCTGTTGTGCGATTCAGAGTGGGGGATGCTTCGTTGAGTTGTTGTGTGTAGGGGTTGGTGGCGGCGGCTCGGCTCGTCGGTTGGTTGGTCGGGGTAGTTGTGTGTGCTTCGCTCGTACTGTGCGCGGGAAACCGGGGGGTTTCGGGCCTTTGCCGCTCGTCTAGCCTGGCGAAATAGCGACCAGTTTCACGTGGCAAGCACTACCTTCGGTTAGACTACTCGCCGGAATATTTATCCTCTTCCGTTTCCTTTTTTCTTTTTTTCTTCCGTTCGTTACAATAGTTCGATGAATTAACTTCTTCTTTTTCTCTCCTATACTTTTTCTTTTTCCTCCTTCTCCTCCACGAAAAAAAATAACTCTAATTGTTCGAGAGAATATATATAGAGACAGCTATTTATTTCTCTCCGACGTCTGATTTATTTCAGAGTGTACTACTTAAAGTGCCGATACCTCGAAGGAAAGCTCGAATAAACAATCGGATGCATGCGAGGAATCGCGCACAAAAACTTCTTTAAGAATGATTAACTTATCAATCGAATCTCCCCGCTATTGTTAGAACTCATTAATCATGTACCCCTGTTTTGCAATTTGATCAATTACTTTTTACAATATCTTTTTCATATTTTTTCGTACATGACTATAGCGACCTGAAGACTAATGCCGTCGGATAAATTTGACATTCGAATACTCTTCTCTCATGCAATTTTGTCAATTTTATTATACGCAAAGATAAAATGAACCGATTCGTTAAGGCACCGAAGTATAATATTAAACTTGTTAAAATAATATAACGGGAAATCAAAGCCAAGATTTCGAATTGCGACGGAAAAGAAAAAGTGAAAAAAACTGCACTGGTTCTATCATAAATATTCACTGAGATCGGTTTCGTCTTTACCACGTATTTACTTTCACGTAACAGTCACAGTAACACAATTAACGAAGATCACTGAATAATATTCACTGACGAAACTCTCGATGTTCTTCGTCTTGACGTTGGTAAGCGTTGTTATTATTATCAACAGCGCCAATAAGGTTGGACGAAGAGCGCACAATTAATCACTTTAGCGATGTAAAAGACGTGACGAAAGGTCCAAGTTTTGAAGACGCGCGAAAAGGAGGGAATCGGTTTCTTTGGTTAACGGTAGCTTGTTTGTACGCGTGCGTCTTCTAGGAGCGTTGTTGTGTTTACGGCTGGCGTTGCTGCTTTGTACCGGTGTGTTTCGATGGTGGTAGTAGTGGTGATGGTATTGGTAGTTGTGGTGGTGGTAGTAGTGTTGGTGGTGGTGGTGGTGGTGGTGGTGGTTGTTGTAGTAGTAGTGGTGGCGATTGTATCGTGGTAGTAGTGATGGTACTAGTTGGGGGTTGGTATCAGGGTCGAACGGTCTCGATGAGAAGTGAGGAGGGTCGTGTCGACGTTGGATATTAAAAAGGGTCGACGATAGGTAGGTATACTGACGAGAAAAGAAATATAGAAAATATAGAAAGGTGTCTAGGTGTCCTAATAGTGTGTCTGCTAGCGGGCTTGTGGACTTGGAGCGCCGTGTCCTGCACGTAGGTAGGCAGCGTGGAGACAAGAACCGTGTATCGCAATGTATCGCGGCGGTGGTGGCGGTGGCGGTGACGATGGTGGTGGTAGTGGTGGTGGCAGCAGCGACGACGCCGGCAAGAGAAGAGGTGGTGGTAACTGGAGGGGTGGTCTATTGGATGGAGGGGCTGGTGGGCGGTAGAGAGGGCGGCTGAGAGGGGTGGTCTGCCTCTCGTTCCCTCGTTTCTCGCTCGAAGCGCTCGAAGAGAGGGTAGGTCGGACGATCTCGAGAGAGAGAGACCGAGGGCGCGCAAAGCGTCTACTCGCGAGTTGAGTTCTAATACTGCTTCTCTTCGGATCTCTTCCTTTCTTTTTCTATTTATAGGGTTCTTTTCATTTTCTTCATTATCAATAAATTCTGATACAAAGAAAGCAAAACCTAGAAAGAGATCTTTTGTTTAAAGAAATCGATAAAAAACGTATCAACGAATCTCGCTGTTTTGCTCCTGAGAATGATATATTGGAGAAAGGGTAAGAGCAAAGTTCCTCGTAGAATAGGGAAGCATAATGCCGTACGTCCATTTAAATGAGCTATTAAGAATGAAATAATTACGAGCAATTATACAGCTTGTACTACTTCAGCGTGCTTCATGATATTGTAATAGGATAAATTATAAAACGACGGTATATTTTCTCTTGATGACAATTAATGAAGTTCCAGTCTAACGGATAAAGCGTTACCTTGATGTATTTGATAGTTATTTGTTTTTTTATTAACAATAGATAAGCTCTTCGTATAATCAAATTCATGTTTAATAATGCGATTTCCATTAGACTTGACTTCATCGATTTCAAGGTGCGTGACTAACAGCTTCTCGCAGAATGGAAGATCGCTCGTCGAATTACTGCAATTTCTCAGACCACGTCGAAACTTTTGGTGACACTTCCTTGGGATACTATGAAAGTAATGTATTAAGCATTTGCATATGTATTGTTACGTGTTCTATACGCGAGGAGAATAGTGAGCATTTACGAGTTGCAATTTTAGTCAAAGTATTCAAAAATGCGTACGTCTATATACGTCCCACACATATATTTGATTTATATACATATATAGGTCTATATACAATATATCCACGCATATATATGTATTATGTAGAAGTACACAAGTATGCGCTCAATGAAATAATAAGAATAATATTCTATGCCTCCTCCTTGGAAATAACTATACGAAGAACTTCTTGGCAGTCTGGATTCTAAAGAACTTATGAAAAAAGACGTAGGTAAATGCCTTCCCACCTCTAACATTTCTTTTTCCTCTAAACCTTTTACTTGCTTCTACCTTTTTACTTTCTCTCCTCTGTTTTACCCTCTTTATAATACGTTCCCTTGAACGAATTTTTCCTTATTTTCTATTTTCTTTTTTTTTCTTTTTATTATATCTAAGAGGATATTAAATTCATGTATTTTATTTCAGTGTTTTCACAAGCAAGCATACCTCGCACCTAGTACGTCCTTTACGTTATTCCCCTTTAGCATTTTTACCCTCACCCAGGTTACGAGTTAATTTTTCCCTCGTCGAGTTTGTTGGTTGACTAAGAGGGCACTGAAACAGGCAGCGGTGGCCTGTGGTTTTGGTGACGAGGGATCGATAGTTACCCGTTATTTCTTCTCACTTTGTCGTGGTTCCTAATTAAAAATTGTTCGCGGTTGTCGACGTTGAAGAAAACCTCGTCCTTCTAATTGGACCATTGTTTTAGCGTTGAGAATCGACGGAATATATCGAGAAAATCATTATCGAGAATTGCGTTAACGTTGATAAGATCTTCTGATCTGACCTCAGAGATTCATCTCCTTGGAATCATTTGCAATGATTTTTTGAAATACACGGACACTTCTTCGGTTACATTTCACACTCTAGAGTTTCGTACTTTCTCGGCTAATGACTGAGGAGCGAGACGGTAATGTATTCTATGCGGAACATCTACTATGCACTTCCCATTAGCATTTGTAATGCGTTACCTACCCCTAACTCCGACTCGCGTCTCACGTTGACGCTCGTGCAAACCCATCAACGTACCATTTATAGCACCGTTTCGTGCTCGCGTATACGTGAAAAAGAGTTTACTACTCGGTGGTGCTCGGGAAATATGTTAATAGGATGCACCATAGGCTCGCATTATATAACGCCAGTAGTTGGAAGATTACAGTCGCAGGCCAGCGTCACAGAATTTTTACTTGTGTGTACCTTCTCGTTCGTTCGGTTACTCGCACTTTTCTAATCCGACCCCTAGAGTCTACAACGTTACGTAAAAAAAATAGACTCACCATTAAGATTTTGCTTCATGCGTCACTCGAAACGTTCGGCATCGTTACGTGCGCTTGTCGAAGCTAAAGACGAAGTGTCTTCTTGACTCTTTCCCGAAAAGAAATATCCTACGAATTTCTTCTTTCTTTTGATAATCTACCAATTAAAATTCTTCGTTTTACCATTCTATTCCGTGTATCTAAACATTTCGTTTATATAATTAATCAAATTGTCATTAATAAATTGTCATTAAATGTTTTAATTATCATATTATTAGATAACGTTAACTAAATTCAAAAGACATTTATGGTGAAATTGATTAAATAATTTACAAGATCTCCGATTTTATTTTTATTTAACATCCCCGTGTAAGACAATTTATCTGTTACTTCATAGCGTGTGTAAAAACGTAGATGCCGATGGTACGCTAGCGACGATGGTGGCACAATAACGGATAAGCGGAACCATCGGACAGTTTGCGAGCGACTCTGCTTCTGATGGGCTGGACGATGGAGAGACAGGCTGTAGGGAGTCGGTATATTTATAATGACCCTATATGTATGCAAATGGCTGCATATCGTACGGACCTATCCCACTCGTACGTGACGGAGGACTCGCCTTCTCTTCCTCTGTCTATTTCCCTTTCTTTCTCTCTCTCTCTCTCTTCCACTTTCCCCTAACTCACCCCTTTTTCATATTCTCTTTCTCTTTTTCTCTTTCTAACTCCAATGACACGGCAGGAATATATGTATTTCTTGTATGTACGCGACGTGTACCTACGCGGTAACGACCGCACACAAATACCGTTTCGACGTGGAGCGGCCAAAACGCATCGATTGCGCGTAAACGCGAGTCAATGAGAGAGACACGAGCGTACTAATTTTACATTTACTTGGCTTTTTGCAACCCGTAGATATCTACGGAATATTTTATCCTTTTTTTTCCTTTTTTATTCGGCTCATCGTCTCATTAAATCCAACCCGTGATTATTACGATGATCCACGATGGATACATAAACCTTGACTGGTATTAATAATATCGTAACGATTTGTTCGATAAGAAAATAGGTTTGTCTCATACACGAAGATATTGAGACTTTTCTGATTTTGTTAGCCAACATATAATAGGAATTTTATTGACTAAATATATGGTTTATCGATTTTCACGTCACAAGAGCATCTCTTAACGTAACATTTATTTACAGGGTAAATATATAGAAAGTTGTGTTTTATAAAATGCATAACACGCTGCACAAGCTATTTATTCTGATCGCATAAAATGGTGAATATCTTTCGCCAGGAAATGCGGTAGCATTATCAGCTGACCGTCGATTATACGCTCTCGTATCGCAAATTCATCGTATACACAGTCTGAACAAAATGTATCGTTGTAAAATTATTCGATTTGCATTTGCAACGTATGATCGTTTAATTACTGACATCGTTGAAGTATCTGTTACTACTGGAAATCTCGTGTAGACCGTTTATTGATAAATTCGTACCCTCCAGGATTATGGAGAAAACAATAAAAATATTCGAACCCCTGCAAATGGTTACGTTGTTCTTGATCAACGAGTTTAAGCTACTATTCATCTCTTTCCGACCACAAATACGATCGGCGTGGATTCCGATAGGTGACATGGCGTTCCGCATAAATTATAACGCTGAACACGTTATTTATAGTCAGATACAAATTGCCTATGCTAATTTCTGCTGATCATCCTGGCGCCACTGATTCGAAAGCTATTTTGATCACCGAACGAGATTCATTTAAGGTTTATCTTTGTCTCTTTAATTTCTCTCTCTCTCTCTTTCTCTCTCTCTCCTCTCTCTCCCTTTCTCTTTCCTTATAACAAAAAGTATATATTTTAGAAAAGTCGTGACAATTATTTCGTAATTTTAATCGGGCCAGATTGGAGGCTTTGCTGGCACGTAGTTTTAACAAGGATACGCACTTAGCCGTTATCGGTTTTCTCTAGAAGCTTCTTCGAATGGACGATCGTTGCTTCGTAACACAAACCTACGAACTGCCTTAAATAATTGGGAGGTAAAGCGTGGTAAAGGTACTTGGGTGTGCAAGAAACTGAGGGCGGCTAAACAAACTGAAAGGAAATCCACCGAGAAAAAGAAAAAGAGAAATAAGGGGAAAAAAGAAACGGGAGAAGTAGTATAGGAAAAAGTTTGCAAAGCCTTTGAGCAAGGAGTACATGTTGTTTTCTCTGGCCGGAGATCTTTCTGAAGCGTTGAGTAAATGGTTCACTGACCACTCAGATAGTCGTACTTTCAAAATAAAAGATACAAGTCTGCTGGAACCTTCGATATGTTTCAAAAGGTACGATCTTGAATCAGCCTTCGACCCTCGCTTTTCTACTTTCAACTATTTTTCTATCTATAAATACATGTTCCTTTTTCCTTTATCGAGCCTCGTTTTTCTGATCATTCTCTTTCTCCCTTTCTTTCTATTTAAAAATATTTCACATCAACACCTTTTATCGAACGAACGATCGAAGAACGAATAAATTACTTATTATTACTCGCTTTATTTCGAAACAAAAATCAAATACCTTGTCAATTGGGTGGCATTAAATATTCTCAAGCTAGCAAACACGTCCAACAAAATTTATGAAGTTATCGATAAAGAAAAACGATATTGAAACAAAGATTTAACAATGATCGTCCAATTTTTAAATAAGCATCGAGAATGTGAAGAACATACAATAAGGTTGCGTCCGATCCCTCACGAGAAAATCCTTTGAATAGTTGGAGAGTGGGTAACGAAATTCCAGGGAAGATTAAGACGTGCGGATTTGGGGACAGGGCAAGCGGAAAAACAGGAGCTAAGGGCAAAGAACGAAGCTTTAACTCGTGGCTATGGAAAACCCTAGTCGTTTTCGTTGTCGTTGTCGTTTTCGTCGGGAAGAAGAGATAGAGAGTGAGAGAGAGAAAGAGAGAGGGATGCAAGAGAAGAGTTTCTCATCGTTTTCTTCTTTCTTTCTTTCTTCCTGTAAGATCTCATCTCTCTCTCTCTCTCTCTCTCTCTCTATTTCTCTTTCTATCCTCGTAGCGATGCCAAGAGAGCTCAATTTCAATTTCGAGCCCCGAGGGTGTCATTCCGAAACGAATATAATTATACAGAATAATTCTGACACGAGATGGGGGGGTGCCAAGGTAGTAGGTAGGATTTGTGGAGGGCCGTGAAGAAGGAGGAAGGGGAGGGAAGTAGTAACTGTAGGAACGGGGGAGTCTTTGAAGGAAGAAGTCTTCCGCGAGCCTGGTATAGTCTAACTGCCACGTAGTCCGCGGTTATAGGAGCACCCTTTGCGTTACGCACGGCGAACGTCGAAGCGAAGAGGGTGGAAGTAAGGCACCGAGGGTGGAACGGGGGTGGCCGAAAGATAGCGAGTGCTTAATGGCTCGAAATTCCTGCCGTTGCGGAATGCCCTGAATGAAAATTAAGTCAAGTATACCTACTAGAGCTTCTCGGCTTCCTTCGTCTTTCTTCTTCTTACTATTTCTATCTTTATCTCTTTCTCTCTCTTTCTCACTCTTTTACGCGATAACTGAAGAGAGATTCGGCAAATTGTATCCATAGAGGCACCAACGGGAGAGTTAGAAAAAGAGATGACTCTTGCATCTCTCTCTCTCTCTTTCTCTCTTTCTCTCCCTCCCTCTCTTCTTAGTCTTTTCTATTCCTCACTGCACATTGTTATATCTTAAACGAATATATTGCGTTTTCTACTCCGAAGCTTTCGTAGTTTTCTCATTCATGATTCTTAATAAATTCTGCTTAAGTATCATTAAATATAATTCATTTAATACAAATGTCTTTGAAATTTGTCATCTCGCAAATTTATCCTTAGATTATTTAATTCTCTTTTATCAATTACCACCCTCTATTGTGACTGAGATCACAATTTCCGAGTTGGTGTTCTCCTTCGATTTAGTCCTATTACCGTAGCACCATCACCTTTGCTCCCTCTTTCTACGTCGATTCGAAACGAGAAGGCACCTCGTTCCATTATCCGAATATTAGCCATCGGGGAGCCACGAAATTGCTACAACTTAAATAATTTGTTTTAATGCAATCGTCGGTTAGGCGGTACTTAACAGTTACGCTTACTTAGATTTATTTTTAATTAAAATAAATAAAAGTAGGTTGTGTTACGTTAGCATTATTCGATCGAACTGAATAATGTGAGTATTATTAAATTTATATGAAATAATGTAAGATGGTAATTAATGCGCATCGAGAAATAAAAATAATTATTTATAATTTTTCCTGACTATATTTTATATTAATATAATATATAATTCGTAATAATATTCGATAATTCGTAACGCGAGTATACGCTGTTCCAGTGGTAACTTTTCTAATGCATAAAATATATTGTGCCAAAATTTCCAACACACGGCGATATACCAACTACGCAAACAATTCATTACACATGCAGCTGTCCATTTTACGCATAAACAGGCTCGCTCACAATAAAGCTAAAATATTTGTTAGTTTAACCAGAAATCTCTTAATGCAATCGATCATTTTTTAAGCGGATGGCTATGCATCGAAACGTTAATGTACAGAACCATCGCCAATCGAAACCTTTGAATTATTATATCGATGCTTTTACACATTATATATTGATGTATCGTATTTATACCTTCCAAGCGTCGAAGTAACGCGCGATATTGGAAGCTCTTGGGAGCGTTTGGAAAAATCATTAAAAGTGATTTCCCGAGGTGTAGCTATCGGGAAGCCACTTTGTCGACGAGTTATTTCCAACGAAGTAATATTCAGATGCAGTCGTTTATATTCAACGATGATTTACAAGTAAAATGTAGATTTATGCGACGGCCGTTCTTGTCTTCCCCCCCCCTACCTCCTTCTCTCTCTCTCCCTCCTCCTTCTCTTTTTTTATGAGTGTCCTTTACATAGCTGCATTTAAATTAGATATTTTTACGAAGTTAGACGAAAAGAGATGGGAAGATCGCGGAAGAAACGTCTTTTCTTCTACGAAGCTTACTTCTTTAGAAAACTACTGGATAATAATTGCATATACGAGAAGATAAGATTTAATAAATTATTTTTTGAAGAATAGCGCTTAAGAAATGATAACGACATTAGTGACATTTTTATTTGCACCGCAAGCTCGGAATTCATAAGCAAAAGCAAGCTCGACGATTCTAAATAGCTAGAGGTTGACTGTCGGCTTGAGTGCATCTCAAGCACATATGCGAAAATTACGTCAGAAGACATGGTGTATACGTCAAGTGCAGCTAGACGCTTGCCTTCTATCCATTCGACTTCAAAATCAGGAAGTTTCTTCGCGTTGGAAAATGTGTAGGTACTTTCAAGCACAATGTCGATAATAGGCACAGGAGAGTTTTACCTTCGCGAATTCGAGAACGAATCGATTCGCGATACTTCCGTGAATTGTGATCGATAAATGATTTTGGGCTAGAAGAAATGCATTGACAGTAACGTAGAAATATTTCTACGTTCTATTTTTATATGAAAAGAATTGTAATAAGGTCTTTAGTAGACGTTTGCTTTAGAGAAAGAAAATATTTTTTGTTTCTTTCTTTTTCCTTGAGATATATATGTTACAAGCAAGGTATAAAAAAATCGGCATTCTATAGAATACCTAGGCATTGTATATAATGTCCGGCGTTTTTAGACACAAATGAAGTATGAGAATTATTACATACTTTCCCTGGGCAGTGTATATAATATTTAAGCATTCTATAGAATGACAAATGTTATTTAGGCAAAATATGAGAAATGGTCTATTATATAAATGACGAGCATTCCTTAAAAATACAAATGTTATTCTGAAAAAATAATGAGAGACGTGATATTCGAAATGAATCGGAGATGTATTTATATACATCATACACATATTATACAGAATGCTCAGGTATTCTATATAATGCCGGATCTCAAACTTTGCCGGTAACATATATATACAACACACGCACAGAAAAAGTATTAGATAAATATAAAGAAAAAGTTAATATGATAGGATATTAAAGTTGAAAAGTTTTCTGCAAATCCGTCGAGCTGTGACAAGAGTGTTTTCTTCGATTGAATGGAAGAAAGTAGGAAAGCGAAGGCGAAAGATACCGCGTGGAATCCTAAACGATTCCTTTGCCATCCGATCTTATTCTCTTCTTTCTTCGTTTTTCCTGGAATTCACGCTAAGCGACGCGTGCCGCACACTGCAATCTACTACATTCATCTTCCTACTTCTCAATGGAATCTCTTTTCCGCGGATATTCTCGAAAGCTTTAGGAAGCAGTACGATGATTCTGCCTGTCCCAAAAGTGTCTTCGTAATCTCCCGTGGAATCCCTTTTTCGAAAGGGCATTCAAGAAATTCTATAAACCAAGATGATTTCGACTTTCCGTATCAGATCAAGTGAAAAGTATCAAGTATGTAAATGTTTATTAGCTTAAAATCGTGTTCCCATTGAAATTAAATAAATACAATGAAATATTCACAATTTAATGAATTAAATAGAACATTTAATTGAATACACATACACAGAGAATTTTGATACGACGTTAAAAGGAACGACGATGTTAGGAAAGCTTATGTAATCACAAATAAAAAGGTAAGGAATCAAATATAATCCAGATCGAAATTACAAGTATAAGTATAATTGTCGTTGTTTTGAATTATTCAAAAGAAACGTATCAAAGTATTCGGACGTATCGTTTAGAGATCCCAAAGTTGAATCATCGTTCCGAGATAGAGTCATTAAAGAATTTCAAAAGTCGTTATATCAGAAGAGAACTACAGAAACGAACGCTTTTCGTGACCGTTAGAAACGTTGAAGCGACACGCGTTTTTATTGGCTCGTGAAGGCGGCCATGAAGTTAAACAAGAAGCGACGTTTTCCCGTAATGTCTTATTGTTAAATATTGCAGGCGACACAGCCGTTATACGCCGTTATACGCCGTTCTTCTACCGCAGTTATCCTTTTACGACTTTACGTCGTATCTCTGTCCTTTCATCTACAGCACCGGAATTACGGTAAACTTCGTTATACGTGCGAGCCTCATTTGCGATATACGAGTAAAGGATATAAAGGCTAACCCGATGTAGCTAAATATTTAAAACTTGACGATTTCTACTCAGTAGAAATGATATATACATTAATATCTTACGCTCCTTTCGAAAATTTTCATTTCAAATGTGTTTCATTGAAATGATAAATTTGACTCTTGTAAGTAAAAAGCGAAAGAGAGATAGAGAAAGAGAGATAGAGAGAGAAATACTCTTGAAAAGTTTCAGATGGAAACGACAGGAAATAAAATTTCGATCCAGTCAATGACGACGAAAAGTCCGTTAACGGTAAGGTTCTGTTGCGAAACTCCGTCGCCGAAGAACCTTAATTAATTTTCGAATCCGCCCGCTAATGCCCCATGGACGAGGAAATGAGATACAAAGGGAAAAAGATAGAAAATAGGAGAAAGAGAGAGAAAGCGAGAAGAGCGTGTACCAAACTCGGCGCAGCTTTTTAAAGTTCGGAGCTTTCGTCGTGAGTGAAGTCAAAGTAGTAGATGTAAGTAGATTTATATATATACACATTCGCACACTAACATATATACATAGAGAAAAAGGGAGATAGACAGAATGAGAATGGAAGAGTGGTTAGATAAAGTAAAAATGAAAAACGGAGCAAGCGAAGAGTCGAGAGAACTAGAGAGAAGGAAAGAAAGAAAATGAGGAAAAAGAGAGAAAGAGAGAGAGAGAGAGAGAAAAGGGAACGTCGAGGGTGCAATACAAGAAGAAGTCCAGAAAAGAAAAAGAGAAAAGAAAAGGAAAAAAGGGGGAGACAGTCGACGTCGTCGGGCGGTGATTTAAGGGACGGCGCCGCGCGCTTAGTTCTCTAAACATTTTAGTCGACCTTATTTCGCCTGCATTATTTCAACGTTAAAACGAGGCGGGGCAGAGCTCCCTTTACTCCCTTTAGAGTGTAGCATGGAAGAGAGCTGGGCTAAGAAAAGGCCGGAGGTATCCGTAGCCGAGCTTAAGAAGAAAGCTACCGGTTCGGTAAAGTGGCCTGATACATAAATATGCGATTAATCAAGTTAACTACCCCGTCGTAGATGCATTTTTTCTCTCTCTTCTCCCTCTCTATCAACTACTCGTGCCTTTCATTTTCCTTCTACTTCTCTTCGACGTATCCTTTTTTCCATTCTTTCTTTCTCCCTCTCTTTATTTTTCATTTACGATAGACCGGAGATGACTCTCAGCTTCTACCATGGCAGATGGGTAAATAGGGTCATTCGCCTAAACGGCAACCTGTCACACGCACATTATGCGAATCCTGTGGCATACAAAGCACTCCCACTCTTTCACGAACAAATGACTCGTGAAACTAAGCGAGCCGGTTGTATTACGTTCCACGTGTAGGCATCTTTTCTCTCTCTCTCTCTTTCTTTTTTTCTTTATCTATTTCTCTCCCACGAATATCCTGAAAGTGTGCTGTGTTAGGCGCGCTCCTTAAAACGAAGAAACTCTCTCGATTTAAATTCTCGATTTTTTGAATGTCGAAATCCTCTTACAAACGACGAATGCGAAGAATTCTAGACTTTATCTCTCTCTCTTTATCTTTCTTTCGTTTTTTTTTTTTCTCTCTTTTATATTAATACGCGTACCGGCATTACCGTCTCGCTCGTCGTATCACCGATTGTTTACTGTTTGCTTGCCGAGTTTCGATTAACGGATATTTACCGTCACGGTGATATTTGCCGTGCCAAAGGCAAATACGATTTGTCGGTTCGGCTGATGCACTGGGCGCGTGTACGACTTTACGCGTGGCCGGTCGGTATCGTAAGCGAGACCGCAATGAAAGAATCGGCTCGTTGGATCTCGTACGCAGTCCGACGCAATTTTATCGTTGCTTCGGTTAAAAAAAGAAAGAGGCATGCGCGACATTCGTAAACAGAGATGAAGAAAGAAAGAGAGAGGCTTTGGATTAAAAAAAGAAAAAAAAAAAAAAGGAAAAAAAAAAATAAAATACAAAAACAGCGATTGTCGCGCGTGTTTACTCACAATTTGCAGCGTCGAAATGCGGACGGAAAAGTCGCGGGGCAATTTGGCAGTAGGATGCATGTTGAAACCCTAGTTAAAACTGCGAATTACCGAAACGAAAGATAAATACTCGTCTCTCGCAAAGCTTTTTGTCTTTTCCTCACTTTTTTACACGCTCGCAGGATAGATAGATATATTCAGATAGTACGTATGCACACGTACACACATATATATATATACCCTATTGATAGGGAAACGCTCGTCGAGATTTACGGCTAGCCCGTATTTGCGTATAATTCGGTTCTAACTAACACGGGTGTATCTATTATTACGTACTATTTACTTTAACAATTTAAATACTTCCAACGAAGTCTTTATCTTAATTGTACCAGGAGGTTAAGAGTGCTGCCTCGGACGTTTTCAAATTTTACCTTATTATTTACGAGGCAATAAACATCACCTAGAACGATCCTCTGAGAGTAAACATAAATTTTTTCTTTTAATTTAACTATGCAAGACAATAAAGCTTGGCTTGCATTAATCTTTTCAGTAAAATTAAGAAAGAAAAAGGACAAATAAGAAAAAGAAATAGAGAGAAAGAGAAAATGAGTATTAGAAGCTCATGAAATTGTCACGCGACAATTCAGCTTGTAACTCTTTATGAAACGTGGACCTAAGCACGCGCTCTCTTTCTTCATATTTTCAATAGGTCAGGTCAAAAGTTTGTAGAAAAATTCAATCGCAATATTCTCGATCTCTCTTTTATGAAGGTTTCGAAGTTTCAACTTTTCGTTTTTCTTTTAGCGAGTCGATAAAAATGTCACGAAAAGATCATATAATAATACGGGAAAGGAAAGCAGGTAAATGATTTTCTATAGAATCGTTTCTTCGCGTTCATGTCTTTCGTAAACGAAGATAAGCTATCACAGTTTCTCCCATAGTTGTTGCAGTGTTCTGTTTATATTTCATGTCTATGAACTTTGGAGTATTTACGAGCACCGACATAGTTACAAAGTAATATTCCTTCAGAATTTTCTCATTAAAACCTAATTTATAGTTTGTTAATCTTACAATTCTAGATCTATAGAGAACTAAAGCTACTTGGGTTCACTCAACTATCCAACTAATTATAGTCTTGTAGTACTTGGAGACAATTCCAAATAGAGATATTAATTGCTTATAATAGTATATAAATACAAAAAGAAGAAAAGAGAAGAGAAGAAAGGGAAAAGGAGAAGGGGTTGAAATGGTAAATGGTAGGATACGGAAAAGCATACGGAGAAGACCGCGATTGTACGTGCAACCAAAATGAACTATTATTGCATTGGGGACACAAACTGTTGGATAACTCGGTGGAGCAAAGTGGCTCTGGACTTTCCTCTTGGCCTCAACTCCACCTCGAGAACTAATAGGTGAGGGGAGAGAGAAAGAGAAAGAGAGAGTAAAGAGGAACAAGCTGCTATGGCTGACTAGAGAGAGAGAGAGTGGACAGTTTAATTTTTACAAGCACTGCCAGAAATAATTTCTCCATTCTCTTTCTCTTTTTTTCTCCCCCTTTTTCTCTTCTCTCTCTCTCTCTCTTCCTCTCTTTCTATCTCTTTCTCGTTCTTCATGCTTTCCGTGCTGTTCTCTCGGTGGGGTTGATTGCTTGATTTCGACAAACATCGCTCGTCCGTCCTCGATCTCTTCGCAGTCGTAGGCGGAAACGAGCTAACCACTCGCCAGAGAATGGTCGAGAAATTAGGCTTCTGTCCAACCGGCTGCACTTCGCGGCCGGCATACGAAATTCACGGAGAAATCCCTGGCTTCTTAATTGAATTAAACGTACGGTAGGGTGCGCAAACCGTTGTTTCGGAGAAAGTCGACTGACTAGTGACGAGGATCAACCGAGACCATTCCTTGTTCCTCAACGAGAAGTTTAATATAACGTTACTTGGATCAACGAAAGAACAAGACCCATTTTCAAATATTCATACAAAAACTATCTTTTAAATAAAATTAATATTTCGTATGAACTCGAATATACATATATATATTTTTCTATGAGTGGTGGTAAAGTTCACTTTTTCATAATAATGTAATTGCATAAAATAGTAATTATTATCATTAAGATTTTGCGCATTAGATCTGAAACATAGAACACAGAACTTATTTGATAGACATCTCTTTAAAGGGAATAATTCTAAGATTCTAAAGACGCATCAAAAGGTTCTTAGGGAATGAGAATAAAGAAGGAAGAACAAGAAGAAGGAGGGATAAGGTAAGATTTCTTGCATTCTCAGGAAGGAGAAAGTTGGCGCGAGAATAAGGAAGATGAAGGAAGGACCGTTAATATGGAAGGCAGGATGAAGTAGACGCGGCAGGATGTGCTCAAGGCGCATTTCACACAAAGTTCCTTCCTAGCTAGTAGCTACAAGTTTTAGAAGGTACCACTCTCTCCCTCTTCTTACCCTTTACCTCTTTCTTAATAGATACCCACTTCGCGGGATACACCTAGCAAGCACCTTGTCTTCCCTAGACTGTCTCTTCCCCACCCTGTTTCTCTCGGTAACGTCGCCACAGTACCGAGAGGTCCTTTGGGATTAACCTACACGTGGAAGCTTCGAGAGGAAAAGCTATTGAGGTCACCGAAGAACGGCTCCGAGTTAAGCACGGTACGCCGTTCGGCCGCACGGATAATGGCTTCTTCGGACTAGCCAAGACATCGAGAGACGCTTGTGCGACCTTATCCACCTATCACCTCCCTCCTTTCTGCCCCCTCTTCTCATTCCATGATCTTCCCTTCGTACGCTGTTTGTTATGACTCGATCCTCTAGAGACTTCCTATAAGTGTTCGGGTACGTCAGACGTCCTTTTAGTCTTATTTAAGTACTATTAGATATAGATGAACGTTTTTAACGCAAATTGGTTAACTTTTAAAAAATTTTCGCTTTATATAAATTTAAAGAAAAAAAAAGGAAGCAGATATTATTTAAATATAATATCTTCCCCTAGTTTAATTCCATTTAAAATGGCAATTCTTAATGATCGCGTATTGTCACGAAAAGAAGACGGTGGAACAAAGACGCCTGCTGTCTCTAACTAAAGGGTTCTTTTTTAATAAACGGCTGATACCTTTCTACCCTACCATCCGCTTACTATCAACCCTTTCTCTTTTTCTGTCTTCTCTTCTTTCTTTTTTACTTCCTGGATAGAGACAAATATTTGAAAAAAGGAAAAAAATAATGTGGCAGCGGTAGGTCCGCACTGTCTCATCCATTCCGTCGACTGTGATAGATGCAGCCAGTTAATAAGAACATTCTCAAGAACGCAAAAGTTTTGTTTCTAAAAAGATCGTGAAAGTTGATTTCTTGATCGTTCGATCGCATAAACTCGAGTCATTCTTACTTTCGATAATCATAATAAAAGAATTCAACGTTATATACGAATTTTCCATATTTTTTTTGATTTAATTAAACAACAAAAAATTATTTGTGTTTTCGCGATAACTGTTATTCATTTTCTTACTAAATTCGGTAAATAATATCTCGAATTTAAAAAGTAAATACGAAATACGCTTTTGAATTTTGATCAATCGATTACGAAACCACTTAGTAAATTCGTAACGTGTAAGCAAATATTGCATATTACGTTCAATAAACCGCAATACATCTCAATTTTCCGATATATACGAGAACGTTCTCTCGATGATTTTATTATTTACGTTCGACAAATAATCGCTCTTGTTGCACGAAACGCTTCGGTAGAGCGGATAAAAAAAATTTCCTGTCGGGAGAACGATTATCTCGTTTTTCCGCCATTTATTACGAAACGATAAACAATGGACTTGATATAATCCAAGAAATCAAGGAAAAGAAATCGATGGGAAAACGGTGGAAAGAGGAGAAACCGATCGGTTTTTGAAGGGCAAGACCTTCTCGCACGAGGACATTATCAGTCCGAATCTCGATCCAACGAATTGATAGTTAATTACCGGGAATCAGGGGTGGCTTGGATAACAAATGGGACGGCCCGTCGCTGTAATTCACGGCGAACGGATTTTCGTGTTCCTTTATACGGGACGTGGCGCGCGAGTCGAGCGACAACGAAGAGGGAGGAAGGGAGAGGGTTGTACACCCTTCCTGAATCCTTAACCCGCCGCCACTGAATATTTAACTTGTCCCGACGAAGCTAGAAAGAGGGTAGCAGGGATGAACGAAAGAGAGATGCCTCGCCATCCCGGATAGATTCGTGTTCGTTCTATTCGATACGTCGATTTAAATATCCGTGAAAATTTCGATCATTCTTAAAACGGCGTTGATTAAGAAATACTTCAAATGATTTTATCTGTCAAGTAGATTTGTTAATATAATATATCGTTATTTATAAATCGTTTGAACGATTACACTCTCTTTCTTTTTTCTGCAAGAAACTCTCTTCTCTTTTTTCTGTACTACTCGTTGTACGTTGTTTTTCGTTATTACAAGGCAAACGCGATGCATCGTTTAGATAAATCTTTCTTCAACGATAAGTAGGTCGAATGAAGTATGAGTGTTACGTTTAGATCTCTTTAAATGCAAAAAGGTAGATAGGTAATATTTGTTTACTCGAGCATTATCCTTGTACGATCGGAATCGATCATAGCCGAAAATCGATTATAACCAAAATACGAGATTACTATGCGCACACTAAATCGATAGAGAGTTACTAGTAACTAGCAGCTATAACCCCCACCACTCGACCTTCGAGTGAGGGCGCCCTGCAGGGCACAATACGAAAGACACGCATTCTATTCAACCGCTGGACGCCTACGAGGGCACAATACGAAAGACACGCATTCTATTCAACCGCTGGACGCCTACGAGGGCACAATACGAAAGACACGCATTCTATTCAACCGCTGGACGCCTACGAGGGCACAATACGAAAGACACGCATTCTATTCAACCGCTGGACACCACGAGAGGAGTATAGAAAGACAAGGAGTTTATCTGTTAAGCGAATATATCTTACAGATATTATAAATACGATAGAAAGACAAGGAGTTTATCTGTTAAGCGAATATATCTTACAGATATTATAAATACGATAGAAAGACAAGGAGTTTATCTATTAAACGAAAGTATCTTACAGATATTACAAATACGAGCGAAGTAGAGGCGATAATTAACGGTGAGAGATATAATTTCTATTTCTTTCAACTTGATTACCGCCGGGTAATCGTGACGAGAAGTGATCACGGACTATGTCCGTTATCCATCGTCGTCCATTGTACTGATAACAACAGGGTTTTTTGCCGCAAGGCCTTTTCCCTGACGAGCCAATAAAGCATTGCACTTATTGGCTCAACCACGTGTTTTATTTTATTCTAATACACCTCTTCACCTCCTTATAATAAGCTTAATCCAATCGCCGGAGGACTCCGTGTTGGAGGAATTTTGGCAAATACATTTTGGTGCCTCCTGTGAGGTGTGAATTTCTGATTCCTGGTTGAGTGAAGCTGCGTATACGAAATCGCCACTGAGAAAATCTAGTTCCTGAACATACACGCTGCCACGACGAGCTAGTCATCACAAAGGATTCGAAAAGGAGATAAGTAGATTGCATCATTTGTGCATACGTTTATGCGTATCCACTTTAAATATTATAAATATTCTATAGGAAATTACGTCTTCGAACCCCGTAGAAGTTCGTAATTTCTAATATAAATTTTATTATTTTTCTCATCTTTCTTACTAAATTGGTATATTAAAATCGGAAACAACTCATTCGAATCCACTTCAAATTTTAACCGAAGTAACGTATATTAATAGAATTTGAAAATCGCTTTGTTCACGGACAAAGGGCGAGAATAGTTTCGACGGTTACATCGCTCAGCAACGGTACACTTGTTCAAACATAAGATTAGGCGACAAAGAAATCGTGACGTCAGTAAGACCCTACGTTCGGTAAACTTACCACCCCCCTTTACCAACTCACAGCTCAGGACCGTAACCGCGTAATCGGAAACCCGACGCATCATAACAAAAAATTTATATATTAAAATCTTCGCACTCAACATAATTTATATTAATCCATCTTCGAAAAGTAAGATAATTAACGTCGAGACAAAATGGAATCGGTAAAACGTCTTAGACGGGAACGAAAGATTTTGAAGGGCCGATTAACTTATTTAGAAAACTTAGTCAGGAAAGAGAATTCAGATACGGACGAATTAGTAGATCGTTATGAACGTCTTACTGAACAAATAAACGAATACGAACGATCGCATCGAGAGTGCATAGATTTAGGCCCCGAAGAGGACGAGGAATTTGACGATTTAGAAGATCTTTTTAACCGATATCATTCAATCGGATCTACAATTAAGAAAAGGAGAACATCCGCGGCTAACATCCCGAACGATGGCAGCATAATTTCAAATCAGACAAGTACGACCGAACGACCGATTAAATTAAAACGAATTGAGATACCTAAATTTGATGGAAGATTAGAAAAATGGTTAGAATTTAAGAAAGGTTTTTTAACTCTGATAGACGCGCGGACCGACATATCCGATCTAGAAAAACACGCCTATCTTCGAAATGCATTGCAGGGCCGTGCACTCGAAGTGATTACACTATATTCAGGGGACGGGTCGAATTACAAACTCGCGTGGGAAGCATTATTAGAAAAATACGATAGAAAACGCGTACTGCTAGCAAGACTTCTCGACGCGATTCTGGATTTAACACACTCCGAGGATGATTCGGCAAGAGGGATTCAAAAACTCATAAGAGATACGGAGGCATATCTCAACATGATTGATTCGTTTAACGAGCCTCATGCCCTAACAGTGCGCGTTATCGAGCGCTTTTTACCTCGTCGCGTTCGGGAAGAATGGGATCGACAACTTAATTCGGACGATTACCCTACTCGTAAGGAACTTTATAAATTTTTAAAGGAAATAGACCACCGATATAGTGCTTCAGAGAAGCTAACGACGGATATTAAGGACGAACCCCGCGAAAAACGTAAACATATCCAAACGAACACATTACAATCGCGAAAACGGCAGGACACTTATCTTACGCATTCGGCCCCCATTAGTACATCGCACACCTGCATCCTTTGCGAACGAGTTGAACACCCGTTGTACCGCTGTCCTAAATATAACGACATGACGATAACCAACAAATGGGAGGTAATTCGAAATTATAAAATATGTCAAAACTGTTTGCGAAAGCATCGAGGTGCATGCATATCATCGAATTGTCGAATATGTCATCAACCACATCACACATCCTTACACCGAACCGATAATAAGAACATACCTTCGACGTGTGACTCCACATCTTCAAAACAGGAAACACTCGCGTCGGCATCCCAACCAACCTCGAATCCACAAAACTAACTCCTATAATCCGCGTCGTCACGCTAGATACACCGAATCCATTACTTATAATCGCGACGTACTGCATTTAAAAGAGGTGATAGAACTTTGAGACAATAGATATAAACGGAATCTTTCTTAATAGTACATTACTAGTCGAGCACATCATACAGGATACATTGGTAGAGCATTTATTACGATCTCATAACGGACGGATACATACATTGAACTCAACTCGATCACATCCGGTGCAGCATCAGTATCTTTTATCATCATCCGGAACTTAAAACAGTTCGCGAAAGACGGAAGCGCCAATCACACGTTCAAAGCCGAAATTCTAATTAGAGATTTGCACATAAATAACTTTATAACGAACATCTAACCTATACAATCACGCCGATATATCTTCGCGAAAGAGTTACGAAACATCATATTTTGTCGGAAATCGCGAGATCGAACCAGAGAACATGTTTCTGCAGTTTTTAACTATACGCGACTTTGAAAACTATAACACGGTGCAGAGGATGGATTGACCCTTTGAGTACAGAATACTTTCTCGAACAGTATAGATCTCGTCTACGATGAATAACACATTATAATATAGAAGACCATCTAGTTGATATTTCATTATCTATTCGGCATTGAATGAAACATTTTTTATTTTCAATATATATTGTTTATTCACCTGCTAGAATTTGAAATCACTGTAATTTGATAATTATAATATATTTGGATATTCACAACCAGAAATTTAAACGAATCATAAAAAGGATTATAGAATCATGGAAAGGCTTCAGTACATATTTTTACGAAATTAACATTTAACACATTGATATTGAAGAAAATAATAGTCAACCCAATATCTCATTTGCATACGATAAATCTCAAACAATTATCAACATATAATCCGACGTCATATTTTTTTACGTTCAGATGGTGTATCATTCCTTCTTTGCCGTCTTCTACAGACAACACAATAGAAATAATTGCCGAAAATATACATTTGACTATAGCACTCAAAGGGTTAAGACGCATTCGTATAGGAGAGAAGACTTGACCGCGGAAAAAATAGGACGTGTATTAAAAATTAGTCCAAGACGAATAAATTTGCGCCGAAAGGGAAAGATTAACCGATTCGGGGGGAGCGGTTATCAATGAATTAGATTTGATATCAGTTGGGGACCGATTAAGAAACGCGAAATTAACTTTCCAGAAGAAATGTCTAACATCTGTACCATTTCGCAACCTCAATGACCAATTTCATCATTTAAAATACCCACACCGATATTCGGACCACCATTTATACGATATGATAACGATATTAATTTCAACGAAATAAGTTATCAATAAAAAGAATTGTAAACTTAATCAACTCTGTTAAATGCAAACGAAAATACACAACTTCATAACAGGTAGGAGAAATATTCGACATATCAATCCTCCGCTTTCATCCCAGCTAGGATGGCTGCGGAAACTATCATTCATCTATCAAACACCATCCCAAATAAGTCGCATAACAACTTTGTTCACTTATGAAGAATTAATTACACGAACGATTGAAATCAAAACAATATTAAACTTACAACCTCAACGATTCCATAACACTAACTCCAACATATTTTTTAGTGGCAAACCATTTCCAATGATACTTAAAGTGAGACGACAGCGGGAATTTCCTGGATGCACACTCTACAACCGATAAGGAGACTCGAATCGAAACCGTAAAAACCATACGAGAAAACAATCAAACGCAGCGATTGTTTATATTTTATTCAATAATTTTAAATGTACTCTGTTGTATATGTTAACTGCAAACTCGACACCTCAGATAAATTCACAAATATCATTCTTGTACGTACAAGACGATTAGATCGCCTGGCCAGCGATATGCAATTCTATCAAACAATCTACGACCAAACTTTGTAAACTTTAGCGTAAGACATCACGATACACTTACTCGAATAAGAATATTATTGATCGGTACCCTCTCAACGGGGGGAGTATGTACGATCGGAATCGATCATAGCCGAAAATCGATTATAACCAAAATACGAGATTACTATGCGCACACTAAATCGATAGAGAGTTACTAGTAACTAGCAGCTATAACCCCCACCACTCGACCTTCGAGTGAGGGCGCCCTGCAGGGCACAATACGAAAGACACGCATTCTATTCAACCGCTGGACGCCTACGAGGGCACAATACGAAAGACACGCATTCTATTCAACCGCTGGACGCCTACGAGGGCACAATACGAAAGACACGCATTCTATTCAACCGCTGGACGCCTACGAGGGCACAATACGAAAGACACGCATTCTATTCAACCGCTGGACACCACGAGAGGAGTATAGAAAGACAAGGAGTTTATCTGTTAAGCGAATATATCTTACAGATATTATAAATACGATAGAAAGACAAGGAGTTTATCTGTTAAGCGAATATATCTTACAGATATTATAAATACGATAGAAAGACAAGGAGTTTATCTATTAAACGAAAGTATCTTACAGATATTACAAATACGAGCGAAGTAGAGGCGATAATTAACGGTGAGAGATATAATTTCTATTTCTTTCAACTTGATTACCGCCGGGTAATCGTGACGAGAAGTGATCACGGACTATGTCCGTTATCCATCGTCGTCCATTGTACTGATAACAACAGGGTTTTTTGCCGCAAGGCCTTTTCCCTGACGAGCCAATAAAGCATTGCACTTATTGGCTCAACCACGTGTTTTATTTTATTCTAATACACCTCTTCACCTCCTTATAATAAGCTTAATCCAATCGCCGGAGGACTCCGTGTTGGAGGAATTTTGGCAAATACAATCCTATTCTCGTATCTTTCAGATTCTTTCTCGTTGGCTTGCCATCCGAGCGTTTTTCTCATCGTCCATCACAAGAGCCCACTCAAGTTGCAACGACTATAATTAATTTTCTTTTAATTCCCGAGATTAATGGATCACCGCGAGCCATTCGCTGGTATTAAGCTGGCTTGCTCTCTCTCTCTCTTTCTCTTTCTCTCTTTCTCCACGCTTTATGTTATTTACGGATCTATTTAGGAATTTCCTCGGTGCTCGGCACTATGCCAAATAACACGCGTAACCGTCTTTAAAGAAAAGAACAAAACGAATTATGGGAACGAAGAAACCGAGAAGGCGCAAACGCGAATGATCTTCGAAAAGAGAAGCTTTTTTCTTCGTTCATGTAATTTGTTCATGGTGATTAAGATAAAAGAAAAAAAAAAGTAAGTCACTGATCTCGAAATCACTATTGAACCCGATATGCGACTTAAGAAACGTGCAAACTGTAATTACATTTCCAATCCCTCGCGTAACTACGAGCGAACCCATGGTTTCACTTATTCTCTCTTACTCTCTCTCTCTCTTTCTCGTAATTGCGTCGAACGAAACTTTGTTGTAAGCGGTTGTAATAGTACCTACTACTTCCTACCTATCGCGCAAAACAACGCTCCTCCGATCTACGTGCTATTCGGAAAGTGAATTAATTTTAGCGAGCGCAATGATCGTTTTCCCATCAGAGTATATCTACCACTTTTTTTCCTAAATTATTCATTCTACAGGCTGATTCGAATATTGGTCATGCGCGAAGTCCATTTTCCTACCACATTTTGGTATATATCAAGAGTCATATAAATCCTCACATTGCCGATGATAAAAGCTAACCGGCACGACCGGACGATAACGACGCGAGGCACGTTTCGTTCTACGACTAGTCGAATTTATCGTCCGCCGATTCTCTTCCGTTCGAAATATCCCGCTCCTTTCAAAATTCAGCCGGCACCGAATAAATACGACGAAAATACCAGGTAGATTCTTACGGTTTTATCCTCAGCTTCTATATCTTTATTTTTCTCTTTATCTCTTCCTCCCTCCCGTTTTCTTTTTTCTCATTGCGTTACCTCCTAGCTTCTGTTCTCCAATTTCTCTTATCCTCCGGCCGGCTTTTACAGCCCTCTTCAGCTCTTTTCCTCCCTTCCCTCTTTCCCCCTCCACCCCTTCTCTCTCTCTCTCTCTTTCATTCCGTAGAAGCTGTCTATCGTTTCATCCCACCATCTGTTTTTCCTCTCGCAGCTGGTACAATACGAGCATCCTCGTTTATCAGCCTCCAGTTTCATCCTCGTTACAGGCACGACGATAATGTACTGTTGGTGGCAACGAAGAAAAAAAAACGATACCAAGAAAAACACAATGAAACGTAGAAAAAAGAGAGAGAAACAAATCTAGTAGGTATATACATAGATATGTATGTTTAAAAAATAATATTTTTCGAGTGAAACTTCTTAGGCTTCGATAACGATAAAATTTTATGAAACGACATGAAAAGAGAGAAAGCATAGTGGTAAGGGGAGAGAAAGAGAATGAGATAGAACTTGAGAGTTGATCGATAGTTGAACGAAATTCATGGAAGTATCTAGTTTAGTTGCGTGTGTGTATTTGTATTTATAAGATACATCAATCGATAGTTATTGCGAGATGCATTTTGTTTATAGACGATTCAGCATTACTCGCAGATAAATGAACGAATTGCTATCGCGCTGCATAATCCGTCACGGATTTTTAAAAACCCCAGGCACTAAAACGATTAAATAGTCTAAAAGCACAGATTATAAGCTAGATTTATCGTCCTCTTCGATATCCACTGTTAGATATGCTCATTGTCCTCTATGAAAGTCGGTTAAAATTCTATTTACTAGGAATATTATTTTCGTTATACATACGTAACCTTTGAAAATTCGTACAAACAATAATCAATAAAAGCACTTTCATAGACGACAACGAGCCAGTCGAACAGTGTATTTCGAAGAGGACGGTAATATACGTTTCCTTTGATCAATTAATAATCATTTAAGGTATGTCTAATACTCTAATGTTCTTTATTAATATTTAAGATTGTTTCAACTAAAATACAATTGCTTTAACGTTTCTAACCAGTCGTAATTTTAAATTGAAAATTTTTATCTAATAAAATAGGAGATCGAAATTGTTTAATATTACAAGTATATTAGTAGATATGTATTTTTTAAACAAATATTTATTGTATTCTTTTGACTTTAATTGTTATGAAACTGATTTTGATACTAAAAATCATTGAAATAACAGTAAAAACAAAGAATAACCGATTGTTAAACGTGAAAAAATCAAGCATTCATTCTATTTTTACAATTATACCAACACGTACGAGTTTTAGTGACGGAAGTTTTTTGTACATTATTTTCGTATTTGTTTAATTCACTTATTATTAATAAAGCTTTCAAATGAAACTGATTAAATATGTAATTAAGGTATATTAATGTCTTTATTTCTAAATTTTCTTCGTCCTCGACACACTATATAAATAATTTTTAAGAAAAAATCAAATAAACATAATGATGTACAATTTTAAAGGCAAACATTGTAAATATGTATTAATTAATTATTTTCCACGTGACAATACGAGTATTACCTTTATCATTCATTTTTTTAAGCTAAATAAATACATTATTTAATAATGAGTAGAATTTTAACATAAAAATGTAAAATTGTGCAGGTTTTCATTGTCCCATTTTATTTGTCACTTACATGAGATGTTACTAAAAGGCGATCGTTCAGTAAAAACGGTGATTCGACATAGATAGTTTTATGTACAAGGGAAAGCAAAAAAGAAAATAAAGGAAGAGAACTAGTCTCTTCTACATTCGATAGAAGAGAAAGAGATAGAGAAATAAAAAGAAAAAGAGGAAACGAACGGGGTACTGAGGGGCTGTCCTTTATATTCTTTTGGCGAAGAACCGAGGTCTGTCCAAATGAAGTGTTGAAGAGCTCTGCCAACACGAATGCGAGCGGAGAAAGTAACACGCGCTTTGAATCGCGAAACTACAAAGGATCGCTGCCGGGCTAATTTGTCTGAATGAGCGAACGATGGACTATGGGGGTACCACGGGAGTTGCTCTGCCAGTGAGGACCTAATTCTGGATAAACACCCTTTCATTATTTCCGGCCTTCGCCTAGTCCCTTCGTTGTCGGCTTCACCATTGCCACCACCATCACCATACTACCTTCGCTATTTCTCCCTTTTCCATGCCTTTGTCTTTTGTTCTTGGCAAGTTGTCTTGTAAGGCTGTGAGTACAGATACTGCTTTACGTTTATCGTCGAAAATTCTCTATGAGAATGTATGTAAGTATATATGTGTAAGTATATATGTATGCGTGTTTGTTCTATTCGTTCTCCTTAAATTACTAGCTCGTTAAGTGTCTTTTTACTATTATTAATTGTCAAATCAATTCTTTATCCTTTTGGCAATTTCAAGACTCGAGTTTCAAAAGTATTAGTGTTCATTTCAAGGTAACACAAAAAGATATCTTTAAATAAAAAACAAATATCACTTTGCTTTTATATTATTTATATTTTAACGTTTAAATCTATTTGATATCAATCTTTGCAAGAAGTATCGATTTTCGAGGATAGTAGAGACATTGGATAATTGTAAACGAATGCGCAAGATCTACTCTGCCAAGGTTTCCAATATCGAATGTTAAATTAATCGTTTATTGTTCATCGAAGCGAAGTTTCGGGTGTCCTGACTTACGATTCCTTGCGATAACTAGTCGCTCGTGATTGCTATAGTTTGCATTGGGTAACTCACACTGTCTATAGATTGGTATAGTATATAAATACTTGTATATGTACATATATACACATTGACTGATTTAATTAACATGGATCACAGCAGACCGGACGTGGCCGTTTAATGATGAGAGCGACTGTCGGCTCGCCCAACGTTTCCTGTTGCACTGTGCGTAATAAACAACCCCTTTCCCGTATACGATCCAACCCCTTTCCGCATACTCCGCCTTTATCTTCCTCCAATGCACGAGTCGAACGCAGACAGACTATATGTACCGAATGTTTATCGATTAGGAAAATTCGTTCCGATCCGTAGCGAGATCCGTGTGTTCGCAAGAGAAATATAAGAATTTCAGACAAAAGTTTCGATAGGTGCACCGGCTGTACTGATACAAGGTTTTCCAATAACGAGATAATTGTTTCAACATATTTACGAACAATCCTATAATCATTAAAAATTATTTATAACGTTTACGATAGAACGTGGTTTTATGAGCCTAACGAGAAAACTATGTAAAGAAAGGGGTTGGTAGTTTTATGGGAATTGTACACGACTTGAACGAAATGATCGTAACCTCGTCAAGCAAGTAAAAGAACGAAGGGAGAAAAAACAAAGAGACTCGAATCTGAAAAATGAACTCAAGCGAGAAAAGGAAAAGAGAAAAAGATAGAAAATATAGACAAAGAGAAAAAGAGAGAAAGGGAAAGAGAAAGAGAAAGGTACGTGGAAAGAAGCGAGCGTAAAAAACGAGATGCAATTGGCGTGGGCTTAAAGTAAGTCCTCCCGCAGGGTTCTCTATACGAGGACGGAGGGTCGATGCGTCCTTTTCGAGCGAGCACCCACCCCCTAATCGATCAATTGAAAATCGTTCGAACGACAATCGATTTCGAATCAATTGGAGCCACGGTGTAAAACTAACTGGATACGTATTTCTCCGGCTGGCAGGGTAGCCGGCTCTCTTTTTCTTTCCTTTTCTTCTTTTATCTTTTCTTTTCTTTTCTTTCCTTCTCTTCGAACCACACGTAGTAGACTTATCCTCGCAAACTCGTACCTTCTACGAGACACTTCTTGTATCTCTCTCCACTCTTCCTTTTCGTCTCACCACTCGCTTCAAACCATCTCCTTTCTTTCTCTCATTTTCTCTCTTAGCTCTTTGTTTTCCATCAGGCGAACACAATTTTGGTTACAGTTCATTCGATTCTCGTTTTATTTAATTTCCATTAGAAACCAACGTGCATCTGCCATCTGCCCTACCTCTCATTCTGCCTCTCTCTCTCTCTCTCTCTCTTTATCTTCCCCTCTATCTCTATCTTTATATTTTTTTTTCTCTTTGGTCTCACGTAACACGCGCGCGGTTCCGCTTCGTTTCCAGTTCCAGCCAGTCTCGCAGTTTTACTTTATCTCTCGTTCCCTCTACCTTTCGGTACCTTTTCCTTCTTTCTCTCTCTCTCTCTCTCTCTCTTTCTGTCTCTGTCTCTGTTTCTCCTCTTTCCCTATCTACGTGCATCCTTTTCCTACTCGATCTTCTCCCTCCTACACATTGTTCGTGTCTAGTCGAACGACTCTGTTCCTACCGGCCGCTGTCCATTCCGTACCGTACAGCCATTAACTACTTCGTCAGTCGTACAGTAAGTTACGACCTCCGTGATCGCTTCGTAGAACGATTTGGATGACCGAGTTAGGAAGAACTTCGATATAAGCTAACGGATTCCCAGCAAATTATACCGCTTCAGAATCGCAGGTGTAAAGCAAGAAATAGAGAGAGAGAGAGAAAGAGAAAGATAGATGAAACGAATTTAGAAATAAATAAAAAAAGGATGGAAAAAGGAAAGAAAAAAGAAACGTCGATCGTACATTCAATATTTCTTTTATTTCGCATGAACTCGCTCGACTTCGAATAGATATCTTCTTGGCTTTTGTCCTTAATCGTTAATACCCGAGACATTGGCTATGTTAACAATGCAGTTCTTCGTTTCCTTTTCCAAAAATGGTAATGCGATGTAAATGCAATGGGATATTTCGAAAAAATTTGTCACCGCTCGAGCGTAAAGTACGCGATGAAATCTCGGAGTAGACGGAAGACAAGGAACATTAGCCGTGCTACCGATCGCCGATCAAATACACGAAATCTTCCTGACCATTAAAATCCTGCAGCTGGTATCGACGATCCTCCGAGTTTCAATCTTCCTTTTTCTACGTTTTATCCTATCCTACTCATCTTCTCTCTCGTTCTATCTATTTTTCCATTTCTTTCCCTTTCTCTATTACTCTCTCCCTCTCTCTCTCTCTCTCTTTCTCTCTTTCTCTTTCTTTCTTTCCCTTTCCCTTTTATTCCTGTTTCTCTCCTATTCCCGCTCTTCTTTCGCTCGCCGACACGATAGAATTTCGCTCGACGTGCCACGAGGCAGCTGATAATTTAAATCGAACGAGTCGAGGCGCACGTAATTCTCAGCGCCGCGAGCTAAACGGTCACCTGGCAATGTCTGGCAATCTGCAAAGCTCGCAAAAACGTATCTCTTCACTCCCCGCTACAAAATCGTCTATTATTTCCGTAATGGATTTCGATTTTCCCATACCCCCGAGGAAGAACGCGTCGCGTGTCGCATCGCGTTGCGTTGCGTTGAGTTGAGTTGAGTTGAGTTGAGTTGAGTTGAATTTAGTTGAGTTGAGTTGAGTTGAGTTACGTTGCGTTACGTTGCGTTACATCGCAAAGTACAATACGTATATACTACGTGTACGTTGACGAACGAATAAAAAATTTTATTCTCGAGCGTGTAGAAAAAATAATTGCCCTATCGTGTCGTCCCTTTTTCGCTATACAATTTTATTAAAGGGTACTCAAGTTCTTTCTCGTGTAATAGGAGTAACATTATTGTTCATTTTCAATAACGATTTCTTTCGTTAATAAAAAAGCTAGGAAAGGAAATAAAAACGCAGACGGTAAAGAAGTGAAGAAATGTATCATACAATGAACGTGTTAATAGGAAGGGGAAGCGTGAGATACGTTTTGTCCGAAAAATCATTTCTTTTCCCGTAAAGGGAAGCAAGATGTAGGAGACAAGCAGCCTGAGAAAAAAGGGTGAAGAGTTCGCGAAAGGCCGATGGTAGAAGGGAGACTTAATGAAACGCGTCTGACGAATAGACCAACTAATTGTATCTGAGAGGAATTAATAAAAACGCCTGACGTCCCTGAGCCGGTAGCACCGTTCGCTGAGTCGCTGCTCCGGCTGCCGGCCCGATCCTCCATCATTTATTTCATTTTTCTCGAAGTGCCTTCGAGTCTCTTTCTCTATCCTCCAAGACCGATGTTCGTCCACCGTTCAACCCCATAACTTACGAGGCTTCTTGAGAATCGACTCTAAGCCTATATGCTGTGTCTTAAATTATTTTAACGTGTCAGCTGATAAAAGAAATAGATAGGATGGTTGGATGTCGAGTACATCGATTCGATTTTTTTAAAAATATGCGATCTACGTGATCGAATTGTAAAAATATAATTGAAGTTCATATTAAATGTTTCTTCTATTTTAAGTTATCAAAATGTTTCCTACTCGCTACGTTTGAATGAATTTATTAATTACGATGACAACCAAACTTCCGGAGTCTTTTATCTATTTTTAAGATCAAGAAAATGGAAAGAAAAATAAGAAAAAGAATGTAAGATTAAGAGAACGCAAGAAAGCGAGAAATCTTGGCGATCGGACCATCGTAGACGGTTATCATCGGCAAGAGAAGCTCTGCGTACTCGGAGTCGAGGCTTTTTGTGCACTTGAACTCGGTCACACTAAATTTCTGGCCGGGTGGAGTCCAAGTTGCGGCAAGCGGGAGACCAAAAATAATGGGCGCCACGGCTAAAACCAAAAATAATCGGGCGCCGCCTGGTGCTCCCTCGGTAAATCACCGTTCTCGGTAGCCGGTGACCAGTTTTACCCCCATCCCCTATCTCAACTTCCCCCCCTCTCTCTCTCATTCTCCTTATTCTTCGTCCTACACCACTAACTCCATCAACTCTGGTTCCTTTTGCTCCTTGCATTTTCTTTCTTGGAAATTATCTCTTCTCGAACGAACAATTCCATCGCTTACTTTCTTAATTGGCAGCAATTAAGAAACATTCGATTAGAATAAGGCGTTGGTGTGTTCAAAACACGTTCAAACAATTTCTACTTCTTTTAACAAAAGATATTTATTACTTTATAACGAGAAAATAATAGGAACATAGAAAATCAGATTTTATTTTTAATCGATCGACTAATGGAAAGTGATATTATTCGAGTATCTGTATACGTCACTCATGAGACGATTTCAAATTTTTAGGAAATCACGCAGCGTGATTCGACATGTCGGCCGAGTTAAATAAAAATCCATGGTAATAACGCGAGGCTGCGCGAGGACGCGGTGCGAGCCAGAAACGTCCGCAACACTTTGGCAAATGCATCTGTCAGCGAGCGAAAACGCCGCGGGAATTGCTTTTCTCTCCATCTATCCAACCATCCTCCTCCTCCTCCTCCTCCTCTTTCGTCTC
This sequence comes from Polistes fuscatus, assembly GCF_010416935.1. Classification (NCBI taxonomy): domain Eukaryota; kingdom Metazoa; phylum Arthropoda; class Insecta; order Hymenoptera; family Vespidae; genus Polistes; species Polistes fuscatus. The sequence continues at coordinate 2,422,491 of NW_025113096.1, forward strand.
GTACTCCTTCGGTTCTCACTCCTACCACAACATCGAAACCCATCCTGTTTCTCTCATTCGTTTCAATCCTTCTCTCTCTCTCTCTCTAGCTCTTTTCCATCGACTCACTCTCACTTCCACATTTCCTCTCCTTCCACCCTCCGGCAATTACTATAAATCAGAATCGCAGTCAATATTTAATCCTTGTGGAATGGTGTTCGGTGTCGGAACGAAAGGGAAGCTGGTACGAAGGGGTGAGAGGGAGAAGTCCATGCTTGACTGCAGATAGAAAAGAGAGAGAGAGAGAAAGAGACAGTGAGGGATGGAGGGAGGAAGGGAGAAAAAGAGGGTAAGAGGTGGGGGCTGATGCAACAATGCCAGTAATGCGATAAAATATACTACGTGTCGTGTGGCGGAGTGAGGAAAATGGGTAGAATGTCCACCGTTCGTGCCGATGACCATCGTCCTTGCTTCGTCCAATCGTTCGTTCGTTCGTTCGTTCGTTCGTTTGTTGGTTCGGCCATTCTCCGACAGAGTAGTTTCAGATAGTCCTCCGAAAAACAATGAAACGCCAAACGGCTCGAAAGGACTCCCGACTGTTGCTCCTGTAATCGCGAAATCCGATCGGTCGGCAGACCTGTGCTTTCAACTTCTCTTGTCATTATTGTTGACTCGACGTACTTTGTACAAGAGAAAGAAAGAGAAAGAAAAAGAAAGAAAAAGAATTAAAAAAAACGATATAGAAAACAAAAAATAAAAAGAGAAAGAGAGAGAGAGAGAGAGAGAGGAACACGCTATTAACGTTCAGACGATTGCATGCTGCATACATATAACGCGAAAATTGCACCTCCTTTTATATTGAGGCACGACCCTAGAAACATAGGTACAAGGCATTGCTCTTTTTACGTTACGCGTCTAAAACAGTTATCGATTGTAACATTCTCCTTCGCTTTTAACGGCAAACAAATTACTTGGAAGGAACAACAATCGTCGGTGGGATGATGGTGAAAAGTTACGGGAAAACACAGCTTGATCTATTGTTCGAGAGAGTTAAATTTGATTTAATGGATCTCATTTGAATAAGACTTTTGCGATGAGGGTGACCGTTCGGAGGATTTGAAGAAGGAGAAGAAGAAGAAAAAGATAAGGGGATAAAAAGGGAAGAAAAAGCGGAGAGCTTGAAAGACAAGAAGTACGGCTTTGATATTCGGATAAAACACGATCGATTTCTCCTTTCGTGAACGATTACAAGCATACTCCTTGACTCGAAGAGCTTCTACTTCGACTCCCTCTCGAAGGAGCAGCTAATATTTACAATGTGAATCGAAGTATTCGCGTGATATCCGGCTATAAGCGACAGTCTCTCTCTCTCTCTCTCTCTCTTTCGTTCTCCTTCTTCTTCTTCTTCTCCTCTCTCGACGAGTCCTCTTTTATTAAATAGGCAGCCTGACTCCGAGGACGTACCAATTCCGACGTCATTACTCCAGGCAATAGTGGTTCGTGACCTCATTATCATGATTATTACCACGGTAATTGTGTCCGTCGTAGAAAGTTTGCTCGACGAATCGAACGATCATCGTCTTAAATTATTACACGAGAGTTTAATTACGTCGACGACGATCGGGTCGACGAAGCTGTTAGAGAAATTTTCGTCTTCCCCCTTCCCCTCCCAATTCCTTATTTCATTACTTTTCTTTTGAAGTAGAAAATTTTCGTATAGAAGTAGAAGAGTAAGATTGATGATTTAGATCGAATCGTTAACGATCAAGATAGAACGATTATTTCGTTGATGATATGGAACGTAAGTACACCTAAGCCGGCGACAAACGAAAGAGGTTGGCAATGGAGATGAAGAGCTATGAGTGCAGTGAGTCATTGTGAGCAAAAGAATGGTTTCTCAAGGGTGCAGTCCTCAGGGAAATCAGAAAGCAGCGGCCTCGGGGATAAACTCGGCAGATCTTGGCGGAGGTACGCCAAAGTAGCTTGTCAATAACTTAAATCTCAATCGTAACTTGGTGCTCCCAACTGATTTCCGTTTCTACGAATCGTATCTTTCCTTTTCCGATATTCATAGTTGACGTATCTATCCTCTTTCCTTCAGAGAAAAAGTATCTACCAGCCCCGATACATTTCTACGTATGACGTTTCCTATCGTCGAACTTCTTCGAGCGTGTCCTCCTCAACGTCCATGCTTCGAATCAAAACCCGTTCCTACCGGCGAATCCTTAAAACGAATGTTTTTATAGCGGAACGAATTTCCCGCGGAGAAGGAAAAACGACGAATCGTATTAACGTTCAAAACTACGGCAGAAACTTCCTTGGATCGATTTGGATAAGAACAAAGTTGTACTATGATAGATACCTTGGTAGGTAGATAGGTAAGTAACGTTAAGGTACTTGAAAATCGAAAGGAGAGACTTGAACGGAAGGTACGTCTAGACAAAGAGGAGACAAAATAAAGAGAAAACGAAGAGAGAGAGAGAGAGAAAGAGAGAGAGAAAGGGGAGGGAAGAGAAAGGTAAGATGCGAAGTACCGCGGATGTAGGTAATTTCACGGTGTTGCCTCGCATTAATACGACTACGAGTTTCAACGAGAGAAACGACGCCTTCTTTTGGAAGGCACGATTTAAGAACGGCAAAAAAGACCGAGATTTTGGATTCGGCATTTTTTTTCTCTCTTTTTCTCTCTCTCCCTTTTTTTTCTTTTGGAGTAAGAGCCGCGAAAAAGGAGACTTCCGAATAGACTTTCCGATGGCGTCACCAATGGAGATTGAATCTAAGCCATCCCTGGTAACCTCGTTATCCTCCAGTCGGTCGAAATCTCCATCCCTCTTCCTGCCTTTTACTCGACTCTTTCGGTTGGCGGCTACAGCTTTTACTCGACGCCGGATTGTTTCTTTCATCGGACGCGAAATTTGATTTGCCGGGCTTTTTATCAGCCAGACGGTCTACGATAGAGAACGGGCGATGGATAGAGAAAGAGAAAGAGAGAGAAAGGGGAAGAGAAAGAGGGTAGGGGGTTATTAACGACCCTCTTTTCAGCGCGTTCGAGCTTTCCAAAGCAGCACCTTCCAAACACGAACAGCGAAAGGGCTGGTAAAGGACTGGGAAAGGGCTGAGAAAGGGCTCGGGTTGGTTGCCATTCGCGGTTATCGAGCACTTCCTATCGTGAGATTGGCACGAACTGTCAACCGATTCCGTATATATGCATATAGGAAAGGAGGAGTGCATCATCGTTGAATCTATAAACACCAATGGAATATGGAGCGAACGGGGACGTCCCTTTCTTACCGTCGCCATGAATCTCCAAATGGAATTGCTAATCCATCTGGATGCCGTTTAATCCCAATCCGAGTTGGCTATCGCAATATGCGAAACGGTCGTAGTTATCGCTGATGACACATCGGTTGATAGGTCTGCTCGAACTACTGACCTCTTTTACAATTTATTCATCTTGATTCGCCGACATGCGGGCTAAACGTTTTTTTGATCGTTGCGAAATATTTCTTCTTCTTTTAGTTTTTCCTTGTGTTATATTTTCTTATAGTCGTTTTTAATTAAAAATAGAAAAATTATATATATTTGAAATATAAGAAAAGTATTTATGTTTATATATTTAATTTTCCAAACTTTATATAAATTAATAAATTAACTTTTAATTATGTTTTTTAAACTTTATATATATAGAGGGTATCAAAAAAAAATTAGGGCCAAACTTATATTAGATCAAATCGATTGAAAATGTTCATATAAATTTATGTCTGAAAATATTTTATTGGAAAGATATATACTTTTAAAAATATTTATGTTTTATTGTAGATGTTCTAAGAAATGATCGAAAATTCCTGCTTTTGCATTGCTTTGATTTAAAAATTTTATAAAAATAATTAAAGTGTAAAATTTATGACGTAAAACGCATACTTTTTTTTAAACTACCATAAATTGTTAAATTTTTTGAAATTCAAAATTCCGGCTCGACACTATAACTATAACTTTATTTTACAAGAATTGTTTTAAATTCTGTAGATCGATCAAAATTTACTGGAGATATAATGCAAATACCGTGGAGCAACTTTTTTTTTTTTTAGTGTTGTGGATCACATGATTTTTTATATAGTAATTTTTGTAAAAATAAAGTGAGATAACATTTTTTACAAAGTTTAAATACCAATAAAGAATGTGCACTATTTATTTTTATTAATTTCTATTGTTATCCCTACTAAAAAATTTGTGTACTTTTAGGGCATTTTTGGCGCTGTTAGACGTATGTAAGACCTTAAGTTAGGTGATTTAGGAAGCCAACTAACTCACTAAGAATTAAAATACATATACGATTCTGTATAACGTATTATAATACGAATTTTTCACTTCAATCTATGAATTCTTATATCTTTTCAATAAAAAATTTTCGGACAAGTTTATATGAACTTTTTACATCTATTTGACATCAGTAGTACATAGTTTAAGTATAATCTCAATTTTTTTGGACGCTCATCCACACATATATACATATATAAGGTTTTAAAGAAAGCTGTAACGATAATTATAAATTAAGAAAAGAATTTGAAACGTATTTGTAAAATCGAAAATTCGTTAACATTTCTATTTGTAGCTACAGGTGATCCGAGAGAAATGTAAACAAAACAAAACCTCGAATGCTTCTGACCGACTTAGAGCTCGGCACGCTCTTTATTCTACAATAGTACCTCGGCTCGATAACATCTAGGCATTCGGGAAAAACTGGAAACGTGTCGAAACTCGTATCGAGTCGAAAGAATCGAGCGTGATATCAAAAGGGAATACTTTTCTCGCTACTTTTCTTTCTCTTTCTTTTCTCTTCGTAGTATTTTCTTCGATATATAAGAAGTACATACTTGTGTACGTTTTGTAAAATCAATAAGGAGATAAGGATTTGGACATGCACTGTTATCTGAACAATTGATATTATTTTCTTTGTAAAACATTTTTTATTATTGCAAACAATAAAAGTACTGTCGAGCTAATTGGTTTTACATTAGAATCAATAATATTCATAAAATAAGTTTTATTATTTGGAAATACTTGGTATATACAGTGAATCACAAGAAAATTCGAAACTGTAAAGACTGTAAATTTTAAGTAATTGATACTTGTAGTACAAAATAATTTCAAAATTTCTATACGTAGAAACCTAATTTAGGATTATTAAACTTCTAAAGTGATATCAATTTTATTATAAAAAATAATTTTATTATAAGAGAAGTAACATTTTACTTATTTTAATTATTTTTATATCTTATGAAGTTACAAATACTTTTGTGTGCGAGACCAAATTTGTATCATTTAAGTAAAATAATATTTATCTAAAAATAAAATCTTTTTTTTAATAAAATTTACATAAATTTGAAAATTCAATAAGCGTAAAGTGTCTGCGTAGAAGAATTTTGAAGCTTTGAATTACAAACAGATATCAATTGTTTAAAATTTACAGTAGTAATAAAAGTATTCTTGTTACTCATTGCAAGTGATACTCTTAATATCACTCTGATAAAAATTGTGTCTCATGACACAAAATTGACTCACGAGACAATCAAACGATCATCGTAATACATTAACAACATAAATCCACAAAAAAGATGAGATCAACAAGATAAACTAAAATTCGTAAGATTAATCGTAATATTAGATAATCGTACTGTTAGTAATGTATCTACAAAAAGCAAACATCGTTGGTGATTTATTCGTACGTAAACGGCACGACCCGTCCAAGTGATGACAGGTCGTTGCTAATGGCGAAGGTAAATCGTGAAACGGAGTAGAGAATCGAGGCGCACTGCGGTCGTATTAATAATCTTGAGCGCGAGTTACTTACCACGCACGATCGCGTCGGGTACACCGTTTGCCGCGAAGTCACGAGCAAGTATAATTCGAGCTAACGAGTACTAAAGACAGACAGAGAGAGAGAGAGAGAGAGAGAGAGAGAGAGAGAGAGATAGATAGAGAGAGAAATAGAGAGATAGAGAAACTATAGCGACTAGAAGAAGAGAAAGGGGTTCGTGATAGTAGTGGCTGAGCTGCTTCTGCTGCTACTGCTGCTGCTATTGCTATTGCTACTGCTATTGCTAACGTAATAAGGAGTTTGAGTTTCGTTGGTGTGGGACGAACGGTTGGTAAGTGAAGTAAAGTCGACATCCGTACCTGTATCGTGCTTAAACTTGGGGGGTTAATTCCCCTCGTTACATAGCGAAATGCCTGTGCGTTTTCCTTACCATTCGCGACGCCTAACCGCACGTTTAGAACCGCATTGCGGAATGAATGTTCTATCTCCTTTTGGAAGCTGACTTGTTTTTTTTGTGATATCTTTCTTCGTAGTTACTAATTTGTTCGTTAGTTCGTTCGTGTAGAAATGAATCGATATATCGTAATATTCGATAAGCTTTGTCAAAATTTAGATCTGTGATACTCCAAAAGACCGTAACTAATGTTAGCTTATAGTTTACTAAAGGGTTCAATGATCCAAGAGTGTTCCCAAAAATGCCAGTGCAAGAGAGACATACTGAACTTGATCCATGAACGGTACTTGGAGGTATCCCTTTGTAGAGCTAACCGAAATCCCGGCAACATTGTTGTCGTCGGTGGTGATGGTGGTGGTGGTAATGGTGGTGGTGTAGAAGGTGCGGTAGCGGCACGTCGACGAGAATGGAAGGAGGATTTTACACTGTGAAAGAGAAGTAGGAGGAGGGATGACGAGTGAAAGGGGGTTGCCCGCCACATTAGTTGGCGTATCCAAGTTCCAGGCATCCAATCTATTACGACCAGTTCGGCATTAGTAATGTGTCGTCGGTGGTAGCTAGGAGAGTTAGAAGAGGTATATATGTGTATGTATATATGTGTGAGAGAAAGAGGGAGAGAGAGAGAAAGAGAGAGGGAGAAACAGGGGTAGCCATAGAAGGCTACGTCGTACATTTGCAAGTGGCAAGAGGGAAAGCGGATGAAGGAGATTGGGGGAAGGAGAGCACGACATCAAAACTTGCTTGAGCGAATCTAAACTAACCGAGTAACTCTCCGCGTTACGGACTGCGATATAGGTACATCTCGAAGAGCACCACGGTAAATCGGTAGATGCTGATGGTGACGGTGATTCTGGTAGGTAGGTGGGGTTTGTATATGAAATAGAGGCCGAACGAGCACCGGGAAGGGCGACAAGGAAGAGGAGGTTGCGCGGAAACCGAACAAGCTCAGGTACAGGTAGCTCCGAGAACGATGAAGCGAATGAACGTGCAACGTAAAGAGAAATAGGAAGAGGGAAAGAGAGGAGTAAAGAGAAAACGATAAAGGAGAATGAGCTAACTCAAGCGTATATATCGAAACATGTATAATTCTAACCGCATTCCACCAAACTATGACATGTTCGAGCATTAGCTATTCCAACAGGATTCGAATATTGCCCACCTTTCCTTCAACTTCAACACACCTATCCACCAACAGCCCTCCTACCTTTGAAACAACCTTCCACGCCGTCCTTGATTTACTCCTATCCCTCTTGTTCGTTCCGAACCACGAACAAGGCTGGCAACCGTCAACGAGAGAACTTTAACTCTACGTGACATCGAAATATACCAAGATGGTAAAAGAGGAAGGGTTCCTGTCAGCAGGATGATAAACACAGCCAAGCTGAATATATCGTTTGCGGTAACATCATACGGATGACTTACGAGGATCCACCTGATATATTCAATCGTGTATAATCATTTAATTTTAGAAATAGTAGTTTTTGCAAGAGCTTACCTTGTCTAAAAAGTGTCTTTGATGAAGAGTCGCAAGGGCTGAAGAAGCTGACGCGTGATCCGCAAATTCCACAAACGCGTATGGCTCATTTCGGAACTGAAAAGAGATAATTAGAAACCTATGTAAAATATATGTTTCTTTCTCTTTTTTATTTCATTTTTTTATCAATTTTTTTTTATTGAGCATGTGGAAAGTCGAACGAATATCTTTCTGCGGAACAAACGAGTTCGACGGTACGATTCATAGAACATTATTAGTTGTTCATTTTCGAAATAAGCGAGGACTAGGTGGTTATAATATGTAATGCGATTCCGAGCTGCAGCAGCACTGGATGCAATTACGTTGCATCGCGATTAATTTCGTTATTACCCTGTTCGCTAATTGCCCGTAATGAACGTCTATATAATATGAAATAGAACATAATAATATAATTAGTAATACGTGTACAATAAGTATCTTGAGTTACAGTTACGATCCTGTAAAATTCGCTGTGCTTTAATTAAAAGTATTTCGTTCGTTCTATTCATTTCATATCAAGCATTATCGGCAAAAATGTTATACTGAGTGGAATACGTACAACTGCGATATAGATATTTCTATACTATAAACAATACCATTTGGTTAATCTTTCAATGTAGTTCGTTAGTACATCCAATTATTCAATGAATATCGATCACTCGCTGATATTGTCACAGTAATCGACATCTAACAAACATATATATATATATATTTTGAATATATATATAGCACGTATAGGGTGTCCTATTTGAAGCGGAAAACTTTATTTTCTTTTGAACTGTTCGTTTCTCAAAAGAATGTTTCGAGTAAAACTTACTTTATTTCGATGGAAACGCTTTATGATGGTAATAAATCTTGTCTAAATAAAATTGTTTCCGAGATTTTAAAGCAGCCCTTATGTTTTTAAATAAAACTACATTTTTTTTTCATTTTACAAGACACATATAGCCCGTTCCATGACGAATTCATCGATCGATAAGATGTTAGCATTTCAAAATCATTTAAAATCATTGATTGTAATGCAAAACATATTTCTTATATACGTGTGTGTAGACCTTTTTTTCTCCCTCGTTAACTCTACGAATGAATAAATCCCTTGCGATTTTACTAGAAAATTAAATTTTCTCTTCCTTTTTTTAACGATTTGTGAGAAAATTTTTCCATCCGCAAATATTAGAGGTGAATTCGAAAGTTCGTTTTTTTATCGAAAGTCAAAGTGCTTGCTGTTGAACGTCGAAAACGTTGAAATATCGTTTCCGTGAAACGAGAAAAATGTATAGAAACGGTATGGTAAAGAAGTAAGCAGGAGGAAACGACTCGGTTTCGACGCACTTATATTAAAAGCATAGTAGAGCTATATCACGACATAGGAAAAGACGGAAGACTAGGAGCTCGCAATATCACCGAAAGAGATAGAAAGAGAGATAGAAAGAGAGAGAGAGAGAGAGAGAGAAAGGGAAGGAGAAAGAATCAGACAAAGAGAGAAAGAAAAAGAATGAAAGAAAGATATAAAGATATAGAATCTCGCAAATCGTATGATAGTATGACAGACAAGGATGAAATCAGCGGTGATTTAAGGCCATTCGGTTGACCCCACAAACGAATGGATCCCAGTCCCTTTTTTCTTTTATGCTTTCTTCCAAGTGCTTCTACTCGATTCTTTTCCTCTTTCCTTCTGACCGTACTCTCGACAATAATGCATCCATTTTGTAGACATATCGTTGACAAGAAGAAAAATTCAAAGGACGATTCTCGATAGGAAAGGAAATCCAATACTTTTGCGGGAGTTTATTCGCGATGACCACCTTTGATTTTTAAAGGGGAAAGGACGCCGATCAAAAGAACTTTAAGAAAATTCACGATTAATCGAATAAAGTATATATATATCTTTTATTAATTATTTTTTGAGATATGTGACGTCAGAATAAAGTCATGTCTCCTGATCTTTGTAATTTAAACAAAATATGAATACAGTATATATACAACACACCCCTATATGTATATGTATATAATATAAATATATATATATGCGAATACGTAGGTAACATTTTTCATATCGGTGTGTACAAGAGAAGGAGGCCGTTAACGTCTCTTGGGCAATGCAATAGGGACTTCTTCCCGTGAGTTGATGTCACGTGAAACGACTTATCTTTTGTTGACGGACAGTGCACATAAGATAGATGCGCTCACCGAATGAACGTCATAAACCTTATCCTTCTCTGGCACGTCGCGTTTATTCGCAAGAAATGCGCGACGTATCTTTGCTCGTATGAAGGCGTTCACATATATATATATGAATATATATATGCATCTCACAACAATCCTGTGGTGCAGGCTTGTTCGTAGATATCAAGTTGCATTGTCTAGCGTCTATTCTTTCTCCTTTATCTTGGCAACCATTCATATGTATAAATAAAGCGACAAAAAGTATTATTGAATGATATTTCAGAATATTATCTTTTCTCGTTTCGTATTTTTTTTCATTTTATTTTTGCTTTCTTTCGTAAAAATCAAATGTTGTCATTCAAAAAGAATACGTATAATGTATAAAAAAAAAAAAAAATGTAATTTTCCTTTTTTCATCTTCGTCTTCTTTCAACGAGTAGGTAATAGTAACGAATAGTCGCGTATAACCGCGGACAGACTTTAACTCAAAGCCGGGAAAGGGTATAAAATACATAATGGAAAAACGCAGCTGCGCGTAAGTTAATTACAAACGACTACCGAAGGACACTAATTACTTATTGTAATTTTTGCTGGCAATTAGCGTGAGCGTTAATTGCTCCCGGTAATTGGCCATCGTCATGGCTTGCCCGTTTCACGATAGCGTTAGCCAATGCTCCACCACTGAAATTCTCGGAACAAAATAACAGTATAGTGGTACCTCGTCGACCGGTCTTACTCGAATTCTAATCTTGATGCCTTCCTTTTCATCGTATATTCGTATTTTTCTTATTGAGCGATAGATCATTTGTATACAACAACAACAAAAAAAATAAAAGACAGAAAGAGAGAAAAAGAAAGATGGGAATAAAAGAAAAAGTAAAGCTATAAATCGATGAATTTGTTCGGCCGAGAAAATCGTAATTTTAAATTATCGCTTTTCCCGTTTTATCGAAAGATAGAGCGAGTGAGGAAGCAAAACGAGGAATGGATAGTGTTACGCTACGAGGATTTTTAACGAAAGCTATTTAGCAACGCCATTTCGTCGGAAACTCGTTTTTACACGTAGGAACTAGCCGCTAGCTGTTATTATTTACGAGCGTTGCATATTATTCGGAAAATATGTGATATTCGGTGCCGTCCGTTCGTACCGTCCATTAATCTCCAGCACGAAAATTGGTTTGCATTTCGAAAATGCGTGCTTTCATCTACGCCGACGAATGCTGGCTGCGTGACTTTTTGGTTTCATCGTTTTGCGGTCGATACGCTTTTCGATACTATCTTTCTCTTTGTTTTTTCTTTTTCCTTTTTATTTTTATTTTTATTTTCCCTATATTATTTATTCGCAACATTAATGATATTATCTTTTTCCAATATTTCAGATATATATTTTTTTTGTCAATCGTTATTTTCATTTATATTCATATTTTATATCATATAATATTTTTTATATTCGAAAATAAAAAAAGGAAACAAAAAAATTGTTACAACATTTGTCGTCAAAGAAAAACAACACTAGCATGTAATCGCCATCGCTTAAACTGGACATTTAACCACAGCAAGTAGTAAAGTCCAATGTGACATCAACGCTCGACAGTAGTAACGATCGGCCGCAATCGGCCGACAATATCGACAGATATTGACAGAACGCTGCAAGGTGTAACTCTCCGGTACGTATTTCGTCGACTGCAGGAGCTTGTTGGAGGAAGAGGATGCAACGGAGAGGGAAGAGAGAGAGAAAGAGAGAGAAATGGAGGGAGAGGGAGAGAGAGAGAGAGAGAGAAACGGAAACAGAGGAATAGGGTGCATTAGCTCTCGTTGTTTGTATTTGGACAGGGTATAGGGCTGGGCATTGTAATTAGGCACGACACATCGCGCCCATGGGACTCGGAACCATCCCGTAGCACGTGTGTCCTATGCGTATCCTTCCAAGCGAGCTCTCTTCGATTGTCCACTATCTCGTTCTCTACTCTCCTCATTCCATTTCTCTCTCTCTTTCCCTCTTTCTCTCTATTTCTCTTTCCCTTCTACGTTCTACCAGAACGAAAACATTCGCTAACTTATTCGTTTCAAAATGTTAAAATTATGCAGCATCCTTGTAGATCCTTAAAACAAATTATACGGAGTCCGGCCGAATAATATTTACAAGCGAGCTCTGGCTGATTCTCTACTCGTAAAAAAGTGAAACAAAAAATGGAATTAAATCTTTCCCTTTTGTTACTTCTTTTTGAGATAATCAAGTTATCCGGTGAAAAACCGTTTCGTTCAATTTTCATTTCTGGTAAAATATAATTCACAGTGCAACGCGTGAATAATATTTAAGCGATATTTTAAAACTATAGGATTCAAGAGAATCGATAAATATTTATATTTTATCAGGAATATTTTATTATTATCAATTTCAGTATTGTTGAAATCAATGTTCTGTTTTCTGTACGCATAGGTGTGTATGTATCTTTTTATAATGCTTTCGTTTTTCAATTCTATAATTAACGAGTTTAATAAAGTCATCGAAGTTTTGAATATCTTAACTAGAATCGATTTTTTTGAAAACGAATTTCTCGAACGAATAAAAATATTTTAATCTATTTATTTGTTTATTTTTCTTATTAAAATAATAACTCTACGTCCGTTTGTACACTTTATCGAGCCAAATCCATATATCTACATACCTTTTGGACGTATAAATATGATATTTATTTAATATATAAGATCGGAGAAAAAGGACAAATATCATAAATTTATGTATTCTAGGATCTATGATATTGGAGGCAGGAAGAGAAGGAATTAGACAGAAGAGAATAGCATTCGGAGTAACGCCAGATATGCCCCTGGTGCTCGCATACTTCATTTGGGCTGATTATACTGGCTAGTGAACATCGGCCATCGGTGCCTCTCACAAGCAGAGATTCTAGTGGATGTACGTATGCAAGAGAATGATGATGCCAGGTGGATATCGGCGTAGGTCGTCGTTGTAGATCGAATGTGGGGTAGGAGGTTCGAGTATTCTTGCGTAGTAGTATGTTGTTCGCGTGTTGTAGTGTGCACTAGCTTGTACATGCTGTTGCCCGTGGACTCTGCCGCAGAGTGCTCGGGGACCGACGGTCTAAATCACCCCCTAATGGATCGCCCCGCTAATCTCTGATAGACTGCACGCTACGGCACCTTCTCTCCACACTGACATTGTTCGTTGCTCTCTAACCCTTCGGTCATTCCTTCCTCTATAGCACTCTAAAAAACCCTATTTCCTTATTTATCATATATTCTACTATATAACGTTATTTTGTTATATTTGATTTTTATCCTATACCCCGTTTTTATTTTTCCAAGAAAATAAACGTTCTTCCTTCCTTAAAAAGACTTTCTTCGAATAGAAAGTAAAATATCATGTTGGAAATATAGAAAAGGCCGGGGTCAAAGACTCGGAATCAGAAGAGACAGAGAGGGAAATAGAAATATAGATAAACTGAGAGTGAGGAGGAAAAAGAGAGAGAGAGAGAGAGAAAGAAGGAAACAAACGGGCAGACAGAAAGAGAGAAGAAAAATCCGCGAACGTAGTAAAAGCGGAGTATAAAATACCGAGCAGCAAGCACGACACGCGACGTAACATTCCACGAGAAGCCCGAGATAGGGGGTGGAAAAGTTCCGCGAGCTTGTGCCGTCGGTGCTAAATGTATATTTTTTTTCTTCCTTTGTTCTTTCTCCGCTACTTTTTTATTCTTTCCAAGCGAGGAAAAAGAGAGAGAGAGAAAGAAAGATGCAAGATCGTGGGCGAGAGAAAGAACAGTACGCGTATACCTACGTGAGGAATTTTCGAGCGTGCGAGAAATGTTCGCGTGCCGTTGAACGGTAAATCTTTCCAAGCCGCACCGAGATCCGCATAAAATTTGGCAAACAATCAATTAGCGACGAATAGGAAGTCCCGACGATGATCCATCCGGTTATTTCAAAAATAGGAAGACAGAGGGAAGCTTTAGTAAGATCGCGTAGAGGAAGAATACTTCCTCTCACGAAGGTTTCAATAAGAGGAAGTCATCACGTCCTGTCTCGCTAACGGAGACGACGAGCAAAATCGAGAGAAAAGTAAGGTAGGTGAAAAGAAGATAGTAGATATAAAGTGAAATACCGATAGAGAGAGAGAGAGAGAGACAGACAGAGAAAGAGATGGAAAAGTAGATGGTGGACGGGACCGATCTGGCCGAGCGATCTTTACTGCCGAAAATCCATTATTTTCCCCATTAGATCTCTCGTCCCGATTCTTCCGGGGCAGGCATTTTCGTTTAGCAGTTTTTCTTCCTATTCACGTCGTTTATGACTACCCTCGAAGCACCCTCTAACACCCCGTGTCTCATCCCCGCGTGCATCTATCGTCGTCTAGCTATATATATATATATATATTTCGACTATCTCGCACCTTTTCGTCGAAAGTCGTCTCTTCGCTTGGAACCAGCCCGAAATCTCGTCGATCTCGTCATCCATTCTCTCCAGGCATCGAAGCACTCTCCCTCTCGCTTTTTATCGGGCCACCATGAAACGACTGAACGAACGTCCTTACCCGTAAGCAAAACACACTGCACCGTCGATTTCGAATTTGTACGTTTCTTCTTCCAATGTTTGGATTTTAAAGCGAATCACTTTGTTTCCTCACGGAAACGAATATATCCGGCACATCGTTCCTTCTTCTCATCTTCTAACGCGCCAGATATCGTTCCTTTAAATCCGTTCAATCAAATTTACGGAAAACGCGATCTTCTTCATCTTTCAAGCTTACGAACGAAAATCGTTTTGGAATATTGACGTAGATATACATGCACGTATGTTTACATATGTATGGGAATAAAGAGATAAAATATAAAATGTAAAAAGAATTTTCTTTTATATATATATATATATATATATATTGGTTCGTTATTTTATTGAAAGCAACAAGATAAATAAAGTCCTATATAACATCCTATGCGTAAAATACATCATATCGATTAGGTACCTTTATTCGATATATCGAACATACGTTTTCCGATATCCATCCGCACCAGTTACAGTTTTATTGGATTTCCGTAGATATGAGCTTATTTTTGATGATCATTCAACGTTTTTACAACGATTAATCTCGCTTATCATCAACGGAAATTTCTTTTTTATGTTTTTTTCGTTTTTTATTTCCATAGTAATTATTACTTTCCGATAGACTTTTATAATTGCATCGGAGAAAGCGTGGATCGGCGCATTATCAGCCGATATGAATGCGTCATGATTATTTTTTAAATTCGATAAAATGGGATAGGGAACACATGTCGAATGTTCACTCACAGATTGGTCGATGTATAAAATGGATTAATTTTTGGATTGTCCAGAAGGGTGCGTTTATCGGTGAAACAAAAATAATTCCAACGTTGTCTCTGTCTGTTTATTTTCAATACAAATTAATAAAAACTTCAAAAAGATTCGATGTACCGATTTATTCTTGGAAGTTGATTCTTTTTCTTTTACCATATTATTTGAAATAGAAACTACTCGTATAAATCATATTGTATTGTAATTTATATACGTATGCATGCATATTAGCACTGCTCAAAGAATTAATAATGCAATTATGAAAACCAATAAAAGCTATTCGAGATACATTTTACATTGAAGTCTTCATGTATGTTGAAAGATGTATAAATAAACGATGAACTAGAATTGATTTTTACGGGAAATAACAACTTACGTCTGCCTTAATATCGCTTTTATCACACGTATACTATCTTCTGAATTAGGCGATATATCGTAATAAAAAAGAAAGGTTACCACACACGTTTAGACCGCAAATGATTAACCCTTAGTGTGCACACCTCCGTAACGAATTATTAATTGTACACTTGGTTAATTCGATCCCAAGGTATATTCGGCTTTGAATATCTCGGCAATTATGCACTTTTTGAATGAAAAGGTAGAGCTACTTATTGTAGTAAATTGATTAAACTTTAAACATGTGCAGTCAGATTTGCAAAAAGACAAAATTTAGCCGTCGAGAAACGTGTTTGAAATTGACGTTGGTTTCATTGATAGAATGAAAAATTTATGATTGAATTGATCCTGAGTGCACATTAAAGGTCAAAACCTCTTTACGTAACAATCGTATTAATATTCCCTATTGAATAATATCCTTTTATAATATATTAAATGTACAAGGAGATATCGCGATCAAGAAAAGTGACATAAAATCGGACTTACAATGTCGAGAATGTAAAAACATTTTTAAAATGCATAGGATATCACGATGACGTTTAAAGCGAGGTTGGATGCATTTGTGCGTCACTCGGCTAGCATCCCATTCACCGTCGACACTCGAAAAACAGCTTTTTATGGGGTTTTTATAATGCTCTGTTACTCCGTATGTAATAGGAGAGGTGAAGCAGAGTTTCTCAACCTTTTGATCAAATGACCCAACATATTTGTTAGTAATATATATAAAAGGTACAAATCTTTATAATATAAATTTACATACAAATAAAATGCAACCTAAACTAGTGTCATTTCAAACATTTCAACATCAGTTGTTTCATTTCAAATTTTACAACCGAAGATCGTTGATTCTTTTGTTTTTATAAATATGTACTAATATAATGTATTTTAAATAAAAATCGTCAGTTTTAGAAACGGAAATGTAATATTTGCTATAATAGTCATTTTCTAAAGACGTTGCTTTCAATATATAAAAGTCAACGTAATATTTTCAAATAGAAATTGCTATATTTAGCTTAGCAAATTTTGAAGCGTTTTAATAAGTGTTTTATTTTCCTTTTTTTTGCAATACTAGCTCTCTGGAAAGTACCGAGCATTTCTGCATTTTTATTATCCGGAGTAGTTTCTTGAAAATTTCCCGTTTTTTTATTAATAATAAAAAAAAAAAAATATAATTTACTGTGTTTACTCGTTCTTAAACAAGAGATGTAAGCTAATAAGTTAAAAAGAAAAAAGAAAAACTTAACAGAATTTTAAACCGTTTGCTTTTTAAAATTTACCTACCGTTTTCATCGCGATAAATTAATCATACACGATAAAATAAAACTGTTCAATTTAAAAGTTTAATGAAAACTTTAAAAAAAAGTCTATAAATTTAATATTATTGAATTTCAGTTATATAAATATAAAATAAGAATAACAAAATATTTTACGTATATCACAATAAAATTGCAGGCACTGCATCATACCGACTATGTAACAAAACAATTCAGTAAATATACCCGTACATAAAAAAGTAATGTTTATTTTTTAACAATCATGGTCGCATCATATCATTCGTTTCACGCTGAAATAATTTTACCACAATTTTAAACTTTTACGATTAAAAATGAATTGACCTTTCTTTATATAACAGAGGATGAGAGAGTGATGAAAAATAAAATAAAATAACAGAATAAAGGTAAACATTTATTACAATTTAAAATATGAAAAAGAAAACTAGACATAAACTGTCATGTTAAGCTTTAAATGTATTACACCAGCCTTTTTCAAACTTGACATAAGATCTTTAATTTTTCTCCTTATCGTCATGGGTAGCTGTTTATAAAAAGATTGTTTACCTAAGGGCCTATTCTGATAAGTTAGTAGCACTACTTAATGATGGACTAAACATAATACAATCAAGGAAATTTGTACTTTGTAAGTCAATCGAAGAGCTCGTTACGTAATCTTATCGATAAATCTTTAACAACTCTTTCCATCTGTTTATTTCGTAGTTACACTTGTAATCAATTTAGATAAAGCAACAGATCTTATATAAGAGTAGCAATCCAAATCGGATTTATTAAAAACACGTTCTTTACAATCAGATAAAGTATTAATAGATAAACCGAAAGAACTTTATTGTAAATATTTAACAAATAGCTTACCATTTCGTTAACAATAAAAACAGATTAAACAACAATTATATTTGAAAGTACGTTATCCGATATTCAATTATGAAATTTATGATAAAACAAAGTATTCTCTAACAAAGCCAAAATTGTTTTACCAGTTCTTTACACGAGTTTAAGGTAGCTAATATAATTTCACAATCTATTAAAAATTAAATGAAACGCAATATTAAATGGTTGACCCAAAGGTTGAGAAATTAAACTGGAATAAAGCTGCTTTTTCTTGCTGCTTTTAGACTGAAGGAAAAAAAAAACGTAATAAAAAATGTCGTCAGTGTCGTTTGAATGCTACGTTATGAACTCTTTCTGAAACATTTCTCATTACTGAATCTCTAACATCGAGCATATATTTAGTCATTTCATTGCTCGATTTTACTAACACGCAGTCAAAAGAAAAATTTGTTCTTTACATACGCCAGGTATATTAATCATTTATTAGATGGCGAATGCACGAGTAATTCAAATATAATTATTCGATATTTATTAGTCTTTATGATAATAAAAATTATAGAAATGGAGAAAATTTTAATAATCTCCGATGAAGCAAAATATAAATTAAAGCTCTGTTAGTAGTATTATTTTGTTTGAAACGATTATACAAAAATCTGTACGAAGAAAGGATAAAAAGAAAAAGAAGAAGAAAATTATAATAGCAATTTCTGTCAACGTATATTCCAATTTGCCGTTTCCAGAGAGACTTTTCTTGCGTTGCAAGCAGATCCCGTTTCGCGAGGTGCGAATCAGCTTTAAGAAAAAGCCGCGATCGACTTTGCAGGTGAGCATAGGTATGGTCCCACCGTCCTCTTTTCGGTTTAATAAAAGTGTTTCCCTTTTCCTTCGTAAGTTTCTCTTGAAAGCTCCTTCCGAAGACGACAAGGTTCTTTCTCGGATTCTCTTCGCTACTTCTTCCAGCCAGCTATCTTCGTAGTTCCTTGAAATCTAAATGATTCGGTTATTTCTAAAAGGTTGCCCAAGGCGTTTCTCTTGGTGGGCGAGCTCGTTGCAAAGTGATTTCCCTCGTACTCGTAATCCTGAATTCGATCGATCGATCGACCGACCAAGTACGAACGAAAGCTCCTTTTAAGTGAAAGAACGAAAGATAGAGAGAGAGAGAGAGAAAGAAGTCTAAAGAGATAGTGGTTAGTAAAAGAGGTAAAAAAAAAAAAAAAGGAAAGGGAAGACCGATAAAAAGGTCAGGCGAAAGGATCGGAAGTAAAGGTATAAATAGGGAAGATGGAAAAGAATCTCGTTGAGGTGGAGTCGTTTCCGGTGACCGATTCGATTTGCAGGGATTACCGTGAATTTCGTGATAGGCTTGAAGGAAGGGAAGATAGGATTTCTAGATTCGGCGGGTAAGTTTAATACTAGAGGACACCAACCTGGTATAGGTTGGTACGTACTAGACAACCATTTCACCTAGGCCACACGTCACGGAGAATATAGGCGAAGGTATAGGTATAGGTATCCCTCGGTTATATATTTTTCAGACAGGAGGACCAGGCCAATGCCTAGAATCGCCTCGCCTCTTCCGTGTTGGTGTCCACTGCGATTCATTACCTCTCTATTCATCGACGTTACGGACAGAACGTCCTACCAGTACACCTCTCGAAGAGCAAGAGAGCTTGCTCTTCTCCTCATTCTTCTATATAGGGTACCTACTAGATGTCTTTCCTTCAACACCGACTGCACTAGTCGAGTTGATATCGTCCGTTTTTATTTCGACCCTTACCGTTCTTCCTCCTCCAGCCAATGTTCTCCTAGTGTAGATATATTAAAGAGTTGAGAGAAAAAAAAAAAAAGAAAATACTCTTATATCTTAACGACAATTCTTATATAAAAATGTTCTTTTCTTTAGAATTCAGCAGAAAAAGGATATTGTTGATATGGCGAGCTTCTCAACTAATAATCCAAGCCAAGAAAAGACGTTTAAACCACGCTTCTTTCATCAGCTTCTTTTCGACTATGAAGACCATTGTCGCAATAGCTCCTTTCGTCATTGCTGCCATACTGTGACGATACAATGAACAAATATTAAAAACTATAAATTCATTCGTTCCTTTCCGTCGTGAACCGACAACAGGGTTAGCCCTTTCGCTGTTATACTTTTAATGAAATTCGCAGAGTGTCGGTTCTCTCGTTTGCTGCTTAACACCGACACGTTTTCTCTATCATTTTACCAAAGATAAGTTTTTTTATACTGTTGTCCTTCATTTAAAAATCTCCGATTACGACGACCTTTCTTCTTTCATATATTATATTGTATATTTTCTTTATAAAGAATTTAAATAAGGCACTAAACAAGTATAATAATAGTTGACGATAAGTTATACGGTATATTTTTAATAATAACTAAAGCACAGTTTGATAAGCGTGTCACCATAGATTTCGTGACATTTCTTTTAAGGAACGATAACTTATCGTTAATCTATACTAACAATGAAAAAGAAGAAAGATCTCGCGATTATGCCAAAACGTGTTCCATTTCGTACGAACCATGATATATAAAGCACCTTTTTTATTCTTCCGTCTCGCTTCTCATCGATCAGAAAAAAAGCATCCGATAAAATATATATACAACGTAGATTTTGGTATCGTTGTAACGTTAAATGCATCACAACATGCTAGATAGTCAAAGATAGTAAGAACCGTCCCGTCGCATATTTACCTATTTTTTCATGTTTTGTTTTCTTCTATTTTGTTTTCATTTCTTTTTCTCTGCCTCGTTGTTACGTCGACGAAAAATTGTCGTGACACGAGACGTCATTAAAAACCACGAGGAAAAATAACATAAGCTTTTGAATTTCGTCGGTCGATCGATCACGCGCCGAATTCAATTTCAAACTTTTCCTTCCGTCCCGGGGAGAGAAAAACGTTATACCGTCGATTTACCGTGAGTTTGGAAAACCCTTTCGAAAATTCGAAAAGTATCCGTGTGAAAGTGTGCAAAGAGAAATAAAACGGGAGCGAAAGAGAGAAAGAGAAAGTACAAAGAGGAATAGAAAAAGAAAGACAAAAAGAGAGTGAGAGAGAGAGAGAGTGAGTGAGTGAAAGGGGTAAGGGGGTGAAAGGAAAAGGGAACAACGTTTGTGCGGAGGTACGGTGAGAAAATAATAGCGCGGTCGCCCTCTGCCGTTTTAAACGATCGAATACGTCCGAGCCACGCGACGAGATTTATGCGTCGATTATTTATCGCGTCCCTTTCGCCGGTGAAAATAGAAAATATGCTTAAAAGTGGAGAAAGCGAGAACCCAACGAGAAAGTTGTGTATCCCTCGTCGTCGTCGTCGTCGTCGTCTTCGTCGTCTTCGTCTTCGTCGTCTTCGTTGCGTGTACACTTGTACACACGCACGCATGCACGCACGACGCAGGCACGCACGCACGCGCAACGTATTTAGGTATGGAAGGTAACAACACGAGTACACTCACGATAGGTATACTTAAAATCTCATTTATATTGCCGGCGCTAGCTTGCGCTATCTGTGAATACATAAATTTACCCATGAGAACTGTCCGTTCTATAAATACGTCGATTTTATGGAAGCCACCGCGGATATGCACGCGAGAGTATTCTGTACGTATGTACATCGTTGGAGAGAGAGAACAGAAAAAGAAATATAGCTTTTTCTATCTTCCTTCCTTCCTTCCTTCCTTCCTTCCTTTCTTGTTTCTTTCTTTCTATTTATCTTCGTTCTTATTCGTTTCGATAAAAAAAGAAAAAGAAAAAAAAATAAAACAAACAAGTAGTAGAAGGTCGGAAAAGAATCGGAGGGAGGATAGGATAAGCTGTGCTCCTGGTTGATGTACCAGCCAGGCTAGGATCGAAGGTTCAGGTGGCGTTCAAAGCAATATCGTAAATCCAAATCGAGTTCGGGGGAGTGAACGGTCCATTGCCCTTTCCTTTACGGTGCTCGTTCTGGCAGCGACACCTTTTGCATCTGCGCAATATCTTCATAAAATCGGCAATAGGATTATGCACTCGATGATATGTAGTTCGCGATCCTGTAGAAGTGGAAACAGTCAGAAACTGGCATGCGAAAGTAGGTATCTTACTACTACTACTAGCTACTTTCGAACGAGTAATAGAAGAAGAACGAACGAACGAACGAACGAGTTACGATTTCCGTATCTTTGGATTATCTAGCATAGAAAAATACGGCTTTCGTGGTGCTTTCCAAAAATGTTTCCAACCTCGACATAAATATTATCAAAGATAAGGACGTTATTACCGTTATTATTCTTACCATTATTATTACTATTGTTATTTTTATTATTTTTGTTAATATTATTATTATTGTTATAATAGTGTAATCTCTTAATCTTGCTTTGCGAGCGATTAAATCATTTCGCGGTTTTTCCTAGATTAGATAGGTACGACTAAATTTTGGGCTATTGCCATTTTCGGTTATCAGATCATAAAGCTCCGATTAAATCTCCAATTGAAGTGGTTTAAATGCGCAGTGGCATTTAGCCGAAGCAACGAATTCGCGTTACGTTCGCCGAACTTGTGGATCGTCTCCGGACTTTGTAATAAATTCTGAGCGACAAAGCGCTATGGAAAAATTGATTCCATCGGAAAACCGAGATAGATAGAGATAGTTGGCGAGAAAAAAGAGAATACTGACAAAACATTCCCATTGGCTGCCCCCGAAGTGTAAACGCGTGGTCTACGAATACATGTAAATAGTCTAACGGTGTTTCTGATATCGTAGCTGTCGATCAATCGTTGCATAGGTTTCAACGAACGACGGGATAGTTATCAGTGCTCGTACATAAAAAACTTGGACGAAATATCGCCCGACACTTCGATGATAACCGATCCGGTTTTAATCGTAGAATTGGCTGGCTGACGTGTGATCCTCTCAAAAAAATAAGCAATATATGACACGATGAAAATCAATTCACAATACGTCATCACGAACTTTAGACTTATTGCCGATAATCACAATAGTACGTACCACTTTGGATCGAATCTTCTTACTGATAAGTAAATAATAGCTGCGAATAATCATGATATTATTTATTCACGGGGACTATTTCTATGTTACGTTTCATTTAATTTTTTCATTACGTTTTTATTTGATTATTTTTGTATAATTTTTTAATTTTATTTAATCGTTTCTCACACACCTCCCTTTGAATAGTAGAATTATTACTTGCAAATATCGTACATTTCTTTATAATTATTCCATTTGCAACTCGTCGATAGATGATTAACAAAAAATATAGTAAAACCATAGTAAGAGAGTTCTTTAAAAGCAGTTTAAAACACCCAATGTCCATTCTGAGCTTATGCTGTTGGAAGCCCCCGATTCAACTAAATTGTTTTTGGTCAAACGAAGCATTTGTAAGCTATAAAACGGTCGCCATTGCATCCGGTCTCTCGGACGATCTATTAAATTTTTATGAGCTCTTTGTTGAAAACGTTGCGGTACTGCAGGTTTGTGAATGATGGGGTGAGCACGACGACTGGCTTGACGTTTTAAGCAAAGCACACGTACACGTACACGCGCACGCGCACGTTCAAGAAAAATGTGCAAAAAATTGGCCGAGTACTAAAGCCAAATAAAACTAATTTTTCTTTTATTTTTTGGCAAATACTACCGACCGACCCAGGTCATCTAATTTTGTTAAGTTCTTTTTGTTCATTCCGAGACAATTAAAAGCAAGATGCAAAAACAAGATTATGTTCATATTTATATTTCTTATTTATGCGTTCTATACTCCATTAACTATTTAGTCGGAAATAATTCTTCTTTCTTTTAAATTCTACTCCATTCGTTTTTGAAGAAAATGATGAAGTTATGCAAAATTCAATTACAATGTCGAGCGCATACTTTTTAAAAATCGCATAATAATAATTAAAATCATTACTAAATTTATAATGCAATTTAACGAACAATTCTGCAATATTGTATTACGAAACAATCGAAAATTTGATATTTATTCAAAATATAGAAATAATCCGCTTAGTCGTTATCAATTAATAAATAAAAACTGTGTTTTCGATATCGCATAGGTAAGAAAATCGTGTTATAAATACACAAAAGGGAAAACTGAAAGGAAGAAATATCATGATGTTTCGTAGGGTTCTCTTGCACGATCACCTTCTATAAGATCCTTCTCGATAGTCGTCTTATCTCGCCTAATCCTTTGATAATTAAACAAGGTACAACAGCGCGGGTAGTTGTTTTCGCAAATGCTTACCCTTCTCTTCTTTTTGTTTAGACATTATGCGTTTAATTCCACTACTACTTGAATAAGTACGAGAAGCCTTTCTCATAGAAGTTTCACGGTAGATATCTCATGCGTCTAGGGTTCTCTTGCATATACAGGCATAAGCCGTATTCGCTACGGCCCTGTAGATGAATTCACCAGTGCGTTGGGAACACATTGCTCGTGTTAGACTGGCGTGGATGTAAAGAGAGAGATAGAAAGAGAGAGGAAGACGATACGAGACGAGAAATGAAGAGAGAGGGAGACAGAATGAGAGAAGCTTGCCGTTCACGAGAGACAGAGAGAACAGAGGACTAGGTCCAACTTCGCTCGTAATGAACTTGTGAATATTTAGTGAGGTAATTGCCCTCCACGGTGAGCCTTTTCTACGTCCAACGTTGTACAGGGTGTCCGCAGAATCCGAAAGCAAAACCAATATCGGATGGCCACCTGTGCTCGACCGGTGGCTACTTCGACGTATATCTACGCACACTATTGATTACGGATATATCGATAATTTCATTTCCTTGGGGGCATCGGAGAACTACTCGTTCAGTGGTCGAATCGTCTTTTGTATCTACTCACACTTACCTTTATCTCTTTCTTTCTTTTCCTCTTATATGAAAGACAAATTTAGATGGACACTGTATGCGAAACTCCAGGAACAATGAATTGCTTTTAATTCTTTTTTAAATTGCATTAAATTATTATCGAATAACGTTGATCGGAATGTATTTGGTGTAGAAATTAATTCGATACCTTTTTAAAACAAATTTAGTATTTTATTTATAAAGTAATCATATATGCGTCTGTTATTATTCGAAATAGTCTTCATTATTTTCGATGTGTGTGTGTGTATGTGTGTGTGAGACTATTTTCATCTTTCTCTAAGCAATCTACCGAATTTCTTGACGAAAAGAATATGACGATTTTAATGTCATAATTTTGCATATGAGAGGATTTCTCAGACCTAAAAACAAATGACATCCTTTTTTTGCAACGTGTACATCTCTTAATACACCTTAATACATCTACGTTAATAATTCTTTAATATAAGTAAAATAATGCATTCTTTAAAAATCCATGATTACATAAAAAACAAAATTTTTGATCTATTATAGATAACTGTTAAAGGTGATCACTGTAAAAGTAGATTTTCATTTGCAGAAGAATTTGTATAAAATGACGATTTAATAAAATTGAGTGTTGTAATTATCGATTGATAATCGCGTTTCGTTCAAGATGAAATAATTTGATGCGAAGTCTTTTTGATAAAAGAAAAAAAGAGAAGGAAAAAAAAATGGCAGTGAGCAAACAATGAACGACAAGAATGGAAGTTTCAAAGGGTTGAACGACGTCGAAAGGAAAGAAAAGAAAGGAAGAGACAAGTGATCGTGACGATTAGAAAGCGATAAGCGTTACCCCATAAAAATTACTGCTCGTGTTATAAATGCGCAAGCTCGAAGAGACACGCAACAAAGCTGCAATCTCCAGTCTAGGCAAAGCCTATGTGTCTCGTGCAATCGAGGCCTTCGAGTTTCTTGCACGCCATCCGAGCGTTTTATAATCGCTTTTCCTTCTCCCTTTCAACCCTCTCTTTCTACTTCTTAACTTTTCTTTACCCTTTTTTTTGTTCCTTTCTGTCTACCCTTTGCCCTTCAAAAAAATGTTTTCCTATTAATTCTTCAACTTCCTACCCGCTGTGAACACCCTTTGACAAAGCGTATTCACTTTCTAAAATAGCCTGCATAAATTAGATATTTGTTTTATACCGCTTCTTTTTCTCTTACTCGAAGCAAAAAAGGAAATGAAAATAATGCAGGATATCCTGTAGAAAAAAAAAAGAAAAATAAATCCCAGCGATAAATTTGGTTTATGCATCAATTTATAATGTATCGAAGTGATGTTGGAAAAAAAAAAAAAAAAAGGAAAGAATGAAAAACGAAGCTTGAAATTTGGAACAACGACGAGCGATGATGATCGTCGCATTTTACATCGGCTACGTTTTTGACACATCTTTGTGAAAACGAAAACGATCGGGGGATCGCTTTTCCAATTTGATACAGAAAAGATTCCATTAATAATTTCTTTGGGAAGACGGGATAGATACATTTCATCGTTTCAAGAACGAAGGGGGAATAGAAAGTAGTAAAGCGAGCTATTTGAAAAAAAGTAGGAAACGGATGGTGTAAAAAGAGAGGATAGGGATAAAGGAAAAATAAAAAGAGGAAGTAGGAGAAGAAGAAGAAGAAGAAGAAGAAGAAGAGGGAAAAAAGAAGAAAGAAGGTTGAAGAGAAGCAGAAGGAAAAGGAACATACGGGATACGAGTAAGCGAAGCTACCAGCCGGTAGCTGACTCGTACCGATAAGAAGGCTCGATTTGTTCGTTTCTTCTCCTCTCTCTTCGCCTCTCTCTCTCTTTCTTTCACTCTCGTTTTCCTTTTTACAACAAGAATACGACATTAACCGGCGGACGTAGACGACGTCGAAGACGTAGACGGGGAAGAGGCGACAAACTCAGGCGAAGCATTGAGCGCCAAACGAAATAGGGAATTTAAGTGTCGCTGCTCTGATGAGATCTCCTCTCTCTCTCTCTCTTTCTCTTATATTCTCTCCTCACTTTCACCAACAACTACTACTCCCTTTTCTATCTTATTCTCACCCGTACTCGACTTTCTCATTTCATCTTCTCGTCTCTTTCTCTCACTTGAATCCTCCTGCTTTGCGCACGATACACCTCGATCCCTTAGGGGATTCGAAGTCTTCCTTTAAACCCTTCTGCTCCTTCCTTCATCCTTCTCGTTTCTTTTCTCACCCTCTCTCTCTCTCTCTATCTTTTATTTTTCTTCGTAGATATTCTTCTCTCACTGTCCCCTTCTTTCGTTTCGCTCGTGTCACCGATCGATTCGATAAGAGTGGATCTCTCAAGCTCTCGCTGTTATTCCAAGTTATCTTAGCGTAGCCAACATTGTTTCCAGACGTTCTCAAAACTCGTTACTCGTCGCGAGTTCGCGGCACGTATTGTGGAAAAATCCACGAGTAACGATAAGAAAGAAGGAAAATCGTACCAACCCATTTCGCACATCGTCCTCGACCTACCTCCCCCACGTCGTTCCCACCACGGTCTTCCGGTTTCCGCATTACGGAACGATGCCCGCTAGTGAAACTTTTATTTCTTCGTAATCCCTTTCCGCTCGCTTGCCTTTATTTTGCGAAAGGACGAGTTCGCTATTACGAAAACACCGAGGGTATCCGTGCTTCGGTTAACTTTTTCATAAATAACGGAGAACGCCGGACCGTAAGTAATATCGTTACTCTGATTTTATGTTCGATCCTTCTTCCTTCCTTCCTTCCTTCCTTCCAACTACAGTACCTAATCCTCTGCTATACGTTGTTTTTATTCGGAATAAAACAACTGCCGATCGACATCAGATTTATTCATTAATTTATTGACAAACTTACGATTAAATTTATCGCAACTAAATGCGTATTATTTATTTAAGTTATTTTATTATTATACAACTTATTACACGATGATATAAATTTATATCGTATATAGAAATAAACTCGAGTAGAATTTTTTCGCGAAATATTTTCAAGAATTTTCTCTTCAAATGTTTTCGGCATTAGGAAAATATTAATAAAAGATCGAGGTGGTTACTCGATCGATATATTTATCCTCTATAATCCTTCCAATCTCTCGTATCGATATATGTAGGAGCGACACTGAATTTTTGACAGCGATCTTACGAAAATCTCGGGCGAAAAGAGGATGAGTAAACGTGGTGTAACCATTTGAAGTATCTCGTCGTGAACTCGGGTAGATTGCAGGTCACGGGCGCTTCGGTCGAGTACTATTTGGCCCACAAATGTAATGCACCGAGCTGCCACTTCACATGTGCGTGGTACACCAATTCAAACGTTATGAGACGTGGCCATGGGCTTTACGTTCCTCACAACAATACCTACGACCGTGTACATAACGCGTGCATTCACTCTCTCTCTCTTTCTTACTATGGTCATCGTGCAACATAGATACGTACATGCATACAAAGGTACGTTGGACGGGCTTTTAATCGGTTGAACGAGCATGTTCTCTCTCTCCTTCCCATTCTTGTATGCGTGTGTACTTTACATTAACAAACGATAATGCGTGAGTATCATTTCCGATACGCGAAACTACCTAATGGATGAAAAGTTTTCAAGTAAAATAAATAGTGAAAGTGTTTGAGATTAGTCATTTCCTCTTTTTCTCTTTTCTTAAAAGTAGTAAAACTATCGACTTTTATCTTGAATTGTTTTCGTACGCGAAGATCGTTAAAGAAAATACAAATATACGATTTTCCTCGAAGAAGACAATTTGTTTTGCTTTGCTCGAGCTTTGTTCGGTTATCGTTTTGTTGAAAAAAGTTTACCTTTGATTTTTGAAAAAGAAATTTATCGTCGAAAGTACGATTAACTAAGTTGAATTTTCGTGTGTTTCGTAAAATGTTACCTGCATATGTCTGTATACATAAGTATAATATATATCTATACTTTTACATTTACGTATACACATATACGTTGGTAAGACTCAGTTAGATCGCGTGTAAAACGCACTGGTACGATACACTGTGTCGGTTCAACAATACAAACGGGCCATCATTAAACTGTTGCCGTTAAATTGCCGCAGCGAAGTACTCCAGTAACGGAAGGAACTGGCCAGTAACAGTGGCAGCAGAAGCAGTAGCAGTAGCAACTGCGACGACGTCAGCAACGAAAGGCTCTTCGCTCGGTGCAAGATATACCCCTTAACGTTCCAACAGGAGCCCTACCCCTTGCGCCTTCGAGCAAGAGAGATGCTACGAAAGGGATGCTGCGAGAGATAGCTCTCCCTATTGCGGAACCGTAAAGACGAATTAACGTACACATATACCAGAGATGCACTCACCGTACGAACTAAAGGAGATACATTGCGAACGGAGCTTGCTCTGGAAGCTGCTGCTCGGAGCACTTCGTCTCTCCTCACCTTTCCTTCTCGTTTATTGGACAGTCTTTTGAAGAGACTTCGTTTGAAAGCCAAGATCCTCGAATCTCCCAACTACGATCCTTACGAAAGGAATGCAATCTTACGAGAGAGAGAGAGAAAGAGAGAAAGAGAGACCGTCAAGGAAAGTCATGAAACTAGCAGGTAGAGTCGGTAAGAGCTCACTAAACGAAAAATACGTTCTAGCAGCGACTCATTCATTTCCTTGTAACGACAAATTTACTCGATTCTATTAGATCTGTGGTGAGATGAAATTACGTGCAAATATAGGTATTGATGTATATACGAGACGATTATCTTCTTTTTATTTTCTTTTTTTATGCCTACGATCTATTTTTTAAAGGAAAAGTCTTGCATGGTGGTATACTTGGTTGAATAAAAGACAAATGTAATATAATTCTTATCTATAACACAGCTTTTTTACTTTTTTTTTTTTTATCAAGATTTACAGTTATATAAATAAACAGAAAGCGTTATTCGTCGAAAAAGCAGTATTAAAATTGTGTAAGAACGACATATATCTAAATCGATCGCATTAATCGTATACGTGAGATCAATGATAATTGTTTAAAAGGAAGGTGGAGGAAGAGGCTTGCATTTTGCTTTTCTTGGATAATCACAGGTCTTCAATTTATCATGAAAGTGCAAACCAGGTGGACACTTCATTAAAATCGGTTCGCCTTCAACGCAAACATAGTATGAATCGCAGTGATATGGATCCTTAATCAGAGTAGCATTTGGACCGTCCTCATCTGGGCACTCGGGTTCGATCACTGGCTCGGTAAAAACGACAGCGATGTAAACCAAAATGGTAACAGCAAAAATAACTAAAATATTAAATACACGATTAGAAAACACAAATGCATACATTTATTATCTTCAAACTCAGAAACTTAAAAACTGTCTACTTTTGAATTATTCATGATTCACAACCGCATTGTATATTAAAGTAACGTGCTCACCTTTCATCTTTGATAAATAGAGACACTTTAAGAACAACACTAGTTAATGACAATTGTCTCCTCGGAACTTAGGCAAACGTATCTGCGTCTACCTTATATACCTAACTGATAAATTCACTTTTATCAATAACATCAAAACTCAATCGTCTCTAATATACCCTCCCATCCTGCTTGCTCCATATTCCTTATCATTTATATATAAATCAGAAAAGTGAGATATCGTCGCGATAATATTCGAACACAATTACACATAACCAATAAGGAAACCTCGAATTCTTCTGACGTTGGTAGACGAAAGATTCCTCGAATGGTTGGCTGCTCCTATTGTCTGAATGAAAAGAAAAAGAATATAGTAATTCGAGGAAAAAGTGGACTTGTGAGAGAGAGGGTTAAACGAGAGACGGAAGAAAGAGGTGTCGACGTCGATGGGCGGGGGTGGAGAAGAGGGCAGCGTGGGAGAGGCTGCCTGACACTCGGACAATACTGGCGTGCTGCTGTCGCGTTTGGTTCCTGGTTATGGCGGGTGCACAATGCCTATTGTCGGGCAACCCACCGTACAAACGTGTGTGTCGACGCTTCCACAGAACGGGCCGCCGCTCTATCTCTCTCTCTCTCTCTCTCTCTCTCTCTCTTTCTCTATCTATCTACCTATCTATCTCTATCTCTCTTCCTCTTACTCAGTCACTCTCTTTCCTTCCACGTCACTCTTTACTACTCTGTCTTTCGGTATTTTTCTTTTTCTCTCTCTCTCTCTCATTTCCGTTCTTCACTCTTTTTACTTCATCCGTTATCCCCTCGTTTCCTTCCATATCGTAGTTTTTCCAACGCACGCTTGGCCGTAGCTCGGCTCCTTAAGACATCGACCTGTTTTTGGCAAAGTACATACACATACCGTTGGCACGACGACGGGAACACGATATCGACTTTTCTTTTTGCCTTTTTACGAAGAAAAGAAAAGAAAAGAAAAGAAAAGAAATTCGGGAGATACGAGACGATAGAAAAATCTACAACGAAAGATCGAAAGTTCACGATCGGATTTGTATGATCAAATCAATCGCGAACAATATTTACGCCTCATTAACTGCGCATTTCGTTCTATGCGTGCATAAAGATCAAATTTAAATTCGATCAAATCGTGCGTTAATTCTTGCTCTCTCTCTCTCTCTCTCTCTCTCTCTATCGCTAAGCGAAATTTGTTATCGACAGATTATTCATTTCGTTGACAATGGTCTCGCATTTGGATGATCGACTAATGCAGATCGATAGATTTCGTTTATCTTCCTCTATGGAACAAAATTAATTTGTCTATAGAATAGTGTGTCATAACTTTAAGATTATTTCGTTGTTAAAATTTGTGATAACGATACTCGTTATCTAGACTTATGGCTCGTTTCTGATAAATTAAAAAATATTTATATCTATGACAAATCGGTGAAAGATCTTATGTGATAAGAAAAAATAATTCATTTGTACTGTTTATTTTAATATAAAAAAAAAAACAGTATTTCTTAACGATTTCCTTGAATTTTATTTCAAAACATTATCGCACGTTTATCTGCTAATTCATATATCCTTATCGAAAACGTAGATATCTATTAATAAAGAAAATATTACTCATTTATATATCAATAAATAACACTGTTAGAGAGAAATCGAGTGGAAATAAACGAAAGGGTGAGCTTGAAACGTTTACGCGCTATCCTAAAAGTTCTTGATAATATTTGAAATTCGAATTTAATCACGCTTCATTGTTCGAAAGCACGCAAGGAATTTCTGATCACAGGAGAATTTTATTGCATCCTGAACACGTCGAGGTAACGAGGTATCCGAAGTAACGAGGAAAAGAATTCGCTTCGTTACGTTGTGAGGGGATACAATGTACAAAGTAAGAAGGAGTGTGAGAGAAAAAAAAAAGAAGAAAAAGAAAGACAAGAAGCAGAAGAAGAAATAAAGGAAGATCGAAGAAGAATTGGGGTAAGAGAAAGGAGAGAAAAAGGGGTAGAGGGGAAGAACTGTCGACCTTTCTTTAAGTATAATACAATGTTCATAATTTGAATCGAATCGTTTGCAAATCTCGATCTAGTTTTCGTTAGATCTTATTCTCAAACGTTCGCGAGCCAGACACGGAAATTGGTTTCGATTCAGGAAATGAGACATTTCGATCGACGCAGAGCATCGAACGAGAATGATCGTCGAAAATCGTTCGACGGTTACGAGTGGAAATTCAACGCTTCACGGCTGCCTCCTGTCAGTGTGCTGTTAAACAAACGCCGAAACGGAAGAGCGCTTTCGAGAGTTTCGACGATATCGATTTTACTGGATTCACTTTGAAAGAATCCTACGCTTTACCTACCAACAGATTTTAACATCTTCTTTTTGAATCCTTCTTCTTCGTTTTTTTTTAGAATCCATACGATAAGCTTCCTTTTGTTCTATCTCTTTTTGTTTTATTTTTTTATAGAAAAAGAGGAATATCAAGGGGAATAAATTACGGTTGTTAATCAAACGTCGAAATCATCGACGATAATTGCTTACAAAGTTTTAGGATAGAAGGGATTAAACTTGAAATACATTTCCATCGCGTAAGGTTTCTTCGAAACTCGCGAGCTTACACGGATTAGTTTATCTCGTCTGGAGTTTTCCGTTGAATCGACGTGCATCCTGAAAATCCGTGAAATGGATCAGTCTGGTCTTTTCTCTTCTCGTTCGTAGATAAGTTTAAGCGTTAAGTGAATGACGAAAAAAGAAATATACAGAGTCTGACCCCCCATCCCCCTCCTGCCCATGCATGCATATGTATATATATACAAAGAGAGAGAAAGAGAGAAAAAGATAGACATACATATAAAACATTAGAGATTTCGCACTACTCGCCATATTGGCGTACACGCCGCCTGCATTTTACGGCCGTATTCAGCGATTTTGCATATCGAGCGGTGCACGAGTATGTGTAGGAAAAAGGTAGATAGGTAGGTAGATGGGTAGCTTGCTATGGTAGGTGAAAGAGGGAAGAAAAGAGGTCGTTTTCGTTTTTCTCTCACCTCAGTGGAAGCACTGCAAACCCATTCACATATACGGCAATCGTAGAAGCGGTCTCCTTGAAAGCTCAATTTATCTCGAAACGGCCTCTGCGATGGTACAAAGAGCGCGTATCTATCTACCTACAGCATCGACTAGTTAGAATGAGAGAACAAACCAGAGGGAGAAAGAGAGAGAGGGTAAAAGAGAACCGCAAAACAAATTGTCATAAGCAAATAAGCAAAGAGATAAGCAGGAGTACCCGTTTTCGACCGTCGAAGGGTACTTCGTAACTTCCCGGACTCGAGGCTCATACGAGTCGATCCACTTAATCCTCGAGTGTACCTCGAGTCCACTCGATACCGGATCCAAAGTTCCCTCGTGCATCCAAACTTTCCACCCACTTTCCTCGAGTCGCGTATACTTATCAAAATTTCACGTAACTCATCGAATCGTTCCTCGAAATCGCTTTCGCTTAGAAATTTTGCTAGATTTCCCATGGAGTGGGGGCTCAGTGAAAGGGAAAAAAAGGACCGAGAGAAGAAAAAAAAATTAATCAAGTTACCCTCCGTGTCGTGATTTTTAATAGAAACGTAAAGTTACGTTACGGTTTTAGTTGGTTGGGTATTAAGTAATAAACGAGTTGTTGTATCGATTCGTTTTTCGAAACTTTCCTCTTTCGAGTTTATCTCAGCGAGATTCAAGACACGAATCGTTCACTCTTACGGGAAAAAAAAGGTAAGCTCATAAAGGATAGAAGAAGAAGTAGAAAACGATGCGGAATAAACGAGTCCACTTGATTGCAAAGTTACGGATATCGGGGTTGTTGTGGGGGGGATGCCTTTAACGGTCTTTTATTTGACCAGCCGCATTTTTTCTTTTTATTCCTTTTTGCATTGACGTTATTGACGGTCTCGTGGTAATTCGGCGAGTTTCGAGAAAGGAAAGGATAAGAGACAGGGAAATCGGAGAGGATGGTTAATCGAACGACAAGCTAATCGCTAATTTTCCTCTTGAGACACGGCAGAACGCGTTTTGCGTGCCTGTTACTCTCTCTCGGAACACCCTTTGTGAGATAGATCGAAGTATATTCTTCTTTCTCTCCCTCTCCCTCTCTTTTCCTCTCTTCTTTTTCTGTCGGGAAAAAATTTATCGTTCGTTAACTCGCTAATCCCTACTTTCATTTCTTCGTCACGCGAGATCCACGATGATCTTTTATCGTTTGATAGCACGGTAAATTAGATATTCTCATTGAGAAAGAAAGAACATAAGGGGAAAAAGAAAGAAAAAAGCAAGAAAAATAAAAAGTGATGCTATGCGATATCACCGATAGACCGTACTCATTTCGTTAGATAAAAATATCAAACGGATAAAGTAGGTACTCGAATTAAAGTGGTTAAATAGAGATACCGTATCAGGTATCCGCCGTCGTCGATTCGATGAAATTGTGTTGCTTTCGCCAATAGAAAAGTACATTCGGGAATATTTGAAAACTTCGTGAGTTCTATGGAATAAGTTGAACTTTGCAAGTGGGAAGAACTTTTTGAAGAAAAATTTGTTTTCATACGAAGAATGGAAAAATCGTAACAACGTAGAATTATTTATAATCGATTGAAAAATTGAAATAACAGAACATATGTAGATAGATAAAGAAAAGGAGTATTCTAACACAGGGTTTACACCTTTTGTATTAGCATTAGATGATCAATTCGAAACTTGTTGCGTTGACGTACATTCGGTACAAAGACAAATTGGAAACTAGTCAGAGATTTGTCATAGATTCGTGTCGGCAACATGTCGAGCTAGATACGATTACTCTCTGCTAGAAATAGAGGATGAGTAATACGAATATACAACGTGACATACGACATCAGCATGAAATTCAAGTCTCGAATATGCCTACTTATCGCGTATTCAAAGCTCGCATTTGATATCTACAATAATTCGATTTCAACTAACAAAAGATTAACACTTCCGAACATTATTATATTCGTTCTCGTAGTTTTATAAAATCTAAAAAACATTTTTCTTCTACTAAAATTTATATCTTCCATAGCTTTTCTGTCGGTTTTTTCCATTTTCTATGTTCTCCCGTGTAGCTTGAATGTTTCACAAGAAATTTCTTTGGCTGATCTGATAAGAGCGGCTACCACTAAAATTTGAATCGAATCCCCTTGCACATCCCAAATAATTCTTGTTTTCATCTTGAATAAAAGCAACGGGACGACGAGGAAGGAGAAATAAAAATATCTGACCACGGTACCGTAGAGTCTCTCGGTGGTCATTCGATATTTACGAAGACTCGTGAGTCACGAGGACTGCACATCCGGGAAGCAGCAGGGTGTGTATTCTACGAGCAGACCGTGAGTAAAGTCAGGAACCAGAGTTAAGTTAAAGTAGGAGAAAGAGGAAAGAGAATCGTCTTCGTTTTCCCGAATTCCCGCAAGAAATCGTCGATCTTCTCTTTCTTCTAACTTTTTCATCGATCTTCTCTTCTCTCTTTCTCTTTCTCTTTTTCTCTCTTCTTTATCGATCCTAATAAATATCAGAATTTTCTTCAGAAAATTTCCCTTTTACCTTATTTTATTTATATATACATATATATTCTGCAC
Organism: Polistes fuscatus; assembly: GCF_010416935.1. NCBI lineage: Eukaryota > Metazoa > Arthropoda > Insecta > Hymenoptera > Vespidae > Polistes > Polistes fuscatus. The sequence goes on from NW_025113096.1 coordinate 2,458,148, forward strand.
GATACACATTTCACAAATAGTTGAGGAGTTTGTTGATACGCTATCGACTATCCTTTCATTGTGATGTGAATAAAAAAAAAATAAAAAAACAAAATGTCTATATTAGCTTTCCATTCCTGATTCGATCGTAGAAAAATAAACATTTCTATAGACACTACTACTGTACGTACATATTTACCACCTATCATGCGACACTTTGCCGATGTACCAAACATAGAGAGACGAAATAATAAACGGATGGGTACTTTAAGCTATCTATGGCAACGATCAAGTTTTTATTGAATAATTAAAAACGTCAGTGGCAGAGCTCGGGCGTGGGCTCTTTTACGATGTTGAGTGCGAGAGGTTCCTCTTGAAATTTGCATAGCTACTTCAACGGTGGGAGCTAGTTTGAAATATGGGCTTTTATTATTTTCGAGGTGCTTCACCCCGTTAAACGTGGAATAGTCGAACGAATAGAGTAAGTAATAATAAAAAGAAATAGGGGCGATACAAATAAGATGATTTATTTCGATCTTTTATTATTTTCTATCTAACGTGAAATAAACGGAATCGCGATGAAGTCATTTTGAATGAATTTTTCTCACCGCAACAAGGGAAATGGAGGAGTTTCCCTAACTTGTTTCGCAAAGATGAAAGGAGAACGAGAGGTAGGAAGAAAGGGGAGAGAGCAATATGCAAGATATTGGCTGACCAATGCACAGAGGATACTATTCCTGTTAGTATTGCCGATGCAGCCGGTATAAAGTAGGGTCCACGATAAAGCGGCAGTCGGATGGCGGATGGCGTGACATTTATCGCACGTGTTCCACGTGTCGACATTACGATTTCGAAAAAGTCTTGTCTTGTCCATACTTTTCCTTGGACGCGTAAAATGTTACGGGGGTAGAGTTTGGCCGGCTTCCAAGCGAAAGATCAAGCGATCTTTTACAAGTACGATATGCGAGCACGTTTGAAGTATCAGCTTAAAGTAAGCATCCCTTTTTTTTATTTTTTATATATATTTTTATAAGAATTTTATATTGCTCGTATGGTCTCTCTTTAAATTTCATCCTGAAATGCTTCTTTAAAACAAATTTCAATCTTTCAAATTATAACACCACCATGGATTGAAGTTCGCTCGAAGCCATGTAAAGAATAACAGTAATCTGGATAAGTGGGTAAAGCGAGAGACAAGAAGGAAAAAGAGCTCGACAAAGAGCGCAGAATTTCTCGTTTAGCAGCACGGAGAAAGAAAGACGAAAATAGTCAGAGAGAAAGATAAAGAGAGATGAGAGACGAGAGTTTCGTCGTAGAGACTTTGTTCATCAGCCAAACGAATACAAATCTGTTGCAAGCTCATTGGGCACAAGGAAATATAAACGAATGAGGATCATAAGACCCGAGACGAGCAAACTAGATTCCAGTCTTTCTGTAGCTACCACCAAGTCGACTCAAATCAGTCTGACGTTGCTGCTTTCGTTAGAAAGAGCTTCGCGTTATGCTATGCAAATTGCCATTTTACGACCTACCGGATTACAACAAAAAATAACGTACAACGCATGCTCCTGAACTTTTTCTTTCTTGAAATATAACCAATGTTCTTTATTCTTCGTTTTATCTCTCTGTTACTTTCCACCTTCTCATCATTATTCTTGATTTCGTTCTCTCTCTTTTTCTCTCTCTTTCTCTCTCTCTTCCTCTCAATAACCGAACGTTTCCAACGTCGTCGTCGCATTTAAACATCTCACGCCGTTCCGTAAATACTAACTTTGTGTCGTCCAAGAGGTTTACCCAACTTTCAAGGTCAATTTACGAATTACTTACACACCCTCGCCCTTCTCGGTCACTTGGTAAATTCCCCTGGCCCCGCTAATCATCGCCATGCTCTCCTGAGAAAGTTTCAAAGAGAAATGAACTATTCATTGCGGTCGACCCTTACAGAGTATTCGCCATCCTCTTCTCCGTATCTTCTTTCCTCGTTTACCTTTCCACCTGCCTCCTGCTTGATGATCTCTCTCCATACCTTAGCCCCTTACATCTGCTCTTTCCTTTTCTTCTTCTATATAGCGGGAAATTAGAAGAGGATGGAATACTAAAAACCAAGCGAGTGAACGAGAAAGACCGAAATGATAGGGGAAGAGAAAAAGGTAACAGCCAGCCAGAACGTTGGTATCATGGCTGTCGGCACGGCCACCGCGTCCTTTCATAACACTAAATAATTCCATTTAATTACTCGCCCTTTACTTCCTACGTTGGTCGCCAAATGAGCCAGGGATATTATTTATTACGCTCTCTAAGTCGCTTTAAACAGTCTGCTGCGCCATCCATTGCAACGTCTACCGTTTTAACTACTTGACTTGGGCCTTTCAACAGACAGCCTTTTTAGTCTATCATATAACCGGAGAATATTAAAAAAAACGTCACATTTGGTTAGAAAATTGTTTTCTTCCTTCTACAGACGACATTTTTTCACGCGAGGTTGCTTATACTTATCGTTCGTTTAAATGAATTATCGTATCTTTGTAAACGTAATCGTACCGTACAATATCACAGATCGCGTTAGAGATCTCGTGTTCTTAGAGATCCTTAACGATGAGAATTAAACGTGTACATCTATCGAATTGCTTCGTGTCTAGGAGTCCTCGTTGTTATAGATAGTGCCTTGCCTACGTGTCTTGCGAGAACGTCTGGGTATGCGATGCACGATCGTTCGTAATGGCTGAACGTTACAGTGTAGAACCATTGAGAAAGCAAGAAAGAGAAAGAGAGAGAGAGAGACAGACAGACAGACAGAGACGGGAGTCTGCTCTTGTTAGATGTAGAAAGATGAAGAAGGAACATGAGATAAAGAAAGAGAGAGAGAGAGAGGGGGAAAGACACCAAGGCTAGAAGTAGAGCTAAGTTAGTTCATCGAGTTACCACAAACGCATTTCGTCGAGCTTAGCGATATGCCGAGGTACCTATTTACATTAATTCCTAATAATCGCACAACAGCATCCGTCCGTAACTAAACATGGTCCTTATGAAACGAGTTCCTGAAATCGTTTAACCACCTTTACAAAATACACACTAGCAGCCTCTGTTCTCTTTTGCAAACTACGTAGCGAGGGGTTCATGGTACCTGGTAGTACCTACCACAGCACCGATTGTGGCTTCATACACCTGAGGGAAGTTCATCGAGTTTCTGCATTTGCATCGTGGATGACCTATTTCCATAAAATTGTATTAATACAAGACTAAAGTATAGCAAGGGTCGTACGAAGCCACCTTGCTTTGCGACATTTGTCCTCTTTGGTGTTTCAAAACTGTTAGCTAACATAGCTAAACAAGAAGGTAGAAATTTTATCGACAAGCTAGTGAAAAAACCAAAAAGAGAATTAAATTTCTAATGAATACGTGAATGAAGGAGTAACTCTAACGAGGAGCTTGTAGTCGAGCTGCACACGCGATAGAGCGGACTGATGATGATCGACGTTTCACGTTTTCCCCTTGACTCGTCCTCGTGGACTCGTTTAATTTAACATCTTTCTCCTTTCGATTTGTGCTTGGCAACATTGGTGCAGTCAGCATCGGCCCTCCTTTAACGCATTTTCGTTCTCTTTTTCTTTTTCTCTTTCTACTTCTCTCTCTCTCTCTCTCTCTCTTTCTCTCTCTCTCTTTCTCTTTCTCTCTCACTCTCATAGCTATGGTCGGCGTATTTTCCAGCGGTGCCCGCTGAGGAACAATGAAATGAGCAAATAACTAGATTCTCACGCGCAACGGAACAATAATGGCACCGGGAGAAATTTTTCACGGGCCCATGGGCAAAATAATTTGGCAACAGATGCGTCGCGTCGCGTTTTCCGAGCCATCCGACCAAGGATAACCGGACAGAGGAGAGAAGGGAAAGAGAAAGGGAGTGAGAGAATGAAAGAGAAAGAGAGAGGGAGAGAGAGAGAGAGAGAGACAACGATAGAAGGTGAGGGTGGTGGCTATGGTGATGATAGTAGTGGTGCTGCTGATGGAGAAGAGGATGGGTTGGACTGTTCTTCGGTGCCGGTAGGGTCGTCACGAGACGCGGCTGTTGAGGATGGGGTGGTACTCGCAAAGACGTCTCATTCTCCTTCTCTCTCTTTTTCACTTGGGTTACTATCGGCTGGATGAAGAAGAACAAGAAGAAGAAGAAGAAGAAGATAAAGACAAAGAGAAAGCTCGCGTTCCGTAGAGAAGCACGGACTTTAATTTCCTTGAAATACTACGAAGGGCTTTAATTTGAAGTTCTTTGTAGCATATCCGCCATCCCGCCTAGTCCCATAGCAGCCCTCATTTATTTATATTTATTTATTTATTTTTTTCGCCCCCCTTTTTCTTAGGATGATTTAAGATCAACGTCTTTGTCTAATCGCAACTCTTCAGAAGCTGTTATCTCTAATCTCTGTCAAGCGGATTAGTCGATACAAGAGGTTCATTAAGCACTCGGGTAGAATTTGCGTTAGAGTTATCACTCTTTCATAGAGCGCATGAAACAAAGATTAACCACTTCGTCGGTCTTACATTATTGAACGATAGAAGGGAAAAGCTCTGGGGCGGTGGCTTTCCACGACGCTTGACTTCATGAAATTTTTAATCTTCGTTCGTGACCGCGTGTCGCGCGTTTCTCCGTCTTACCTTTTCTCTCTCTCTCTCTGTCTCTCTCTCACCCTATTTCCTTATTTTTCTCTCATTCTCGTCTTTATAGTTCTCTCGCAGTCGTAGTCGTCGTTGCTCACCGCCAGTAAATTTTCCGTGCTCGAAGCGATAAGCAATTTAAAACTCGCTTTTCCGACGACGTAAGTCACGCCACATCCGACGAGGCTGTTTGACTTCTACAATGCGCCAATGTTCTCCCCATCCCTATTTCTTTCCGTAGACACGCTTCCAATTGGTGGAACGAGTGAGAAGGTGAGGAGAGAGGAAGCCGGAGGTTAAATCGGAGGGTGAAAAGAAAGACGGGAAAATTGTTTCTAACATCGAGCTGCGCGAAAAAGGGGTGAACTCTTACCCCTCGAACGCGACTCGAACGCGACTACGAGGATAAGAATCGAGAAAGAGAGAGAGAGAGAGAGAGAGAAAGAAAGAGAAAAAGAAAAGGCAGTTCACCCTCTTTCGATATTTCTAACTCTCTTTCTCTCTTTTTTGCCATTTATCGAATGTAAATTTTAATCGTGTTTTACACGCACCACCTGTATTTCCTTTTCATTTGTTATCCTTAATTTTCTATTCTACATACATAATAAGTTACGTTTGATTGGATTTCTTTATTTAAAAAGAAGAAAAATAAATGACTGATATATCATGAGAAAAGGAGAACTCTCTATCTCTCTCTCTCTCACTTTCTTACTCTTTTTCTTTCTCTCTTAAAGTGCGAGGGAGTTTGAAAACAAAAGGAAGGCAAGCTTTAGGGATACTCGTGGATCTCGCTTAAGCACTCAAGTCGAAACGAATATCCGACATTCATTGCCTCTGGCCAGCGGTCTGTGTTCTTATACGGTGAGAAGAAAGTATTCGACCCTCGAAAGATCGAAGGGTCGTGCGAAACCAAAGGATGGGGATGTTGAGAAGGAACATAGAAACGAACAAGCTACGGGGAAAGGGAAGGGTATAGAGAAAGAAAGAAGAAAAAGAAGAAGAAGAAGGGTGCAACTTAGAAATAACAAGGTCGAATGACAAGAAAACAGTGAAGAAGGGAAGACGGTTAGCTCGTTTCGGTATAAGAGGGAAAATGACGTTGAGGGAAAAGGCAACGTGTTCGTTGGTGAAAGAAAAGGATGAGTAGGAGGAGGAGGAGGAGGAGGAGGAGGAGGAGTAGAGTGGAGGAGGTGGAGAACAAGAGAGGGGGTAGTTTGAGTCAAGACGTAAAGATAAGAGCACTACGTGAGCGACTCATTAAGGGATGCAAATTAACCAGCGGCAACGGCACCGTCTAGCTTCTTCGAAAGTTCGGCTCAGTGAACACCCTAGACCAACCATCACTGCTATCTGCTACCTGCTAGTCGTAGTTTGGCAGAAGTACAACGTTCTTCGAAGTACCGTTCGAGTCTCTTCTATATATATGTCATGTACCTATCATCTAAGCTACATAAGGTAGTTCGCAACCTTTGCCAGTTTGAATGAGGTACGGCTTCCTAGGTAATTCAACAGTCTACTTTCTGAGATTAATCACTAAATCGAGTCGCTAATAATCTCTCTTTCTCTTTCTGTTATTTCAGTATTATCAATGATAGAATTAAAATAATAAAGTATATATAGTAAGAATTTTTAAAATCATACATTTTATTTTATTTATTAAAATTATGTGAATATATATACTCAACGTGAATATTTCAGTCTTTCTCGTGACGATTTATCGTTACGGAGAAGATTCTTTTGTCTTGCCGTATCTCTTCTTCCCTTGTCTAATCGCGAAACATATTTTTTGCTATAAAGCCCAACGAATCAGAAATTTCACAAGAATCCTTTACGACCATTCAGTTAGCTTTTGATTTATAATAGCTTTTAACTAACACTCTAGCAAAAACTAATAGATCATATATACTCGCGGATGTAGGAAGCAAAGATTTTCGCGAAATATTTCGTTATAACTATTACGTATATCGATCATTCTTCTTCCTTTTTCCAAATGAAGAATAGTTAATAAATCAAGAAATAAATCGAACGGGATTACCGGCAGGCTTTGATCTCGCTCGAAATGCAGAGAAGGATTTCATTTTTTGAAAGAAAAAAAGGAACAAAAAATATATACACTTTAACCGTTCATTCGCATAAATAATTCGATCGGTTCGACGTACGTCATTTTATTGAGAGTACTACATCGAAAATCGCGTATGCGACACATCCGATGTCGTGCGGGTTAATTTTCCTTTCAGCGTAATTAGAACGCGATCGTTATCGAGGTTCATCGCTATTTCGAGTTCTCAAAATCTTATCTCGCAAGACCGTAACGAAGTCGTAGCTTAGTTAAGGGATTGAAAGAGAGGTGGGGGTTAGGTGGTCGGGGTGATGAGGAGTGGGGGGAGGGAAGGCACAGAATCTCTCTGCCGATTCGCAAGATAACCAGCGACTATTGGATGTCCTTGGGTCAAGTTCAATTGATACTGCCTCGTCGGAGCTGCAAATGTGAGCAAATCGACTCTTGGAAGGGAGCCCAATCAAGGAGGAATGCGTTCAGTGTTAGTGCTTCCTACGAATCGATGGGAAACGCCAACCGTTCTACAGCGTTCCACAGCTTCCACTGGCCGTTCTTAGAGAGTATTAGCGACCACTTCGGAGATCACCCGTGGGCTTATTATACAAATTTCCATGGATCGAACTAGCTCGGCTCGTTCACCCAATTTCCACATTTCGTATCGTTAACTCTCTCTCTCTTTATCTCTCTCTCTCTCTCCATCTCTCTCTATCCTATTCTCTTCGTTTGTGATTTGACAATTAAAATCATTACCATTCATCTAGCGTATATTCTACATACGTTAATTACGGTAATGCTAATTGATCAAACTCTACGATGCATTTTAACAAGGCTCATCCACCGTTCCCGAAACTTTGTAGTTAATCAGACAGAAGTCAGCTTTATTCGCGTTTAGTTTCACGGACACTGGTTGTTGAAAAAGAAAACGGGTAAAGGAGACACGGCAAGTGGCGAGCAGGTAGTCTGGTAAGAAAAGTTGATGGAAAATGGCATTATCTTTTGACATAAGTCGGCCGAAGTACTAGAGGAGACGATTCGTAATTGCTTTAGTTAAGGAATGCACGTTGTTCTTCGAGCTTGAACGCGAAAGTAAAGGAGAGTAATAGAAAGGAGACCTCAGGTTCGAGATGAGGTGAACTGAGAAAAAGAGAAAGAGAAAGAGTGAAAGACAGAGAGAGAGAGAGAAAAGGATAGAGGAGGAGGAGATGGGGAGAAAGAAGGACAGAGAAGGGGAGTAAAAAGGTGGTAGCAGTACTCGTACCATAGCAGGAGTAAGTTCAGCACCGTGGGGTGGCTATGAATTTAAATTTCTCTAATTAGGACTCGTGGGCGATGCGGTGACGCTGTTGGTAGCTCCGACCAACCGCTCCCTGTCCTTCTTCTCTCTTCTCTCATCAACTCTGGCGTTTTCTCTCTCCCTCTCTCTCTCTCTTTCTCTTCCTCTTTCTCTCTTTCCTCTCAAACCCATTTCTACCCTCTCTCTTCTCGGTAACAACCCTCCTCTCTATCCCCTTCATTCTCGCTATTTCCCTCTCTCCCGGCAAGCTCGCCGTCTCTGTACGCGTCGTCCCTCGCCATAATACCGTGCCAGCTACGAAAGCCTGAAACTGAAGTAACTCAAGTAAGAGGTGGCTCGCATTCGCCGTAGTTGACACCACCTGACTCAGATTTGTTGCTTCTCACGTTCTAACCGAAATTTATTTGATGCCGGTCTGCGTGGGTTAATTAACGCTTCCGCGAAGTAAGTGAGAGAGAAAGAGAGAGAGAGAGAGAGAGAGAGATAGCACGTTCACGAGAACAAAGTCGCCACCTTGCGAAAGGATGTCCAAAAGCAAAACAATGAAAATGTTCGCGCAGTCTGTCGTATGATTAACGTGCCGAATAAGTAGAACTTCTATGTGTGCGAGTGGACATCGACGAGTAAGTACAGACCATCTACGGAAAGATAGGTGGGGAAGGAACGAGCGTACGACGTTTTTCACCGACCCTGTGCAATTCTAATAATTCCTTCTCTTCCTCTTTCTCCTTCTCCTCATCCTCCTACTGCTCCTCCTCCTCCTCCTCCTTTGAGCATATCCGTTCTTTCGTAGCACGCTCAAAATTAATTCCGACGTGTTCGCTCGGCCGTGTGAATTGTTATTAATTCTCGCGACGTTCCTCGTCGCGTCGCCATCTTCCGATATCCGCTCGTTCGTTCGTTCGTTCGTTCACTCGTTCGTTCGGCCGATTATTTTCCTACTGCAAAATTGTGCTCTGGACAAAGTTTCACGTCTCTTTTCCCTGCGTCGGCATAAAGCACGAGTATAAATTCGAAGAAGTAAGAAAAATAAAAGGGGGAGACGCGGAGAGTAGTCGAGTAGGAGTGCAAAATATTCCGATAGATTAGGACGCTCCTCGTTTTCCGTTATCCGTCTGGATGAGAGTGACCCAGCCCCCTTTCTGCCGGTTAAGGAAAGAATTTTCCAAGAGTTTCAGCAACCATTAGCGAAGAGAGGACTAAGCCGGCGATTTAAAAAAAGTTTCCCAGTGCATACATTAGCGAACGAGCGAGCGGGAGTATGCGTCGAGATTTCTCTTATTCTCTTTCTCTTCTTCTCGCCCTTCGGTGTTCTACGAATCTTAATTCTTTCTTTGTTATCTCTTTCCACTAATTCACGATGCCAGTTAAAAAAGGGAGACGGAGAATGCACAAAGACAAAGAAGGTTGTAGAAGCGTGAGGGAAATAAAAAGAGAATGAGAAAGAGAGAAAGAGAAAGAGAGTACCGAGAAGGAGAGTAAAAAAGAAGAAAGAAAGAAAGAAAGAGAGAGGGTAGGAAGGAAGTTAAAGCCGCAGCCACGGCCAACATTTTTCGTCGCCTTTGTCTCGAGAGATTAAAGGCTTAAAATGTTCACACCCATTCTGCGTATTTCACCCTCGGACCCACAGAGTTGTACATACTCCTACCCTTCCTTCTTCTTTCTTTCTTTCTCCTTTTCTCCCTTCTTTACTTCCACCTCCATTCGCAAGCTAGATTCTACGAGTATTGCATGAAAACTTACAGAAAATGGTGCCAACGAGTCATACACCGATTCCGCCGTTCCAGACTCATATCGATCTCTCTAGACGAATGTTTTCGCAAGTGGTAGATAGGTATTCAGGTATTCGCGGGATGTCACGAATCGCATTACACTCTTATATTTCGTGCGAGTTAAACGAAGAGGAAAATCGGATTCGTCGTGTTTCTCCTCATGGGACATCGTGTGAACGACCGCTCGTAAACAATCCAAACATAAATACGATGCTACTTTATAACGTGGAATATAATTAAAGCCGCGATTATGCAATCGGCAAAGAATCAATAGATCGAATGTTTATTCGTACCGAATACGAGTACCGAGGCTGCATGGTTTACGAACAGTAAATTAATAGTAGTGTACTAATTAGGATTGCCTAAATTGCTTCGAATGCCCAGCGAGGGCGAGGCGCATGGTCATCATCGATTTAATATCCAATTAAAACTAAACTACGGTCGAATTCATAAAAATGCGATAATTAAAAGTATTGATTATCGGCAGATGACCGGCCTGTTCGAAGGGGCCGCAGAGCTTACGGGGTGTTCGCGCGTACATCTGTTCATTAGGTAATGAACTTATTAAATCAGAGAGGTGTGGCAGGATGTTCCACCAGCTCCTTCATCCTCCCCCCCTATTTCCACCCTATCCTGCCATTCGTTTAATTACCTATAGCAAAAAGTTGATTGTAATTGGAAATAATAACAGAATAATTGTCATTACTTTAAGTAGCTGCGATTGCACGAGTATCGGCGAATCGTCACGGTTGCTTAAAACTTATATACTTCTATCTATATTTAATAATGTAAAAATAAATCATAATAGAATATCACGTGTGCATTTTTCCATTGTACGTTTAATCGCACTGCTGAATAAATCCTATTTCTCTTGATTTTCTTCATTCATTTTTCTTGCTTAAGTGTAGAAATTCCAAAAGGGAATTTATGTTAGGCGAAAAAAAAAAGAAAAGAGAAAAAAACAAGAAAATAAACTTGGTACCAAGAACGTAGTTACTTCTCACGAGTACCTTTGAATTTTTCTCTCTCGCGACGCTTGAAACCGAAATATATATATATATATTCCAGTCTAGCTTATGTAAACGCGATTTTGCGTAAAGAAATTTTTATGTAAAAGATCTCCGTTTCTTTTTTGTTTTCAATGAACGTATCCGATCAGTTGAAATATCACACTTTTAAAATGATCACGACAGTACGATTTCAAACGTGTCGCGACAACGATCGAGAATGCGCCGCAAATCTTAACATCACATAAGTTAATCATATAAGTGAGTTAACGTTGAAAAAGCTTGGCACAACAATTTAAATCTACGTTCCATGAGGTCTTTCTCAATGAGGGTAGTGTTGGTAATGGTAGTGGTATCGGTGTCTAAAAAGGAGGACAGTGTAAGAGGGAAAGAGTAAGAGCCGTCAAATTTAAGAAGCAGCAGCATTAAAATCACTGCTCCCGTTCAATGTTTCTTCGTCTCTCTTGCAGCATGCCGCGACTATTTCTTTCCTTCTCTAACTCGCTTACACGTTACATTCTCTCGAGTTTGCACGAAGGGTGAAAACGTGGAAGGGGTGTAGAGTGGGAGTGTATAAAGGGTTCACAAAGTGACTCGAATTGCCGCACAGTCAACTTTACGAGACGGGGTATTGCTAATATCAGAGCATAAGGGCCACACTTCCCTTCTTCGATCCACGACCTCTGTCGTCTTTTCCTCCTCCTCTCTCTTTCTCATTCTCATTCTCCCTCTATTTCCCTCCCTCCCTCCCTCCCTCCCACTCTTCTATACGACTTAGCAACGCTCACAAGCGAACAGTTTCCCTTGGTATTACCAAGACTCCTTAACCGTTCGACCCTCCGCGACATTTTTAGTGGCCATCAAAAACCAACGTCGGCTTAATTATGAGAACAGAAGTAGGAGGAACCATCTCTCTCTCTCTCTCTCTCTCCTTCTCCAGCGTCTTGCCAACGCTACCTCAGAAATTTCAACCATTACCGTCTCAGTGCCTTTAGATTCTCCGACGCTTTTCTCTGAGAAACGACGACTAACCGCGAGAAACGAAAGGCGGTACGCGACGAAGACGGTTTCTCGTCTAAATCACCGAATTTCAGGAATTTCTTCCCATTCTCTAGCACCTAATTCTCAATACGACTACCATGCAAATCTTTGGAATCAAGCAGGATTTCTACTAAAGTATGAATGGTTATGTAATAAGTTAGGCAGATTTTACATTTGCTACTCGTATACCTACTATGAAAGATTTACGGGAACAACAAAAAGAGAGTGAAAGAGAGAGAGAGAGAGAGAGAGATTCAACTTGATTAGTACATAATGAGTACGACTTCGCATTTACGCTAATCATTGAACATGCTTTTATCTCCAGGAAGCAATGCGAGTGAGCAGATGAATTTTAGCGAAATAATTGTCTTTAATTGTGCATTGCCGAGATCAGCCATTAGCGCGTGACGAGGACTAGAAACGAACTTGTCTGTCTGTCTCTCGGTTGATTCCCTCGACGAATCGAGAGATCCACGTTCTATCGCGCCCTCGAAGCCACGTATAAAAGGGAAAGGATGAAAATGTGCGAATATATTTATCTCTCTTTCTCTTACTCTCTATCTTTCTCTCTCTATCCTTTAGAAAATAAACTACGACGAGATGAGGAAACTCGAAGGCCGACATTGCGACGAACCACGGAGACAAACGAGCTGAGTCCGTTAAGTGTTTCCCAGATGAACGATCGTCTTCCGGTTGTCCGAGCTAACGGCTTCTACGTTTCCAAGCCACATCCAAACCACCAATCTCCTCTCTCTCTTTCCCTTCAACTCATACCTCTGTACATTCGTATACTCCTCCGTACTGCTCGTGCTCGAGGAGTACCGCCTCAACGCCTCGTTTCACGAACGACGACGATTTTATCGAGCATTTCGAAGCCGAGCGTAGGCGCGCGTGCTCGTGACGAAAAAAGAGAAAAAAGAAAAGAAAGAAAAAATAAGGAGCAGAAGGATAAGGTAGCAGCTACCCTTGGTTCTCTTCTCTCCAACCCTCCGAACGATCACTGCTTGACTGGAAACGCCTGGAAAACGCGAGTGGAACAGCCGAGCGCGTGCATATTGCGGAGAAAATAGCTTAGTTTCGTCCTGGGACTGAAATTAGATTTCGTTCGAAGAGACGTTTCGAATGTTCGCTCTCCGACCTTCTTTCCTTTATCTTTTTTCACTCTCTCTCTCTCTCTCTCTCTCTCTCTCACTCTCTCACTCTCTCACTCGCTTTCTTTCATCCTCCGGCACCTTCTCCCGTCATACGCCGGCATTTTACTCTCCCTCCAATTTCTTCACCAGAATTCTTTCCTCTCCCCACCTCCAACGCACACTTATCTCCTTTATCTTCCCCTCTTTCTCTCTCACTCTCTCTCTCTCTCGCTCTCTTTCTCTCTGTCTTTCTCGCCTTGATTTCCAGCGACTTTTCTTTTCCTCTTTTCTCGTTTTCTTTTTCCTCTCCTTCTCTTCCACAAAGATTCTCGTTTCCCTTGAGACATCGAACGCGGTGCGACGTTTCTTCGCTCACTACGCCACTATGCATATTTCACCGATTTTTATGGAATTCCTCCTGGACTACTTCTTCCTTCTTATTCTTCTTATTCTTATTCTTATTCTTATTCTTATATTTCACCTATCTTGTCATTCTCTTTCCCTATTTCTTTTTCACTTTCTTGCTTGGTCTTTCTTCTCTCGCGGCATGACGTCTTACCATCTTACCTCCTCCTTACTTCATCCCGCGAGACGAGATTTCGTACGAGGATTTTCCGATTAACCTCGCGGAGAAGCGTCAATCGATCAAGCGGAACAATGCACAGCGTGACGTCTATGAATTCGAAAAGATGCCGAGGGTCCTCCCCGCTACGCGAGGTGTCAACGATGGATCGAGAGTAGTATAACGCGATACGAGAGTTTGCATAGAAAGTGAAATAAAGCGCGCGTTGTCGTAATACTTTCGGTCAAATAGCAAGGATACTCTTATCCTTATTCTTATTCGACGTGCTAGAGATTATCCTATCGAATTCATCGAACATCCTATTCAGGGTTTATTTTTTGATTGAGACTTTATTTAATCTATGACTCGAGCTAACATTAATCATTCGAGATAAAATTAATAACAATCTCTAACGGCACGATGTATTTGTAAATAAAAGCTTCTTCGAGTTAACGAATAATATTAACGATGTTTCAATGGAACGTTGCGTGGTTACTGTACAGTTCGATTGGAAAAGTAACGCAACGTAATATTATTCAAATCGAATATAACCAAAAGTATAAACGTATTAACATCGGATTGACGTGACAAAGTTTGGCGCTAAATTTTCATCGAAAATGGAATATAACGAGATCACGGATATCTATGCAGTTAGGAGGTGCCCATGTATTTACCTATGTAGGTATTTCTCTTACGAATAAACCCATTCAAATTTAATATCGGTCAATATCTCGTTTCGGTTTAAGCTTCAGCGAAAGCGCAATGATGCGCATTTCCTCTTCCCTTCCCGCTCCTGTCGCACGAAAAGACTGATACGCCGATAAATTAATTAAACGAGCGAAACTGCGCGTCACTAATCTGGCTAACCCAATTAGATGACACACACATATATAATCGGACTCCGGTAAGGTACATCATTTGTCATATTCATCGACTCGTAATATTTCACAATTAACGGCAATTACTGTTCGACGCGGCAAGTGACATTTATTGCACGCTTGATAGTATTTCTCGTTCTAAGGCAAGAACTTCGAGCTGTCGTCCGTTCGTTGAAGTAAATTCTACAATGTTATTCTCGACTCGTGAATCGGTATCGCGAAAACTAAGATTAGAGAATGTTTTTTTTTCTTTTCTACTACTTATTCGTAGTAACGATCTCGTTCCCACGAATAAATTTTATTGTTAGAAATAATAGGCACGTTTATTTGCAAATTTAACGCATTTAAAAAAAAAAAAAGAAATAAAATCACGATCTTGAAATTTCACACTAAAAGGTCGTACCTCCTACCGCGAGGTCATCGAAATCCATCTTATTAAATATTTTCCTTTCACCTTTCTCCGTTCACCGCAAAATTGACGCTCTCTCGTCTCGCCGAGTGCGCTCGATAAGCTGCTCGGAGCTCTGGAAAGGAAACAAGATGCATATCTTCACCCTTGAAATTATTACAGGAAAGCGAATCTCAAGCGGATTGACCTTGATCTTTCTTTTAAGATCGTGAAAAATCTAATGGATGACAGGACATTTGTTCTGAAGCATAACGAGAGCGTTAGAAATGCGATCGAGAATTGATCGCAACTGATGCGAATCGATCTTTAGCGAGAAAAATTGCTACTCGTTATAATAATCGATGTATTTATCGAATCGAAGCAACGCGCAAATGTTGGAATTGAAGCATCGTCATTGTTTGTAATTTATTGCGAAAAAAAAACCATCGTTTTGTTCAAAAACTTACATTTCATCTGTCACTACTAATCCGAACAACATTTTATTTAATCGTAAAATCAATTACGATAAAACGATAATTTCGTCCATCGTTTCCTCTATAACTATCTCCTTTCTAATTAATGTTGATGACAAGAGAAAAGTCGTCGTTAGTTGTTATAAAAAATATTTCATTAGAATTATGTTGAGGACTGATTGCGAGAGAGGAGAAACGGAGAAATAAAACACGAGGTTTCCTGCGCTAACTCTTAATAACGGCGATTATTCTCGAGCAAGACAATAGACGAGAAATATATTATCCGAGTACAACACCAACTAACCCTAGCTTCTATTTTCGTTTTCGATGCCATTCGCTGCATCATATTTCCTCGTTAATGATCTTGACACGTTTCTCGCGTTTTGTGCTTAAAAGAGAATTCGTGTTTTCGAATTTTATCAAAGAAATTTCAAAATCGTATGACGAGAAAGTATAGGAAGGAAAGAAGGAAGGAAGGAAGGAAGGAAGGAAGGAAGAAAAACCTTCAGGAGAATATTATTCCTAGAACGTTTTTCAAGAAACCTAAAGGGGAACGTTGTCTTGGCGGATACTTTACTGGTAACAACTATTCGCCGTTCGCAAAGAAGACAATCTTGCCTTTGGCGAAAGAGCCGAAATCGAGCCGACCTGCAACGATACGTCCGAGACTATCTCTCTCTTTCTCTTCCTCTCTCTCTCTCTCTCTCATCTCCTCTTTTCCTTCCATCCGGTTCATACTACGTATATACCGCCTTAGAGGCAACAACGTGCCTCTCGAGATCAGCACCGTACGTCTCTCTGTGTACGTATGTATGTGGACATATGTGTGCACCTACACGAAAGCAATATGGAAATAAAGCACTTCCAAGCTTCTCAAGAAATGCATACGTTCCTCTTGGCGTTTCGAAGCCATCCCAGCAAGAGGTACGCTTTCCTTTCGTCACCAAAAGCCTTTCATTCTCGGTCACCAGCCACATGAGGAAGACGAATACTTGTGGAAGTATTGCTTTTATTCCCCTCCCTCTTTCTCCCTCTTTCTCTCTCACTCTCGATTAAAGACTTCGTAAGAAAAGACGAAAGTTCCTCACTAAAACGAAGTTCGGCTCGTCGCCAACAGCAACACCAGATCAGCCTTTGTCTTTCTTCGTGTTCGACCTTAATCGTCGATCTTCAATGTAATCCCTTTCGCCATGGGGAAGCCCTCTGAAAGAGAAGGGCTTGTCGATGGAGACCTCTAGCGGCATGCCCAAGCTACTAAAGTCAGTAGAAAAACTACTAACCACCATCTTCGTTTTATTTGACGATATTTCTATTCTTTTCCTACAAACCGCGTTATATTCGTCTCTCTATCCTTTCCTATACGACCAGGAACCCTTTTCAAAAGAAACTACCTGGCCCTCGTGACTCCTCCTCTTTCTTTTTCTCTTCTTTTTCTTATCTTATTTTTCTTTTTCGTCTCTTCTTCTTCTTCTTCTTTCTCTGACTCGGCGAGATCGTAACGAGACAACGGGAAACAAAGTGAAGAAGTCAGCTTCCATTCGAGTTGCACACGTAACGTTTTACGTTTTCACCAGTAACAATCACGGTTGGTACGATTTTTCAGCAGAGAAAACGATTTTACCTTTCCCAGTGTAATAACGTCACCTCGTATTTTTGTGAAAAAAAAAAAAACATTCGTTCGGTATATGCCATTGATAGTATTGGCCAATACGATCTCTTCGTAACGATAGGACTATTCGATGGCGAACCGTGTTAAGAAATAAAAATAAATTTTCTAAAAGAAGAGAGAAAAGTTTAACCTTGAAAGCGTTAACCATAGTCAGCGTTTGCTTACGCGCTGTCGTAGCTACGCGCATAATCCAAAATGCAAATATTTTATACCTTTTTTTTTGTTCTTTCTCTCAATATTCTCGACATCTTTTTTGTTTGAATAAAAATAAAACACTCCGACTCTAACTTGTTTACTTATCTTGGTCAAGGAAATCCAGTAAGAAATGTTTTGTTTTTTTTTGACAAAAAATAAAAAGAAGACAAAATATACAAAGTATTTTTCAAAGTGAAAATCCGTGACTATTTCCATAATAACTCTCGAATTGTTTGAAAACATTTCGAACGTGATGAGAAGTTAAAAGGAAGAAGATACCTACGTTTATAGAGCTTGTAGAAAGCCAGAGAGCAATTATTTTTGAACTGACAGTGCTAATTACTCAAACAGACCGAATGAAGTGATAGTCTCTATCATTTATATAACCATAATCCTACTTAGTGGTCGATGCCTAATTCTCTCATACGTATTCGTTTCTCCTTTGTACCAGAATTTCTGGTATCTAGGTATAGACATTACGTTCGATTATTCAACGGAAGTACTTTTCTCTCAATGTGCTCAATTATGGCAGTTTCCTCGTATCAAAGAAACGATTTAAAGACCCCTATTATTTTCAACTTAATAATTTTATATAATCTCTCTTATTATTCAAAATACACATGAAATGTTGAAATGATTTTATTAACAAAAAAAAAGAATGTGTGTGTTTAAATTTATAGGAAATTTGGACGTGTATAGGATAATCAATAAAACAAGAGGAAGCTGTCTATTTACAAAGTATTCGTGTATTTACACGCGTGTTCGGTCGGTGTAGAAAAAAAACATACACATGTACATCGGATTGAGTGATTTTTAAGGATCGTTCGTTGTGAACAAACATCGGGCTCCATTGTACCGGAGCTCTCTTCTCTCTTTGTACAGAAAAAAAAAAAATAATAAATTAATCGTTAAAAAATATATGGTGCACGCGAGATAGGAGCAAAATGGACGTGCTTTATGGCTTGGCAGTAGCGTCACTGCATAGGTATTATACTTCGTAACAACGAGCGTCTTTCTTGAAAAGAACACGCTCTAATTATTTTACGCGTCTAAGATATATTACTGAATTATGTATTACCATTCGCTGAGCAACACCGTTAAAATGTATCGAAGGATGTAGTAACAAATTATCCGACGATTATGATTATTTATAATGAACGTAATAAAATGTTTCATATAAATTTCCATATAAATATTTCCATATAAAATTGTTAAACGCAAGCATAAGCAAAATATATATATATATATATATATATATATATATATATATATACATATCATTTGAAAAAGAATAAATTTGCAGAACGAAGAAACATGTTAAACGAGAGATACGATTTTCGCAGTCACCGGAGGACTGTTAACCGAGATTATGAACTTTCACCTTGAACGGAGGAGGTTCGAACGTGTACCGGCATGTACTCGGCGAATATTAGAGAACGACGGTAACACACATTTCACGACGGTGAGTCGACAAGGCCCGTAGCCCAATGACCTACATTCGTTGATCGAAAGTGCGACGTCGAGTTGGTTTTCCTTAAGATCACGAGTTAGTTCGTCTCGTTTCTTTCGATTTCTTCTCTTCCTTTTAAGTGGAATCAAAATTCGTCGACATTTAAAACGAGAACAAAAAATCGTCGAATATCTCTCTCTTGATGGTTACATCTACTTTCTTTTTTTCTTTTTTACATGTACCTCTCTATTATTCGACCTAGAATAGATGAATATATTGAAAAAGAAACGTTTGCTTAAAACCACGCTTGGTTCATCTTTAATATTTACTACTTCGCAATTACGTCAGGTTTCTCAAAATTTCTCGGCAAACAGAAACAGTATTTGAGTAATGATAATAATAATAATTATTATAATAATAATACATTAAACTTTCCACAAGAACACATAACATCCTGATAACTCGAGGTGTGATGTTCTTAAGTAAGCAGACTCTTCGTCTAATAACTTGTTATCGATACATTAGCCAACGTGTAATTATTACTTTCTCTCTTTTCAAAGGTAAACTAAAAAGTGTCTTGAGCAATCTCTTGGATTCTTTTCTCACTTCTATCGCGTTCTACTCGAATTACTTCGAGTGCAGGGGGTATTCCGATGACAGCATTTAATACGAATCGATCGGTAACTATCGCATTTCTCGTTCCCCGTTTTTCATTACAGACGAGAGAGAGAAGCACGTCTTCTTTTATTCCATTAGGAAATCTTTGATCTTTTGATACGATCAAAGACAATACGAACGAAGCACCATAAACCTATAATCTAACACAGAGTTTTAATTTCGATAGAGAAATTAATTTAATTTCGTTAAAATCTAAATAGAAAATATTTTTACGTCGAAATGTAACGACACAATTTTCTCTTAGCCGCGCATTTAAATGATTTTCACAGAAACACACTGTTTCACGAAATAATTCATGAAAATTTCATTTTACTGTCACTTTTTTGATTCTTCGTAGACATCGAAGCATCCCCTTGTTTCTCCGCCTTGTTAACAGATCTCGTCTCTTTCCTCGTATTTTCAACGTATTGATTGTTAAAAAACAATGCAACCGCTTCGTTTTTAGATGAATTTTCTTGATCGTTATTAGACGTTTGACCACTTCTTTTGTTGGCTTCTCGGATAAGTTGATTTATTTCTTCGTTATCCTTACTTTGAATTGTAATATAATGTCCGTTCTGATGAGAAAGGCTATTAGGTTCAGACAAGTGATCATTACGAAATTCTTCTAATGGTTGAGCCTGAGGTGGACCTTGAAGTTCTATTCGACTTTGATCCGGTTGCTCGATTGCTGCAATAATGTCTTGAAGAAGGCCATTGGAAAGAACTTGATCGTGTCTTATACTACCATCAGAATTTTCCGTTCCTAATCCACCGTCAGCAGGTTGAATTTGTAGAGTATAAGTGCCTTTTGATCCCTGAATTTGGAAACCACTTGGTCCATCAGCCGTCAAACCTTGTGCCAAAGCCAATGCTTGACTTCCTTCGTCAGTCTTCAAGTATTGACTAGCATCCACATCGTTTGAGCTTAAACTTTTAGCTTCGCCATAACTTTGAGCCGTTAAACTAGCTGTTAATGCCTCGGCTGAAGCCCCATGTTGATGCAGTGGTAATCCTGAAGAGAAGGAACTTTGGGATGGACTAGAAGATGAGGAAGTAGATAATGATGATGATGATGATGATGACGAAGAAGACGATGATGATGACGATGATGATGATGACGATGAGGAGGAAAGAGATACAATATTTTTCACTCCAGTAGTCGATGAGTGAACGTGATCATTACTTTGACCATGCGAATCAATCGCTTGATTCGATGATTCATAAGATACTCCTATCGGATTTCCATAACTATCTTTTAAGCCAACTTTCTGTTGCTCGTAAATTTCCAGATCTAACGTATTTACGGGTGGTGCTATATACGGACTTAAAGAATCAGAAAGTGGAGGTAAAGCTGGTGGTGATTTGAGCAAAGAATTATCTTCTTCTCCTGTTGAACTTGGTAATGCTGGAGGAGCGGAAGGTGGTAACAAGTGATCGGTACCCTTGTCAAATTCAAAGTTCGAGACACTGTTGAATTGCCGATAATTACAATCACCAGTTGTAACGGCTAAAGGTGGATTTGCTATGACGGGTGTTCCATAAATGCTGCTCAGGTCATTTCCTATCCCATCGTAAAGATTGGTCCCAAAGCCGTTCGACGTAAAACCGAATGTTGATGCTGGTCCAAAATTAGGTGCACCATAGGTTGGAACCGGAGCTGGCGTGTTGAAATCCGTGAAAGACAATGGAGTTCCATATTGTGCGTTGGGTGCAGCCATTGGAGAATTCAAAATGTGTGAATTGAATTTGCCAAAAGATCCACTGTTAGAGAAGACGTTCGATAAGGAATGATCGGATTGTGATGATTGGTGAAATGATAGAGGAGCGTTTAAACTAGGTAGTTGAGGGCCGAACGATAAATGAGGACCGTGTAATTTAAGTGGCTTTGTCAGATCGATAGGAGGTAATGATGGAAGGTAACGATGAAGATTGGATATCAGTCCTATGGGAATTGGCTCTCGAAATTTGATCGGTTCTCGATTTCTTGGTGGTATTAAAGATCCTGGCGGTGACGAAGGCGGACCGTGTAATCTAAAGTGTCCGTGAAATCTGTGATGATGCGATCCGTGTTTCTGAAATGAAGCACCGAAAGGTCCAAACGGTGGAAAAGTTGGTCCAGTACGACCAGATTGAGCTGCTGGATACGGGCCGTCTGGTGAGTACGAAGAGATTGGTGGTGCTGCGTAAGAATCAGCGGGTGGCGGAAGTATAGAACCACCGGCGATGCCATTTGCCTTTCCGAAATTAACTGATGGCAGTTCCGGTAGTTGTTGCAAAGTGATATCATTGACATTATGGACTCCGTGAGATTCTTCGTTTCCTAATGAAACGTCATGAGATGATTGGTCCAATTCTTGCAATGGTAACACAGAAAGTCCCGAGTTCAAGCCAGCATCAACATTTAAAGACCCTGACGAGTGTTCGTACGAAGAAACGCCAGAATTGCTTTCGTGAGACAAATTTTGAAGATCCGAAGTCTGAGATTCGGTATTGGGTAATAACTCAAAACCCACAGTTTTTACAATCGAAAGAGAGTTTGAATTTCCAATGTTGTATTTTAAGTTCGATTGATGGTGACCGCGTTCATGATGATCAGAATGGAAAGAGGAGGACGACGAAGATGATCCGTGTACATTCGTACTGTGATCACCATCGTATACTGGCAATGCCGGTGGAGGCAATCCATTTTTATCACCAGAAGATTCACGAACAGAAGTTTTTAGGTGTTGAGCTTCTGGATTGGTAATAGGTATACCGTAAGAATCACTGGGAACGTTCGGATTCGTCGTATCTTCGACGTACTTCAAATGTTGACTATCAGAGGATGAATAGTGTTTCAATGTTGATCCTTGTTGTTTTTGATTAGCAACTCCAGCTATTGGTTGCCATCCGTCGTACATTATATCAGGTGGAGTGGGTGGTGCTGGAACTCCTGCAGGAGGTGGAGGTGGTGGCCCGTGAATATTAACACTACTCAGCTCATACTGAATAGGTAATTGAGGCGGTGGAAGGGGAGGAGGTGGTCCGTACTCAGGATTTACTGGAAGAGGAAGTGGCTCTGGTCGTGGTCGATAAGACTCGATGGAAACAGGAATGGGTGATCCATGTCCAGGCTTAACGGGTCCCAAATGATTTGGCAAAGACGATGCCTGTGGGAAACCGGCGAGTGGAGGCGTGTTCAACTTCAACGGCGGTCCATACTGTGGTTTTGGTGGTCTAAACGAAGGGAAGGAAAGCAGCGGCGGCCCGAAGTGCTGTTTTAGCGAAGCAAAGTGAAGCTTTGGTGGGCCAAAAGTTTGTTTCGGTGGCCCGTAATGAGGTTTAATGTTTAACGGTGGTCCGTAGACGGGTGCTGGCCCATTGAAACCACCATTCACCGATACAATCGGTGGTCCGTAGTCGTCGGCGGGTGGTCCATAAGAGTTGCTTATCCTTTCGCTGGCTTTAATTTCATTTTTTTTGTCCTCGACATTTTCATTGGACGATGCTTGCGACAATGCCTTGTTCACCACCGCTCCTACGTGCTGACTGATCAGCAACGCGCAAACCAACACGATTGTCATCTATAATCAAAATAGGTCACCTAGAATTGGACGAAGGAATAATAGAGTAATAGCGATGAGGAATGAAATAATAAAAAGGTCTTTTTTGTTTGAAAAATTTTGTAATGACTATGCTTCCTTTCCTGTGTGATATATCGTATTAAATTTAAATCTTTTTAAGTTATTTAATGTTTACGAAATCATTTATTTTACTAGAAACGAATTTTCTTTCTTAAATTGAACATGATGTATATCATGATATGTTTCTCCTAGACATACGGTAGGAGGTCTAATCATTCCGACGTTTCATAAGCCGTGAGATACTTTACATTTGTAACTCACATAAAGTGAGCTCATAGTCTCGTAGGTACGAACAGATGTATATACGTAGATACGTACGTACGTGAAAATTATGTAAACTTCCATTTACTCAAAACACGCTCTAGATGCGTACGCGTGAGAATTATTTTATTACACGGAAGGATATCACGCGATCTGTAACGAAACACGCGACGTTCGTGCTATAGTCCCAAAGAGATGGGATTTCCTTCGACGCGTTTCGTAGTAAAAGCGAGAAATGAATGATCGCCTCGGGAGTATCTAATGCAGCTAATTATATTCACTAGGATAAAATGAAAATGTAAGTTACTATACACCATTTGTTGTTTTTTCTGATTATTAATACTTTATATTACAATAGTAAAACGTGTATACGTCTTTTGAAATTATATTTTAAAGTGCAACTCATCCTTGATCGTTCCATTTTAAGTTCAAAGTTAATACTATTAAAACACAATTGCGATGAATAATATCTAAGACGTATCATTTTTGTCGTGTCTCTACCGCGATGAAGCCGTTAGAAAGTATTATCGTTACAAGCGTTATACGGGCAACCAGCGATATAATCGTAAAATAACTACGATGCTTTCTTTAATAATGTTCGTGGTTTATGTTCAAACGACTAAAGACAATAAGTAAAGAAATTTTTCGACGGAAAGAATAACGATCGATCAACAGCTATTTTCCTTGGTAGTAAAGAAAATTATTTCCGTATTAAATTTGACATGAGAGCCTTTCTTCGGGCCTCGACGACTCATCAAAAATTTTCTTCTTTCATTTATGAACGTAAAAAAAATATCGGTGACATTTTAGCCGGCGGTGAAATTAATCTTGAGAACAATAGAAACTTTCTTTATTTTTTTTAACAATGTTAAATTCGCCAACGTCACTTTCGACCATCGGTGGTAAAAAGTCTAATACCATTTCTATGATTATACATTATTTACGAGACACTATCATTATCGAGTCTATCTAATACCTCGATCGGACATTTACGTAAGGAAAACGGAAGTAACGATCGGCTTGCAAGACTGGTACGGTAGAGTTTATCGAGCGAAATACTATCCTACACTATTTATATCAATTTTATTAGATCGTTCGTAACAAATGGAGACACTTGGTATAGTTGTTGATACAAGTTGTACATTCACTGGTAGAAGTAAGTCGAAACTTGTCTCTCATAAGCTTGGTTGACTCGTCAACGACACTGGGAATCCAACATGAGTGCGCTTAAGTGGCACGTTGGCCGAGATGCAAAGCTAACGCGATAAACCGTACTTTCTCCTAAGAGCATCCGCGAGAAATATTCGCGTGGTCGGTTATACCTTTAACTTGACGTTTTAGTAAAAATCATTACCCCGATTATATTATCTCGTTCTTTTCGGCGAAAAACAGTAATAAAAATAAATGAAAAAGTCGTACCAGTAAGAATTCGAAGAATAATTTTCTAATTAAATATTACGATTTTTCAATTAAGATAAACATGTGCTACTTTTCTTTCACGTGAAACTTTCGATGGAGATTATTAAGCAATATAAAATTATACATACTAATGTTTTCCTTTTCCTGAAGCCGTATACATGTATTGATCCGATAAGAATTTTGCAAAAACAAAAATAAGAAACTTAGCGTGTGTGTGTGTGTTGATTGAAAGTAAAATTCCGTATTTATTGAAAATAATAAAAATTATATGATACGATAATCGTAAGTATATGAAAAAGATCATTTTGTTCTTTGACGATAAATCATTGTCTCTCACCTTGTAAGAATAAGAAAAAGAGGACGCGTTCCTTTTATGTTTCCAACGCGCATAATTAAAAAAAAAAAAAAGAAAAAAAACATATATGTTTCGAATCAAACGTAGGAATCGAGATAATTGACTGGAAGGTTCGAGTTGATATAATTCAATTTCTCACGAATTCACTTTCGAAAAGTCATTCACATTAATAAAGAGAACTAAGGTGAAGGTCTTTTCACATCCTACTTTTCTCTGTGTTCACACACACGCGCGCGCATCACAAATGCCATACAAACACACTCGCACACACCTACGTACAAAAGCAATGATAAGCTCGCAATCAGAACAGTTTGGTTCGCATGTCCCACGAACATAAACTGTCTGCATGTGCGAATCGTACTTTAGGCGTAGGTCGTGCATAAGGTTGGTAGGTAGGTTGGTAGGTAGGTAGGTAAGCGAACGTGTTCGTGCTGCCGTTGTGACTGGGTCAAACGCCTCCTTCATGCATAGTCATATACTCTAATCACGTACGACGTGTGCGTAACATCATGGCAAACCTAAACCGCTTCTTATCGGACAATTCGATGCACAAAATTGCCATTAATTTCCTCTCCTTCCGGCTGAACACATTCACTTTTCAACGTTACATCGTTTAATTTTTGAAATATTTCATGCTTCATCCTTTTATGTATTATTATCGTTTTATCTCGCGAATAATTTGTTAAGAATTTACAAATCTCAAATTCTTCTTTTTTTTTATGGATGTAATTAAAAATTTGAAGATAGTATTTTCAGAAATATAGATTAATCGCGGACCAAATTACAGATTGGATGATTTATTTTAGTAAAAAAATTAATCAATCGATATCTCGATGGCAGAGATAAGAAACGAAAGAAAGCTTTATTTGTAACTCTCTTGTCATATACAAACAGATTCTGAACAATAAATCTTAAATACGAAAAGAACATCGAAACTTTGGAACATTCAAAAATTACTTACGATTTATTGTTTATAAAACCCACACAATTACACTTATCGTTAATCTTAGACTTTCTCTCTAATTGAAATATTACACCGATAAACAAATCATATTTCTTCCTGAAGAAAGTAACGAAGAAAATGAATTTTAATAATCGTAGACCGAAAACACTATTCGTTAAGATCTTATAACACCAATGAAGGAAGCACAGTCAAGATAAAAAATTCAAAAATCGATGATTGTAAATCGAAAAAGTGTAGGGGAATGGAGACTTTCTTCGTGATTCGATTTACATTGAACGAATGAGAAGGTGAAGGCCGCGACGCGGAAATGGAAGAGAAAGAGAAAGAGAAAAGAAGAAAAAGAGAGAAAAAAAAGGAAAGAAGGCGGAACGTCGGTCACCTACCTTTGCCTCGAGCATAGCACCGTAACAACCGTAAAAACTAGTATTCGCACTGCACATAAACCAAAAAGACTATATATATATATACAAATAATATTATATATATAACATAATATAAATGTATATATAAATAAATAACATTTAATTGAAGATGCAAATCTCGTCTTCTTCTTTCTTCGTTTTCCGTAGTAACTCGATTAAAAAAAAACAGAAAAGAAAGACCAACAACAAAGAAAAGAAAAAGAGAAAATAGAAATAAATTAAAAGAAAAGAAAAGAAAAGAAAAGAAAAAAATATATCCTCGGTCCTTCCAATCTTATTCCGCGCTGTTATCGAACGTAGCGCGTGTTATGCTCGATGGTTCACGTCACAAGCACCATCTTCTTCTCTCCCTCGATGAAATAATAAAAAAAAAGAACTATGAAGAAGAAATAATACAAGGAGACACCACGACGCGATTGTAGGAGGAACGAAAAAATGTTCAGACCCGTAGGAGACCTCTGCTTATATAGACTCCCGTAGAGGGGTACCACAACTCGTGAAGAGCAATTGCCGCTGTTGGTGAAGTCGTCGACGAGGAGCGTGCACGAGGAGCGACGGGTCGGTTGAATCGAAGAAAGGAGTCGAGTAGTGGTAAGCAGGACCAACGAGAGAAGCCCAACAAGAACGAGCGAGAGAAGGAAAGAGAAACAAGGAGCCAAAGGGGGAAAGAGAGAAAGAGAGAGAGAGAAAGAAAGAAGTAAAGCCCAACTGGAGAGGGAAACCCTCCTCGTCGTACATCGCTTAAAAATTCTCTTTGTAGAGAGAAAGTAGGCTATAAGCCCTGTCTTCTCTTCGAACTCACCGAAGACGTCGAAGATGCGCCCGCCGGTTATCGGCATCACTACACTACTCTTCGTTTCACGATTGCTATATTATGTTCGAATACGAGAAAGAACAAAACCAGAAATCAAACGATATATGTTATCTTCGAATACGTGAGTTATTTTTCGTTTCTCTTGTATGACATTAAAAGAGATTGTTTGAGAAATATTTTCTTATATTATTTTCTTTCTCCTCTAATAGTAATAATTGTAAATAAGATGATAATGGTCTGGGGGGAGGAGAGGATAAGAGAAATGTGATATATAGAAATAGCGGTTGTTTTCATTTTTTTTCCTCGAAGGATACGAAATACTATTATCCTCTAAATATCTCTTGGAGATTACGTAACACAACATATGAAACTGTTTATTAGATAGAATATTCCTTATTACTACGACTAATTTTGTTAAGAATCTTTATGATGCATACCAGAGAAGATAGGAGAAACATAAACAGAAATAGAGAGAGAGAGAGAGAGAGAGAGAAAGGGATATGGAAAGAGAGAAAGGGCGAGTAAATAATTCGTAATTGCTCCTATCACATAAAATACTAGTAGCTGGCCAATCGTTTGATATTTTCATAAACACTCTGTCAAGTATCCCATCCAATTTGCATCCAATTAATCGCTCGAGACCAAATTGTCGCGACTAATTGCCTCAGCGGGCGACGTACTGCTCCTCCTACGCGGTAAAAAGATTAATTATTATGGATCGTAGCGTCATTGTGTGAGCGAACGCAATGCCGACGATGCGGGGCGCGCGCCAAACAAATCGACGTTTAATTGATATTATAATAAAACAAAACGAGCTGCCCTCGTAGCGTCATCGATCCTGCTGGCCAATTATTTCCAACCGACGTTGCTCGATAATATCCTTTATATTGTATTCGTAATTTTAATAAGATAACAATGATAAAAAAAAGCCAAAAAACAGAGATAAAATTCTATGAGAAATCCGTTTTGTCTAGAATGATAAACAAACTAACGAACGAAAAAATATATAATACATAAAAATGCAATCAAAGTATATTCGCTCTCGTACGTTAACAAAACTTCAAATCTTAAATAAAAGTAAATGTACTTTGGTAAGAGATCATGAAGTTTCGAGAATGCCCTACAAAACGAACGCAACTTGTCTACGAAAGAAAACATATTCCTAAGCACGGTTGCAATTATTCCTCCATCTATCATAGCACGAGAAATAGAACACACATGATTCCACGCGCGAGATTCACAATAGAAGGGGAAAAAAAAATGCGTCCTGTTTCCCAACTCTACGCGCCTTATATGAAAACGTCAAAGCTGTACAAGTAAAAGAACGAGTAAAAGAACGAGTAAACGAACGAGCTCTCTGGGATGGTTTACTAGATATAGCGAAACTGAGCGATGTCGTAACGGGGGGGGGGGGCTAGAATGATTCTTCTCCGTAAACGGCCTTCGATCTCGTCTTCCCTTTTTAACTCGTTTTTCCTTTTCCTCTCTCCTTCTTCTTCTTCTCCTTCTCTTTCTCCTTCTCTTTCTCCTTCTCCTTCTTCGTTTTTTTATTTTGATTCTTTTTCTTCATGAATCCCGGTCAGTGTCAAGAGTAAGTGAAATTCAACAAGGTAGGTAGCTTGCTACAATTTTGTTCGCTTTTGTGCACTCGTACGTGTTGCGAAGTTAAAAAGCTACGCGCACGCGCGAATGTATGTTTGTATGTATATATATATGTGTGTATGTGTGTGAGACTCCGTTGAGATCCATTACAGTGGCATCAATAATTTAAAACAAGAGCAACGTTCCCGTCGGCCTGAGTTTTCTTTACTCGTTCTCGTATTTTTTCTTTTTTCTTTTTTATCTTTTTCTCTCTCCTTCTTCCTCTCTCTCTCTCTCTCTCTCTCTCTCTCTCTCTCTTATGTATATTTTATATTTTCTTCGGCAAGTATATTAAATTTTTCAATTATTCTGTCTATTTTAGTTGAACCCAATATGATTAGTTATATGACTTCTTTCTTTTTTTAATAATTTCAATATGTGTTTTATCTTAGTTAAATCAATAAAAAAAAAGGAATACGTTCATTATGTAACTAACTATTGCACGTTTGAGAAAGCTTAAAGTAACGAGCAAGCCGCAAACAAAATTGTTTTCACCAGAAATCTCGTAACTATGCAAAAGTCCCCCACGGCAAGGATGGCGCGCGCTTAAGGACACCGGGAATTAATCGTCCAACGACGAATCTACGAGTCGTGAGAGAAGGAAGAACTTTTTCTTTCTACTTCAAACCCTCTTTTTTTCTTTCCTCTTTGGCTGTTACTCAAGGAAGACTTTCTTCCTCTCGTAGCAAGCCTCCCCCTACCCACATTATTTAAACGGACGTCGACGGAAGGACCGGTATTGCGAGCTTAGATAGAAACATTTGCAGTTGGGAGTCCTGTGATAAAGTCGTCGCGATCTTACCCAAACGACTTTTTTGTTTCTTTATTTTCCCTTTATTTCTCTTAATTTTCTAGATATTTTCTCTCTCTCTCTCTCTCTCTCTCTCTTTCTTTTTTATTTTAATGAACGAAAAAAAAAATAATAATAATAATGGAACAGTGTGGATAATTCCATTGATAATTTTTATAATACAATTAATCATTAATAAAAACAATCCAATCGTGTATTAAATGGAAAGCAAATTAAATGATTTTTCTCAAAAGTAGATGAAACTCGGAGAAGAGACAAGAGAGAAGAATCAAGCTAAAGACCATTACAGACCATGTTGGAGTAAGGAAAATACTTTTTCTTGGAAAAGAAGAGAGAAGAATAAGAGATGACTCGCAACATCGAATTACTTTCCAAGCGTTTATAATTTTAACCTTTTCGAATAGTGTCGTGTTTGTATGCGTAGCCTGTAGAAAACAATATATTTTCTCTTTCTTTTTCTATCTTCTTTAACAAGAACCGTGTTAAACGTTAATTAAAGTGAATAAAGTTAGAGGTGAAGTAACTCGTGATTTCATTTTTGGAAATGGACAATCGTATTATTAAAATAATGAACAAGTTGATACGATCAATTGTTAGTGATTATCATCTTATAAGAGAAAGTTTTATCGCTTCTAGATAATCCAGTCAAGCTGGATCTATCTATACAACCATTTCCGAGCTGCTACATGTAGGGTCATTGACCGAGTTTCACGTGGTGCATTCAATCCCCTAACCTATGTAATACCTGATCTAGGAGTCTTTTGGTAACTACGGATCGGTTCATCAAAGAGATACGTGTTACGTGATTTATTTCGTTTTCGTATCTACCGTTAGATTCGCTTTAAAATTATGGTGACGTTGATCGTCGATGTTAGGAGAGAATCATCCAATAAAAAAACGAATTATTATACCATACAAGTACTTTAGACTTGTTCATTCCTCAAGTAAGGTATAATTTACAGAAAAAAATACATATGAAGTTTATGTATATATATATATATATATTGCTTTGTTTCAAAATATGTGGATATATTCGGTACGCAGAAATAAAAAAATAAGAATTCCTATAATCATATTCTTGCTATGAATTTATTTTTCTGAATTATAGTTGTTTTTATCTTCAAGTAATTCATATAACTTTACTGACTGCTTGTTTCAACTATTTATAAGTAAACTTCTTATCTCATTTACGATTGCCTGTAATGTAAATACTATGTTTGTTAAGATAAAACGTTTGTGGATATTTGCATCAAAGCCGAAAATGGTCACTTCCGGTTGTTACTAAGAATGTTTATATGTTAAATCTCATCATTTACATAGTGAAATCTAGGAAGACTTGTCTTTCATATGCAAAAACAGATAAAAGTGTTACCAAGGATGTATATTTTAATTTATCAGAATTGTTCGGAAATTAAACAAGCTAAACCAATAAATATTTAAATTAAACGGCAATTTTTATATGTTTAAATATCTGCTCTAAAAGGAGTTATTTTATTAATTAAAGATATTTATATATTTATAAACGCATGTTTTAATAGTTAAAAGGAAAGTCGTTCATATGACCAGCTTTAAAAGGGAAGATAATGTAGAAAACTCATGGTCAAGGTGAATACTTTGAAGACATTACAGCTTTAGGGTCACGTAGATCGGAATGCGTGCAGGTGCGGCAGCATCTTTTATATTGCCAGGTGAAACTTTCTTTCTTTCTTTCTTTTCTCTGAGTGAGATCAACCTGCTGCATGACACGCGTTTGAAGAAATCATTGACAAAATTTTGTATCAAACTGTTCGCATAATTATTCGAACTATAAATTTGGATAATTTAGAACTCATTAGTCAAGAATCGAGATTAATTTCTCGATAAAGTATACCGAAGCAACAATAGAAGAAACGATTTTTTTCCTTATCGTTGTAACGCGAAAACTAATATTGTTATCCCAATAAATACACATGCATAAATTAAGTGCCATTAATATCACATTAGTCGGTCATATATATCCTGATGCAATTATCGATAAGCACTCCTACTCGAGTATGCATAGATATATGTGTGTATATATATATTATATTATATATATGATTAAACAAGGCAAACATGTTACTTAAAATATCTTTAGCAAATATGTTTATAGTTTGTTTATTTGTTTTTCAATTTTCGTCAATAATTTTGGCTATCGATCCTACGTGAATGATGTAATAATAGAGAGCACAACGAATGTACGTAATTAATACTTCACAGATAAAAGGGATATAATTATCGATTTATAAATTTCGTTTACGCAAAATATTTCATGCCGTTGAATAAGTAAATAGAATTAAACGATATTGCGTATTTTATAACGAGTTTGAACAAAACGAAAAAATCATTTTAAATTAATTTTCTTATATTATAGTTATATTATATTATTGATAAAAAAAATAGATGAATTAATCTGATTTTTGAACTACTGCATTTCATGGAACAACGTGTGTATAGTATATCTATTTATCCGTTGATAAATCGATTCAAGCAAATTTGTTAACTCCTCGAAAGCAACGATTCTCGCCGTTTATCAGGCCCAGTTCGTTTGTCGCACCTGATCTCCTTGATTAAATGGTTGAGCCATCCGAGCACTGGCATATGCTTACAACTGTTCCAATAAGGAACGATCTATCTACAAGTGACTCTTCCTAATCGTGCTAATGTTTCAACTTGACGTCGGTACCTATTTACTCGATGTTTGTGACTTAACGTCTGTTAAATTTATAATACAAAATCTTCGGATTTTAAATTCTTATAAATAAGACTTTTTTAAATGTCAAAGAAATAATCATTAAAATCATGATTACGCAAATAAGAAGTTGTAAATTATTCTTCGTCGTTTGATTTACTTAACATTGATATTTTTTTTTCTTCCTTATTACAGCAATAAAAATAGTTTCCTGAAAGATGTTTTTATATGTTTATTGTACAAATAAAATGTCGTTTTATTAGATTTATACAGTCTCAAGATTAAAATTACGATCTCGGAACATTTTATAAAACAGTGTCTTAGGAAATTGAACGGAGTTATTCATGTGGAAAAATAATGAACGCTTTGTCTACATATTACGTCGTCCGATTACAATGATCCAAGCTTTACATCAATTTCCTTTCTTTCTTCTCTCTCTTTCTTTTTCTCTTTCTCTTTTAGTTACCTGCCATCTGTACTAATGGTACAGATTTGGTTGTTCCGGCGTCTATGAGCGAAAAAACATAAATTTAAACAATTTATCACTCGAGTATAGTTCTTGATTGCGAGAGCCTTTCGTGCAAACACGAATACGCGAATTTACGATGGAAACATTTGGAAATAGAAACGATATAACACACATTTCTATACTAAAACACAAAATAAACGCTAAAAAAGAAAATTTTTCCCTTAAATGTTTGATATCCATTAAATATTTGTCTTACGTATTTCAAACATCGAAATCTTATTATCTTACTGTAATATTTGAAGCGAAAGAAACTGACAGATTATTATCCTCGTCAATTGAGATATCTGACGCGTGTCCGTTTTAAATTCTCAAAAAAACAAACGACAATTCAAATGAAAAAAGAAAAAGATTATTTCCAGTAGAAGGAGAAACGAGTTAATCGCTGATCAAGCCCCACGTACAATACACATACTTAAATAAATACATAAATGCATATATATATATATATACGATCTACCCAACGTAATACTAGCAAACTCGTAGATGGAAACGAGTAACGAAGAAACGGTAAAAATTGACGAACGCTCGTGACTGTAGGACAAAAGCAAGCGTGTAACGAAAGAATGAAATGGTCAAAAACTCGGAAAGCGGGTGGACTGGTGTTGTGACAGGGTGGACTGGTGTTGTGACAGGGTGGTACGTCAGAGAGGGTGAGGAAGAGGAGAAAGAAGAAGAGGAATAGGAGGAGGAGGAGAAAGAGGAGGAGGTACTAGTCGTGCACGGAAGAGTGCACGCCCGTTGTTTTATGAACGAACAACGAACGACAGGCAGGAAAAGCCTGGGCTCTCGCGGCGCTCTCGGGAAAAAGGATACACCCGTCGGTGCTATTTTCCTCCCATAAATCCGTCGTCGTAAAAAGGAACGGGCAAATTTTCGTAATACGGCCCCGCTTCCGTAACCTAGCCACCGGTGAAACGAGACACGCGGGAGCGCATCACAATGCAACGATGAGAATTCGGTGTTTCGAGTGCTCGGCTTGCACGCTTGTTCACCCTGGCCTCTCTTCCTTTCTCTTTTTCTCTTTATTTCTAGTTTCCTAGTTTGCCTATTTCTCTCGGTCCTTATTCCCATCTCTTTTTTTCTTTTCTCTTTCTCTTTCATTCACTTTTCGTCTGACAAAAAAGATAGTACGTTATAGTCAACTTACGTCTCACGCCCTGTCTTCATAATTTCGTACTTTTCTTTTCCGTTGTTACTTTTTCTTCTTACTTGTCCAACTTTTTGATAGACGTTAATAGAACGAGTATTTGTTAAACACCGATCATTTCTTATGTATCACGAAAGATGAGAATGAAGAGTAAAAGAGGTAACAAAAAAATTCTATATGCAATCTACACGACACGCGGATCGGTTTTTCGCAAGATTTTTTGCCTTTAAATGAAGGAGGAGAATAGAAGTAAAAGTGAATCTAGAAATCTTTGCCTTGCAGAATGAGCAATGATGGATCGTGCTTGTGACTAAGGCGAAAGGATATAAATACTACGTGTCTGTTTTATAATCTCCACTCTTATCGAAGTAACAACTGTGGATAGAAATGAAACACTACCCTTGATATTATTGTTAATTTCTGTTATTTATCGAACAACGATTATTGTAGCGTGGCATTAATTCAGTTTCATAAATACTAACGGCTTACATCGATCCATGTTTATAATCATGTTGGATATTTTTTTGTATTTTTTTATTCGATACAAAAATTCAAACTTTTTAGAGCGAAAATATAATGTTCGATTATTTTCCGAGTGAGAGCTCGTATATCGTGTTTCTTTGATAGGATAAAACAATTAGAAGAATCTCTCTGTTCTGATCTATTTTTTATCTTTTTTCATCCTTCCGTAATATTATTACCTTCTTTTTATCCTTATTATCCTTATTTTTCCTCCCTTTTTCGATTTATTTTATTTATAATATTTTATCTTTTTTTTTTTATTGTCTTCGTCTTCGATGTTACACCGGGTAACAACGTGGGCGCGAAATTGGCTTGATGTCAGCCATTAACAGAGAAAGTTTACAACGTTCGTGTTTTACTAGAATTAATCATCTACCTTTTCCTACCAATAACGTTCCGTAGTCAAATGTATACTTTTGTCTTTAAATTGGAAGGCTCGAGAATTAGGATACTATTTTTATTTCTTTTTTATTTCTTCAGAAACTTCCAAAATCTTTCTTCTACAATTATAACACCGTCTTTTATGAAACTTCATTGCTAACTTCCTTTTTTTTTCTTCAATTTAGATAGCTAGTTTAGTTAACTAGTTCAATATGGATAAAAAGGATAAGAGAATTTTTTTTTAACCGAACGTTGAATATTCTATTGTAGAAAAGAAGATGAG
The DNA here is from genome assembly GCF_010416935.1 of Polistes fuscatus. NCBI lineage: Eukaryota > Metazoa > Arthropoda > Insecta > Hymenoptera > Vespidae > Polistes > Polistes fuscatus. The sequence continues at coordinate 2,493,240 of NW_025113096.1, forward strand.
ACATTTAAAAAGAATTTTAAGTTCCACGAGTTATGCCCGCATTTCGAGCTTTGTCGTTGATCTCCGCGTTCAGCGTTATTTCTCTTTCAGGGTAGTTCCAGGTCTCGAGGAGAAGAAGCCGTTCTTAGAAGTTATTCGCATAAATATAACAGAGTATATATCTTGCGAATAAATCCTTCGTTTATGGAGTCACTGAATGCAAAGGCATAAGATAATAATTGACTTTCATGCAGAGTAGCATTACAATGAGGCTAAAAATGTAATACTCTAAGATCTTTCAAGCAGCATCAAAAAGTTCCCTTTTACTGAAAACTTTTTCAAGATCAGGAAGTACTTAATCGCGTCATTGAAGTCCCCTTCTAGACTTTGAACTGGACTTTGACGTAATATCATCAGTTCTTTTTTTTTTTTTCCTTTATCCTTGATGTTATTTTTATAGTTACATCATAAGAGACGTTTTATTTAAATAACCGTACTTTAACCAAAACGAGTTTTGAATTTTTTTTCATTTCAATCAGTCATCCATCCAAATGACGAAATATCGAAATAATATATTTTTAAAATAAACCAACCAATCGTTAAGATTTTTCAAAGACGTTCGACAAAATAAATTTCTTACATTCTTATTACACATCCGCCTGTTTTTCATTACAAAAATGAAACTGTCGAGGAACCGGAACGATAAGGCGAAAACACCGTTTTAAATGCATCGATTCACATGTTTCGGGCACAGTAGTCGCTCGGAAGAACTCGTTATAGCGGTCGGCTCGTCGAAAGCTACTCTGTAATCGAGTTTTCTCTGCCATTTCCTTTTTCCTTTTTTTCTTTTCCTCCTTGTTAACTTTACCTCCTTCTCTTTATTTACTTTTGTTTTTTTCTTCTCTTTTTTTTTTTTTGTTTTTCTTTCTTTTTTTATTACAGAAATCACAAAGAGAGATGCGTTTATATCATAAGGATTGGATTCTACATTAAGCTTATTATCCTTTCAACCTGCTTCTCATAATTATATTATAGATTGCAAGAAAAACTTAAAGAGTCCAAGTTTATTTATATATATATATACTTTCTTATTAGAAGATAATTTACTCTAAAATACTTATTTATAAAATAATTTCCAATCTGTCGATCTTCGAGTATATTTTCAATTATCTATGTAATAATAATTATATGACGACAATGGATGAGTCAGAAAACTTGGGCTGAGTTAGAAAATTGGAAAAATTAATATTTTGTGAAGTTTTTTTTTATATATATAATATAAACAATTTTATTATCAAATAAATCATTAATTTAATATTCTTCATTTTTCGACTTATTATTAATCCACGGTCATAATTATCGGGACAATTATTGATACCAGGATTCGAATTGATCGATAAATTATTCGCTGTAAGAGCGAAATCTAAACATAATGAGAGCAGCATCACGTAATAGCGAAACGATCGTAGCGGTAACGTTCAACACGGTGAATCGTCGCTTGCTCCATTTACATTGAGAGAAAGAGATACTTGCTGGTGTTACTACTGTCACTATACAACACCATAGCTTCTGTTACTACTACTACTACTACTATTACTGTTACTACTATTACCCACTATGTATTAACGTAACTTTCTATGTCTTAAGAGCTCGCAAAAGATTATCCATTATCATTTTACAATCTCGTATATCTTATAACGACATCCGTTCTAACGTGTTTCGAAATCGAAAGCAACCACAAACTGACCATCATACATAGTAGGAAGTAAATATATAGAAAAAAAAAAAATTAATCGAGAAGTTAATGCATACCATACAGAAGAATTATTTGCTGATTTCTTTTTCGAAACCTTAAACAGCAGCATCTATTTCCTGCGATACCGGAATCAATGTATCAATCTGCAATTTAAAACGGAAGACGTCAAACAAAGTTTTCACCCGATGATCCAACATTCGTAGGATGAATCACTGAGTGAAATCTTATTCATTTTGCAACACAGTTAACTCGGATCATTGTTCGATTAACCTCATTCTTGAAAAATTAAGTTTATAATCAGTTCTGGAAATAATCGGAAATAATCTGGAAATAATCAGAAATTGGGTTTACTGATTTATATCAGCAGATTCATAAAAAAAAGAAGAAGAAAAAAAAATTAAGGAAATAAAAGTAGGATATAAGTAAGTCCATATAAGAAAACGAGTTTCCATCTTGGACAAGTTCCAATAATTTCGTGACGTATTTTTCAAGAATCACCTGGAATTCCGAACATCGTTCGTTCTCGGAAGTCACCAAAAGTGCAAGAAAAAAGAGAAAGAGAGTGGATGAAAAAGGATATTGAAGATTCACATTTCAGAGTAAAAGAACATCCGCTGTGTTCCTAATAAGTCTTCCTATAGCGAACGAATATACGTACCAGGTCATTAACATACATTCTTGCGGACAGGCTTAGTCTTCAGAGCCAACCGATCGAGAGTATACTTTCTCCACAGGTTGAATTCCGAGCGTGGGATCCGTAGCTTAAAAAAAAAAAAAAAAATTCACTTCCACGTTTAAACGTATCTATCCTGATATATACATATATATATGTTCATATACGTATGCAATAATCCGTTAATGATAAAACTTTCTATTTTTTTCTTGCTTACGAAAAAAATTTTTTTTAAATGTAATATCTTTACGATATTCTTTTTGATAAATTTCAATAGCTCGTTATAGAATAACAGCAGACGAATAAAGCAAATCTTCATCATAAATTTATAGAAAGAAAGAAAGAAAGAGAAAGAGAGAGAGAGAGAAGAAAAGAGAAAATATCGAAAAGTAAAAGCTACTGCGAACTACCTTACATCAATCGATAGCTGTATACATTTATTAGACATTCGTGATAGATTCAAAGAATAAAGAGAAACAGTAAAGAAATATGATTGAACAAAGATATTTCGATTTGAGAGGAAAAATACGATTTTCTTTACTCTTTACATTCCTAACTTTATAACTATGTATTGTTCGGTCATGTGTTTTTATTGTTTGGAAGATTAGAATTTAGACAATGAGTAATAATTTATAAGAATTTAATCTCACAATATTGTTTTGTTAGTAAATAATAGTAAAATATAATATAATCCAAAAAGTGAAGTTCGTTGGATTCATTAAACGAGGTACTTGATAAATACACACTTTCAAGAGGCTAAATGAACTTTAGATGACCGGCGTAAAATTATAACTTCTTATAGGACCTCTTAATTGCCATATCGTATCCGAGCCAAGAATGTTATATTAATTAGCATGCTCGCATGCATCCTAATTGAAATAAATGTTGGTCATTAAGGTTTAATCGGCCTTAGGAAATACCTGAAGGATCTTACAATCTGTCCGTTACGCAGAACAAAGGCAAGATCTTGATGATACGGCGGTTAACCTTAAGCGACGGTCGAAGTCTTCTTGTGAAAGCGTCCTTGTCGCTTGAACTTGTATACAGTCCTGGTTATGCATCATGACCGGCCATTATTCCGCTTGCCTTTCAAGATCACCATTTATCTGGTAACCCCTATTCTACTCTTCAAAGTTTTAAAGTATTATTAACCTGTCATACAGATATGCACATACGTATATAATACAATATGTACAATCTTTCCTCGAAGATTTACATCCAAAATACGATTGGATAAGATTTCTACGTTTCTCTTTAATATTCTAAGAATAAATCATACTTTGTATTTTCTTCCAACCTTTCTTACAAATGGAAAAATATACAAAACAACAAGAACAATGTATTTAACAATTTATTCCCAACTAACAATGGAATGAATTTATTTAACGAGAATATGAAAATAATATTTAATCAAAAGTAAAATGTGTTACGTGCAAACAAAGAAAGAGTGGGACGAGTTTTCTTTTAACTTTTCGAAGAAATCTTTTCCATTTATTTTTCTCTAAATAGAATAAAGAAAGATAAAATAAGATAATAAGGAACGCGAGTCGCATCGCGAGAGAGTCTGGAGAAGAGTCGCGAGAGAGCAATTGCACTTTCTAAACGATTCGCGATATATATCTCTCGATCGGCAACTTGTCGAACGATTACGAGGCATGAAGGAAGAATCGGAAGAAGAGAAGGAACGAAGAGAGGGAATATCGAGGGATGGGAATATACTGCGTGCAAAAGACGATTCGTTTCGGTCTGTGAACGAAGGCGCCGGTAGTAATAGTTCCTTTCTCCGGAAAATCCGGTCGGTCGCCAATTGCGATCACTCGTTGTAGAATGGAGACACGATAGAAAGATATAGACTGATGGACCAAGGGATAATATAAAAAAAAATAAAACAAAAATTCTCTCTAGTCCCGTCAATGTAGACACGAATGACGAGCTTAACGAAACCAAGTGAAAAAGAAAGAAAAAGAGAGAGAGAGAGAAAGGGGATAGCAAAGCTCACATTTGCCCTTAGGGAATTCACATTCGACCAATCCTAATCTTCTCCGACATGTTCGAGGTGCATTGGTTTTCAATGCAAATTGCGATTTGCTGTCAACGATGCGAGAAACGAAACTACGTCGATCGCTACAATGAAAAAAAATAGTCTCTGATGAGTGTTACTCAGTGTCATAAGTATCGTTTAAAAGATGCTGGTGTTAACGTGCATGTGAGTTGCCCTTGTACTCCATACAATTTTCTTTCAAAGATCATATATTACCATACGAAGTATTTGCCTCTTAGAATTTGATTAATATTCGCTACAAAAATACAATAAGAAAGTAAAAAATACATTGCTCATTACAGTCGTACAATCGAGGCAAATGTCTTAGGCATTTCTAATTAAATTTCCATTTATGTACGTATAATAAAAGCAAGAAGGAAATTTGTAGATCAAACGTACCATTTGTTTGTCTTGACTTCTCTCTCTCTCATCGGATAATTTATTTTTATTCGATCACAAATAGTTCGATAAAACAGTTGAGTCTTATTACGACACTGCTGATCCCTAACTTATTGTTAGACGTAACAGTAAATAGAAATACGGTAACAAATAACAATACATAAACATCATGGAACAATTATAACCCAATTAGTCAAATACATTGTTACAAGTTCCCAAATCAAAGAAGTGCATTATATCGCGCATGAACTCTCTCAAACCTTTCCAAATCCAGCACATAGAAATGACATTCTTCCGTTTGTGATAGCAATATACATACATCTCTAAGCTTCTGGCGCTTACCTTTCCATTACGACCAATGATTCTAGGATTCTACAACGTTGGAAGAGATACAAGCAACTTCCGTAGAAATCGACATACTACCGGTCACGATATGAGCAGCTCAACGTAACACGCGCTAATAATTGTAATTGCGCAACAGCTAGATAGAAATTATCTGTTCTCAAATCCGGCTTCTTTAAGTCCTCGACCTTTAATCATTAGACGTTTAATTTAATCTTACGAAAAATCTTCCACTTTATTATACAATATTGCTATAACATACAATACTCAATATTAGAAGAATGAAAATGTATTTATAATTGTCGTTTCTACTTTCCCTTTTCACGAGTTCAAATCACTTCTCTACTAACAAATCCTCTAATTATTCAATACTATAAAATAGGTCACCTCTTTTTACCACCTCTTTTTGACTTTTGTTTCTCGAACGGGTCACCCATCCGTGTTATTAACTTGATTTCAATCGATCAACCGAAAACTAGTAATTCAACATGACTAGGCTATTGATTAAAAATTTATTTAATTTTATAATTGATGAATTTATGGTAGTTACGATATTGCGTAATAAGTAAAATTGTTTTTAAAAATTATTTTCTTAAATTTTAATAAGAAAAAACAACATAAAAAGAAGTGTAAACGAGGGTCAAACTTTCTTTTCTCCTTCTCTCTCTATCTCTTCTTTTTCTCAAGTGCTGAGTCTCCCTTGACACTGATCATAAAATAAAGCCGGCTTGTTCTTTTAAACGCAAATTTGAATGCCACCCTCTTAAGACAAAAGTTTGCGTCTTCCAAGCGACTATAAAAGTAGATTTCGATGATAGTCGAGGTAGTGGTAAAGGATCGGTGAAAGGAACTCATGCAAAAACGAAGATGAAGAAGGTATAACTGAAGGGAGTATTCCATGCAAGAGAATTCCTCATCTTTGCCTTTAAGAAATTCTACCTTCGCTCTTCTTGCTACTCACGTGTGTTCGAACGCATTACCTTGGAATGCAAATAGCGATTTGTTATCGAGACAAGCTGAGAAAAGTACTTTGTCGGTGCAAAGAAATGTTCTTGTTTCTTTCAAAATCAATCACAATTTTTTTATAAGAACCTTTTTATGACAAATATCGGTAAACATTGTTCGTAAGTCGTAATTTTTTCAAAGAAATTTCTTGTAGAAAATTGTTCGAAACAATAACACAATTTAATTCAAATAATATCGTTATAATTTGAAGATAGAGAAAAATTTAACATTTAAAATAATTTTTATTTGAAATTTTTTACAACTTTTTTTTTTCTAGAATTATTCTGATGTATCTAACAGATATTTACGTTGGCATTAACCTATTTTTATTTCTATAGAGCTTATCTACTGATCTATATATTATAAATACCTATAATTTATCTATTCGTTCTGCTGTGTGCCGCTTAAATACTCTTTCCGCTATTACTTCTGTTATCGAATTATGAATGGTCATAATTCTAAGATTATAACTTCGGAACTAACAATATAAGTCGTAAAAAATGTAATCAAAAACTATTTTAATCGGAAAAATATTCTATTTCTATTTAAATATATACATACTATCGATAAAATGGAATCGATATCTCAATATAGACAGATACTTATCTCGTAAAGGTACTTAAATCTCGATTTTATTATTTGATGTACCTTAGAAATAATTATCTTCGACATTGCGCCTTCTACATAATTGTTCAATATTTTACAATAATACTAGGAGTGTTTTTTAAATAAGTAACGTTTCGATATAAAAAATACCTTTGTAATACCTTTATTTTTATATAAAAACCTGGACCTACATTTTTTTTCAACATAATTTTTACCTGCATTAAGTCACTTATCGTATCGTACAATCAGATTCTGAATTCCATCCTCCTAGGAATTTGCCGCCCGATTTCCTAATTCGTTTCCTAAATGCAAGAGACGTGAAAGCGGTTGAAATTCATCAATAGATTAGTCAAGTGTACGGAGAAAACGCTATAAACCGCTGGAATGGTAAGAAAATGGGTTAGAGCATTTAAAGGTGACCATACAAACGTGCATGACGAAGAACAAAGTAGGCGACGTCCAAACGGCCGTGCTGGAGTAATTAGCAAATCATGCGGCAGATTTCTATGAGGTTAAAATTTAGAATTTGATCACGATAAATACCTAAAATATAGTTTGAAATTACATTGAAAAAAAGATCGAGGTTCCAATCTTTAGTGTAAAAATAAAGATATTAAAAAAAATTATTCTTGTTATCTTTTCTTTTGTTTATATCAAAAAGGTTCTTATTTAAAAAACACGCCTCGTTATACAATTATAATAATACGACATTGTATCTAACAATACGATATAATCTATAGAAAAAATAATGATAGAAAAATAAATATCTCTCACTATTTTACAACATATTTCTCTGTCATTTCCTTTTATATATAAATTATACTCTATTATTAGATATTAATATAATTTTATAATTATTATTAAATATTGTGAATAATAATATAGAAGATTCAATCTCTCAATAGTATTCAAAGAAATGCAATAAAATTTCAAATATACTTTAGACTATCTATTGAATGTATTATGGTAGACTATTAATTAATACAATGTCTAGATTCAATGACTTTACCTCCAACCATCTCAGGAAAAGCAGATTATGAAGCGGGCGTTGATTCTCCTGGTAAAGGCATTTCGAGAGTTCGCGAACATATTACGCGCACGTGCGTTCTCTGTTTTACGTGCATTATATGTGTATTATAAATACGAGGAAGCAGAGATAGAGAACACCGAGCAATATTTACGAGTCGACCTCAACAGACGCGCTCTTCTACGAGAACGCAAAAAGCGAATGCGCATTAGAACCGGCAATGGGATCGTGCAACACAGCATTCAGGGAGCAAGAGAACCACAGAGAGAGAGAGAGAGAGAGATAGAGAAAGAGAGTTAGGAAGCATTAGAGCTAGCTAGCTAGTGCTGATATCACAGTGCTGGATTGTGCATCCATGGAATTTCATATCAGAGAAATTTTCTTTCTCTATCTTTCTCTCTCTCTCTCTCTTTCTTCTTTCTCCAATGACAACGCAAGTTGATCTATGTGTACGTGAACTTTCGTTTCAAACAATCCTCTCCTCGTTGAATCGACAATGTCTTTCCTTGATGGTATCGGCTAGAAGAACACGCGTGCCATTGCTATGCATTCTGCATCCCGGTTGATGCAATGCCAACGCGAAAACGAAACGAAGTCACCGAATTCCAAGGACATGCGTCTTCGAAGCAAGCTAGAGAATCGTCTCGCCGACGAATAACAGCCTTCTTGATATATTCCAAGGAAATGAAATCTGTATTGCATTTTGGGAATAAAACAAACGTCTATAATAATTCCATCGAGTTGTAGATCGTTCGTTGTTATCCTTTTCATTGAGATGATAATATGGTAATCGTTGTTCGAATTTGTTAATAATTATGTGTATTAATAGCTTAGAATGTAGTACATGATTTGCGAAGAAATGATATAATGAAAATGGGAAAGTAACGATTATGAAATTAGATCATTTCACAAGTCGCTGAGCATGAAGACGCGTTATTACGATACAAGCATGAAATAGATTTTTATTCTTATTTTTCTATTTCTCTTATTTCTCTTCTTCTCTTGTAATCGAATGTCGAGCTTGGCTGTGTTAATAAAAATTCATTATAAACTCGTCTTAATAGACGAATTTGTTTGTCCGCGCGTTAAGTAAGATATGTGAATCATCGGAAATAAAACGCGGAATCAAATCTTATCTCGGTGATATTCTTTGAAGAAAAATTTATCACGCCCGTCGCATCGAACCAACTCGATTTCGAATACCTCACGCGTTTGGACCGCTTTCTTATTGGCGAGTCAAAGTGCCATTCACTTGCGGAGTGGCTCTTGACACACTCCCCGAGGCCCTTTTACGACCCACATACGCATCGGCTATAATATTATTTCAAATATCCTTTTTTTTGTTTTTTTTTTCTTTCTTAGGGACGTGTAATATTTTATTCTAGTTCGATCAAAGCACCTTCTACTTTGGTTTTATTTTTATGGGAAGGGGTTCTCTTTTTTTCTTAACTCCAAATAAGTAGGTCGTACGATTTCGTGGTTAGAAAAAGAAAAAAAGAAATCTGTACATACATACAGTAATAATATAAATTGAGGTATATGTAATGTAAGATTTAAGACTCGATTGAGAACGTGTTTAGAATATATAAAAAAATAATTCCATCTCACCGAATACACATATCGTCTGCTACGAGGAACATCCAAATTTAATCTCGCCTTAAATTCAACCTCCTCGCAAAAATACGTGGAAAAAGAAATTTTCGCGAGTCTCGAGTCGAGAGTATACAACTTTTGAATAAAGACTCCATAAAATAAGAACGATCGAAGTAAGAAAATAGCCCCGCTAATGTCTGCATTGCCGTCGATCGTTTGTCTCGAAAACTTCTATACTACCAGAATACTAACGTTTTCGATTTAAAGACCAGCCCATAAATTCGAACTCGCGTATATCTACGACGCTTAACCGCAACGTTTTCCCTCGTGTCTCTTATTATTATTATTATTATTTTGTTTCACGTTTGGGATGTTCGGCTGGTCGAATCTTCGTTTGGGTTTGGGGAAAGGAAAGTTTCACGATTCGATTTCTCAAACGCATCCCAACTAATTCGACGATCTAACAAGATGAACCCACGAAGGAAGGACCGTCCAAGGGATTCCCTGAGAAGCCTATCTCATCTTAACCGTAACCAGACTGTCCAGATTTCTCGACCCTTCCGTTAGTCGACGATACGGAGCGTGAAATCGGGTTTGAGTCGGTGCATTGACGAGATCGATGCGCGAACAAAGTCTCCTGCCGCTCAATGATCCGTTCCCTAGTAACGAGCTCTTACTTATGCTCGCTTAGTATGGATGTACACGTTCTAAAGTGAATGGAGGACCCGATCTCTACATTTTTAAAATCACATTTCCGTTTTTTTTCCTCTTCTTTTTTTCTTTCTTTCTTTCTTTTGCTATTTCGAAGATTTCTAATTTCAAAATTTCCAGTCAAACGAAAGTAACAATTTAAAATATCTCCAGAGTTTAAAGAGAGAAAGAAAACGTTGAACGAATGATTTTCTACTTTATTATTTCGATGATTTATAGAGAAGAAATGGTTGTATACTTAATAAAAAAAAAAAAAAAACATGACATCCTCGCGACTTTTTTTATTCGTTTATTTTCTTATTTATTCTTTTTTACTTTCTTATTTTTTCTTTTTTTTTTAACGTTTCAAATAGAAATACCTCAACGATCGGAGAAAGTGAAATACCAGAGGCGTGTTATTTGCTTACGCACGAAGCCTGAACGTCTCTTATCTTCTTGGAAGAAGATGCGTAATACCTACGCATCTTCTCCTCTTTCCGGATCTCGAATGAAACTTACGGAGAGAAAGGAGGACAGAAAATAGGAAGAAGGTAAGAGAAAGAGAAAGATAGGACAAGATACTACTCCGGTCACGCGCAAAACGTTCAAACGACATGGCACGCACCGAAAATACTTTCTTCGAATCTTCGAGTCCGAGTGTTTCGGCATGGTTTCTTTCTAGCAAGCATTTGATGCAGGCAAAGCAATTGTTCGAAACGGAAGATACGTGCATGCAATATTTAAAGTACCTTAATATAACTTTTTATCTTTTTTTCTGAATAAGGAACAGAAAATATATATTCCGAACATGGTAACGCGTAGCCTAGGAGGGGGCAGGGAGGCAGGGAGGAGGCGTCTAAACTCGATAGGATTTAAAGAGCGATGAGAAAATAGATCACGTTTCGAGTTCAACAACCCTCCTTAAGTTGGTAGAAAAAGGGACAAAATTATTAATCATTATTCCCGCTAAGTGAGCTAATGTTATGAAATATTAACCAGGAAAGAGATAAGGTTTCCTCTTGGGAGTAACGTATCCACGTTGGCATAATAAAGTCATAAAAATTAGAATCTCATTGCAAAGTTAAATCGTGAAAACTCGATCGCTTTATGCTTTGTTAAATCCCTAAAGTGTGATTTTAATGTGGCCAACGAATGTAGGTTAAAACGTACATTGGAAATGTACGTTAATCTTCGAATGCTCGATTTAACATAGAACGATTTTTCTTTTTTAATTCTGTATGCTATACTAGAATTCTAGTCAAGAACTAGACGATTCTTATAGACGGTGATTCCAATATCTAATTAACCGTCCAAGAAATCGTATCCGTAGGTATACGTAGGGATAAACTTGGAAAGCAGTATCTCGTTACACAACCGACTCATGTACGACCTTGTTTCGAATCGGAGAGTATGCAAATCTCAAGAATTTATGATCGAGCAAAAACCAAATCCGGCGTATCGATTTCCTTAAAAAAGAAACAGCAAGAGAAAGAGAGAAATTCAGTTTTCTTATTACTTTTCCCAGGAAAGTAATTATCACGACGTTTATATCGTAAGTATTAAGAACTCGTGAGAACAATGGCGCCATTAATAGTGACTAATCGGCCGAGGACGTTTATTGTAAAAATCTTAACTTAAGTAACGAAGAAGAAAACCGTGATGTAACGTTACGCGATGATAATCGACAAAAAAAAGTGCCAAAGATCGGAGCGAGTCTTTAATCGTCTCATTAAAGTATACATTTACAAGACTTTTAATGCGAGTTAACTGAAAATTCATAAAAAATATTATACAATTTTTTTCTTGATACCTACCGGAAACGAGATGAGGGGCCCTAATTTAATGTCCGTATTGCGAGTTTTATGTTGTAAAAATAAGAAGTGTTAAAAGTAAGCTAGAAGCCTCAAGATGTTTGAAATAATGAAGGAGAAACGGGAATCGCGAATAGCCGATTGTTCTGCTCGAGAAATAGTAAAAGGTTTCGCGTTCTAGCTAGCTACATTCTCTCCTCGTAAAATGAAACTATTACTTTATCTGATCTTCTTCGTCTCACCCACTGTGAAAATTTTCTATCCCTCTCTCTCTCTCTCTTTCTCACGTTCTTATTTCTTCATTCTCGTCCTCTACTGAGTTCACCCTCCAGCGGCTGACCCACCCTTGCGCGCCTTTCCTGGAGTACGCGAGCAACGTTGAGGGTTGAAACGAGGCCGTAGGAGTACAGGGTTGTTGCCTGAGCACCCGGTGGCTACCCGGATAGCAAAGATTCCTTCGGAGATTGCGGACGGAATTTCGTTGCAGTGACGGACGAACTCCTATCCGCGTCTTGCCTTATCTTAGAGAACCGGTCTTATAGCCTCCACCTCCTCCTTCTTCTTCTTATTTTTCTTATTCTTCTTCTCCTACCCCTCGTCTCGCGTACCCTTTAAGACGGAGGTATCCTTCCTCAGACAGATAAAATTCCAGGAAAGGCGAAAAGGGCCTCCTCTGCCTGCCAGTCTGCTTGCTTGCTTGCTTCCTTGTCTCCCCTCTTCCTTTTCTTCTTTTCCATCTTCTTCGTCCTCTCGAATTTCTCTCTCTCTCTCTCTCTTCTTGTTTCTCTCTGTTTCTTTCTTATCCAAAAGCGACTTCGAAAGCAAACGAAACTACATCTCCTATCCTTTTCGTATCCACCATCGCGAGTTACGGTTCTACCACTGTAACTTCCATCCGCGTAGCTACTCTCATCATGACGTTTGGGGAGACTTTAAATCGAAAGATCCCCCGTTTTAGATGGATCTCCGTGCAAGCAAGGGAAGCGGATCCAAAGGAACGCTGTCTCTTACGAAACGATTTAGTGAAGGCTTGTCTATCGAGACTACGTATGTCTTCTATTAGAAATGCTACAAGTTTTCTTCTTTTCTATTTTGTTTGAACTCGTAAATACTGACTTGGGAGCATTCGTTTCTCTTTTTTATTTATTTTTTTTTTTTCATTTCTTCCTTCACACCCACTCTCTCTTTCTTTCTTTGTTTCTTTTTGGAGAAGTAACGTGAGCTTTGAAAAAGTACCCAAGTGCCGAGACCTTTTGACGTTCATCGTTTTCCCATGAATACTTCAATACTCTCTCATTATCCGATCCTTATGTTTCTTGAAACGAGAGTACTCCCATTTCCCGCTTTTTCAACGTTGCACTTCGTTTTTTTTTTTTGTTTATTTTTTTTTTTATTTTTTTTTATATCATTTCGATACGGGAGATGCTTAACTCGATTTTATCCCTTTTTTTTTTCTCTTTTATTTTAACGCGCGAAAGCTACTATTCAATTTCGCCTTTTACGTAAAATCAACATTATTCCGTTTAAGTTTGTCGTCTAGAACGTAATCCTCTCATTAAATATTTGCTCATAATATTTTCATTTCGTCGTTTCACAAATTCATTTCAATAATATTTCACAATCGACCGATGATGAATAATTTACGAAAGGATTTTAAAGACATCTCGATCATATTTCTTTTACATTTAATTGTCTTTTTTTTTTTTTTTTTTTTTTTAATTGGTTAGATCTTGCAAGGCCGACTAACGCTGGTAAATAATTTGAGAAATTAAGCACGACTAATTGGAGAGCCAACGACGCGCGAGCTTACGCGTAGAAAGTTTGCCACAGTGAGAATACGCAAACTTGAAAATTCGTGTGGACTGGAATGTCAGAAGTTAGTGGAACGAGCAGCAGTGAAAGTTTGCTTTTGTGTCCCTAACATTTTGTACGAAGTAATCATGTAACGAACATAAGCGCGAATTTCAGAACAAATATATGAACGTTCGAAAGAATAACGCAATTTATATGTATTCTACAGCCAGACTGTATGGCGTTTAGTTAAATACGAACGTTTCGTCACGTTCTTAAAAAAAAAAAAAGAAAATTAATTTAGAAAAGATTTATAATAAACATAGTTCGTATTATTTTTAACGATGTATAAGATTAAATATTGTACTATTAAAAAAAAAAAAAAAATAAACACATATATATAAAAGTCGTACAATAAAAATAGGAACTCAGTGAAGATTCTTCTTGAAGGAACTGAGTCGATTTTCGGATCGAGTCTTCAAGGTCGAACATATTTGGAAGGTAAAACCTGTTTGTTGAAAAGAAAGTCGATGGTCCGTACACGAAACTCTCAATCGTCGATTGCTTCCCTCCTACTCTCGGCCTCCTTTTCCGGTTTCTTCGGACTCTCTGCGTTTTTGTTATCCGTCCTCTTCACCTGTCCTCATCTCAAACGCCTCTTCGTGCCACACCCGATGATCGCTCTCACTTCGACTACATCAATATTTTAAGCAACGCATCTCCGGGATACGTTCTTCTAACCACATTACCAAAGTTCCTTCGGATTAACCAAAATGAGGTCGTAGGATGTAAACTTTCTCTAATGTCAAACGAACATTTTTAATTCCTACATCTCGAAATAATCAATATCTTTAATATTTTTAAACGAAATTAACAAATTTTGAAGTTATACTTCTTTTGGCGCGTTGGGGAAAATGAAATGGGGAGTGATTTTGTTCCGAGCGTCTGGAAAAACGACACCATGAAGTTTGTCATTACTTACGACGCGCGGCAAAGCGATTTCAAGTATACGGCATGAAGTTGTCTTCTTTTCTTCTTCCCCTTTTTTTCTCAAGCGGGTCATCCATCCAAATACTAATCGTACTCAGCGCTGCTTCACTTAAATGGTCGAAGAGAGAACTAATGCTGTAACCGCGCCATGGCTGTTGACGCGTGAAGTAATTCGATATATCTCTCTTATATTTAGTGTGGACTGATATCTATATTTTGATATTTTCTTTTTCTTTTTTTTTATTCTTTCTTATATATATATAATAATAATTATATTTTTTTTTAGGCTATTTTTTTTCTTTGAAGTTTTTTTTGAAGTTATTTTTGAGGTTATTGAGGTTATATTCGTTTTGGTACGGCAAAGAAGTATAACTTCATACGTGCGTACATAAGTACACACACCAGTTTTTTTACAATATATAAACACATTTTAAACGTTCATATATTTTACTTGTTTACTTTTTTTCAGCATTTATCTAAACGTGGTTATTGTTCTGTGCAAAAGATCGGATCAGCAATCACTCTGTAAAAATTAATTTAAAAGTCAGTATATGTTTCTTCGTAAGACAAGCATTGTAAGCGCCGACGTTCAATGTATTAATAATATATCATTTGGGTTTATTCAATTATCCTTTAAGACATATCTATGTGGGAAGGGAAATTAGACAAAGGAGCTATGAAACAAAATACGATATGGTGGGTAGGACCGTTGGGTTGTAGCGACGTGCAGCGGTACGTTGCTATGTAAATAAACAGTGGACTAAAGCGCAAAGATTTAAGTCAGTCATCGTCTAGCCTTTAAGCAGCGAACATCTATTATTGTATTGTATTGTATCAGATTAAATTGCATTTACATTAAAACATTCTATTCATCTTTATATTGGAATCCTACATCTATATGAATTTATGTGAAACTTATTCTCAAATCTCGAATAATACGATCTTTTACAATTGCATGTTAATCAAATTGCAGGTATGAAATTATTGGATTGCCTAAATTTTTATTAAACCTTTCATTGTTGGTCATATACTAACGCAGGCCATGCAAGTTATAAAAGCGTACATTTCGAAATACTTGCGGTGGTACGTGCGTTGAATAGAGTCACGTGAAATTTGACATGGTTCCTCTTAATGACTGCAGATATGCGAGGATCACACGGAATTTCGAAGTGGCTTTGTATCGGCACGCGACGAATTCTCTCTCTTTCTCTCTCTTTCTCTCTCTTTCTCTCTCTTTCTCTCTCTTTATCTTCCTCTATTTCTGGATATATCCATGATCTATGGAATACGCGATCGTTCATTGTGCTTCTGGAATAATATATTTATTGCTCTAATCGTCATTCAACATCAAACAATTTAATATTATTCCTATAAGAAAATATCTTTCTTAAGAATTTGCCTAATTTTTTGTATATATTGTAACTTTTGTTTAGACAAATTTTCTTCAAAATATCATGTTTCCGGAATAATATAAGCATTTGCAACGTTTTATTTTGAACATCCAATAGGTTTACTGATAACTGGTGTATGATCTACGATTTAACAGCTAGACAGTGTGTAAGTATTTGGATTGGATATGCAACGATACTAAAAAGCAAATAATTCGATATGTATACAGATAGGATTATATATGTATAGGATAAAATATAGCAGCTATGCAAGTAATAATATGCTAATGTGTATATAGTGGATTTTTTTTTTATAATTACATGATATAATATTACCTAATATGATTTGTACGAAAATATGGTAAATATGTTCCTATCATAAAGGTATTTGTTTGTATTTGGCATGAATTATATGCGACATCTGACATATAGTAAAATATTAATGTATGAGAAACATACATAATATTTTGTTTCATTTATAAAAATCCACGCATTTCTACATACAGACAAACACACATTTAAGCGTGCACTAGCACATTCACAACAGATAGTATTTAGGGTCACAAAATGCTACGAGAGTGATAAACCGTGTAATACTTATCTCTGGTGTGACACATACGCCGACACACGCACGCACTCATGCATGTGTAGTCAATGGTCACATATATTGAATTTAAAATTTTGTACTTTTAAATATTAAATTTTAACCTCCGAAAAATTTGTAAAATTATTCTTATAAAAATATAATAGTCATTTATTTAAAATGACGAAAACTACGACATATTAAAAAATTATTCAAATTCGCAGGTAGACGCTTTCCTATAAAGAATAGTATAGAGTAATTTAATTTAACAAATGCAAAAATATTAACTTTTTAATAAAATTGTTTTTATCGAACTTCGTGTCATCGAGAATGTTCTTTTTTTGTTCAAAGATCTTCTTACGAATGATTATCCTGTTTAATGTTATAAAAGAAAGAACATAGTGGTAACATACGCAGATATTTAGAAACATTTTTTTCTTATTTTAACAAGATATCGGACTATAAAAGATGATATTAATATGAAATTACTCACGTAGATACATTCTTGAGTCAAAGGACCTTCTAACGTAGGATTTGTCGAGAAATGGACATGGGAAATTCGTTAAAAAATCGACTGGAGATGTAATTAATTAATTCTAATCGCGTCAGCGTGAACAGCTTGCGAACGGAAACGGACAAGCCAAGTTATTGCATCGGAATACGTGCTTGTAGTAGCATGGCTATAAAATTTGCATTAATTGTTGGTCGCCGACTGAAAATCCGCTGGACGAAAAAAAAAAAGAAAAAAAAACACGGGGAAATCCAAATGTGTATCGGGTGGTATTACGAGCTAAAGCTCGGGTTAAAGTAGGAAAGGCCGATATGGAAAATGGCACGAAACAGTTTCGGTAGGTTGTGGTCGAGTAGGAAAAAATATTAGGGAAAAAGTAAAGTTTATTGTAGACCGCGACAAAAATTCTTTGCCGGCAAACGACACGTATAAAACAGAACGAGCCACAGACGCAAACGTAATCACGCGAGATGAGAGTCGCGTGACGTGCGACAGCAATAACATTTTTCATTTCGTAAAACCGACGACGACGACGACGACAACGACGACGACGACGTCGACGACGGTGGCAAAGTTGAGCTCCGTTTGTCAAGGAAGAAAACTAATTTTTAAAAATTCCCCACTGCTTTCAGATATGCCACGTTATAACACGTTTATACTTATATCTTGTTCAGGGTCCGACAAAAAAGAATATAGCTTCTCCTATTTTAAGAACCCGAAAGAATCTCTAAATAAATACCACGGTACTCTCTTTAATTAACGTTTCAAAGAAAAAGAAATAAATGAGAGAAAGAGAAAGGGAGACAGAAATTATCCCGGCAGAGTTGACGGCTAATAAACTTTTATAATTATCGTGCAGACAACGCAAGAGTACTATAAGAGAAAGAGTGAGAGAAAGATAGAGAGATGAAGAGATAGAGAAAGAAATAAAATAATCCCCTCGGGAGAAATGAAGTTTTGAATGCGCGCACTATAAACATATGATTCGAACGATTCCACCGGCACGCAAAGTTCTCTTCGTAAAATTAATAAAGCGAACGTCGAAACGCAACCTCCACAATGCTGGGAATCTCAGTATATGTTGCAGATATGCTTTAAAAATTGCATTTACTCCAAACGTAGCTACTTAAGGTCCGAACCTTCCTTTCTCGAGAAACATCCAAATCAAATTCAAGGAGAGAAGACGAGAAGCGAGATGAAGATTAGAGGGAACCTCGAGATCGATCCTGGAGAAATAAGTAAAGTGAAGCTCAAAGGAGAAAAACGAAATAAGAAGAAGAGATCAAGGAGAGATACAAAGGGAAAGGCTAAGGCGGAAAAGTTTGAGACAAAAGGAGAAACAGAAAGAGAGAGAGAGAGAGAGAGAGAGAGAGATAAAGAGAGAAAGAAAAGGAAAAAATACAAGGGACTTATTTCTGAGCCAGCGAGCTCAAGTTAAAACGCCACGGGAACGTCGGCTTTTATTTATGAACTATTTGCCGCTGCTACGATTTACGAGGTGAATCGTGGAAGGGTAACGGGGGAGGGCTAGTGTATGGATCCCGACTTCCTCTGTAAAAGGGGCTCGGTAGAGTAAGGTAGATATGCGGAGAATAGGGAAGCGTCGAAAAAGGAAAAGGCGAGAAAAGCCGAATCTACCGCGTATCAGAGAGAGAGTCTCATTCGTGTTGGAGAGTCGTGAACGGATTCGAAGAGGTAAAGGAGAACGCGAAAACCGCGTGCTGAAAGAGAGTACTGAAGAAAATAGAGGTGGATGAACGGGATAGAAAGAACCGGTAGGCAGAGAGAAAGAGGAAGAGAAAGAAAGAGAGAGAGAGAGAGCAAGATAGAGAGAAAAAGCAAGGGTGAACACGCGAACGAGTCGGCCTTTGACTGGCCCGGCTCCAAATCTACTCTACAAGCTTTTTCTATTTTACCCCCTTATTTTTCCGTTCGCCTGATTTATCGTTTTATTGCAAAGCCTCGCCTTATCTCCCTTTCTCTTTCTTTCTCGTAGAAAGATCTTAGCATCCCTTACCAACCGAACGAGCTTTTCTCCGATCGACTATCGTAACGACGTTCGACTTGTGCCTAAGCTATGGGCCAACAGCAACTCCACAAGTCTCTGGCACGAAAACGCAAGAATAACCGATACGAGACTACCACCGTGGTGGCGTGGTGTATTCCAAACTTGGATCAGGGCCACATTTGAGACACCAAATCGGCACGAATCGAATAAGACGCATTTGACTTTCGTCTCTTTGCTTATTTACCGAATGTCTCGTTATTCATCTTTAAGATTCATATAAATGTTATCGCGAATACTGTTGACGGATAATCAAAATATTTCGAACTAGAGATGATAAATTGTCACTGTCGTCATCATTGTTGTCGTCTTTGTCGTTGTCGACGTAGTTATCGTCGTAGTTAAAGGGGACGATTTATAACAAAGACGACTTTGGTGCTTTAGCATCGCCTTAAGGTCGCCCCAGGTTAATTTTCCCATCATAGTATGAAATAATTCATTAAAACTATTTCGTACGGCAACAGGGGGCAACTAGTTACCTACCATGCCGCGCGTGCGTTGCGGCTTATCGGAAGAAATATGGATATTTTCCGTGACCAGGCTGTAAAACTTTCCGAATCGCGCCAAGCTTCGGGCTCATAAAACACGACGTCGATCCGTCTTCCGGCTTGCTCCGTCGCTTAAAACACGGTTGCTACGTATATATACCGACTTAATTACGATCGAATAATAATTTTTAAGATCGGTGAGAAATCTTTCTTCTTTTTTTTCTTTTTTCTTTTGATTCCGTTATAAATTTTGTTCTCTTTTTTGTTCCCTTTTCTTTCTTTTCCATTTTTATCTTTATAATATTTTCACGAACCAATCGAGAGAGAAGAGAGAGAAGACGGACTTACAAGTTCTTGTCCCATCGCATCGCATAGCCATAACCTCGTTTATCGTGTCCGCTACGCGATAACGTATCGCGTTGTACAAACGATCGGTATAGTTTTCAAGGCATGCATCATCCGTAGAAATAACTCGAATGCTCCAGGCGGGCCGGGTCGGGCCACCAGCTTCGTCGTCGTCGTCGTCGACGTAAACGTGTGCCCGCACGAGCACGAGCACGAGCACGAGCGTGTCGGACAGTAGAGCTCGTATATCTTTGTAATAAACTCCGCTGGCTCGGCCCTTCAGGGTCGCTCGGTGTACTTATGGCCCGCCAACGTTAATTACCGGAATAATTGTCCGGAGTGAAAATCCAGCCCTTTCAATGGATGGACTTCCTGCGGTTTCCTGAATGCCCTCTGATGTAGTGCTACGCGAAAGGAATATGAACTATATGAAAGAGAATCAGGGGAGAGGGGAAGTTAGGTTTTTCATTCGACCTTCAAGTAAATTCTCTAAACATCACATTTCTTTTTTTTTTATTTTCTAATTTACGTTTAGATCGTATACCGTGAATTTTCTTTTCACATTCGCGTAATTATTTAGATATGAAAGGCAAAATAAAAATAAAGTAAAATGCACCGTTTGTTCTATTAACATTATCATCATCATCATCATCATCATCTACATCATTATTTTTTAATATTATCATTATTTTCAGTTAGCTTTTACCAAGAGTCGAATCTTTTATATAAAACATTTTACTCATTTTTGTTCGTACATTAATTCTAGACAGAATTTAATTCCATAATTTCACGTATAATTGAAACGAACATAAACGCTTTCCTGTAATTCAAACACACAGTTTACTTTGTACATTACATACTCGACTCTATTTTAATGAAATAATCAAGATTAAGATCATTTTCATAATGTTCGTAAGCATCGAGGTAAAACGTTAGTGGTCGGCATCCTAAACGACAACAGGAGCATCGTTTCTCGGTCGTTCTTTTCGCGAGCTTCCTTCCAAGTCGACTTCGTGAATACATAACATCGTTGGCATGAGCAAGAAATGCTTGGCGTTGTACTGAGGGTACCGGAAGTCGGAGATCAACGGCTAAAATGAAGCTATCCTTCCGTGATACTGGTTGTTACGGAAATTAAGCGCGAGCGAGAAACCTTCATGCTCGGGCGTTAAATTCCCGTTGTAATAACGCGCAAATAATAGAGATTACGGATAAAAGTAATGGTAGATATAGTTGTTATAAAGAGAGAAATATAAATAACATAGTAAGAGAGAATAAAAACAAATAAAAAAACAATCCTAAACGGCAACTTACATTAATAGAATAAAAAATCCTCTTATAACTGTTAATTAGTGAATTTTTGAGATTACGTTTGTTATATCAAAGATGATAACAAAATAAAACGGACGAAAAGAAAAAAAGAAAGAAAGAAAGAAAAAAAAAACAAGTTAAATCTTAAGACAACGTAACCTTATCAATTGAAGAATATACTTTTAGCCACGTAATTCGATGTCTCATATTAAAATTTGTTCTTTTGTCGGCTGACGAGGAAGCCACGAAGACGACGGCAACGTCGTTCGAGTTGAGCGACGCCGACGGGCCAAGAGACATGAGAGTTCTCTTTCCCTCAATCCACCTACTCTTTGGAAATTCGCCAAAGTCACGATGCGCTGGCTCTCAACTTTAACTTCCTCTACATGGCAGACACGTTTCGGTACGGTAGCCGAGGATACCACCGAGAAGAAATAAGGATGAATATGGGACGAATGATAGAGACGTCTTTGCGAACCTTTCTTTAAGAAAAGAGAATATCGGTTTCATAAGAGAAAGAGAGAGAGAGAGAGAAAGAAAGGGGAAGAAAAGTATATAAATATATATATGTGACTTTTGTATGGATTTCACGTATGACAGATATTCCCTAATATATTTCTTTTAATCGTTAAACCAAATTGTCGATTATATTTTTGTTTTATTTTTAATAGAAAATATTTAAACGTAAAATACAATATTTATTTAATTAAACGTTCGATTTCAAATAAATATTATATTGTACGAGACACGATGAAAATATGGAGAATTGAATTTTATTTCGATTGATCGATTAATCAATCGATTTAATCTTGTTTGTTCTATTTTTGATTTGAACAAATAAATTAGTCTATAAAATATCTTTAACGAATATCGATTTTCACTACCCTTATCAATATTTGAATAAAAACACGCCAGTCTCTGGCAAACAGTTATCACCCTTGATCTATTAATCCCAACGCCGAAACAAATCACGAACTTATCTATTCGTAGGCACGGCCGAGGGAACGTCACATATCGCGAAAACGTACCTCGCGTAGATCTTCGCGGGCATACAATATAAATCTCGTGCATAGTGTGCGAATAATGCGAGGGAGAGAGAGAGAGAGAGAGAACGCAGGGAAGTTGCTCAGAAAATTGGAGTCTGTCAGTTACCTGATAGGAGTTGAAATCGTAAAGAGAAGATGATGAAAAAGTAATAACGTTTATTAAACTTTAAAACGATTTTTCAGTTTAGCAACGGCGACATTTAAGATACACCCATCATTTTTGACCATAATAACTTTTTTTTATCAATTTTA
This sequence comes from Polistes fuscatus, assembly GCF_010416935.1. NCBI lineage: Eukaryota > Metazoa > Arthropoda > Insecta > Hymenoptera > Vespidae > Polistes > Polistes fuscatus. The sequence goes on from NW_025113096.1 coordinate 2,515,932, forward strand.
TATATAATATTATAATAAATAAATAATTTATTTTTTTCTTTCTAATTATCTTCCAAATCTTTTTTTTAAAATATTATTATTAGAGAGAACACAATCTAGTGACGAATTTATTAAACAAAAAAAAAAAAAGAAGAAAAAAAGACTTCTTATAAATTTCATTGATAAATATACAATGTATGTAAATATAATGCATTGCTCAGTTTTTCGTAGACTCATGATATATGATATGACGAATCAGTCGAGAGAATGAAAGCTGAATAGTATACATACACGGATACTAACCCCCCGTTGACAGGGTGGTCCGTTTTTTATTGTCAGATGTTGAAAAGCTTAGCGTGTAAATCAACAATAACCGAGCAGGCTCGTTTTGTACGAATTTCGATTTATCGTGCGTTCATGTCTCTTCCTCGCGCTGCGTCACTTTGATCGAGGTAGTCGTGCTTAAAATATTCCCCAGCACAATGACGCTTTTCAGAGAACAAAACTCTCGCATATCCCTGAGCTATCGTACCACGTTGTCTACCTTTCATCCTTTTTTATATTCAATACTCGAAAATATTTGTTGTGATTTTGTTTCTACGCTTTATTGTTAGATTTTTCTTTTTGATAATGTCAACGCGTGATTCGTCTCTCTATCGAGATCTACGAATTATTTACAAGTTGTAGGATAAAAAAGTTCGTCGAGCAAAGTCGAAGAAAAGTTATCATGAGTTTCTGACTCTCTGACAAAGTTCGTAATTTTCGCTCGTTAAAAGAAGAAAATACACAGTAATGTAAATAATTGCGACAATTACAATCAAAACTAAAGACCGATATCTAACATTTAATTTAATGTAAATAAATATACATTTAAGCATAAATAAAACTTGACGAATGATTTTCTTTCAATCTTACTAGAGTTATAGATTCGTTCTGACTTTAAAAGTAATTGTTCTATCTTTTCCTTTTTTTCTTTCTATATCACGAATGACAATTGATTAATAAATTAAATTAATTAATAAATAAATAAATGCATAAAAAAGTAGTTATTTCTTCCTTATCGAAATGCGTTTTAGTAAAGTGCAACGTTATAAAACGTACGTTTTATTGAGTATAAAGCAAACATAGTAGTAGCCTTTACGAGACAATAACTTAGTATACAAAATTGCATATAAATTTTGTCGATCAGGAAAGAGAAATAAAAGATGTAAGATAGATATATTGTACATGTATAATAAAGAGTGACGATCTTGGTAAAACGCAAGAAGAAGAAGAAGAAGTAGAAGAAAGATCGTTGCGTCAGCATCATTCACGAGACTATTATACGATCGTAGGGCAATCTTCGTGTTCGCGGAGACGTATCGACGAAAGATAGATAGAAAAAGAAAGATGAAGAGAAACAGAAAGAGAAAGAGAATACGCCATTTCAGCGCTTTTACGTAGTATCGCGTAATGTGCAAAACCTCGGCACTCAGAGAGGTGGGCCGCCATTTTCGTGGTTGAAGAGCCACGGCGACCCATAAATCCGTCGTCCTGCACCGGTGAGCTCTACCTGCGGGGGGTTTATAGCTAATAAACGCAAATACCTGGCCCATAGTCGTTCGTCCTACTTATGCGGAATACATAAAATATTGGATACGCATTAACTATCAAAAGCGATACCGGCTACGAAATAACACAGACGAAGTAGGAAGAGTAGGAGCGCAATAGAACCATTTTAATACCGTAGTACCTTTTCGATCTTCTACTATCTATCTTTCCGCCATTGTCAATGTGTATTTTAATGTGAGAAAATTACGAGACAGAACAATACCGAACTTCGGGGATTTTAACGACGTATCTTTGTCTTCCGTTATTTCATTTCTCTTTGTTATGTTTGTTATACAAGAGATCAATGATCTACTATTATTCTTCATTCTTTCTCTCTGCTTATTTTCTAGATTTTAATTTATTTCCAACGGCTTTGACTAATGACTTTTATACAACAGGACATTTATATTATTAGATAGTTAAGTATAAAACGTTAAATTATTTTGATTAATTTCGATTAGAAATCGGAGAAATTCATACTTACTGATTTAATCATTTCAACGTAATACTTTTACGATCGTATTATTTACAATGAATAAAAAGTATTGCTTATCACTGTCAAGATAGACATCTACTGATTCCTATCGATCTATATCCACCATTGCTCATAAATATTTTATTAAACGATCTGATAACACCCGTAATGCGATATTTGTGTTAGATATGTTAGAAGATTAAAAGAAATATGCGAGAAGAAAGATTTCAAATCCAAAGTTTAACTTTCTTCAAGTTTTCTTACAATACGATGAGGTTTCGTGATATATCGAAAGAAAGAAAAAAAATTCGTAAAGTTTACTATCCAGCAAAACTCATTCGAAGAACATATAAAAAGAGTTGCGTGCCTGCGTGCTATCTTTTGCTTTTCCTTTTGTTTTTTTTTCTTTTTCTTCTTCTTCTTCTTCTTCTTCTTCTTCTTCTTCTTCTTCTCCTTTACGTTATACTTCGATCCTTGTCTTCGAAAGCTTTTCTTTGCAACTATTAAGGACCATCAAGGTGCCAGCGATAATACGCTACGGTATCTCGCAATAATGGCGTGCTAAGGGTCGTAACTACGAAGTCGCCGCCGTCTACTGCTGGAACAAAGACTCGTCCGAGAAAAAGTGTATCGTTAGAGAAATTAAGTAATTAACGGCACGAGTAAGAAGCGAGAACGCGTACTTTACTACTCGTGTGTATATAAAATGAAAAATGGTGGGAATATAATAGGTCGGAAATGATCAGATGATAATGAAAAAAGAAGAGAAAATAACTCCTATTTATTTATTGCCTCTCTCCTCCCCCACTATTCTTCCTCCGTCCCCATACCGCTTATAATAGTATATACAAAACTGTCGAGAACGAACAAAGCAGAATTTAATTTACGATATTTCAAGCAACCCATCCGATTTATAGAACGCAATAGTTATACACTTATTTAGTAAGGACAATTTGATTCAATGGTCAAATTAAATTAACTCGTTAAACGGATCACAATTATCTAGATCTCATGATTACTTTTCTTTTTATCTAAAATTGAAAAGTAACGAAATAGTGCGATATTGATCAAATCGTAGTACCGAATCAATCAAAAACAAAAACAAAAAAATAGATTGATTAAACAAATATCTTGTTAAAATGTATCTACTACGATTCTTGAGATCGTTGAATGTGTATATACATATATTCGTCTATATAATGTAAAAGAATAAGGAGGAAATGCGAAAGCCACGAAGGGAGGAAAATACGTGCGCACGAAATTTCGGAACAAGGTACGTACAAGTGTGTTACGTCTCATGAGAGTATGGCACGTGGGGAAAGGGAGTGTATGTCGTGGCGCATGAAACCCACTGGTATGGAAGGAAAAATAATATATAACGAGCTCGGGGTAGGAAGTGAAAGGAGGAACGAATGAACGAACGTGAGAGAAAAAAGTGTGCATGTATGTGTATCTGTGGTGTGTGTGTGTGTGTGTGTGAGAAAGAGAGAGAGAGAGAGAGACTAAAAAATAAAAGAAGTTAGAAAAAAGTACGAGGGACCAAATCGTGAGAGAGAAATCAAGGAGAAAAGTAAACCGAAAACTAAATCGTCGGAGAAATCGAACAGAAATACGAAGAAATCACGATTTTTCGACGCTTTTACAATTTTATCTTGTGAATCATCTCTCTTCTCAATCTCTTTTTCTCATATCGTCAGTTTTTCTCCATCTTATCTTTGTGTTTTCCCAAAACATCGACCTTTTATTTTTTAATCTTTATTATTCCTTTCTCTATATCTTCAAATAAATATTTACTTAATTTTATTAAATTCGCATGATAAAATATCGTGTAAGAGATGTTCTTAAAAAAATAAAAAATATTATTAACGTCAAGATGCAATAATTTTAATTCTTACGTTGATACTCTAGAGATATTATTAATTGCGTTTTGTTAAGCTTCGCAAGGCTACTAATGAATCTCAAATTAATACATAAGCATTTATTAAACTTGAACATACGTTTTTTAATTTGAACAAACGTGTTACAAATTAATGTTAAAAATTGACAAGAATTTTAGTTTTTTAAGTAAAATTCATTCGAAACAGATCTTTTTCTTACCTCTCGGATGATTTTGCAGCCTCTGACAACACCGATTTGCGAGAACAGCGCACACAACAAATCTTCAGAAACACTGTGATCTAGATTGCCGACGTACCTGATTCAATGAGACAAAAAGAAAAAGCGGGATATGTGTACGAATTATTAAATATTTTTATTACTTTTTTTCTCTTTCGAAAAAGAAGATGGAATGAACAAAAAAAAAACAAAAAGAAGAAAGGATCGAGACAACGAATGCAGAAATTTAACTTGATATTCGAATTAGATCGCCAATTCTTGATAAAATGTGATAGCAAAATTGGCGATGGCTATCTATCTCGTAGTTTTATTCCACGAATTAACAAAAGATAATGAATATATTTTAAAGATGCTTTTTTTTTAACGTGATTATTATTTCTTAGTTATTATTAATTAAAATCAAAGTTAATTCGAGATTAACGTTAAAACGTGAGTATCGTAATCTAGATCGATAGATGTGATAGATAGACAGATAGTAACGTATTACTACGTGCCAAAAAGCTACATGTGTCACTGGCGAATTAGAGCGGAAATAGGCAAAGCTTCAAATTTCTGAAAAGCCGTATAGGAATACGCATAGATCGGTGTAGCAGCGCATCGTGTAATAAATTTTCGAAGTTGATGCTGATTTTCGATTTTGGTAATGGAGAGAGGAGTTACGATGGGAATCGTTGAAAAGTGGTGAGTAGAGAAGAGAAGAAAGGGGTAGGGAAAACAATAACATAATGCGTGTGCCACGGTTACGATTGAACCAGTGCGCAAGAATAGAATGGTAGTAAATGTCAACAGACCTAAACGTAAACTCTCTCGATGCTCGTAAAACATTTTATATGCTTTAAATGAATGATTATTCATTTCATGGGAATAAAAAGATAATAGATGTAATTAAAACACTTTTACTATTAAAAATTAGCAAACGGGTCGATTATCGTAATTGAAAAAAATTAAGGATAATATTTTATATTCGTTGTTTTTTCTATTTCTCTTTTTTTTCTTTTGAACACCAATCATTTTACGTCAGAATTCTTTACGAGACTAATTCTAAGATCGTGTAAACGATTTACGTATGGGTTTACATACGTATATGCATCTACCGATCCGATCTTTCTACGATCGGAGAAAGACCAATGAGATTACTCACAGAGTCTTCGGTGGAATTTCGTCCATCATGATGAGCCCACGAGTAGTCAAACTATCGTAAAACACTGGCAATCATAGTAGCTTTTTCGAAGCTCTTTGCCAATCGTACATAAAGTTATTTTATTTTAAATACACCTTTATGTGCACACTCTGTCTAAAACCGTAGAGGACTTTGAGTGCATAATAGTTTTCAATAGGCAGCGGAAAAGAGATAGATAGATAGAGAAAGAGAGAGAGAGAGAGAGAGATGGAAAGAAGAGAAAGATGAAGAGAAGGAAGAGTAAGGAGGGAAAAAGCTTATAAGCTCCTTCTGGCGCTTGCGTAGCTCATGTGCAAGTTAAACAAGACTTGGCGAACGTTTCTTAGCGAAGAGATTCGATTTCTAAGCTGTGCTCGATTGTTTGTTATGTTCGCTAAATAAATAGGTGTCTAAGCGAATCTTCTTCCGAGACTTCGAGATTAAAATTAATTAAAGCTCCACCTACATATATAAATAGTTAAACTATTATACAATATTAATGTCAAGGACGTACAAAATAATAGCCAACAAGGCGATGGTACTTGTCAGGTGATATATTTTTTTATATCTCACAGATAAGTTATCAGGGAAAAGATCAAAGAATTTTCGACAAAATTCTATCGGATTTTATTGACTCTGGATATTAGATTGTAGATATATAAAAATATATTGATATCGTTAAGATATGTCGTCGTGTCGTCTTATGAAAAGAAAGAAAGCGAATAAAGGAGTAAAAAAGTATAGTTTGAGGGTTACACATCGTCACGGGTAACCGCTATAAATAATTCGCGAGTAGGTATCGTAAATGTCAGAGAGTTTTTCCAAGGTGTAAATCACTCTCACCGAAACTCGTTCTAAAATTTCACCCCCATTCCCTACCCTCTTTCTTTTTTTTTTTTCTTTATTTCTTTCCTGTCTCATTGTTATCCCCAACATCGTAGCATAAACGTCTGTCTCGCGGTACTCTCCGAGTATTCTCACACGGTGAAAAGAAAAACGTGGCCGTGCATCATATGCAAAGTATAGTACATCGTCAAGTTGCTTTATACTACGAAACAGTGTTGACACAGGCGGATGTGTATGAAAATGGTATTCATAATTCATCGCGCGACGGTATCACTTTCGCCGAGGATATTTTAAGCACGGCGTATATGTGGTTGTACATCTCTGAATTCAGATTTCTTCGTTCCGATAATTCCTACAAGTGACACAAATATTTTCTTTATTTCATTTAAATCGCTTAGATGAATCGGTCATATTGTAAAATTTTTGGAGAAGAAAAATTTGATTAAAAAAAGGAAAGAAAGAAGCTGAGAGTCGAGAATACAAAATATAAATGATTCGTGACGATAAATGTATTTATATTCGTGTGTATGGTACAGGTCGTACCAACGCGAGCAACGTTAAGTTGCATGTGCGAAAACGTTGCCTTTCGGTGGTTCGTAAAAGTAACAGCAGCTATGAAACACCGCGAAAAACTTCGTTTTGCGAGAGACGATAAATCATCTTGAAATTCGCCTTAGTTGACAGGCATGTAGTTTTACGAGGATCTGCACGCAAAATGCAAAACAGTCCTTGTACTTGGTAGGCTTGCACTGCAATTAATTAGCGTTTCGTGATAGCCGTGCATGTATCGAAACCTTCCTTGGTTTTTTTATTTTTTATGCGGTGTAACTAAACCGAGTCGCCACGATAAGCTGATGGCACTTCAATGATTCGATCAAAAGATATACCATACAATAATAGATGCACGATCGTGTTCTATCTATTAACTGTGATATGAGGAGTGCATATGATGAAAGATAATTGTATAAAAGAATACAGTAATTTATTAAAAGACTTAATTGAATTCGAACACGCGATAAGTTCAATTAAAATTGAACTTATAACCGATCGCAGAGCATAATTTTAAAAATTTGTAATTTATGATAATTAGATTAACTAAATGTACATTTATGAATTTTACTAAATATAGAACAACGTTTTATCTCTTATCCTCATTATACCCTTTTCGTTGCAAACTTCTTTTTCAACATTCACCCAAACACACACGCAGACAATCATATGAGCGTATACAAACATGTATTCTTTCTCTCTTTAATCATAAATTCAACGTCTATGCGTTCAAAAATTTCTCTATGCGAAAGCCTAATTCAAATAGTCGAGATATCTTATATACAATTCGCAGGCATGAACATTATATTATCCAATCTGATTCTAAAAATATAACATTAATCTGATGATTTTTTAGGACACGCTTATTGTTAGATTGATTATCGACACGTTACGTTGATGATCACTTTCAGTGTTTCATTTTCGATGCTGAATTCTTTATCAGTGACAGATATAATGTCAATATTGTCTCCGCGTATAATAATTCCTAAATTCGTTTATCTAACATCGTATAAAGACTTTATTGTTTGGGTTCAATAAAATATCTCGAAGTACGATAACTTGATGTTAATCACGATTTTCTCACAAAACCAGTTATAGGGGGTGGTCCAATGGATTTGTTGGATATTATAGGATCCATGCCTATTAAAGGTACTGTCGTATCGCTTTTGAAAGAACTGGAAATTGACGGAGATGAAGATAGCGATGGTCGTTCAATAGTCAAAGTTTGTTGAGGCAATTTCGCGTCAGTTTGTATACCCATCGATCCATAAATCTCTTTCAATATCATCAATATGGTATCTTCAGATTCCCTAAAGTGAAAAGAACAATGACGGTAAAAAATATACTTAAGATAGTATTTTAAAAGGCAATCAACGTATTTCTATACTAACCAATAACAAACATGACTTGTTAAAGCAAAAAGATATTCGTTGATATATTCGAACGGTGCCTCTTGAAGAACGTAATCTATTCGTCGACCACCATTCAAGTTTCCCATTTTAATATCAGCGCCACCATCGTCGTTACTTGTTTGTTCTGACTCACTCGGTATCCGCTGTAATTGTTCTTCGACGACTCTATCAATCTCTTGCTCGAGAACATTATCTGGTTTATGAAAGGCAAGCTGATAAAAGGAATTCCACGTATTCCTGACGGAATCAATAAATTTCTGTTTAAGATCAGCTCCCACTCGTGCCATCGTTTCTTTCAATTCTGAAAACCAATGGTTTTATTAGTACGATTTAAATCACGGTATATCATTGTGTATTATAGTTTTTACTTAAAAAAATGTTATTATCACCTACCTAGATGCATTCTCTTCCTGCCTTTATGATGAGGTATTAACATCGGCCGATATTTATGAGCTTCTGGATTAATAAGAGATTCCACTCTATAGGCAACCGGGTCAAATGGATGGAATATATGGAAGAAAGCTGGACAAGTAGGTAAGGCGAAGTTTTCTCCAAGCGTATCAATGCCTCGAATCGTTACGAACATACCGATTGGACTACCAAAAGCGAAAAAGGCACGTGGGTGAAAATTTATTTGAGGATAATGTATATAAGGTTGTCCAGTTCCAGCAGCACCTATCACATAACTGATTTTCTTACTGAGACGTCTTTTTAAAGTTGGACCTTGCAATGACTGCATAGAATCCAAATTTCCATTTTCCTACATAGAAAAAAAATGAATGACATTAAGATTTTGTTATAAATCGTTAACTTGGCATCATCGGCAAAATTTACCTTTTCGGCGTTAACTTCACTGTCTTCTTCTTCTTCCTTCTCCTCTGTCGCCGGAGGTTTTTGATGACATAATAAATCGAACATTATCAGACTACCCAAAGAATGACCACCCAAAAAAATTCCTCCATCGAAATCTGGATTCCTCTCCTTAAATAAGGTGTATAGTCTGTTCATCTCATTTCCAACCGTTTGCATAATCGTTTCACAATACATCGGACTAGTGTAAAAAAGTACGTCGAGCAAAGTATCGTTTGTAAAATGTCGTAACTTTGGTATGCTCTCTAAAGTAATGGCCTTTAATTTGTTATCAATCCCAGTATCGGAATGTAACGTTGTGTGCCATGAAATTGGTAAAACTTCTATTCTATTGACGATTCCTTGTTCACTGGCGGTATGATAATGTGACTGTACTAATTGCAATGATATACTCCGGAATTCATCAACTGGAATTAAAAATAAAATCAATGTAGAATTGATACTATTTGACTAATTAACAGATTTATTTGTTTTTTAATACCTACCAACTTCTTCGACAGTTCTAAATTTCAAGTCACAAACACTTCCTATACCATGAACCACGAAAAGAAGATGATCGATTTTTTCTGGCTCACCTTTATCTATATTAAAATCAACGGCACCTCTTTTAACCATTCGTTGCTTAATACTTCCACCCTGTAAATATGTACCGTCCTCTGAATCCTGCAGAAATTACGATTAAATACTTCAAACAAAACCATGCGTGCGTTATTATTTAACACTAAAATAATACAAATAAAATTTTATGAATACAATAATTAACACTAGGAAAAGAACAATATAATGATATTGCAGAAGCTTGTAAAATAATGTTATGTTTGGAAATATAATAACAATAATAATAATAATAATAATAATAATAAAATATACAATAATAATAATAATAAAAATGAATGTTCGTGTACAAGCAAAATAGCGACATGTATACGCACATATAGTAATGTACAATAAATAACAATCTAAATGGTTTTTTGAAAGAAAATTATAGTGTATATAAAAATAAAATAAAGAAAATGAAAAAAAATACATACAGTGGGGTTAGACCAAGAGGCACTCGCATCTGAAGTATTTGATTGTAAATAATGAACATGTACAGTTTCACTATGAAAAATAATATATTCTCCATTATTCAGATCTATTCGGCGATTCCAAGATGACGTAATACAAGCATGCTTAAATTCTTCTTCGAGTTTCACGGCTATGCTCTCATCGTAAGGGATATATTTGGACTCTGAAGGTCCTTTGTAAAACCAAGAACATCGTCTCACTTCTGTCGAAGGTCCTGGCCAATAAACAGGAGATCTTTGACGTCTGAGAATATCTACGTCATAGCGACCACCATCGGTAGCTACTGTAGTCTCTGTAGTTATCTCACTAGAATTATGTACATTTTCTAATCGTAAGCTATCCTTTGTGGAAAATGGAAGCCATAGTACTTTATTTTCCACCTCCTTACGATAGAACCAGTGATGATTTATTACTTTGTACTGCATTCGTCCGGTTGGAATACCAGTAGCCTGTATAATCCAATATAATTATAAACATAAGGTTCTTCGTTTTTATTTTTATAAAAGAAATTAATAATTTACCAAGGTTTGAAGACTCTGAGGTATACTATCTGGTGTCGTATGACCACTGAATGGACTTGCCGATAATTGAATTGGACTAAGAGTAGCAGAACCTGTAGGCTCAGGTACAGCTGTTGCCATGGGAATTGAACGTTGTGCATATATAAAATCGTTATCAGGAACAATGTTTCGTGATTCTTCCAATTTCGAAGATTGAGTAATAAACGTGTGCGTTTGACTATTAAATACAGAATTGGTTGTTGGTACATATATACTTGCAGGATATTGGTATTTGTAAGCCTCACCCATTAACTGGGCAGGATTATAAAATTGAGGTGGTTGTGGAGCTTGATCGTTGTGTGTTGAATCGTTATTCTGTATTTGGATATTTTTATTACTGTTCCAAATTGATTGAGGAATTGCGAATGCAGTATTTGTAGAATGTTGATTTAAGGAAGGATATTCTTCTTTTTTATGTAATTCAATATTTGAGACTTGATTAAGGTTTGTATCAATATCAGTTTGCTGAGGATGAAACACAAAATAATTCGTTTTATTCTCAACTGGCTCGATAAATGTGTTCGAAGAAAAATCAACGAATGTAGAGTTTGATCTGGATTCTTCTTGAATTGATCTTGGGTTTAAATTTATTGCTGTTTTCGTTGTTTTTTCCGGAAAAATATTGTCCAAAGGTAAAATAGGCAATGTTTGCGTTTGATTAGATTGTTGTAGAGAAGCCAAATTTAATTGACTAGTTTGAGTATCGAATGTAATGCTTTGTGTTTTCTTAAAATCTTGGGGATCTTCGAGTGAATCCGTATTATCATAGGAGTTTTGATTCAAAGGTACATCGGATAAATAATCACTTTTAGACAAGTCAGCGTTCGATGGTTCGTCGTTCGATCTTATTTTATTTGACTCCTCATTCGATTCACCGGACGGTTGAAGTATACTTTTAAAATTAAGAGTCTTTATCTCATTTCCATTTTGTGGCGTGATATTGGCTACTTCGGAAGAAAAATCAGATGAAGTACCGGATAGTGATTCCTCCTTTTGCTCAGCCAAGAAATGTTCTAATTTTTCTGTCACTTTAGCTGCTGAGATAGGTCTGAACGTGCTAACTACTGGAGACACAAGCGACTGTGTTTTTGAAACATTCAAAGTAGGATTGGACGATTCCTGCTTAAAAATATCCTGGCTGTGAGTGTATTGATTTTCCGTGACTTCTTGTTCTTTTTCGCTATAAGACGCAGATCCAAATCGCATCAAAAAATCCGGCTGATTCGAAAAAAAACCAAAAGAAGAGGAAACGTTTGCCGGAGTGTTTTGAGGGGTGGCGGGATCTAGATTTCGCGGAGGTATCGATCTCGATGAAGAAACCGAATATCCGGATGGACCAGAAATTTCACCTAAAGAACTTTGAGAAGTTACGTTGGAATTTGAGAAAGCTCCTATCGTCGAAGGACTGGACCTAAACGATCCATGAAGGGATGTACTTTGTGAACGTTGTTCAGGTGTCACAAATTGTTCTGAAGGGGAAATCACAGAAGTTTGTGATGGTGCAGGGCTACTGTTTGATATTTGTTGTTCGATGGTTGCTGTATTTGGATTTAATATACTTGACGGTGCTAGTACGTTTGAAGACGAGAAAAAATCTTGTACAGTTGGATTCGGATATTGTTTCGTAGTATTCGATGTTAAGTCAGGCGGTGGAGCATATTTCAAACGTCGCTGATTACCAAGTCGATAAGAAACCGGACCTGAGAAAAAATGTACGATTGATGAATTAATTTAAAACCAGTTTTAAGTAAAATAGTTGAACTTGGAACTTACCTGTTGAGATTGGTATAATCGGGGGAAGAGTTGATTGCGGAGGAGCAATAAAAGTAGTCGCTCTTAAATTAGCCTCACCAGATCCTGATTGGTTTACACCGTAAGGATCGTGAGGATTAGTCGATAAGAACGACGACGTTTCCGGTAATGAACCATTGCGACTTTGAGGTACACTGTAAGGATTTATATCTTGTTTGCCAGTAGTGACTTCGACTCCTTGACTTCCCGAAGAATCAGCTTTGATCGAGGATAGGGACAAGTTTGGTAAAGACGATAGAATCGACGTGAAGTAACTTTGTTTCGTTGGCTGATTTGTCGGCAGATTAGACTCCTCTGAATTAACAGATGTGTTCGCCAATAAATTCTCACCTTCTAACTCGTTCTTCGAAACTGTCTGATTCACTGACGTATTCTGAGATTGACTGGACTCTTGTCCCACGAAGTTGTCTAGTTCAGCATCTGATAAAAATAAAACAAAAGATTAACGTTATATTTTACTATCTACTTTCATTAAAGTAAAATCATCACTTTGCTCGGTAAAATGATTTTCTAATATGATTTATCTACTTTCGATTTACATACATAACTTATGATTTACCAAACGAATTCTTTAAAATATTCGTTAGGATTTTAAAAAGTTTGTCATCATTTTTTTTTACGAATTGATATATTTTTTACTGGCATCAGCCTAAATATACATCTGCGATTGGATTCTTGGATACGTTATTCACGTATTGTCAATATTGAACAGGATACAATGAGCGTAAGTTACCAATGTAACAAAGATAATGCTTTGTCAAAAGATAGGCTAGATTTTTTCATTTTAACTTTCCTTTTCTATATCATCCTGTCATGAACGAAAGAACTGTTTCATAGACACATAAATCTTGCATAAACCTACACGAACATATAAATTTGACGTCATCGACTTTGAGGACACCAGAAGGAAAAAAGAATTCCGGATAATTGTGCAATTATCTTCTCGTCTACACCCAGATTTACTTTTACGTATATATATACCTTATCGCAAACGTAACGAGAAAATTTTTTACTCTTTCGTAAACGAACAAAAGTGAGACTTTATAAGCAAGTATTTCAATTTTTACGAAGAGAGTCTTTCGTCCAACTCATTAGTGAGAAGTCATATCGATGGAATCAATAATTTGTAATAAAATTTTATTCATAGTTTTATTATTACATAATTACAGTGTCAATGGAATTCTCGGAGAAGTAATTTTAATCGATAAAAAAGTGGCGATAAAAAATGGTGAAATCGAAAAAAAAATTATTCCTCGAGATATTTATCAATGGAAACCACTGGATATCGAAATCGAAACTCCTTGGGAAAACAGGACTACAATCGGTATTTTTAAGGACACGGGTTGTGTAATTCAAAAAAGATTATTATCTCTTGAAGAAAATCAAAATTTTAGGTATTTGTTATATTCGTACCTAAATAACAAACATTGAAAATGTATAAAAAATATAATTTGTTATTATATATCTATAATATATATGTTTCCAAAGGTACTGCTTGAAAAATAAGCTACTCCATGTCAAGAAAGAAAAAGATTCTTTTCTGCGTATTAATCTCATCAGTAAATCCACGAAATTTGACGAGAAAATAACGGGTAAGACATCTAATTAGTTCAACGATACGTTTTGAAACATTAAAAACAAACAATTCGAGGAAAAAGCGATGAATGCATGCATTGACGTAATTATCATTACAACGATAGTTGATGTTATGAATTTGTTTTTGTAAAGAAAATTCAACAAAATGAATGACGTGATTAAGATTTGTCGAAAACATATTCGTTGTTATTTCTCCTATCAATATCGTAACTTTAACGAAAGGAATTACGATAAGAAATTATGCAAATGCAAAATAATTTTATCGTGGTACATTCATTTAAAATAAACAAATTGCCGATAATTTGTTAAAGTATAAATTATTACAAACAAAACGAACTAGTTCAATGATAACAAAATTCTTGTAATTATTTGTTTATTATTCGTGCATTGTCCATATATATCATATAAATCATATATTTATGTACGTCTGTATTGTAACGTGATAACTTTTATTTTTAAAACTTTAGAAAAATTCCCCACAGGAAGTGAAATAAACAAAGCTGAAAGAAATGAAAACTTTATCAGTAATAATTGCAGGGTAAGTGACTTCTTTCAGATTAACAGGATTGAACAACATTTGTAAACTCAGAATGTACTTTCAGATTCATCTTGACCTATACTGCGACAACGTGGAGAACAACGAGACTTTTAATTATCGAAAGTGGCTTTTTCACCCAGTAGAAACTGATAACCACAATGACGATGCGGATTTAACGTATGTGAGTAGTATACTTATTTATATACAATGTATGATGCATCATATTAAGTAATTAAAAAATAATTCGTCCTTGCTTGAATATTTATATCTTATTTTTAGAAAAATTCTATTCAAAGAATCAACTCTAGTGGTTATGAGAAAGTCAAATTTGACGTTAATGAATCGACGATAGAAATTCGTATCGTAGTGAGTGGAAATTTGTCCTGCATTAGTATTGAAATACCAATTGGTAAGATTTATTATTATTTTAATTATAATTTCAAATGTTAAAAAAATACACGCGTCTCAAGTAATTATAGTTATTTACATTAGATGGTTAGATGATTCGGTAGATAAGTTTTATCTGCAAAACACGTGTTACGTTCTAACGTAATGTAATCGTTTCCATCGTAACACAAAAATAACCAATGACGTTAACAAAATACGAAGACTCGTGATTTTAATAAACTATACTCGCTTTACTTGCCAATTCGTATTGTTCACCAAAACACCATCATGCAATTTCGGACGGAAATAATAAAGAAAATCCGACGAGGAAACCGAAAATAGCATCCGGCTATAAATAATAATCATACGTTAACAAGCATATCAAGGTCTACGTTGTTTATTTAAAATTTTCTAATTAATTATACAAGCATATTATTATAGAAAATATAAAAAATTAAACAAGAAATTTCTACGTAAATAATAGAAACCATTGTTAACATATTTAGTTGTCGCGATTAGTTAAAAATTGAAGGAAGTAAACCCATTTTCTTTTCATTCGTGACATCGTAATCTCGTTAGTTGTAAAAAAAATACTCTATCGAAATGCAAGCCGATGGAACACGAGGAAACCGATGATTGCCTTGGCCGAAACCACGCAACGGTTTCCACTTTCGTGGTTGACCTCGTGCTGCAACCTCGCGCTAAAGTTGAGAGACGATATCGACCAGTAACATGTCTGTTTTGTATCGTTTCGCACTATTCACCCTTTCTCTACGTCATCACTTTCACCAGTACCATCATCATCGTCATCATCATTATAATCATCTCCGTGAATAACATGAACACTGACATCACTTTTTTATCACTACAGATAAATAAATATTCAAGAAACTTCATTTAATCTCTCGTCTTGTGTTATCAATTATAACTAATATTACTTTATTTTTGTTACTTACGTCCTAAACGCGATTTCGTAAAATACCGACGATCAAAAATTAAATTCGTATTAACAAATTCACCATCGTGATTTTTCTCGAGTCGATCGTTCATTCGTTTGACTTTTAATAACAGACAGTAAGTGGTATAATACTGAGCCAACAACGTTATCGTTGGCACGAAGAAACAATTCAGGAGGGTTGGAAATTGTGGCGCTGAATGCTCCACCGGGTGGTTGGCTCTTGAAACTCATTGGGGAGGGAGCTTCAAAGTATTCATTTCTCGTGGAAAGAAAAAAGATTCGAAGAAATATTAATAGGAACAATTCTAAGCTCGATGAAGATTATTCGATGAGATTTCACAATGATACCGGTAATATATTGTTTTCTATTTATTTTCTATTTATTTCTATTCTATTTTTGCAATAAGCTATATTCATTTAATAGTCAAAAGGACAGAGAAGGAAAGAAACATGTGTAAATGTAATCGATTTAGTTGCGAGATCGGTGATTCGTCCACGTTTTTTCAGTCAGATAATCTCGTTAGCAGAATACAATGATACCTTTTGTCATCACATTCGTGTCTAACTTAAAAATATGATATTGATGAAAATATTATCGACAAATATAAAGTAGACTAAAAGTTTCTACTTCTGTAATTGTAAATAATTTTAACTAAAATTACTATAAAAAGTTCAGAAAAAAAGATCAAATGATTTTTCCAATTATTTAAGAACTTTTAATTCGCGCGTCTTGTATATAAACACTTTTATTTGAAGAATATTACGATATTGTATTGAAAAAGATCTCGAAAAAAAAAAGACAATATTGACCAAATGTTGATAAGTTTATCTCGTTATACGAAAATATATATATAAAAAAAAAAAGAGAGAAAAAAGTAATACCTATTACATCGATTTACGAGCGAAACGTTACAGAAATTGATAACTCGAATAGAACGCATAAATGCAACGAATGCATAATACATGTGTATTACTTACATAAAAGTTTGACCGTGGTAGCTCGCGCTTGTGTTCTTTGTAACGCTACGGGAATCGACTGACAACTGGCAAGGCTTTGGCTTCTAGTTTGCGAGATACGGTTAACATTGTGCAACAACGCGAACTCGAATACGACGATGCGGCGAGGTGCCCTTTGGCCGCTACTAGCATGGACCTGATGCATGATGTCTCTTTCTTTCTTTCTTTCTCTTTGTCTGTTTCTCTCACTCTCTTATAATTGTTTCTTACTCTTTCCTTAGCTTCCTCTTTCTTCTCTAATTGCTTTTTATTATCCAAGGAAAAACCAGATTTAAATGTCTTTTTCTTTTTAAATTTCATCAAAAGACTCGGATTATAAGAATTACGAAGAAAATCAACAAGGATTCGACAACGTTGAAACTTTCGATGAACTTTCTCAGGTATAAAAAAAAAATAATAAACGTTTAAAATGACAGAATGATTAAAATCAATGACTTTTTAGAATAGTCAAGAAATTGTTCTCAACGATGAATCGTCAGAATTTGTAGAAACTAGAGGTAAACGAAATGAGCCTGAAGTGGATGTGGAAAATTTGCATGTCCCGTTATCATCGATTCAAATAGATGTACGATGATGATATGAATATTGTAATACTTTAATTATAATCTTCAACCTCATAAATGTTAATTTGTATAAATCTTGTTTAGCAAGGTGAAAGGATTCGGTCTAGATCGTTAAACAACCGATCAAGTAAAATTATTTTTGAGAATGACGACGTTCAAAAGGCGAATTCGAATATGATACAAAATATCAACACTCAAGAACTTTCAAATGAATTTGCAAGGCTCGGAAACGACGAGAAAGAAGAAAAGAGAAGGATCGTCGTGGAATTAAATCAGAATAGTAATCTTTTCGTACGACCAGGAACAATACACAGGATAGCTTTTTATGTGACAAATAATCATTACCAAACAATCAGATGTGATTTTAAAGTTCGAAGCTTACCTCTGACAGTTGTTAACGTTCAACCAATCTTGTAAGTCGTTCCGAATGAAACATTATATAATTTTCTTTTCTATGATTGTATCTAATTAAATTTAATTAATATAATTGATACTAGCACGTGGATTTATGCTGGTCGTACAATCAACGTGTTCGTCGACGTCGAAGTACCAAGAGGAACAAGGCAAGATGTTATCAATACTTTAACATTGTACGTACAGGGTTCAGAAATAACAGAAAAATCGGTCTACCTCTACGTCGAAGGCAACATTCCAAACGTAATGTCTTTGATATCGAATTTAATGTGTCAAGTCTCAATGAAAATAATATTATGTCGAGATAAATGTAATTTGATCAGAGTATCAATCGATTTATTTTTTTAGATCGTCGACGATACAAAGCCTGCCATCGAATACACGTTCAATAATAATTGTGCGGGTAAATTGAGTAAAGAAAAATGCACGAAATCTCGTTGGAGTGTTGACATCAGAATTCAAGATTCTGGATCCGGTAAGAAATTTCATAGAATTTCTTTGTAATACAATTGATCTATATTTAATTATATTTCATCGAAAACTTACAAATTTTGTGTTCAGGTCTGAAAAGTGTTAAATCATCTCCGAACGAAGTGTATCCACGTACTGAATTTATAAGTGGCACTCGAGACCCAGTTACTTTTTATTATTCGGCTACTTGTTGCTCTACTCAGGCGAAGATTACAGCAACGGATTTAAGAAATAATTATAATACGTATACCATAGAAGTTACAGGTAAATGGCTTGATTATAAAAACAATTACTATTATCGATAATCTCATAAGCAATCAATTATTTTCGATCTTTTACAAATTTCTTCACGTTTTCACTCGCTCATTTTACATAATTAATACATTCTTAGTATATTAATTTTGTTTTTCCAGCTTGGGACAATTTATCCGAAGGAGAGATAGCTGCTATTACGGTCGGTGCATTGTTAATTCTTCTACTTATAATTTTAATTATTGTACTTATCATTTTTTGCGTACGTAAAAGAAAAAGCCATGATTTACCATACACACAACGATACGGTTCACGAACACCTGCACGAGCAGAAAGAACTAGTTTTTGAATTTCTATTGTTAATCAAAGTTTACGTAACTCTACATTATATAATACTAATTTCTTATTATTTATAGACAAACGCTAGAGTTACAATAGTTCTTTGATCAAACGAGAACTAAATTCATTTAAATTGAATAGACTTTTATATAATTAAGTCACTCCGTATAATTAACTCTTAAAAATTAATCTAATTCTTATTTTTATAAATGATATCTTTTTCTTTATACAGTAAAACTTTTTTCCAATAAGTCTAATTGTAAAATTAAATGACAAGAAACAGTGATTAACAGAATAAAAATAAAAATCAGAATTTATTCTAACGAACAAATGTAATGAGACTAATAATAGTAAATAAAAAGTATATACCTTTTTATGATTGACAAATTAATAAAAAAGAAACAATGATAAGTTGTAACAATACATTGTAGTATTACATTCAACAAATACCTTTCAATAAATAAAAATGTAATGATCATATCAAATAATGCTTTTTATGTAAATTTATTATTTCCAATGTTCATACCACAAAGTTTTATGAATTAATGATGCATATAATCTCATAATTTTTTATGAAAACAACACACAAAACTTTACATAGAAGCGTACTAGATTCTTTAAATTCCTACATCATTGCTGTAATTTTCCAAGCATGTAAGATGAAAAAAATCATATCAGGTACCTACCATACCGACCGCGTAAGACAGATTCCATGTTATATGGTAAGTGTTTCATATGTGACGATAAAGTAAAGAAAAAAAATGAGTCATATGATCTAACAGTACAATTCATCTAAGAGAGTTGTTATCAATGTCAAATCTAGATATATTGTTTTTCTTTAATATATTCGTATATATAAAAAGAAAGCTAACCAAAATAATATTTAAGCTTTAAAAGTAAACCGCACCCTTGCTTATATCATTTTATATAGATATCTATAAACTTACCGTCTCGAAGAACAGCAGGTGTTGCAGGTGTAACTGGGACAAGGAGAGCATTTTCCGGATAATATTCAAAAGGTGATCCCATGCCAGCTGCTGAGAGCAATGGGTTTCTCACTTTACGCGACGTACCACTCATATTACTTTTATTATTAAAAACACATAACACGAACAATTGACCAAATTCCCATTACAATGCTGTATTAAATGATATAAACACTTTTTGTATTTAAAGATAGACACTACGATTTCGAGAATACACTCACACTATGCAAACACATGTTCACGACACGAACGAGCATAAAGTAACTTACAGTTCATCTTGAGATTATTATGTAGAGGGGAAAAGTTAACTAATAAAACTGACTTTGAGGACCTCTATGACTAAAGTGGAAAGTCAATGTACATTTCCGAAGTGTACCGTGCTCCGTTGATAATAAAGAAATTTTAATTTTACAATTTTTATCTACTTCACTTTTTACAAAATTATGCTTGTATAAATCAAATTTCTCAATAAATATAAATGATGTAAAACTAACGTTGTATGTACTTTTGGTTTATAATAATTCACATTGTTGAAATTTAAATCTTAGTTTAAGATACTACCGTTAGGTGCGTCATGTCGTCGTTTGTATAGAGTGTTGTCGTTTTGTGATTGTGTTTATAAATTTTGAATTCAATTGTAAAAAATGGGAGTAAAAGATCTTTGGAATATTTTATCACCCTTATGTGAAAGAAGACCGTTGTTTGAACTTCAAGGAAAAGTTATAGCAATCGACTTGAGTTGTTGGATAGTAGATAGTCAAAGCGTCACTGATAATTTTGCTCAACCGAAAATGTATCTTAGGTATGCAGAACTTTATTCGCTATAATTTTTACATTGAATATTTATTAATAAAATTTATTATTGATAAAAATATTATATTACGTATTTTTGTATGTATTTTACTGAAAAAAATTTTATTTTTAAAATTATATAAATAAGGTTATGTTATATTGGTATATGGTTAAGTTTATTGGAGTATAATGTATTTCTTTAAGATAGCAATAAATTGTTTCTAGGAATCTATTTTTTCGTACTGCATTTCTTCTTACACAAGGAATAATACCAGTATTTGTATTAGAAGGAAAAGCACCAATATTGAAACATAAAACTATTGAAAAGAGAAATAATATTCGTGCTGGATTTCAGGAAAGAAATACTGCAAAGAAAGGGGGAAGAACTAATTTTAATAGAATTCTTAACGAATGCAAAGAGCTTCTTAAATATATGGGTATAGCATGCGTGCAAGGTGAAGGTGAAGCTGAAGCTATGTGTGCTTATTTAAATGAAGATGGTGTAAGCAATATTGTAATTAGTTTTTTTATATACTTCTATAGACTAGACTGTTTATTGTATTCTATCTTTGTAGCTTGTGGACGGTTGTATAAGTCAGGATAGCGATTGTTTCTTATATGGGGCAAAAGTTGTATATAGAAATTTTTGTATGAGCGCGCAAGGAAACAGATCTGGTACTGGCGGAGCTGTTGATGAGTATAGAATAGACAAAATAGAGAATATATTAAATTTAGGAAGAAATAAAATGATAGCGCTAGCTTTACTATGTGGCTGTGATTATAACGAAGGTATAAATGGTGTTGGAAAAGAGGCAGCTCTTAAATTTTTTAAGACCGTTAGTGATTCCTGTATTTTAGAAAGGTAAATATTACATTTCTGTGTTATGGTTAAAACGTTAATATTTGGCAAAGAATGTAATACTTTTTAGAATAAAAAGTTGGAGTACCGATACAAATTTTCAAAAAGTCGAGGCAGAGTTATCAAATCCTAATTTATGCACATCGTGTGGTCACACAGGAAAGTTACAAAAACATACAAAATCAGGTTGCATACAATGCGGTACTGTTATTAAATGCAAGGATACATATAAGTAAGGGATTCATTTTGTATTATTTTAATTATAACTCATCAATAATTTAAAAAAACAAATTTATTATTTTATTATATTTAACAGAGAAGAAAGAGCACTTATATTAAATGAGATACAAATTAGGAAAAAATCTCTTCTTGTAGAGGATTTTCCAGATCAGGAACTTTTAGATGAATTTCTTATCAGAAAGGATTCCGTACCGTCAAAATTAGATTTAAAATGGAAACAACCGCAAATAGATAAATATATTGTAAGTGGTAATATAACTTGTATAAAAACGAGACTCCTAACGCTTGTATAAATATATAATGGATTATTATTTCAGGATTTTGTTGATAAATATTTAATGTGGGAGCCACAATATGCGTTTGAAAAAATTTTTCCTTTAGTGACAAGATGGCAACTTCGTTATCTTCCAAATATTTCTTCCGACATGCACTTATCTATAAATAATTTATTTATGCCTGAAAGAATAAAGAAAGTGCGGAATATAAAATCTATCGCTAGTTATGAAATTATATGGACAGATATTACTGGTATAAGAGAAAAATTAAAAATGTATCACGATGTATCTGAAAAGGAAAATAACGATGACGATTTTACAAATAACGAGCTTGTAACAATCGAGCCACAAGATGCAGTTTTGAAATGTTATCCAGATTTAGTTGAATCTTTTGAAACAGAAAAGAATAAAAAGAAAGCACAGAAAAAAACAGTCAGTAAACGGCAAAGAAAGATAACTAAAGATCCGAATATTAATAATGTCGAAGAAGGTAAAACGAAAAAGCCTCAGAAAAGAAATAAAAAAAAGTTTACGGAATGTCCAAATAATAGAAAGATTGATGAATTTATCTTAAAAAATCAGCCTTTATCATTAGAAGAATCATTCGAGAGAATGAGTATTACACCGAAAAGATCTAAACAGAGATGTGATTGTAATGCTAACACAAATGTTGATTGCAGTAATGGAATATATTTAAATGATAGTATTAAACGTCCACCACAAATTAGAAAAATATTAGAATTAGAAAAAACTAACGTAAAATTAAATAATACATTAGACAAAATGTTTCTTGAGCTTTCGCCTGAAGATTTTGCCAGTGAAAATGAAGATGCTGATCTGAATATAACAGGGGTAATAGACGGGATATGTAATACATATACTTTTCAATGCGAGCATAAAGATAATAAAATTTCTAATATGATTACAAATGATTTAGAAACCGTAAATGTTTCAACGCAAGATCAAAATTTTATTAAAAATATAGATAGTATAAAATGCAATTCTATTGAATCTGATAATGATATATCAATCAGAAAAGACACAATGAATGATATTCATGATGAATTTGATAATATAGAATCTTATGTACCATTATATACAAGAATACAGAAGAGATGTAAAATAAATACGCCTAGAAAAAGTAAAAAGCATACGATTAGAACAAGTAAAATGAATATATCAAGATGTAGTTTCGGTTTTGATGATATTATGAATGAAACAGATATAGAAAATGTGTAGATTTTGTATATACTTAGATTGATTAGAGTTGTACTCAATTTTTATATGACAGTATACATTTATTGTAATATTTTTTATATACCAATATATTTAATTTATAATCGTCTATTTCTACTAATTTCAATATCTTTATGAAAAGTCAGAAATTTGTAATTATATCATATTATCTGTTTCACTCCCTTTCCCAACACAATTTTGACTCATATATGTATTATATAAACGCATATTTTTGTATCTTTATGTAGTAATATAAATTATTTTCCTTTCAGTTGGAGATACATATAAATTGTATCGATTATAAAATATATATTATTTGGATAAAATGTTTTTAAATAAATTATGAAGGCTTAACCGTTTTTGTACATTAGCAATATTGACAATAATTCCTATATTTACCCATGGGTATAATCACGTCACATTCAGTATTTGTAACAAACTTTCTAGCCAATAAATTCTCGTGAATAGAGTGAGTTTGGGGATACTGGTCACAAATCGAATAAAGTTTACAAGCGATGTTACCATTTAAAATGTAAATTGTAAAATGAAATACGTGAAATACGTATGAATCACACATAGATAATATATTTTAGATAAAATTTAAAGGATTGATAAGTTCTTTTGTGTGACATTATAAAAATGAAATTTTTTTAACCATATATAATAGTATTGTACATATAGTTTAATTATATTTTATTAAATTTTCAAAATTTCATTCTTCTATTACAATTATTTTTAATATTGAAATACCGAGAAATAAAATTAATTAGTTTCATTTGCAAAAAATTATATTAGAGTTACAATAGTAAGAAAATCCTTGTAATTTCTTTCCGATAATTAACTTGATATAAGTACGTTCGAAAAATTAGTTTCTTATCAATATTTTCAAGCTTTTCAAGCTTTTCTTTTCTTTTTGCTTACTTCGTAGCACAAATAAAAAATGTAAAATAAACTGATTTTTAGTACGATCGAAAAGGAAAAGCTTGTATAAATCAATTTAATTGGATGGGAATAGAATTTTAACGAACACCGCAATCTTATCACGCCTTATTGCCGTGTTGTGGAATCCTCGTAATGGATTTGACTTGCATATTTTCTCAAATACAACAGCATCGATTTGATAACACGGTGACTGTATTAATTATAATTTCATTTTCTTTTTTTTAACTCTTTTATTTTATATTTCTAACTATTTAATTTTTTCACAATACAATGAGATACCAATGCAGATATCTATTTCTTCCAATGCAATTCAAATTTATATCAGAAAAAAAGATTACATAAGAATGTAAAAAATTTATTGATAAAATTTTTTTATCGTTATAAATAATAGATAACGCATTTAAATAATATAATAACGTTTAATTATTGTCGCAGCTTAAACGTATTTCCTTTTGTTTCTGATGAAAGGCGTTATAATGTAAAATATTAATAATTCAAATGCTTATTAAATATTTTAACGCTATGACATTTCGTTTTGATGGCTCGATAGTATAAACTGAAATGCATACACGTCCCGATTTAAACGTGACAACGTGAGAATCGTATTGACGGTCTTTTTCGTTGTTTGATTTTTGGTACTTCCTTTATGTTGTCACGTAGTTTAAATTGAGCAGCTTTTCACTACACAAAATCGAAATGACAAATCAGAAATCAATTCAGTGTTTTGTTGAAAATTTATTTCATTTTATTCATAGGAATATTTTATTATACTATTTTTGTTACAAAATAAAAATAAATGTGTATCAATCGCGTCAAATGAAAGATAGTGAAATTTTAATGATAATAATTAATTGTTCTGCAAATCAAGGATACCGATTAAATTTAATTTGATTTAAAATCATCTAAAGTGGCAAACATGAAAATGACTAAATTAAAATGAAAAGTAAAATAAAGTATAATATTTGGCTCGTATTTATAAATAATAAATATTTGTTAAGTTACAGAAAATAAAGTGATGCGTTTTGTGGACATAATACAGTCCGCTATCTATATGGAGACGGGGGCGAATAGTAGGGTCGATGGGGTGGTTTCTGGGATTTTCAGTACGCGCGCAACCGCCGAGGCGAAAACACGCTCCTTGTGTTTATCCCCTGTAGTCCTTCTTAAGTTTGTGACTTTTAAATTCCATTAGACATGAATGACACTGAAATATAAATGGAATTTTCTTTTTTTTGATCCAAAGAATAATCCGATTAAACTTAACACTTCCATGTTATAATTATGTTATAAACTTCCTTTCGTGAAACAAAACTAATAAAAAGTAATTAATGTATAAACAAAAAAGTTTCGTCGTCAATAAAATTTTTATCACGATTAGTGAACAGTGCCTGCTGTATTACAAAGGTATAAAATAAAAAAATATATCAAAGAATTAGGAAAAATTGATCATATCGAATAAAATTAATGTTATTAATTTTTACCTTAGCATCATTTTATAATATATGCAATCTACGGGGCATTGTGTATTATTTAATAAATAATCATTTTATTTTGACAATATTTTATCGTTAATTATTACGCGAGCAACAGGATACTATTGATTATAATTTTATTATCATTCTTAAAAATTCATTCTCTGTTTTTCGTTATAGTAACATAATTTTAATCATTCGGAAGACTGTCAGATTTTTTAATAACACATGATTCGGATCATGATTCACGTTCAATCAAATATATTATTAAGTGCGATAAGTCTATTTCATTTGCACAATTCTTGAACGTCGATATCGTGATTAACGATCGATGAATGACATTCTCGTTGGTTCATCGTGCATCGTTGAAGAGGATTTTAATTATTACATCGAGTAAGTTACGAGATTTTTAATATTACAATATGTTGAAATACAAGTGAACATATGTATGTACTCTAAAAAAGTTTTACTATGAATGAGGGGAAGTTTTAGAAAAGTACTATTCGTTCAAACTTATTATAAGCAAAAATTTAAAAACATATTTATATTTTGATGAAATTTGAAAGATGGAAACTTTTCATGTATCATATTGACAAAAGTTAGATTTTTCATATAGGTATCTAATTATAAGAGTGGGTAGTCTCAAGGAACATTTTCAACGATGAAAGAGTATTTGAAATATTAACAAATTCTGACGAAACAATTTACTTGTTTTTTTTCTTTTTTTTTTTTAAAAAGAAAAATCATCAGGATAATAAATTAAATGCGTTCGAAGTCGGTGGATAAAATTTATGAAATAATGTAGAAAAAGTCATATATAATCGTACAATAAAAGCTGTTCGATGATGCATGGAAATCGATAAGCAATCAATTTAACAGCATTTCTAATTCGTGTCACACTTATTGTTTAAAAGACCAAAATATTTTCAAATGAAAATCACTATTTCGTATTCCTTTACAGATAACGATGATAATTTTTATTTAGTTTATAGCTTCATATTTCAAATAAAAAACAATGTATAATTAATAGTCGAAATAAGGTAAACACTTCATACTTGGCGAAAAGTAGTGAAAAGGATAAAAAAATGTAGATTACCTAAACTCAATTGAATTTGGCATCATGTACTCTAGAATCCGCGTAGAATATCCTAATTTATTATCACGGCAGTGCTATGTGGATACTTGAAAAAAGAACAGCGAGAAAGGGTGGAGGGAAAAAGAGAGAAACTAGTACTCCAGAAACAATTTACATCGAACGAATACGAAATTAGATTTTGTATCAAAGTTAAAGCTAATTGTTTAATTTATTATTATAAAAACAAATTTGAAAACGTATTCTGTAATGTCCAAATTTGTTTTTTATTTCAGCCTACATAATGGGAAGTGAAATTTTTAAATAATGATACAGTTTTGTGATACCGTTGATTTTAATGGCCAAATAACAAAAAATAGAATTCAGGAAAAAACTTTCCTGATTGGTCGAAAGAACAAAGGGGTAT
This sequence comes from Polistes fuscatus, assembly GCF_010416935.1. Lineage (NCBI taxonomy): Eukaryota > Metazoa > Arthropoda > Insecta > Hymenoptera > Vespidae > Polistes > Polistes fuscatus. The sequence continues at coordinate 2,543,203 of NW_025113096.1, forward strand.
GAGAAAGAAAAAATTTGTAGTTTAGACCACTCGCTATCCTATTACTACGTAACTCTTTAAATCTCGTTACCGTCGCTCTCTCTTATCATCCAGAGCGCGACCTACGTAACAACGAGCATTTTCTAGTAATCGGAATCTTCTTCCTTCGCTAAGAACATTTTTTATCTTAAATATCTCGAAAAAGCGAAGATAGGTATTAGAAACAAAACGGATAAAAAATAAAACGAAAAGGATAGCCGGATTCGATGAAAATTAAGCGTTGATCGTGTTCGAGACGATTAATTGTAGATGAGTATCGAGATGATTTTCGGTATGGACCAATTCTACAAAAGTAGAAGTGCTTTTCTTCGAATTAGTCGCACGCTTGGGAAGCATTCGAAGAATTAGTGAAAATTATTGTGTATTTCTCGTTTCTTCACTTTTTAGATTTTTTCTTTTACTTTTATTCCTCTTTCTCTTTCTCTCTCTCTTTTCTTCTTTGGAAAATCGTGGTATTACATTGCCTTATATTTTCGAGTCCGATGTTGTCGTCGACGAGTCCTTCGTATTCCAGCCCTTACTTTATTTCCTTGCAATTTAATTCCGTGGTACTTATTCACTCCGCCTAGCTCGTCCTACGGGAGAAAAGGGCTACGTTGTTAAGCGGCATAGCGTTAAATTTCTTCCTTCTTTTCCTATTCTATTCTTAGTCTAATCGACATGTTCTTTCAGTCTAGTTGCACGCTCTAGGAATCAAGAAACTTATGTCTTTCTTTCTCGAGCAAATTACCTTTTTTTCTTTCTACAAAATTTGCTAATGTCATGTATGAATGAAAGACAGAAAGATCAAAGGATTTAAAGTCTGTCATATTCTCTTTCTCTCTCTCTTTTTCCTTTTCATGAATTTTCAGCAAGTCAAAAGAAACGGGACCAATAATCTTATGGGTCATTAAATGAGAATATGGTGGAAGAAAAAAGATAAGAGTTATTATAACTTTGTTATTATGTTGAGTATCATTATCAGTATTATAGTATCATTTGATGCCTTCTAATAAAAAGTAACGACAAAAAATAAATATACCTGTTGAGGAAAAGAAAAAAAAGAAAAGAAGAAAAAATGTACGAGAAGATTTTTTCTCTTGAGGTAAACTCGGAGTTAATATTCTGGAAGGCCTTGTTAATGTTTCGCTAGTGTCGTTTACTCTCTGGCTGAAAATACATTAAGATTTTTCTCTTTTATCCGTAACATAAAGTTCGCTTAGGTGAATCGTTCGGAATGCTTTTCATTCTACTTAACCGTTAAGTTAAGGATAATGTCGTGGAAGCATGAATGAAGAGGATCGGCTAGAATTACCTTTTAGTTAGCAATTATCGTATTAAATCTAATCGAATCGCCGTTAAGTCGCGAAACGTTAATTTCGTTTTGGAAGGATATAATTAAATGGATTTAAATAGTTGATTAAAAGATGGAAAAGTTAAAACATTTTCTTTCTCCTTTTTGCTATTTCTTTTATTTTCTTCACTGAAAAGTGCCACTTTCATCGCTATTTCTATTTTCGTCAAGCACTTTTCTAAATCGACTTCCTCTTTATAAGAAATTAAGGAAAATTTAGGTTGAAGATTAGTAAGATACGATATTGTTAGAAAAAGAAATACTAATGGACAAAATACTCACTCGTCTATGACTCTATTCTTTCTTTAGAGATATTACTTCTGAATCTTTCTTTTTTTGTTCTTTCTCCAACTCATCACTATCCGTCTACTTCATAATCATCATGATCAAAAGGTCATGAGACTCGACTTCATTTTATTTTATGGAACATCTTTTCCTTGATTTCATTTAAAACTCTCATTCGTATGATTAATAATTTTTCATCATAAAAATATAGAGAAAAAAAGAAAAAAAAAGAAAAAATATATAGAGAGCTCATCAGGAGCCATAATACCGGGACATTTCCTATGTGAAGTCGTGAAAATTAACTTATGTTGATTTTTTTTGTAGGTATTATCTACATACATATATGCCTAGCGCATTCCTTTCATTTTAAGCCTTGTCAAAACATTATATGCAGCGAGTGGCCAGCCTTAATTATGTTGATGCTTACATGGAGAATAAATTTTTTTTTACTCGGTCAAAGAAACATCGCTGCCATCGTCTCTTTTTCCATAGCTTAAAGCTCTCAAAGCACGTAGTTAAGCTCTTCTTCTTTTTTTTTGTTCTTTTTCTACTTCATCTAACTCAAATTGCTGCTTTTCTCTTGTAACTGGGAAGATCATTTTTAGACAAGTTAGGATCTAGGACAATTTGCGTGATTTTAATTCCGACAATGTATCTTTCTAAATTCATTTGAGATATGTTTTTTCTATCTTTCTCTTTTTCCACATATATATATAATATACTTGCGAATTTTATCCGTTTTCACTCCATTAGAGACTTGTATTAAGGTGAACGTACACTGAATCCGTAATGAGATTTAAGCACGAAATCTTATTCTCATCGAGAAATTCTTAGCAGCACCGTAGAATCATTTCCAGCTTCCTATATGCAATAATTAAAGAATGAATGATATTACGAAATCGTTTTATGACACCATTGGATAATTAAATTTCCCGAATGACTGTTATAATCTGTTTAAATACGTATATTTGTGCGATCATGTATAAATACTTATTCATCGATATATCTAGTAAAGATAAAATGAAAAAGTAAAATGTATAAAATGAATAAAAGTAAAAATGAGAACGAGAGATAAATAATGTATGTATGTGTGTGTTGACTGTAATTGTGATCTCGTTTACGTAAATAAACTCTTTATATATTAAGCTTTCTTTCACGATATCTGATTTTTCATTGATCTTTGGAAATCGATCGAATTAGTGAAAGAGAGAAATAAATACTTGGAACGTTACAAAAAAAAAAGGAGAGTTTGCATAAAACTTCATCGATTTTCTCCACATATCTACTTACGCGATACGTAAAGTTTCGTCAAAGTCTATTGTCGAGTTTTCTCAGCAGACTTATTCGAAAGCTTCTTTCAAATCCCATTATCGATAGTTTAACCTATTGCTTTTTTTTTTTTTTATTTTTACGAGACGAGTTTGAAATCGTAACTGTAATAGAATTGTGAACAGAAAACCGCTTAAAGATCTTGATTTAATACTTATTAAATCTTGAATTATCTATTGTTGAAAAAAAAATTATTTCGATAGGAGAAAAACCATCATTCTCAGATTTCCAAGTCTATAGTGCTCACTGGTTAAGCTATGTCGAAGTTCTTCTGAGCTTTACGAAACTAAACGAATAGTCCGTTGTCCGGGTTCGAGGTATTACGATCGTTGGCAAGGACCTTTCTTTTTATAGCATTATTTTAAAGTAAGTATGTCCTCGAAGTCGTTCCATAAGAATTCTGTTCTTAATCGAAAAAAAATATTACATTTATGTTAGAGAAGTTTTAAAGTAGAACTTACGTAAAATAAAATGTCAAATGTTGTTTCAATTTCGACCATTTGTTCAAAAAAGAAAAAAAAGAATTCATCTTGATTATTTCTATTTTCGTCTCACGTGATTAATCAATTTTACGATACCATTCGAAATATTTCGTAAGTTTATAATATATTACGTAAGCATGCGAATTTTTACTGATCTCGATAATGTATGAAAATAATTTTATCTGAGCGTGATAGTATCATGTGTTGACAGAATACTTAACTTTGATTATATTTGACAATGCTATCGATTAATTCGCGCGCTCATGGAAAAGGATATTAACAAAAGTTCATTAACGAAATAGTCAGCTTTCATTATGATTTTAATCACATTAGTAAATGATGGACATCGATGTAATAAACTATGCATTAATATTAAATTAATTCAATCTGTTCATAGAGTAAGTATCGAATACGAAAATTAATTCACGTTTTCAGCTATTTTTAACTTTTTTTGTCTCTTTCTATATACAATAAGTGTCCCTTACATGTCCCTTTTTACATTATTGTAAAAATCTATTGACACATATGTTTAGGAAAAAGAATAATTGGAAATAAATACATTAGTAAACCTTAATTATATATTTAATTAGTTTAACTGGAAAGCTTTACTTATATATAACAAGTGAATTGAACAAAAAATACGAAAATAATATACAGGAAACGTCCGTTCCTAAAAATTGTATGTGTTGGTATGACTGTAAAAATAGGAGGAATATTTGGTTTATTCATTTTTAACATCCTTTGTTTTTACTATAATTTAAATGTTTGTTAGTATCAGAATCAGTTTAATATCGATTAAAGTAAAAATAATATAAAGTACATTTTTGTTTATAAAAATCAATGAATATATTTCAAATATTAAACAATTTCAATCTGATTTTTCATTAGATGAAAATTTTCAACTTAAAGTCACCACTGGCCAGGAACCTTAAAACAAATGTATTTTAGTTTAAATAATTCTAAATATTAGTAGAGTATATTAGCGTATTAAAAATATTATAAATGATTGTTAATTAACCAAAGGAAACGTATAAAATTACGGAATATAAATTCGACGTACCGTTCTCTTCGAAATCCAACAGTAAACTGACACGTTGTCCTCTATGAAAGTCAGTTAAATTTCTTTTATTGATTATTGTTTATATGACTTTCCGAAAGAGAAATAAATTCCATTTATTACGAATTTTATTTTCGTTATGAAAATGTAACTTTCGGAAATTCAAATAAATAATAATCGATAAAAGAACTTTCATAGAGGGCAACGAGTCAGTCTAACTGGAGATTTCGATGAGAAAGGTACGTCGAATTTATTCCCCGTGATTATAGACTACAATATACGTTTTCTTCGAATAATTAACAAATATTTAAGGTTGACGAACACTTTAATATACTCTACTTATATTTGGGATTGTTTAAATTAAAATACATTTGTTTTAACGTTCCTAGCCAGTGATAACTTTTAGTTGAAAATTTTCATTTATTAAAATATTAGATCGAAATTATTTAATATTCCAGGTATATTAATAGATATGTCATTTTTAAACAAGTGTATTTTGTATGATTCTTATTTTAATGGGTATTAAACTGATTCTGATACTAAAGAATATTTAAATAACAGTAAAAGCAAAGGATGAGCAATTGTAAGACACGAAAAAATTGAGTATTTCCCCCGAAATATCAACATGTATGATTTTAAGATATGGGTGTTTCCTGTACATTATTTTCTTATTTGTTTAATACACTTGTTATAAACTAATCACTCAAGTTATACTCATTAAATATGTAATTAAGGTATACTAATATATAATTATTTCTAAATTTTCTTCAACTTAAACGCGCTATAGTTTTCAAGCAAAAGTTAGTAAAAGTGTACGATTTTAAGGAACTCTCACTATATATAGAATTTTATTTTTCGATACATAGGATAAATAAATATTAAAAATTCTTGGTCATAAAACTTAAATTTTTTTATTGTGTTCTACAAATATACTCGTTATTAATAAATTGTAATTTTCTATTTTGCGAATGGTATTCTAATGCTGTGAAAAAAGAAAGAAACTTTTACGTCTTGAATAAAAATTTGGGTGAAATTTCAGATTTATAAAAATATAAAAAATACTCGTTATTAATAAATTGTAATTTTCTATTTTGCGAATGGTATTCTAATCTTGCAAGAAAAGAAAGAAACATTTACATCTTGAATAAAAATTTTGGAGAAACTTTAGATTTATTCGAAAATGGAAGAAATTTGAAAATATTTGAGAAAACAATGCAGTAAGATCGATAAATTTTCGAACTTTAGCTATATACGTCAATCTCCGGATATCTTTGGCTATTCAATCCGAACCAATCCGATTCGAACATGTCCTGTTCTGTCAGAGCTCCTGTAAAGACTTGTAAAGTCCTGTTCCGTCTTGTCTGTGATGAGACGTATCTTATTGGGTGTGAGTGCATTTGTCTGTTTGTCTGTCTTTCTGGGGTAAGAGCATTTAAATGGAAATTGGACCTTGAATGACTACAAGGCTTTGAAAGGAATCGAAAGCTTTTTAAATAAACTAGAAAATAAGGTAGCTTATTTAAAATTTTGTTACAAGTTTACGCGCGTGCATTATCAAATTTTTATTTCTTTTCAGGAATGATTTCTATAAGAGTGGTCATTATGTGTTGTAATTATATTATACAATATAAGAAAGAAGCTGTTACATTATCATTTAATTTTACAGTTACGTGTACTGCAAGTGTTTGACAGTTATATGCATTATTTTCATTTCTTTTTTTCATAACGTAAATACATACATTTTTAATGTAGGACTATACAGTTAACAAGTTACAGGAACATAATTAAAGTTGATTTTAAGAAGAAGAAAAATTAACACGGAGCTCAACATTGTTTAAATTTTCGCTTTGAATCGTATCATTTTTATGAACCATCCGATTTTACGACGCAAAGATTTAAGAGACATCGAGGAAAATTCGTAGACCGAAATGGCGCTTTTCACGTCGCACATATCTAAATCGTCCTATTTCCTAAAAATTCATCATTTCTCACTCGTAAAATTTGACAATCCTTCTCATTTTCTATCCGTATTCGAAATTTATTCTTTCTTATTTCGAATCATTTTCCATCTATCATATTTCAATGATTTTCTAGCCTTTAAGGATCTGTAAGTCAAAATTGGACAAACTGTTTATTTATTTTCTTCGTCTTTTTCTCTTTTTGGTTATATTTTTTTTATATATCCATTGTTTAATCTATCCGCTCATGGTTTTGGAATTTGAACTATATTAAATTTTGTATCTTTATCTATTTATTTTTGATCAATGTAAAATACGATAGTTAGTTGATTCAAAACAGAAAAGTAATCTCGACCATCTGTGTATTGAAAGAAGTAGAGAGATGCTAAATTAAATTCCTACCGATGCATCTGTAGAAAAAGAGTATACTCATACCCCGGCAGATTTGTTAACAGGGTACGGTTGTAGCTTGTTAAAGAACTCCCTAATTATAGAATCCTCATTGGGAAAAGCAATCAAAAGTTGGAAAAAATTTTCTATTCTAAATACACATGTATATAAATACGTTTCGGTTTAAAAGAACGACAGAAATAAAAGCAATGTAACAATAAATAGTTTAATATTTCGTTCGTAGCAATTAAGAAATCATGAATAAACCATAAGTACGTCGAATGAAGTGCCGTTACGTTTCTTTGATTCACAAGTTTATCAACATTTGTTTTTAATCTATTAAGTAATACGGAAAAGCTTGAATTTTCTTTTTTACATTTCTAACTAGAGACAACTTATGCGCGCAAGTGCCAAAAAGTACTTCGTGGACGGTTCCACTTTTCGTTTCATTTCCCCATTGATATTGTTCGTCATCTGCATTGCGGGAACAACACAACTCGAACTAAATTTTGTCGTTACTTACTTATGATAAAATACGTTCGAGAATGTAATTCCTGGTATATAAGAAAAAAAGAGACTTACAAGAGAGAAAAAACGGGGTTAGGGGAGGAAGGGGGGTGGAGGAATCATGTAAAGGTGAGAATCTAAGGTCGGTGGAAGGGAAGAAAAAATAATTTTCTCCCAACTTCTGAGAAACTTTTATGACGTCTTTAATAAACTACGTCGAAGAGCTTTTATTTTAATGACGACGTACGTGTGAAGTTAAAATCGAAATTAATGAAACTACTAATGATCATTTATTATTTTTATTTTTATTCATATTTCGTTCTTGTTTATGGTCATTTTATGATAACGTAGGGACACAGGGTTGGACTTAACAGCGTGGAAGCCCCAGTAAAATGAAAACAGTGAAGAAGGCCATCGTAATTATTCGAACTTTTGATTTCGTTATTATTAACTTCAAAATTTCGCGTTATTATTTTATTTGCTAGATTTGATAATTTTCTAACTATTTGTAAAATAAATTTTGGGCAATTATAAATTTATGAAAGTTTAAAAATAAAAACATCATAGAGACACCTGCGCTTCGGTCTCCGATTCCCTCTCTTAAATCTACCCCCGGTGATACATTACGTGAAAAAGAAGGGTGAGATAATTAACTTCATTCGTTTATTATGATTTCACTGGCGTCATCGTTTCGAATGCGTGGTTAAACGCACGGATTCATCAGTGATACTATACAAGAGAATCATGCATAAATTTGTGAAATTTCATTCGTCCGTATTATACCGCATGGATATGGCATACATTTATATATACGATATATACATACGTACATAATTATTTCGTTCTTTCGCATGTAATTTCTCTTCTCTTCTTTCGTTTAACATTGTCTCGATGTTGCAGAAAGCGTGCAAACGAGAGAAATTCCGAGATTGTATGTTCGATCTGTCTGTTAACGTCCTTGTCACCTATAAATAATAGCTAAGTATGTAAACTTACATATATATACCTATGTTTCTATCCAATTTTTTATCTGCTATTCTCTTCTACTTGACGTTCCCAAAAGTCGAGATTTTCGCGATTTCAAGAAGGGAAATTTCCTCTTATAGTCAGCTTCGTTATATACATATTTTATTACGTATAATATAATATAATAGTAAAAAATATACATATATATACATATATACATTTGTATTTTCTCCATTTATATTACTTATTGATTTTCTTCTTATACCATTACTTGAAAAGCACGATTCTCTAATATATAAAAATCAAATATCACACGTTTTATCGTTCGTACGTGTCGATGCGATTAACGACGAGACTCGTTCTATCTTGCATACAACGAAAATTGGAAAATTTGATGAAATTCACTGGCATTTAATCGAGACCACTGTTATACATTCCAAATTAGTACGCACGGTTGCATATAATTCTTGAGGAAAGAACTTCTCCCATCGTTTTCGATTTATTTAATCTGAAACTTTTCAATAAAGAATCAACGATCCGTTTGACTCGATTTTATGAACACGATTATCAAAAGCAAAACAATCTATAGAAAATAGATAAAGAAAATTATAATACTTTGGTATTGTATTTAAACAAATTTGACTGGATATGATAAAATGATTAATTAATATTATATGTACAATCTAATTACAACATTATCAAGATATTATATCTGTCATACCTGTCATGGTCCTACCTGCTTCGTACCAACCAATTGGAGTTTAATCGAAGAACATATACTGGCATGTTGATAGTTTACTATGGGAATCGTTTTATAAATCGCATTTGTTACATGGCTCGTTTGTTTTCATCAACATTCCAATGATCCGAGTTGGAGCTTGCAAGGCGCTTGTTACGGATAGTTTAGGTATATAATATTCATGTAAAAATGAGAAATATTTCATGACGAGAAACGACTTTTATCATTTTTCATCATTGCAATTTATTTCGCAATTAAATCGGTATTTTGTTGCCAACAAAAATCAATCAGCTTAAATTTATTTGATCAATATTTTTCGTGCTCAGTATTTTTTTCTAGAGCATTTTAATCGTCGAATTAATCGTCAGTAATTATTTAACCCAAAATTTAATTATGAAAAATCATTTGGAACATATCAATGTTCTAAACTATTGATAAATCATAAAAAAAATCGAGATGAAATCTGAGAAGATTATGAGCCCTTTCGAAAATCGTTAGGATAGATCAAAAAGACGAAATCTTTAAGAATTCATGTTAGATGGTACGCGTAACATCAAGGAGTTCTAAAAAATATACATTCGTGGAAGATGTAGGAAACGTTTCCTCATTCTGGGTAAATATCGATCGATTATACAGAAAAAGAGATTATCTTAATTCCCTACTCTTTTCAACCTTAAGTATCCTTTTTTTACCGATAACCGTAAGAGAATATTTTTGTATGATTAATCTGTTTACATTGCAATCATTAGGTATAAAATAAAAATAAGATTGTTCGCGATATTGTGATTTATTCTTTCTAAGCATTTTATTCTAAATAGCTGTATAAATTATAAATACACAGATGATCTTTAGAAATAATTATTCGTTATCATTTATTTTTAATCTAATTACAATGAAAGTACACCCAATTCTCTATTCACACGAACTTCTTTTACACGATTTTGATTTAAAACGAATTAGGAAAAAAATTTAATTCTCTTTTTACACGATTTATTTTGATTTAACACGACTGACCCAAATTCTAAGAAGTAAATTTTGCTTTACTTTTATTTTTATAACTTCGACATTGGAGACGAGGAATGAATTTTGCGTAAAAGTCAATAAATGGTAAGTTACAATTTTAAAACCTTTATTTTATTAAGCCTTTAGTCTATAATATCGCCTCAGAAACGTTGTAAGTCGGCCGGGTCATATGTAACCAAATGTCTCAGAGACGTTTTACGGCTGATCGGGCTAAAAGCGACTTACAAGGAGTCGGTCAGTGAAGCACATCTCAGATTTTTTGCAAATTTTGCTCACTTGTAGTAGTCTATTAGAATATTCATTGTGCCTTTAAACATGGCGTATATATTTAGCTGTTTGCAAAAAAACGAGGATTGAAATTTGACAACGAATAAAATCTTTTTATGTGTAACTTATATTATCTTGCCTAATTTTTGTGTTCATGAATTATTGACATGTTTTTTCCTTTTCAAATGATAATTTACTTTGTATGATAAATGTGCAATCTTTATGAAATAAAATGTTTAAGATTCTAACATGAAAAAAACTCATGGTTTATTGTATTATTTTTGCTAATTTCTTGGGACTGGAATTAATCTTCTATTTTTCCATAAATGCAATATATTTTTTACACCTATTCTTCGGGAACGTATATATCGTGTAAAAACAGAATTGGGTGTACATTCATAATTTCGTTAGATAAAAAGTAGACACTTTATTTTCAAGTTGAACAAATATTGATCGATATAATGTAATCAATCATGCCCGATGATTAGTATTTACGTCGAAAACAAAAAATTTATTCTATATTAAATGAATAGATATTTAGTTACTGATAGGTTATTCTTTACAGTCGTTTAATTTTCTTTTTCCGATATATTAACTTTTTTCTTATTATCGATTACACTGGATCTAGAAAAAGAGTTGGGGGATTTAAAAAGGGTGGATAAATTCTTTGAAGCTCGTATCGTCCCTTCATAGTGCCTTCTGGTTTTACCAATATATTCTCATCGATATTCCATGCGCAGGAATAACATCAGTACTTTGTGAAACCGTTGAGGTGACTATCAATGTGATTTCTCTTGGACCACATCGCTTTTGTTATTTGCTCTCACTTTGCAAAGAGAAATAGCAATAGGTAGGTTAAGGGTATAGGCTGAAAGGAAGGAGGAAAGGGAGAGGAAGAAACAGAATGAGAGATAAGTGTCTCTCTTCAAGTACTTCAATGAACTCTTCTTCATCTTTTGAATGAAGGAAGAAATTGTTAGAGAAAGATTTACAAAGATATTCATAACTTGTCCAAGTACTTTGTCATTCGATGATTCACTATTTATTGTTAGAGGAAAACTCGAGTATATTTAATTATCTCAATAAGAAGACAAAGAATAGAAATAATTGCAGCATCACAGAAAACCATTTATAAATTTATAAATCACCCTGTCAGCGTCCACCGAAGAATATCATAGATAATCTAAATGAGGTTTTTTTTTGTTTAGATTTCCTCATTTCCTCACCACGCTTTACAATTTATTTTAAATGTCCGTTAGATAAAATCGAAAACAGTATTCCTGCTAAGGTTTCTATTCGTTCTAGTTGAGATTACACCGTTCTACAAGTTTGTATTGAGAATGAATACTCCAATACGCGTAATCGTGAACTCGGATATTACAAGTTTAAGTAGACTCGTAACATTGACCGTAAGTATTTCCATTAGCTCGTAGAAATCTGATAAAGAAGTGATACACACAAAGGATTAGATTATTTTATATGAATGATTTTATTATTTCACTAAAGTAGTTTATTATTTGAACGCTTTCGCGAATATTTCGAAATTATTTTCTAGATTATTTTTCGAAAGGATTTTCTAATAAAACTTTTTATTTAATTTTTTGGAAGTTTCGTTAAATGAAATGTAATTGTAATCATTAATCAACTATAATCCTCTAATAAATATAATTATTCATCGTATGAAAAATATTTGCTATAAACTTCTTTTTTTTTTTCCGAGATTCCATGTACTATCGAAACTGTTCGTCACTCACGACGTTTCATTATCGTTTGACTTTTTATTTAGTTTAATAAATGAAATCCGAGATAAGCATTAACGCGGTGCTTTTAACATTCTCATCATGAAACTTTAAAAACTTTTTAAATGGAAAACTAGTCGATATTCTCTCGATTTATCGATGCATATAGTTTACTGTAACAAGTATTCCCACTTGTGTTGACTTTAAATAGAAAAATTTCTTAAACTTAATATTCGGCCTTCTCGCAGCTTATCGTTTATTCATGTGTCACTAGAAAGTGCACAGCTCAACTGAAAGAAGTATATTATTCTCTATGAAAATGGCACGACACTTCTATACCAGGCGTTGAAAATAATGCTGACAAAACATTCTAAGAAGCACTTCGAATAGATTCTTCACTTACAGAGAATTAAGAAGATACTGGTTGTGAATATTTATTTAATTTTTAATCTTCTATATAAGTAGACTTTATTAGTTTCCGTTCACGTTTATACAAATATATTATATTATCTACCATCGCAAAACTTACATTAGTAATAAAAATAAAAATATACACAATAATAAAAGAAATTTGAAACGAATACTATTGATCAAGAAAAGTAGAAAAATTGCTAAAAAGAATAAAAAGAAAAAGTCAAAGAAAAAGAAGAAGAAATCAAATAAACCAAATGGAAAGAAAACCCATTCGGACAGATTGCAGTATCAGAAGAAACAAAAGAAATAGTTTCTGAAGGAAACTATGGAGGTGTTAAAGTGACCGCGCATCTCGAATGTTAGAGAAATAGATTGGTAAATATCGCAAGAGCTTTGTTACCTAGACTACACAGAGAAAGAAGATTTTCTGAAGCGAGATTTCAAAAAAGAAAAGTAAACTAGCTGTATATACCTATATTATAAACACAAATGTAGAAAGGAAGAGAAGTTTGTGTAAACAATATCCTTGATGCAGTTCAACTTGAACAGTATCGCGTATCTTATATTTATTAACATAAATCGATACAATCGATTTTTTAACTCCCTGTTTCAACATAATCTCCTAGATGTATTGTTATTGATAAATGCTTAGCGTATCCTGATTATCAGGAGAAATAGTGAATTATAAAGTACCGAGTTTACCAACTGGTCGTGTAAATGAAGTTGATGCTATGCTCTCTCTTATGCTCATTGTCATAGATTTTAATTCAAACAATGCTTTAGGCTATTTCAATAAAGAAAGACGATCAATATACATATTTACATACATGCGTTAGTTTCTAATACATACACAAATCTATGCATTGTATATATATATAGGTATATCAGTAAATAGGTATATGTATATTCAACATAACAGGTACCTGCATGGTGGTACGACGAACAATGGACCATTTCCCTTTCCCTTCCTCTTCCTTCCTCTCGGTCAAAGTTCAAGCCCTATGCGTTATGTATGTATGTACATGCGTATATACTTACGCATCATTCCACGAGCGTGAGCGCGTTGAAAGGGCCACGATGTCATCTCAATGAATAAAGAAACTATACAATGATATATGGAGATATAGCATTTTAATGTAAAAAGATAAAGATATATTTTTACAATCGTTAAAGATAAGTTGGAAATACCTTTGACCGATTTAACGGAAAAGTCTTTAACGAATTTACCTACCGTGGAAAAAATAACTTATAATTCCATCCGAGTTTCAGTAGAAACAAGCTTCTTGCTTCGGTAACGGACCGAAAACTTATATACGGGGTGAGTTATTTAAAACAGACCATCTGAATACGTCAAACGAAACTTGCAATTAGTTTTGAGGGTGGAAACAAATTCTGTTATATACTTATTTACCATGTTACTCATTACGTTTTTATTTTTAAACTTTTCTTTTCTTTTATATCTAACAATAAGAAACAAAAATAATAGAAACCTCAGCATAGCTCGTTGTACGCGTCTTAAAATGCCTTCTTATATAGTACGTAAAAAAATATATCATTCCTTTCAAAAAAAAACGGAGCTGACTTTTATATATCTTCGTTTCTACCTAGAGAAAAAAAGAACTATTAACATAGGATTATACCGTCCTCGAAAAAAAGTACGTTTTGTCTGATTACATTTTTTTTTCTACCGTTTATAGCACAGTTACTCAACCTTTTTCTTTCGCTAACGTCTCGCATAAGTCTGTCTCATTTTTTTTCTCGAAAAGAAGAAAAATCTTCTGTAAAACCACCCCTGGCCGTCCTGGAATGAAATGTAGGATTCGCTCACTGACCGTATTGTGACCGCCTACCGTCTAAAAACACAATGGTCGTCTGTCAATTTTTGCCATTGATAGAAAAAAAAAATGATAGCAATCGAGTTATTTAGTTGACCTGTTCTAAACGTCTACTGAACTATACATTTTACGTATACTTGTACTTGTATGTATATTTACATACAAATACACATACTACCTTCCTTTTTCGCGTCTATATTGTTTCCTATTGTTTTTAAATTTTTTGTTCGTTCTTTTTTTGTTCATGCATTCCAAATCCATTTTTTCATTATTTCCATTCAAAGCGTACAGCTGGCGTTAAATAATAAAATAGGAAAGAAGAACCTTTAAACGATTTATCATAGTTTCGTCGTATAATCGAGTTTTTTAGCTAGTTTCGAACTTTTCAATGAGTAATATGATTTCTGGATCGTAACATGGTATCATTGGATTCTACCAGAAAAATAAAAGAGAATTCTTACTTTTTACTCGAAATGTTTCCAAAGTTAAAACTGTCAGAAAAAATTTACTAAAATCGAACGAAACGACGGACAGATGATAAATGGATGTCGGACACCGTTTGTAAACAATAATTCATCGACATTTTTTTCGAGCGAGAAATTTTTACGATTAAACAAAAAAAGAAAAAAAAAAACTTCGACTTTTTCCGTTATTCTCGGTAGTATCGCTTAAAAGTATATAAACTCGAATCGTAATGTTGGTAATAAGAAAATTTGCAAAACAATGTGCTGTCTCATAAAAACACAACCTAGAATACAAAACTGGAAAAAGTGGAAATTCACTGTTGCACGAAACATATGCATTGAATGAATCGTTTCTTTTTCTTTTTTTCCCCACTTATCTATTTCTCTCTCTCTCTCTCTCTCTCTCTCTCTTTTTCTTTCTATCTCTCTCTTTCTCTCTGCGTCTCTCATCTTTTATGTGCTATATGTGAGTTTCCAGTCAATGCTCGACTAGAAACGATTTTGTAGTACGTGATATGCAATCTAAAGTTGGAATGTCTATGCTATATCATGTGCTATATAAACGTATATATATATATGAATAATGTAATTGTGAACTATTATGCGTAGTTATGGCTTCTTACCTGTATATGTACAGGAATATCATATATGTATATATTGTATTTATACAGGTACATAAATACGTTCTTAAGTATACCCCAAGGTATATACAACAAGGATCTATTATTCTTCTACTATGCTCTGCTTTTACATTAGACTTATTATAATTTAGAATTCACATAAATTCAGTTCGAAGTTACTGTGTCTTCGATTGAAATCTTCCACCATTTACAGTATAGGAGTTTATTAGCATAGAATTACTATGCATACTCGTTAGTTGCATTTCATTATGCTTAAATCTGAGTCTTAAGAGTTTTCTGCTCGAAAGATACAACTGTAACAAATTCCATTCGATTAAATAGAATGAAGGAGGAAAATAATTAAAAAAAAAAAAAGAACAAAATGTTTAACAAAATACAGGAAAAATATTTTCTTTGTTCTCGAAATTGCGGAATATAAGCTTCTTATATTCATAGGCTTTTAATTAAGCAGCTTAAAATATTTCGAATAATATTCTCTTTTTTTTGTTCGTTATAACAATGTGAGTTTTACTCGGACATTACACGTAACCGTAATGAAATATAATAATTAATTGCTCATACTATTTTTGAAGAATATATACGTGAAATAACATTCGTTTAAAAAATCTGGAACACTCGTGTTCTTCAAACGTTATTACATTTTTATGCACTTACATTAGACCCCGTCGCATAAGAAACGAAGAAGGAAAAAAGTGAGAAAGTAAAAAACTAGAAAATAAGTAAACATGCGTATACTTATATTTAGATACGTATGAACAAAAAAAAATAAAGCACAATTTTTCATATGGAAAGTAAGTGCGAAATCTGTTAAAAACAACGTTGCTTGACAAGAGTGAAATCTTGATTGGATTAATTCTCATAAAGAGTTATACGCTTTTACGCTAATTTTTTTTATATACGTACATGTGTAAATAAAATTGTAAATATATGATACTCATCTTCTCCTAAATTTATAGATACAAAGATAGATAGAAAGAGAAGACAGTTATCGAGTTATCGATACCATAAGCACCAGAATATTCAAACAGAATGCGACTGTCGAGTCTCGATACGATTCGAAGCAGGCAGAGCTTTGAATTTCGGAAATGGACTATTGTTTGTTTAGGAATCTCACTATGTATTACATGTTATTTCATTGTCTATAAAGTGACTCTTCTTCTCTCTCTCTCTCTCTCTCTTTCTAGTATTTTTAACCTTGTATTCATCTGTTCGTACTTAATGGATTTTCAGATTCACGTTGAAAAGGTTTTTTCTATTACTCAATGCTCATTCTATATGTAAATGATTATCAGAATTTCAATCCTTCAATCTCTTTCCCTCTCTTCGTCTCTTCGTAAGCCAAAAACAAACGGTCAATGATACGCGATCGTGATTTATGTGGCCCGAGCATTTACATAACAACGTATCACCAACGATTTAATCGCATCTGAAATGCATACAACAGTGATCGGCATCGGTGCGAGAGGCTCTCCCATAGCATAGCAAATTCCGTATGCATTTAATACGGTTAGGATCGTCCGGAGTGTCGTTGCATGTAAATTAATTCAAGTAGCCCTAGGGCTACTCGTTGGCCATGAACTAACGATGCTAACGAGATGTCTTAAAATTCTGCTTACACTTTCGAAAAATTACGGGGGTAATTTTAAAGAGAAAAAGAGATAGAAATAAAAAGTGAGAGAGAGAGGGAGAAAGTGAGGAAGAGAGAGAAAGAGCTACTACTCTCGTTGGCAGCTTGCATAAGCGAGACTATCGATTTCGCCTACGTTGGCGGTTTTAATTCTTCCCTTTTTTTCTTTTTTCTCTCTGTTTCTTTCCTTGACCATCCTTGTTCCTTCCCTCTTGTTCACTTCCTATCTCTATTTTTTTCTGCCTTTATTTTTTCACCTTCATCATCTCAACTTTCTCCTATTTTGTCTTCTTTCTTCATCATGGCAAACGCGTTTTACCTTCTATCCTTCTTTTCGAACGAATGCATGTATGCAAAACGTAACCACGCGCGCTATGTTACGGCATTATCTTCTGCCCCATTTTCCGCAGTTTCATATCGATTCAACCCTGACTTTCGAACGTGTACTATTCATCGACCTCGATGAACCACGACCAAAATCAAGACCAAGACCTATGAATGACGAGAATTTAATAAAAAGAAAAGGATTTCTGTCGATCACAAAGTAAATCGTGATCTCTTTGAAAAGATACATTCCTAAGTTGCATTTTTCCTTTGCCTTACTTTCTTTCCTTTTTCATAATTTTTTGTTAAATTTTTGTTTTTTTTTTTTATTCTATTTTAATTTTAATTTTAATTTTAATTTTAATTATATCGAATTAAAACGTCTCCTATATACGCTTAATGAAGCTCGTTCAAAGGTACATTTGTTAAATTAATGGAGCATGACTTTACCCTCGGCAAAATATGATTAAAATGTTTGCCTAGACGACGAAAATTTCAATGGCAATGAAACGCGTTGAAAAAAAAGAAGATCGATAATGGCAGAGAATAAAAAAAGAGACCAACGTGTGCCAGAGAAGCCAGTTTGTTTCAATCGAGGACCAGATCCTATTCTCGTTTTAAATTATCACGAAAAATACATATATTTCACGATGACGTCCTTGACATTCTTTCGAACCTCCTTGAGCATTATTCATTCATATCGGCACGAAATTATTCCAACGGTTAAGTACCACCCTCGCATAAGAACACAACGAGCAAGGATTACTTCTTAATAACACGTCTTCTAATAATATCCGGTTGAGCGTGTCCATAAGATATGAAATTTTAGTTTCAGAAATACCCGCCATTTTTGCATTCTAATAGCCATACTTTGAATTTCATAGTATTTTATCAAAATGGTATTAAATGAATTCCGTACGAGAATCGACCACAAATTTTCAACGAAAAAGGTTTTTCTATTTGGTTCTAACGTAGAAAACAATGGATCGAAAACAGACAGAAAAAGAGAAAGAGAAAGAGAAAGAGAGAGAGAGAGAGAGAGAGAAAAAGTAAAAAGAAGATAGAAGCATTTTCGCAATAAAATCTACTTTCTAGCGATAGCGTTTGTCGGTGGTAACATAAAAAGCGTTTAAACGTACAGAAATACAATTTGAGATAAGTTTTATCCCTTTCTCACTTGAATTATATTGGCCTTATTACGTCGATCAATTAAAGATAAACGCAACGATTAAATGTATTCGTTCGTTCTTTATTGTCATCCTCTCAAATTGTAAAATATATTTAAATCACTGGAATAGAAAAGGGTCGTTGGAATGTGCGTATATCTGACACATGACAGAAAAGTGTTAAGCCGTATCAAATCAAAATTGAACATTTATTCGAAACAGTGACAAGCCATGACAACGAGTAGTTGCGGCTGACGGACCATGAACGACAACGATATACACTGAAATGCTTCGCACGATTTAGCAGGATGATATGATCCTAGGAGTGGCTGAGTGAATTTCTCTGGTATTTCCTTGCTATCTCATAACAATCCCAAGCTCAAATTCCAACGGCGTATTACCAAACACCACGTCATTCGGGTTCACTTTTCTTCTTGATTCAATACGATTTGTATGCGCTTTCATGGAAAATTATTCTTCCATGTCAATTTCCATTATCTATTATATTTACATTTTTAACTAAAAAAAAAAAAAAATAATATACATATTATATCAATAGAGATTGAAATGTTAATCGAGTTAAGAAAAACAAATATATATGCATTTGTTTTATATATAATATCATATATTTTTTTTAGTTGTATAGTTTTATATATTTATAGAGAAAGTCTCTTCGTCATTATATTGAGTACGATGGCAACATAAAAAAAGAAAAAGCAACTTTTAATCTCTCTCTGAAGTTTCTGAGAAGAGGCTGTTCGAGTGGACGGAATTCTTCTTCGAAAATTTTCCAAAGAGTAGACGGGTCATGAAACTGGAACCGTTCCAGTTTCATCATCCGCTAGCAATATCTGACTTTACATGTGTGTATGTAGCATGTAAGTACGTATACAAGTACGTATACAAGTTTTAAGTATATTTCATTGTATGTACGTCATTCATACGATGTAAGATATAGTCACATACATATATATAGATTACATTCCTGTTCATTTACTTATTATTCGTTCTTGGTGATGTTACATTACAACATTATTAAATACTCTTTTTTTTATTTCTTTTTCTATTATTTATTTCCTTCTCTTTTTATTTTAATTTTGAAAGAACTCCAAATCGTCGCTTTTTTCTTGATAAATGTATTTTTATTAAAATGTAGGAGAGATCTTGAGTATTCTCATAACGTAAAAATCTCATGGAAATTTAAAAGATACCTACCTCTCGCCTTTACCTCTTTATTTTTCTCTTTTTCTATCGTGTTCTGAAACGTCTATTAAAAAAAAAAAAAAGAAAAGAAGAAAAAAAGAGGCATGAAGAAAAACCAAAATCTATTAGAAAGAGCGGATAGATTATATATCATTTAAATATTGGGAAATTGAATCTCAATAGCTATTCGACAGCTATGATTATACGTAAACGCGTATCTCTCGTACTTTAGATACTACAACTTTGGCACGTTGCGCACGTAAGTATATCCTACTCGTAAATTTAACTATTTGCGACAGTTTATGTTAGTTTATATAAGTGTACTTGTTAATGTACGTATATGTATGTAGGTGAGTTTGTGCATATACCAAGCGAAATAGGAAATATAGTAGCGAACATGGAGAAACATCGTGATGCAGTGTACACGAATGTTATTACTGCTGACATTGGTAAGATAAACAAATAACTACCATGATAATAATTAATGGTAGTACAGGCAAGAGGAGATTAATAAATCAAAATAATCCTCGGATATATATATATATATATATATATATATATATATATATATATATATGTATATAAACGGTGAAAAAATTTAGCGAAGAAAATTTGAGAGAGAAAAATGTGTCGGTTTACAAAATAGTCGAGATTATATCTTTTTTTTTTTGTTAATAAGAAATAAAAATAGGAAAGATCTTCCTTAATTTGTTGAGGTTTATGGTGAGAATCGTCGTTACGTTTCGTTAACGATAAAAGAATCTTTTTCGATAAAAATTATTTACATAGAAAATCTCAGTAAGATCCTAACATTCCTCGGCAAATAGTTTGCCAGTGGTCTCGTGCATCGACCCGCTCGTTCTGAGCAAATACGAGCTGCAAACGATACCGTGTAATTTACACGGTACAATTCAAAGGTTTAATTTGTCACATTGGGATGGCGTCGTGCGAGAACCTACCGTTCGAATGCTGTCACCCAAGTTACATAGATCGAATTGTGAATCCAATTCTATGCCATAAAACATCGTCCGAATAAAATATAGGAAAATCTAGGAGAAAAAAGGAGAGAGAACAAGAGAGAAGAAATGAGAAACATAATCAAAAGGCTTCATAAATGCAAAGAGCATTAAATATAAAATAATATATATACTCGTTAGATTATATTTAATATAATCTAAAATATATATATAAAGATATATATCTTTTACTCCCTCTTTCAAATATTATATATACATGTTAAATCCGATTGATTTGAAAATTCAATTTCACGCTTTATCGGTATCTCATATGGACTATCGTCATGCTGCGTAATTTAGTAGCAACGAAAATAAAAAATCTATACATAGCTGCTTTTAGGATTTTGCGTCCGATCGCTAAAGGAAAAATATTTTACGAAATGTTTCCCTATTTTCAAACTATCGTATACTTCATTCAATGGAACAACTACTAACGAAAGAAATATCTGATTGTGAAAAGGAACATTTTCATTTTCCTTCCTTGTAACAATACTGTCGAGAAAAAGTTATTCAAGTATTCAATAGTAGGTTGTATTTCGTAGGTGATACTTATTCTTAGGAAATCGAGACAATAGGATGTTAGTAAATAGATTATACCATGATAATCTTTCGTGCACACCTGGTACCATTATTCAATGTTAAAGTACATTAGGAACCGACTCATAATACATATTCGTATTCTCTTGATGAGGAAAATGAAGTTCATTTGTAAATGTGTGTATACATGTCTATATCTATTACACGCAACCTACTATATAAATTCATACGTATATTCCCATATCTTTCGTGTATCTTGATTTGTACCTACATGTGACGCCTACTACTTCCTCCACAAATGCTATTTAACTTAAAAGAAATGTACTCTTAGACACATCGCATAAGTTTAAGATGCATTGGGTATCACCTCAGGGTTAGTACATCCCGTAGCAATCTCGACCTTTCTTCTCTTTTTCTCTTTTTCGCAAGTAACCCTGTGTCGAAAGTACTTTCGAGTCTAACTCAAGGACAGGAAAAGCGCTTTGCTTTCAAAGAAAAGAACGCAGATATTCTTCCGCGGGAATACTGCTTTTTTCGAAAAATGGAACATCTTTATTTATCTTGGTTGAAACGTTTAAAATATTCGATAGTCAAATACTTTTTTCTTCTTTTTTCCTCTTTTTTTTTCTTTTATCTAATCCGCTTTAAAACTACAACGAAGAGAGAGAGAGAGAGAGAAAGGAGCAAGCTCGGATGGTAAATTTAATAAAAGGTATCATCTTGTAGCAGACAAAAACTTGGAAAGTCATTATCATTAAATGTCCATTAACCGGATAGGTTAAATCTGAAAACGAAGATTAATGGTCGGGTGAATAGAAAACAGATGTATGGTAAGAATATCGAACAAAAGTATATATGTAGGATAATTATATCTAATATAAAAACTCGCAATATCTCAGCAAATAAACAATGTAAATTATTGAAATGCATGTGAAACATTTCGTTTTTTAAGTAAACATTTATTATTTATTACCACACATTTAAAGCCATTGGTAGTGTGTAGGTACGCCTACTTCTCAGTGTTTTGAAATACGATTTTCTCGAAAACAGAGTCTCAAATGAAAAAATGTTACTATCTTTTTTTAACTTATTTAACCCCGCTTGATTGTATCATTCATCTGGATACAGCCTGTATCTATATATACAGCCTACACTACTCACTATCGAATAGTGTTGAGTATATATATATATATATACGTATGTATCACACATTTATATCTTGCCGTGTTAGCGGAAAAGCAAAAGGGAAATTGCGTTGGTACGTTTGGCAAAACATAAACAAGGGATAGAGTGAATGGAAGAGAGCAAATATTTCGTTGGGAAAGGATTAGGTGCTGTCGAACTTTCTCTACCGTCAACGTAGAAATTATTCTTTCAGTACGATTCATGTGCATATGTGACTCGTATTACAAAATAAATTTATGTGACACTCTATGAACATGAGTTTTCCTCACTTTACCGAATTCAGTAACGACTCGTAATAATATGAAAATTTGATCTACTTCAATATAATTAAATCTTATCGAAAGGAAAATTCACTTTTTCCAAAGATAATATTCAACCACGAAACGATCTTTCCCATAACGTCGCTAAGTCAACTGTATGGGAGACTTTATGGCCTCTGGAAAGAGCTTATGAATACCATTTGTTCTGTAAATTGTCTTTTCCTACTGACAAAAAGAACAAACCGAAGCAACAGAATTTTTAACGAATTGCATTACGAAATTTTCACCGGAGTTTTCCTTTTCCTAAGGAAAAATGTAACGACGCTTTCCATTCTTCCATAAGATTTAAATCGTAAATTCTCTACTTCCGCCTACTACTCGACGATTTTAAATAAAACATTAAAACTTTGTCAACGAGTTGGATTAAAGTTTTATCTCTCAATATAGATAGTACGCTTTATTATTTTGTTTATTATTATAATAAAAATGAGATACAATTTTTTAATAGTATAACAACGATGTTAATGACAATATCTTCCTTCTTCGAACTGTAGAATGTAACGATATCGAGAATCAGTCCGTGAAGTTAACTCGTAAATATTTTTATCTCCTAACACTACCTCGTTTTCTTCCAGCTACGGACTCGACAATATTTTCGAATAAAATTATTCTGATATCGCAAGGATAAATCTTTTATAATGTAGAATATTTGTAACGAGCGATGTTTATATTCATAAATAATCTCCGTACAAGGATTTAATGAAATAACACAATTTTTTTCTGATAAGCAATAAGAAAGTATTTAACTATGACGATGTAATAATTTACGAGTGGCTTAACTCTCGTCAAATTTCTTTTGATCTAATTTCAATGATGAGAAAAAGAATAACAGAAACAGGAGAAAAGAAATAATAAAAATGCGAAAGATATCGTCAGTATTCGTATTAATATCGAGTAAATAAAAAAGTAGACAATATAAGATATATTTATCCAAGTCGCGTTTATTTGTTGTATTATACATATGAAAATATAATAAATTTTTAATTTCACTTGTCTAAAAAAATCTGAATATATATATATATTTACCTTACGTATTTCGTTTAACGTTATTAAAAATACAAAACAAACGTTCTTATCGAAGATCTTTAATTTTCTGGCAATCAAATATAAAGTTTTAGAAGCTCTCGTTTTCTTTCCAACGTTATATTATCAAAGAATATAATAGTACAATAAAGAAGTAAAGCTTGGAAAATAATTAAAGTAGTAATAAGGATCAGGAATATGAATAATCGTATTCTGGCAATGAGCTTGAATAAGGAAGGAGTGAAAAGGCAAGTACCAGAGATAGGAACTTTAAGAAGTGGTTGGTGGGTGCCTTTGCCAGTTGTAGCGGCGCAAAACACCTTGAAGTACGGTCGACAGACTGAATTTCTAAATAATAGAACGCCAAGATTGAGAACTACTATCTAGTGGGGAAAAAAATATCAAGAATGGACCATGTAAGTTTTACGATAAAAACTAGTAATGTGATTTTTGGAAAATGGATCACATGAAATTTATAATTTATTTATGAATTATATATTTAAGAAAAAGAGAGAGAAAAGAAATGGGTTTTTTCTTTTATTTTTTCATAAAAATTATAACACAAAGATAAAATGATTGAAATGGGACGACCACAAGCGGATATAAATTTACTGGTAAAATTTTATAATCAATTTTAAAGACGGTGACAAAGGAATTATGTCAAATAACGATGGCTTACATCTTAAAAAAAATAACAACATATGTAAATTGAATAGTTCGACTTCGAATCGTTTTATTGAAGTTATACTTCTTATGGCGCGTTGGGGAAAATGTAATGGGGAGTGATTTTGTTCCGAGCGTCTGGAAAAACGACACCATGAAGTTTGTCAGTATTTACGACGCGCGGCAAAGCGATTTCAAGTATACGGCATGAAGTTGTCTTCTCTTCTTCTTCCCCTTTTTTTCTCAAGCGGGTCACCCATCCAAATACTAATCGTACTCAGCGCCGCTTTACTTAAATGATCGAAGCGAGAACTAATGCTGTAACCGCGCCATGGCTGTTAACGCGTGAAGTAATTCAATATATCTCTCTTATATTTAGTGTGGACTGATATCTATATTTTGATATTTTCTTTTTCTTTTTTTTTTATTCTTTCTTATATATATATATATATATATTATTATTTTATTTTACTTTCTTATATATATATATAATTATTATTATTATATATATAATAATTATTATTTTATTTTTTAAGTTATTTTTTTTCTTTGAAGTTTTTTTTGGAAGTTATTTTTGAGGTTATTGAGGTTATATTCGTTTTGGTACTGCAAAGAAGTATAACTTCTTACGTGCGTACATAAGTACTCACCAGTTTTTTTTTGTATTTATTAAGATTCCATTTTTTGTCATTTTCTAAAACAAAATTCGAAAACGTATTTGTGTAATTATATATCTTATTAAAAAAAAAGGAAATCATCGAGGAGATACATTTTAAAAAGAAAAACTAGTACATTTGAAAACTAGTAATTTATATATTATGGAATCGATTCCAATCAAAAGAGTTTCTCGTTAATTTTAGCGTTGATAAATCTTATGAAATAATTTTAATAAACGTACTTGGCGAATTAGTCGCACATCGTCCAACACGTAGGTGTAGTTTCTACGAAAACTAATTAGAAGACGAAATGATATCCGTTTGGAAGTTATCACTGATAAAGGTTGATCGCTCAGCTTGGAATGTAATATTCCAGTCGAGTTCATTTTCTGAATAATCAATCGTTCCAATATTCCTCTTGAATCAAGAAAAGTTCAATAATTATTGCACTGTGTTGCTTGTTTTCAACTAATAAACATAACAATTCTCGAAGTAATTGGAAATCTGTATATATACCATTTAATCAATATTTCAATAAGTTTTGAAGATATTCATACGCTAAAGTATGAAGTTTACTCGTTCGAATGGGTTAATGAAGTGTAATTAATGATTTCTGATTCAGCAAATTTAACAAATCACAACACCATTAGCCACGTTTAAAGCTTATTATTTATAAATATCGTTAAAAAAAACCGTTTCGTGTGTGATTAGATATAAAACAGATATATAAAACAGTATATAAAACAGATTTGAAAAAAGAAAGTAAAGTAATAACTTTTATTAAGATTTGATTGAAATATATAAGACAATTTTAGATCACGTTCGAGTTCT
Source organism: Polistes fuscatus (assembly GCF_010416935.1). Taxonomy (NCBI): domain Eukaryota; kingdom Metazoa; phylum Arthropoda; class Insecta; order Hymenoptera; family Vespidae; genus Polistes; species Polistes fuscatus. The sequence continues at coordinate 2,569,222 of NW_025113096.1, forward strand.
GGTATCGATAATATTCAACAACAAAAAATGACTGAACCAAAGTCGAACCTTTTTATCAATCGATAAAAACTTCGTGATAATACTTTTAGCGAGGATTGTTAAATCATTTATTACGTGTCTAAAAATAACAGAGAAATATGTTATCTAATTTTAGTGACGGAGTAAAGAAGATTTTATAGAAAGAACAAGAGGAAGCTAACCAATTAATTAGTATATCCAAATAATATTAATATACATAGTCACGTATGGCAGAAGAAGGACAGATAGATAGAATTAAGATTTTCATAAACTTGAGCTGCATCTTGGAAGTTGGTATATGTACCAATATATATATATATACTCTAACATTTGATTTTAAAATCAAGTTTACTGTGCTATTATATTTTTTTCCGGATATTTCATTTATCTTCTTTAAGAACAGTCTCGCGTATACACAACGTCATAAAGTTTATTTCACGTAAAGGGTAACTTTATTATTTCATACGAACATATTATAAACGACAAGTAACACACTTTAATTCGTGTATAACCAATTCTGACGAGTTGCTTCGTGTTCATTGCCAACTTCTAACTTCACCGAACAAAGCCGCAGCAGGCGTGTTGCACCACACACTCATCTGGCGTGTGAGATAAAATATCCTTGAGGGTCGATAAAAGGTTAGACAACACCTTTCTTCTCTAAATTTCCTAAGAAAAAGAAGAACTCTACCTAAAACCTCGATGAAAGGAATATAAAATAACTTATTTTTAAAGCTTAAGAATCAAAATTTATTTATTAAAAATATATTTGTTTTTTTTTTCTTTTTAAATTCATTAAAGAATCTCTGCTCGTTTCTGAAAATTAAATGGCACGGAAATAATTTTACAATAGCGATTAATTATTTATACTTGGTAAATATATTACAGGTAAACTATAATTCGAATCGAGGAAGCTAACGTTGTTACGTTCCATACAATGAACATCGTATAAAAGGCTTCCTCAAACAGCACGAGATTTCACAAAAGACACAAGACTCTCATCAACCCTCTTACTCCACCAAAAACTGATATTTCACATGACTGCCTTTCATCGAGTTCAAGACTTGTTAACCTAGAAAGATGATCGATCTCTAGGAATAGTTGTAGCTATATTTTTTGTTGTTGTTTCTAACGTGTGATATTTTTTGCTTATACTAACGCAATTTTTAAAACAATAAATAATAATAATAAAATATTATCCAGGATAATAAGTATTTCAGGTATTAGTCTCATTAAAATGTACTAATTCATTCTTATCGATTTTAATATCATTTTCCTCTCTTTTATCTTTCTGTTAGTTATTACCAATGATTACTATGAATCATTGCTTACTTATCTCGATCCACTAATGTACTGTATTCTTCGATAATTCTAATTATATCCTAACTAATGAGGTACGGTAAAATAGCACGTTTGATTTCAAAATAACATATTTGAAGAGTCCATTAATTTTGTACGGTGCGTGTGACAAAATAATTACTAATTCTCCTTAAAGAGAAATATCTATGTATAGAGATGATTGATCGGGAAAAAGAATTTCTTTATTTTATTTTAACGCAAATATGAAACAAGACTATTTTTCATATTTTGCATCCAACCTTTTACAAATGATTTAAAACTGTTTTATGGTCGATGTCTATTTCCTTATCGATATCATGACTGCTGCTAATTTACCGGTTTCGCTCAATTTTTTTTTATGACTTTATCGAGCTCAATGATTGATCGATCAGAGCGAGATGTATCGGTGACATAAAAATTTTCAAATTTAAACGATTGAACCAGCTTTATGTCACACGTACTGATACTGCATTATGACCATAAATATGATTTTCTCTTTTTGTACAAAAATTTCAAGAAAGATCGAATTTCTTCTTTATATTCACTCATTTTCAAGTGACAATAACTTTTTACCGAATAAATGAATAACACAACTTTTTTGTTTTTTATTTTTTAATTACTTTATGCTATGTCATCTTTAATTATGCGATACCAAAACTTCCTATCGGGAAAATATGAAAAAGTTTCTTCCATATTCAATATTTAAAGAGATATCTAATACAATCAACGATATTGAAACACAAAATTTATAATGAACATATGTTGGCACAATAGACTAATAATACAATTTTCCATTAAATCAATGGAAAAAAAGAATAAATGGTAAAATTTGGGTAAATTTGTTCTATGAATAATACAAAGAAGAACAGAATTTTATCAATTACTTTTATTTTCATAATATTACACAATATTTTTATATTTACATACACATGAAAATAGCTGGAAGCTATTCTGAAATTTTTGCTTCCATGGTCTCGTTAGAATCTACTTGTCCACGTTACGTTCTATCTTGACTTTTGTACGAGTATCATAACGTTAGTTCTCGAGAAAAAGCTTATTGCGTCGTAGTCGTAGAAATTTAGTAGAAAAGAAAATCTACGAAGTTAGATTATTCGTCGTTATTATCGTATTATTACTAATATGAGTCACCCTCTGCTCGTGTGCTAGAGAAATCTTATAATCGAAAGAAAAATAATAGGTCACTCAAGGTTCTCTTATAATTCCCTTTCCTTTCAAACAGACATTTCAAAAGTAAAAAAAATTTTCCTTTGAAAAATCAATAAAACTTTTAGCTTAGAAAAACTGGAAGGACCTTGCAAGGTCGTAAATTCCTAAGGGAAACTATTCTGTTTTTCTTCTCTTTTATTATAAATGTAAAAATTCTTCGTATTCCTAAATAGAAAGTTTATACCTGAGTATTAAAATATCATTTAATTTTGGTTTTATTGTACATGTTAATAGCGACAAAAGGAACATTTCAAAGGACGATGCCCCTTTTCGGTACCTTTTACAGTAAAAGATAGAAAAAACAGAACCCTTTTGCTTCCTTACTCATCAGCAATGCATGTGACGTCAAAGTCAAGAATTAGGAACATTCCAGTAAAATTTTCAATGGACACATACTGTTTTCAAGGTTTGCATCGAATGATTCACCCTAAATTCCAAATTCATTCAATTTTTCACCCCTCTTCTGAACCTGGAATCCTATAAAAGGCTCTTCCCAAAAAATGTTTCGTTATTACTCCCTTGTCCATCGAAGCTAACAGTCCATCATCCAATTTGCAATTTCCATGTGCTCGTGCTCGTGGTCGTGTTCTTGTTCTTCGTAATCAACGAAGGAAGGTATTTTAATAATTATACGAAAAATCTCTATCTTACATACGAGATAAGGACATAGTGTTCGTTGCTGAAAGTGAAACAAAAGATCTAACGAATAATTTTCAATTTGTTTTAGAAATATATTCGACAAAATGAAGGATACCACTGTCAAAAAAGATTTGGAATACTTCGTATCTGAAGCTATTAATCTAATAAATAAGTTCGATCCAAGTTACAATGAATTTATTTGCTGGGAGCAGCAATTTGATAAAACGGTGCGTAGAATTGAGCTTCCGGATGACATGAAAGTATCTTTCCTATTAAAACTGATTGAACCTCATGTTTTAACCGACGTCGAAAAAAAAACAGGATTAAGTCTTACAGAACTAAGTAATTCCTCGTACAAAGATCTTGCACATATATTACAAGATACTTTCATAGAAATTCCGGTAGTCGAGTTGTATAGGAAAACATTCCTTAACCGAAATCAAAGAGAGGACGAATCAGTAACAACTTTTTTTTTGTCGCTTGAAATTATCTCTAATAATTGTGATTTTGGTCGTCTTAGAGAAGCAGCCATAAAAATAAAATTTAGTAACGGTGTAAGAAATAGACGGATTCAATCTGTATTATGGAGACTGCCGGAATTCGATATGGAAGAAATGCTACGTATTGCCAAAGAAATAGAAGATCATGACAGATGAGATGCCATGGGAATTCATTATCCTTGCCCTGATATAGTTCATGATGTACTTGATTAATTTTTATTTGAACTTTTTAACTTTTAACTTTCAACTTATTTTTCATATACAAAATTTTATAGTTCTTTTATTTAAGAGATTATACGCAGTTGTGTGGCTCAAAAAAGACATCTTTTTATGAATTTTTTATAGAAAAAGTTTTAACTTATCAATTATAAGTGATGGTAATTCAAATAGAGCCCACTTTTAAGAATACAATAGCGCGTCGATCATTTAAAAATATTAATGTGCACCGCTCCTGTAGATGTTTTCCTGAACGTTCTCTAAAAAATGGCGCTTGGCAATGATCTTCATTTCGGCGGTTTTGATTAACCGAAATCAAAAGAAATGGTGGATTTTCTTAAAGTATAGATTAATGCAGGTATTAACGGGAGGAATATTAAAAATTTTGATTTTTGACAAAATGGCGTCTATCTGAAAAAAATGTTTCGTTTTTGACTGAAATTTTCGCTTTAAATTGAACAAAAAAAAATAGTAATAATTTTTTTAAATCTTATTCCTGAGCTATTTCTGAGAAATCGAGATCACAACTTTGAAAATACCGTTTTGAGAAAAACGCGTTTAAAGTTTCAAAGAGACGTTAACACAGTTAAGGTAACAGTAAGTTAATATCTGTTGAAATAGATGAATAGATAAATGAATAGACCGTAAATTTACGGTACAGTCACAAACAAAAGTTATTTTACAATTTTCACTTAAATTGAGATTTTTATGTTAATATTATTAAAATGATCACTAAATTTCATTCTTTTAGAAACTTTACATCAAAATTTCAATTATAAAAAAAAAATAGTTGGTTTAAATCATCTATTTCAACAGATATTAAGAGATATGGATTTGATGAAAATATCATTAACTTTTGTTTCCGATTGTACCGACAAATCATCCTTAAAAATTTTTGATTGCAGCTTACATGAAGTGAACAATATTTGCCGGATCAATTTGAAATTTTCGGAGAATATACTTAAATATACGTACATTCGTATATTTAAGTATATTTCATATATACGCCAGAAATAGTAACTAAAAATGACATACAAATTGAGTCCAGTGATGTAGAAACAGCTATTCGAAAACTAAAGAATAGGAAGAGCCCAGGGCAAGATGGCATTCCAAACGAACTACTAAAATATGGTGGCCAACGTCTCACACAACAGTTAACATTCCTAATCCAAAAAATACTATACCAACACAGAATACCTGATGAATGGCGAACTAGTACAACTATAGTTATGTTTAAAAAAGGAGACAAAAAACTGCCTACAAACTACAGGGGAATAAATCTTTTAAACACTTCATTGAAACTAACAACAAAGGTTATAACGAATAAAATTAACAGCTTAACGAATCTAGAAGACGAACAACAGGGATTCAGATCAGGCAGATCGTGCACAGACGCGGTTCATCATAAGACAGAAGTACGGGGCGCCCACGAAAACGATGGTGCGACAATTTAACAATGCAATAGGCAGAAAAACGTCGTTACGAAACAGGCAACTTGCCTAAACTAAAGAATGAAGAAGAAAGAAGAAGACGTACATTCCGAAAATGCAACAAAAAAAAAATCGATTTTTTGAAAATTCTAACTGCGTATAACCCCTTAAAATATAACTTTATTTTGTATCATTTAAAACATTCTATACTAAATATAAACAATACTTTTAATAATATATACGAGCTTTTTTTTTTTATTTTTCCGAAGGGAACAGTTTGACGGGTAATGATCTTTCTACAGATAAATACGTATCGATTTTGAAATATATTTTCAAGCAAAATAGAGAGAGAGAGAAAAGAAAAGGAAAAGAGAGAAAGAAACAAATGGAATAGAAAGATAAATAAGCGAAACCGATAAAAACGATCGAGATTCTCTAGTGGATTATAAACTTGCATGTACATAACCACACGTGTATATAATAATCGTAAAATCGAAAGAGTAGGAAATTCGTCATAGCTTCGAAAAGATATATACCTATTATGATTGTTTTCGATGCTACCAATACCCTTGTACGTCTATCGATTTTGAAAATTTAGTGACTTTCCACGATTTTTCGAAAATATCGTCGTATCATCCTATATCTCGACAAATTTCGTTCCAATTTCACGAGACACGTTATATATGTCATAAAGCATTCTCTTTACATAAACTATCTAACATCGAACAGAAACATCTTTCGTAACAGACACTATTTATGGTTAAACGTTTACATTCTTTACCACCCTTCTACATTAACGGTTGGTATTCGAAAAGTTTCTCTATCGTCGTTTCACATCGATCCGCCCTCACATTTTCCGAATTACTTTAAGTGTCGATAAATAATATTGTAAGAAAATATCGATCGAAATTTCTCTTTCTTCTTTTTTTTTTATTCTCAATAAAAAGAACAGCTATTCAGCTTAATTTTACAATTTGATGATTCGCGTAACGGGAAATTTGTTAAAAAATGCAAAAGAATTTTGATGAGATAAATGATATTTGAAATGAATTAATTGATAAAAATGTAATATAGACAAATTATTTCGACGTTATCTGTTTCAATGTCCTTACTTATTATATACTTTTACGTCACGTTTCATTTTCTTTCGTAATACCAACCGACTTGACACTGTTCTACCAACTTCTTCTTCTCCTTCGTGCGCGAGCGCACGTCATCATCTCTTTTCTTTCAACTACACATTTTCTATCCTTATTTTTTGTACTTTTTCCTTTCCTTTCCTTTCTTTTTATAGCATTCTTATTATGCATCTAGGTAAAAGAATATAATGTTATTCGCAAAAGCACTTTTCAGACACGACTAGACACGAACGAAGATACAAGTGATCAAGATACCCTATGTTACAAAGGAACATAGCTTTTTGCTCTTTTATCTTTAGTTTTACTTGATTATTTGAAATCAGTATGCAAAAGCGAGCGAGGTCAGAGACGCTTGTGTTTGTATTCATGGATTCTTTGTAAACCGAATTCTGTTTCATCCTTTTCCTAACTTGTTATTTGTCATCAAGTTATCTTCTTTCCCGTTGAATAATAATCGTAATAACTGACTATCTAGGAGTAATCATAACGAACTCAATTCACTACTTTGATTTACAGTACTCTATGTTAATTTGGTCAGTTTTTACCTATGGATTATGCGCTAAGACAACAACCACCTGCAGGCCATCCTAGCCCTTTTTTGTCTTTACCGGAATGTAAGATATCGTCGAAAACCTGTTATCACTCGTTGTCATAGTAGAATTCAGAGATCCTTGCACTTTGTAATACTCTACAGTATATGCAACACTGAGGAACGCCCACCGGACGTAAAACGAGTCTAATGCACGAGAGATCTGCACCCCTGTGTCGTTCTCCTAAGTTTTGTTGTGTCTATCACTTAGACGATTTTACAATTCGGTTACTAGTGATTTCCCCCCCCATTCAAGCATCGCACATAACTTCAAGTGCAAACATCCCAAAGTCATTGGACAGTGTCACTTGTATAATGTAGTATATGTAGTAAACAAGGCGCTACTGTAAAAACTTGCTCGTATTGTTTACTTCCCGTTGAAATTGGTTTTATTTTTCACTTATGCTTTTCCTTTTCCCTGACCCTGCGTCACACTCGCTCTGAATCTACCGCTTTAAAACTACACCCCCCTATTTCTACATTTCTTTAATTCATGTTTTTGTATATTCGTTCATTTTCCCAAATACATTAACCCCATATTTTGTCAAATATGATCATTTAATAACAAAAACTCCATAACCACAAATAGTGAAGTTGAAATTCAGAGTAGACCTATAAAGAGTCATAGTAAATAACAAAGTGAAATTAAATAAAACAGGTTTATGAGTTGACATTTCCTTCGAAGTCAATAAAATTTGAAGTTACTTCAACGAGAAGTTACTTAGCCTTCTTATTCACGCAACATCGTACACGAAGTCTTAACGATGTGTACTGTCTTGAAACATCTAAACCGACAATTTCTATTTCTCTTTTATCTTTCTTTTTTTTTTTACACAACTCTTTGAGTAGAAAGTTTATTTATTTCTATAAAACAAACTTTTAGTACATTATACATAATTATACAACTAACATTACAAAAAATATTCATATTTCCAATAAAACAATAAGGAAACAATAATGTATTATAATACCGAAATAAGAAATAAACTAACGACATTAACGTATTACTACTTTTGTACAAAATTCAAAACATATACGTATATTGGTACTAAACAAAAGGTTAATCTTGTTACATGTATATACTTTGACGAATTTACTCAACAATATTATGATATTATTATTTCGCGCTATTAATCAAAGATACAAATCCAGAAAGAAAATTTAAGTAAAAGAAAACTAAAACTCGTCTGGACGAGACTTGGCTCATATGTGGGCTCACAACAATCCATATGACATTTGACAAAGTAAGTTTCAGCATGAATTCAGTTGTAATGTGTGGATGGGCATATACAATGATATTATTACAAGAAGTACTACTAGTGTTAGTATTACTATGGTGGTTGTAGTTAGATGATTATCAAACATATTGTACAAGACCAGTAAAAAAATTAATTAAATGAACATTATTTTCAAAGGAGGATTGGACTAGGCGGAACATTATAATCGTAAAGTGATAAAAAAGAAATAGGTCATTCTGTATAACCACTTTGCAACCGCGAACGAGATATCTCGCTACTCAATGTGATTCATGAAACGTTCTGGACTAAATAATTACCGGAGCTCTTTTAACTATTATTATCAGTTGTTTCGAAGAAGCTTTTTTTATAATGCGTGTGTATATGTGGTTGTGTTTGTGGTACGTTAGTGATTATTATCATATATTCTATATAATATATAGTTAAATCTGTTCAACGAATTAATTTTGATTCTAGCAGTAATTATTTATAGGCACCTCAACTGGTTTTAATAAGATGCATAATTAGTATAACGAGCGTGACTAATGCGAATTGAAAAGTGTGAAATGATAATAACGTACGTGTCCGGTGGTCCATCGTAAAAATGATCTCTCCTATTTGAGTGACGTTCTTCAAGGGATTGCCGAGAATCCACTTGAAACGCCTACTAAATCGAAAGATTAATTTTAATCGTGGTATCACGAAACCTCCATTTCCGCTTTTCCCTTGACTTCGCGCGTATATGCGAATTGTGGCAGACGAGCAGTTTATTATTACTTTTAATTGTAACCGTTTACCTCTGCTTTCTTCTTCATTTTCATTCTGTCTGTCTTCCTCTTCCAAGCATTGTTTCCAGACAATTAAATTCGCGGTAGAGAAAATTTTCCGTTCCGTCCTAAAAGGTATTTTATATTTTATAATAAATTCATACTACAACGCGAAATTTTATAAACGAGATTTATATAACATGTATTATATTAAATGTACCGGAAATCTTTATGTTTTTTATTCTAAAACTTTTAATAAAAGTCATTTAAATAAGTAAGTTTATTAAATTAATGGCACAAAACACCATCATTTTTAATGATCTTTTCTTATCTATCAATTTAGAAAAGGTTTATCTGATATAATCTTTTTGTATGATCTTAACTTTTTTTTTATATAAAAAGAGATTATTTATTTTTATTATTAATATTGAAACTTTATTTAAAGTTTTTAATGTAGCAAGAAACTTTAATTATTTTTGCCAAATCTTAGACAAAATTTTGTTTAGTTCCTTATTAAGTTCTGATGGAAAGTATAAGCAATCTTATGTTAGAGAAAAATAACCTGTAAAGCAATCTACAAGACTTTGAACGAGTGGAAAAGAGACAAAGAAAAAAGACAATGTAAAAAAGTTAGAAAAACTGGATTGGAATGAACGAAAAGAGAAAGAGATAACGAAGGATGAGAAGAGATAGTGAGGATAGTATCTTAAACAAGTTTTTGCATTTTTCTAAACGATCGAGCTCAGCTAAGAGCTACAGTTTACATTTCGTATAAAACATCATATACGATCCAGAATATATGAATGCACGACGTGTTATTTCAATAAATAAAATGACAAAATAATTGCGTGTTAAATCTTAACATTAGCCATTAATCATTCATGACGTGAGAATATATATTATTAATATATTTTTAAAAAAACCATATATAATGTATATGTATACATCTATTACGCTTACTTTTATTCATATTATATTTCAGACGACTTTCCTGTAAAAGATAGCGCATATACGTGTATTTACGTATGCAGACGGGAAGACTACGACATAAATATCCTTTTGCCTTTTCGTCACCCGCTACCTTTTTCTATTTTTTGCTTCAGTTACTTATTTTTTTTTTTCTTGCCACCTGTATCCACTTTTCCTCACCACTTTATCCTTCTTCCCTTTCATCTCCTTCTCTTACATTTTTAGTAATAGAATAAAGTGATCGTTAATATGTAAACTTCATGCAAGCCGTGTACATGCAAACGAGGATATTTCAGCCATGAGGTGGTCTCTTGAAATTGTAAAAATATGCGAGAGACACGATAGTCAATTTTAAGTTACCCTCTAAATTGAGCACGAATTTCGATTTTCGATTTCCTTTCTCTACGACGTAGTATTTATGCAATGTAATTTTTATGTATGTACAGAAGTACTCATTTTCTATAATCAACGAACACAGGTCGAATTGTTGGTTCGAAACAATCGAAATTAGAAATTAATTGGCAACAATCCGCTAGTTATTTAGCATAAGTTACTTCTAAATAGATCCTGGCATTTGATCGGGAAAAGCGCAATTCGAATAAACAAAATATCGTTTTTATTTAGGTCAACAAAAGATTTTACGTGTAATATACTTGTCTTGGATTCCTGTGAAAAACAAATGTTACGTCGAATATCGGAGCCAATAGTTCGAACTCGTTATTCTAACGAGTCTACAAAACGAACAAAAATAGGATCAGAGATTTAAAATAAATATAAAGGAAAAGAAAGATAAATGAGAAAGAAAAATAAAAAGAAAGAAATTTAACGAGAATGGAAAATAATTCGATATACAATAGAACGGGGCGGGAGGGTGGTATCAGCGGGGGGAATTTAATTATAAATGCATTAACACATTGTATAGAGTTATTTGACGTTGTTACTTTTGATATGGTTTTTAGAAATCTTGACGATGTCCGGAAATTTACGGACCGTTGAACAGAAATCGTTGTCAATGGATCGTGGATGAGCATCATGGCGAATCAAACGGCTGATTACCATGGTGACGTTTATCAATGGAATCGAACGGTGCCGACGGACGAACGCGATACGCAAATGGAATATTATCTGCCCAATTGGACCGATCTCGTATTGGCTGCCCTGTTCTGCATGCTGATCGTCGTCACTATAGTAAGCTAGTCTCTAATGTATTTGCCACCATACTACTCTCCATCTCTTATCCTCACCTCCTCTACTTATCTTCGGCGTAGTTGTCTTCAACGAATATCGATAAATCGATTGAATATATCGATATTTCATGTGAAAATTCTCTCCTCTCGCGTAGGACGACAACTCGTCGATTCTCCTCCCTTCCCGCTATCGACGAATGAGAATAACTGAAGAATTTAAATAGCTGGTTTTATAGGTGATATCGTACAAAATAACCTCTCGCTGGGTCTATTTTATCGGAAACGTTCGTAACAACGATAAAACGTTTTTTTTCCTCTCTCTCGTTGTCTTTTTAATGCCTCATTTTATTTCTCCTCTCTCTCTCTCCCTCTCTTTTTAAAACACTTTCTCTTATCTATCAATAAATCGATGATATTTTCGATTTATTCTTTTGGAATATTTATCTTTACGTTGATAATAAGAAATAGATCAAAAAATATATTCCTCTTCTCAAACCCTTTTATAGGAATCGTTGTTTAGAGAAATGATTGTGACGCTGCAACTAATTTCATTAAATAAAATGACAAATTTTCAAATATCGACGTTCCAATTTGCATCGCACTTTGTTATTAACTACCCTTCTCTCTTTTCGTATCCCGTAATGCATTTTTAGTTCGCTTATTGTTAATCACTTATTTACATCTCATGCGTTCATTCGCACATGCGTATTTCTATATCACGTGCTTCGCGATAACGTTTAAATGCCGGAAACGGACGATAATCAAACAAACGAGGACTATTTTTTCATCACGATTAACGATAACTCCTTTATTTCCAACTATCTTGCACTTTTCACTTGTAAAATAATCTACCCTTTTGTTTTTATTTCTTTTTTATTTTTAATAATTACACAAAAATATTCAAGCAAAAAAAGTATATCCTCTGAGTACTTTCTTACGTCCATTAATTATTTTCTTCTTTACCTTCTAAAAAAAACAAAAAAAAAAAAAACGTGAAAGTCTTTAAAGCTTTTTATCTCGCTTTTCTCTTTCATTTTCTTTTACATTTCTTTTCCTGTCTCTTTCCTTTTTTTCTTCTTCTTCTTCTTTTTCTTCTTTCCGGAAGTTAAAAACCGACAAAAATAATTCAAAAGCTTCTGCCCAGTTCCAAAAATCCTTCTTCAGCTGGTGAACGAAATACCAATCTAATCTTCCTCTATATTTTCATCCAACCATGTAGATGTAATCCTTTTTCATCTAAATCATCTTTCTTTTTTTATTTTTATTTCTTTCTTTCTTTCTTTCTTTCTTTTCGCCCTTACGAAATTTGTTTCCGCGTAAACAGTATTCTGTATGTATTTCTATTGTAGGTTGGCAACACGCTGGTAATCGCAGCTGTAATTACAACGAGACGATTGAGGTCCGTTACTAATTGTTTCGTATCCAGTCTGGCTGCCGCGGATTTATTGGTCGGTTTGGCCGTAATGCCACCAGCTGTATTACTACAGGTATGGCTATGTTAGATTGAAGAACATATGCTGGTATATGTGAGTGCATATGCAGCGCTCGAGAGAGGAAGAAAGAGAGAGAGAGAGAGAGAGAGTGAGTAGGAGAGGCAGGGAGAGATGCAACGTCTCCTCTGTTTCATCGACATTGCGTTGAACTTAATTGGTAATCAGTGAATGGCAGGCAAGTGCCCTCATCGCATATAATTTACGTCGGTTTAACAGAACGTCATTGATATGCCGCCTCGCCAATTCTCACGTTTTTCATGAATTTATAATTAATCTATTTTGCTTAATCTCGCGCGAAGAAATTTCATTTTTATTTTAAATTCAATTCTTTTTCCAATAATAATTGTTAATCGTAAATTAACGATACAAATGTTATTCAATATCATTTGACCTGGTTTTATCCGATCATATATTTATATCCGAATAAATTTATTCGATAGCATGGAATTCTTTTGCATTTTTTTTCTTTTTTTTTTTTTTTTCATTTTTTTTTCTTTTTTTTTTATAATATCCATAACGAAATGAAAACCGGTGATGCAAAAAAACAAACAAAAATACAAGTATTATTAAACGTATCTCTAGTCGTTTAATTGAACGAACAAATATTTTCTTTTGCAGTCGATTGTAATTTGGTTCAACGATATTTGCGATATTAATATCTAGTCGAACATTGTTGTGTTTCTTCCTGCGATCCGTTTATTATCCGTTAATAGAAAAAAATTAGTATTTTTCTTTTCTTTTCTTTTTTTAAATTTGTCACGGTTCTCTTTATGATTCTTCGATCGATTTAGCATTTTCCAATTTCTACTCGACGAATGTTTTTACCAAATTAAACACACCAATCGCGAATACCTTCTCGTAAGTAATATTCTGAAACTCTCGACGATCGTTCTGCGAGGTAACGAATGATGATTTTACATTTAGATTAAAGTCCAGCTGAATATAATGGAGCTCATCAACGCGATCCAATCGAGATGATCTTGATAGTCGACAATTAGTTTAGGTAATTAGGACGTTCTTCGTATGCACACGAGAGAACTCTAGGGATTTTCGGACTTCCAATCCATCCAATCCTTCAAATATTTTCTTTCGAAGATTCTTTTAATAAAAAGTAAACCTTGATCGGCTCAGATAATTAAATAGTTTTTCATCTGTCAAATTAAACTTATGATAATAATAATCGATAAAAGTAAAAAAAATACATTTTTTATTTTTGGCTGGAAAGATTTGAGAAAATTCCTTTTAAAAAGATTCGTTATTTATTCTACTTGTGTATTTTCAAATCTCTTTCTCCCTCTCCCTCTCTCTCTCCTTTATTTTATTTTTTTTGGAAACTCTATCATCAAAATTGGTCTGATAGGAAAGTATCGCATCGAACAAAGATCAAAGCTAAGTTTCTCGAAGAAGTAGTCCATCTTAGCCGCATCCCGGCAAAAGTTTTACTTGTGAATAACTTTGAAATAGTTTTTTCTCTTCTTCTTTTTTTTTTTTTAAATTCGAGATATCTTCAAAAATATCATAGTCACGTAGTCACACAAAATACTTTCGACATTAAAAAAGGAAAAATAAAAGTATAAAACAAAATCAAAACTTTACAAAGCTTCCGGAATAGTTATCAACATATTTAATAAATGTTAAACAGACGTAATAAAATGTGCTTTTCCTCTTTCTCTTTTTTCTTTCTCATTTTTACAATATGTTCATGCTTCGAATACGATAACACAAATACACACATTAAGAATATTATGAATGAATACGATTACATCAAAAATATGTAAATAACATATAGCATAATGAGATGCACTAGCCCGTGATAAAAATTATCAAACTTTTTATTCGTTTTATTAATTTTCGTCATGCACGATTGGGTTTTCAATGAACCGATACGATATTTCTCTGATTTTTTATCGCGGATAAAACTCGACGATAAATTATCGCTAAAAATAAAAATAACAAGTTAACAAGAAGAAAATGAATTTCGTGTAATCGATTTAAATTCAGTTCGTAATATCGATTATCTCGGTAGAAAAAAAGGAATACACACATATTTTTATTGAATTTAAAATAATATGAAGCTTTTTTTACAAGGAAATAAAAAAGACACAAAACATTCAATTTAATCGAAATATTTTATTACACTTTTATAATAATTACGGGTAACTGTTGTTGTAATAAAAAAAAGTAATATTTCTCTTCCAATGAAAGAATTATACAACAAGTTCTGAGTCATAAAATGTATCGATCTTTATCAAAAGCAAGCAAAAAATTTTCTTCAAATTGAATTTAATTGATGTCGTGTATTATTCCTTTTCTCGATGGACAATCAAAGTATTCTTACAAATGTTCAATCCAGCCATCGAACGAGAAACTGAAATTCATCTTGACAATATCATCTTTCTCTCTCTCTCTCTCTCTCTCTTTCGCTGTATTCTATCTTTTCACATTACTATTATGTCGTATGGACAAGTTGAACGGCGCAAGTTGGGAACTGGGTGAAATCCTCTGCGATTCTTGGTTGTCCTTGGATATTCTTCTCTGCTCAGCCAGTATTCTATCGTTGTGTGCGATATCCATAGACAGGTAAGATCCCATACACGTACTAGCTAATCTTGTCACGTAAGTTTAACGAGATTATCTAGAAGTTCGTTTCTACGGATAGTCCATGCAACGTATCCTACATTTTCTTTCTTTTCTATTTTCTCATTTTCCCTTTTACTCACTTTACGATAAACGTCTATGATCTTCCGTCCCGTGGCTCCCTTGCACATGCCACTTTCATGGCTTTTTTCTCATTTTCCAGCATTGAAAGATACCAGACCGCAGAAAACTTAAAAGTTACTCATTAAAGAAACGAAAGCCGAGAATACTACTACCATGCTCGATTGGTTTTTCAAACTTCGAATTTAAAGTCATTTAACACGTCCGCAAAAATCGAATAGTTGTTTCCATTTCGTTATACGCGCATCTGTATATCTATGTTTGTATCGTATATATTTTATCGCAGCTATATGAATACTTGATTTCCCGATATTCCCTTAAGTTTAATAATAATTTAACAGTTTACTCTTCTGCGGATATCTATTACACTTTTTTACTACTTTTATGAATTATTATCATTTTTTCATTGTATATTTTTGTAGAAAATTGTTTTTTCATGTTGGTCAAATTCCAATTTTAATTCGGGTGTACGGGTCTATGAGACCGATAAAAATTCTTAGAAAAAAGATCTGTTTGTAATTTATAGTAGATATTTTGTTGAAAAGGATATTTTTAAAGTATCACCATATGTAGCCAATAAAATAACTTTAATCGTTTCCATTCGATCATTCGAAAATTTGAAATAAATTATTGCAAATGAGTTAATTCGTTTGAAATCTGTCAATACTGTATACTTCATCAATAATGAAGCACGATGTTTATTTATATTTATATAAACATTTTAAGATTTCTTTTAATATAGACAATCACGTAATATAAATATACAGGGTAATTCATTAACTCTTGCCACCAAGATATTTCCGAAAGTATGATAGAGTAGCAGAAAAATTTACAGAACGAAAGTTGCATGAAAAATTCGGAAATATAATATGAAGTCAGTTTTTTTTCTAGGTTTAATCGCTTCTGTGATTTAAAAAAGTCTAGTTTGTTTTTTTAAATAGAATGCTATCTTTCAATGCTTATTTTCTGATAGCGGCTCTCATGGCGAATCTAACGAATTCGTTCTATAAATTTTTCTGCCACTGTCGTACTTTCAGAGCTATCTTGATGGCAAGAGTTAGTGAATCACCCTGTATATTAAATTGATAACAGCTTCCAGATGTTCTAAAATAATAAAATTAACGAATAAATGCTACTGAATATAATTAATATTGTAATTAATTAATATAAGTTAATTAAATATAAATTAATATATAAAAATCAATATATCGAAAAATGAACACAATGAAATTAATATTAGATTATTATCGGAATCATAATGTTTTGTTTATTATTGATATAATTTTATAGTAAAACAATATTGTTGAAAAAGTATGGTTGCCATGATGGCACTACTTTAATTACTTAACCAAATAAAATGCATTATTTTTCAGTTAAGTAAAGTGATTTTTAGGAAAGCCTTTGTATATACATATATACGTATATATATATTCATAAGATCTCATTACCATTTTACAAGTGTGTCATTTTGAAGGTACCTCGCGGTGACCCAACCATTAGTCTACAGCCGAAGACGAAGAAGTAAGAGATTGGCTGGTTTAATGATCGTAGCTGTCTGGATACTAGCAGGTGCGATTACGAGCCCTCCTCTTCTTGGCTGTTTTCCACGGGCAACTGATCGTGATAGCAAAAAGTGTACCTACAACATGGACTCTTCCTACGTTATATTCTCCGCCTGTGGGTCTTTCTTCTTACCGATGTTAGTTATGCTTTACGTTTACGGAAGGATTTCCTGCGTTATAGCTAGTCGACATAGAAACTTGGAGACAAATGAGGCTGATAAAACTAATCGACGAACTCGAAATGCAACGGTAATAATATTCACTGTTATATATTATATTTTATCTTACTACTTTCTCAAATCATATCTCGAGAAATATAATTAAATCGATCGTTCCGGTGATATTATTATTAAATCGCGATAGTAATTACATTTTTTTTCCTTTTCTTCCGTAAATTTATACAACCAATTTCTAGAATGTTAGAAATAAATTTCAACGTCCTGGAAAACATTTAATGATCGTTACTCCTCTTGACGTAGTACGTTCTTGTATTATAGGCGCTCGTTACTTCTTATTCTTCGTCTTTGATATTATTTGTTGAGTCTGCTAACACGATTCTTTGCACGTCACGCGATATCTAATTGATAATTCGATTTGTTGTATATCACGCGATATATTCGATCGACGATTCGTAATTTTTACTTTTCTCATAATTTTCGTTAGCTAGCAATTTTCTTGAGCTAAGGGAAACCATTTCAAAAATGAAATTTACAGATATTATTTATCGGAAAAGTAATTTTAACAATTGATATAAAAAAGAAAAAGACAAACTATTACAAACTTGATATATATATGTTATCGTGAAAGAACGAAATTAGAGAATGTCAAGATTCACATGGTCGCTTATTAACACATATCAAATACGTTAGTGAATATTTAGGTTTATTCTTATATATTAATATTTCAGATTTATATCAAGTGATTATGTGAATTTTGACATTCTCCAATTTTAGTATTTCACGTTAATATACATATCGTCTGTGTTCAGTCAAAAATCATTAACTACAATTTCGGCCTGAAATGACTTATGTAGCTTAAATTGTTTAAAAATTTCAAATTTATTAGCCATGACACTATAAAAACCATCGTACATTAACATAAACCGTGCTTGATTCCTAAATTTGATTTTTCCTATTTAAAATTAGTTTGACGAACAATAACTCAGGTTAACATAAATGATAGTAACTTTTTTGGTTGAACATAAATGGTACATTATTTTGATATAGATCGAACGTACGAAAAGTATGAAGATTCGACGTTCAGAGTGTACGGTGGATGGTGATACTTGCGAAAGAACGTCAACCGAGGGTGACGTTACAAGCAGCTGCAAGAAAGTAGGTATAGTTCGAGGTCATCAACAGAGCTGCATCAACAGGGTAGCAAGAGAAACGAAAACCGCTGGCACATTGGCTGTAGTAGTGGGTGGTTTCGTGGCTTGCTGGTTACCATTCTTCATTCTCTATCTTGCCACTCCGTTTGTCCCAATGAAACTACCGGAAATCCTGATGCAGGCATTAACGTGGCTAGGTACCAACGATTATACAAATTATTGTTTCATTCACTATCCTCGCTTATCTCATTTCTTTCTCTCTCTTTTTCTGTATTTCTCTCTGTGAGAATTCTAAATACATATAATCAAGCAATTCTTTTGTGAAAATATTTCCCTAAATTATTATATCGTGCTTTTCTCTTTTTCATGATGTTTTCGTTTATCTCGAGAGTTTATATCTTTGATTTCTTCGGGAATTTATAGAAACATATGAACTCTCAATTTTTCTTATAGATAAATAGACGGATAAGAAGAACTTACGTTTAAAGGATATATTTTAGGTTTATATAGGTAAATGTATATATTATACATATATGTCTTGAATCACATATCTCATTGCGTTTCCCCGTATATATATAGCTATACGATATACGAATCTAGAATTCGTTTATTTATCCTCGTGAACTTAAGTTCTGTAATCACGGCAAAAGAGGAAAATAGTAAGACAAGAAAGAGAATAAAAAAAAAATGTATTACGTATAATTTATATTTTATTATATTTTACCAGCTATGTCATATAATTTAACTTTTTGAATAAAATATTTACGGAAACTATTTCATTTCGAGATTCTAAATAGATATAATATATATTATAAAGAAAGTGAAAAGGGGAAAGAAATAAAAAGGAAATAAGAAAGAGGGAGAAAGAAAATAAGAACTTTTGTATACATATATACAAAGCATACATTCATATGGATATATACAATGCATATCCAGGTCTCTATGTATATATATACATATTTTCTATATATATATATAGAAAAAAATTGCAAGGCGCATTCGGTGGTAACATTCGTAAGAAGAAGGAAATATTTCCATTTAAAATACGATAAAACTTTGTTCACATAGCACATGCTGGTGCAGGGAACGATATTATTGGCGAACTTTAACCGCTCGAAAATCAATATTTCGTAAACGATCGATTCACGGATTCATATTGTAACTCTTTAATGATACTTCTACCTTCTTCTCACCAGATTAAAATCGAAACTTTTCTAATATTTTACGAAGAAAAGAAAACAAACAAACAAACAAACAAACAAACAAACAAAATAGAAACATAAACGTTTAGTTTTTGTTGTTTCTCTCACATTTAGGTTGGATCAATTCAGCGATAAATCCATTTATCTACGCGTTTTATTCGGCCGACTTCAGGGAAGCATTCTGGAGGTTAACGTGTCGGAAGTGCTTCAAAAGTCAAACGACCTTGAATCACACCGAGCGGAAATTACCAACACCTGTGACGTTGAGGAAGAACGCATCAAGAACGTGAAGATCGATCGATTGATCATGAAATGATTGGAATAGATCTCGAAGGACGTAGTACGGGGAATACGATTTTCAATTGTGCATGATCGATATTCTCCTCCTCCCTCTCTCATCCACATTCTCCGCGTCTTACGAAAGAAAAAGTATGAAGGAGATAAAAAAAAAAGAAAAAAAAAGGAAAAGAAACGTTTCGTTTCGTTTCGAGAGATGCTGCTGAAGAAGAAATCATCTAACGATGTTTCCTGTATCGAGGATAGTCTCTCCCATCGTTTGGGTATTCTGATAACGAGAAGTAGAGTGAACGAAAAATGAATGAAGATAGATGAATAGAAAAAGAGAGAGAGAGAGAGAGAGAGATAGAGATTGGACATCTTACGTTCACTAACGAATCTTTTCACGAGGATCTAGCAATTTTGTTCTTTATATTTCTTAACAAATGCTGCTCCTAGCATAATATTCGATACCAGTAGATTAATTCTAAACGTTATTATAAGTTACTATATAAATTACATATCGATATTTACGTTACATATATAGATTTACGGTACCGAAAAGTTCGGTACATTTCAGAATGAGAAAAGTTCTATTTACTTTCTTCGAAGATCATTTCCGTTGATCGGTCTGTCGAGCTCTAAGTTTGAGCCAAGGTCACTTCTCTGTATTTCTCTCTCTCTCTCTCTCTATCTCTCTCTATCTCTCTCTATCTCTATTTATCTCTCCTCTTCCTCGTCTAATTTAGCAGTAGATTAGAGCTTGGATTAGTTACGGTTTAACTCTGCGTTAGTATCGATTTGACCCCCAGTTGTTTCTGAATTAGAACTGCGTTAGGTCCTCCAGTGAAGACTTCCAAATTAGACGCTCATCGTTAGAGGAGAGAGAAAGAGAGTGAGAGAGGGAGAAAATGCAAGGGAGAAAGATAGATAAATAGAGAGAGATAAAGACTCAAGAGGTTAGTAGTTTCCATCTCGTCGACCTAGGAAAATCGAATTCGCTTCGAAAGTAACGTCAAAGCTTTCGACGATATATCAAGATGCTTTTCGTCCTTTTTTTTTTCTTGTCTCTTTTATCGAGAAACAGAGACAAGAAATAGGATGAAATTTTACGAAAAAAACTTAATACCAATATGATTCTTTAAGAGCTCTCTCTTTATTTCTCTCTTTCTCTTTCTTTTACTCTCGTAAACATAAACTTTTATATGTTAACTCAAAACTCTTACATTTCGATAATAAAATTGTAAGATTTATATGGAGCTTAGGATAGTAGAATGTCCCGTGCTAGATTGTAATATTCGTGAATAGCGTTGAGAGATTTTGCTTCATATCAACATTGAAGGAAGAATGCATTTAAAGTTCATACATATATGTACATAAATCTATATAGAAATTTCATTAGTGAAAAGTAATTAATGTATAAGAAGAAAAAAGACGAATGATTTCAAATCGATTTTAATTTCCTATTAATTAATTTATTCTTCTAAATAAATTGAATACCCTAACAGTAAGTTTCTTTATTGAAACATTCGACAGGTATAAATTGTAAGAAATAACTCTACCTCCATCTCCATCTCTCTCTCTGTCTCTCTTTCTTTCTCTTTTGCTTTCTTGTTTTCTTTAAAAATAAAAAAACCCAATATTGTCTTTTAATTTTTTCGAACATTAATTAACATTCTATCAAAGGTAAATTAAAATTAAACGCGTGTAAAGTCATACAACCGCAAAGTATTCAGCGATGTGCGATGGCAAAGAGTTAAATTAAAAAATGCGTTGTTATCGTTGAATTATTATATATGTAGATCAATTCTGCAATTCATTTCAAACGACGAGAAGATAAAATTTTTTAATGCATACGATAGTTTATAATATTCGACGAGATAAATCTTTTTCTATATATACATACCTAACTTATCGCGCTGAATATTTGTTAGAAACGAACAACGTCATCGGTATCATCTGAAGATCCTTTTAAAACGTGACCATAAAATGCCGATGCTGACAGTCCGATCTCCGACACTCATCGATGCGATGAATTGTCTCTAAAAATATATTTGTATACACAGCGAATGTGCAGAACAAACGACGCATTGTCAGAATTTATCGAATAAAATATCACAGTACACAACGTTCTTATCGAATTATTTATTTCTAACGATGTAGACCTTTGTCTTATTTTCTTGTGTACTTTCTTCTTTATATATATATTTTATAAATTAATATTTAGTAAGAAATTATTTTAATGAAAAACAAACATCATTAAACAATGGATATGTAATTAATAGAAAGGTTTGTACGAATGGTAATTTAAAGCGAGAATTTAAACTGTAGACTCTGATGATAAGATTGTGATTGAATGTAATAACCACCTATCGGTAATGTAGATTTTATTGTAATTTTACAAGATTACGTGGAATCAAAGAATACAGAAATACATAAAAGTACTTTTTTCTAACCAAATTCATCTTAGTTACTAACCTGACCGTCAGTGGGTGGTAGTAGATACTCAATATGTAACGGTACAACACAATCAAAGAATACAATATTCACCGCGTTAAGTACCTACTATCGCCATCTGGTGGTGAGATTAGTAATTAAGATGAATCTGGTTAGAAGAAAAGTGGACTTGTGAGCTTCTATGTACTTTTGTATTCTTTGCTGGAACATACCAGTAGAGATGTTTTTGCCAATAGATAATATTCCACATTGCGATTATCGATGTAGTAACGGTTGCATACTTTCAGGAGTTATCTCAAACTCCAATAAATTATAAACATTTAATATGAGATAAAACAAAAGGATAATTGTAGAGGCACTAAACGATCACTGTAAACTTTACATACATTTATTTAATTGCATTCATATTTCGAAGATTTGTTACATTATATAAACATAGACATTTTGCTTTCACGCTAATACCTAATTTAATACCTACATGTATAGAGCTATAATATTTCTAGGCATGCAGTATTCCAATTTTATTTGGTAAAACGTGCTTCGCGATAGACACATTTATACAAATCTCATTCGCGTCCTTTCGGAATCATTCTTCCCTCTCGATTATGTTTCATGCTCTCACGAATTTATATACTCTTACACACGCACTCTTCCTTTCTCTCCGTTTTATCTCTTTTAAACTTTCTCTCTCTCTCTCTCTCTCTCTCTCTCTCACTTCCTCTCTTTCTTTTTGCCAACATAGAATCCAGAGTATTCTGAAATACATAATAACTTCGTTTATAATACCAAGAAAAGAGTGTCGGTTTCGTAACGTAAGCTTTGCGACATTCATGATAAAAAAAAAACTAGAACAATAATAAGAAAATAATAAAAAAAACTATTTCAACTTATGTCGCGGAAAAAACTATGCGAGAAATACATTCAGTTAAAAAGAGAAAAAAAACAAGAAAACAAAAACCGACCGAATTAAAAAGCAGCTAACGATAAAACAGAACGATAAAAGTAATTTAACGTTTAGGATAATCACCGAGAAATATATAGTTTTTTGGGTCATCTCGGAGCCAACACTCTTTTCGTCGCTAATTAACTCATGCCTTTTTTGCCGGTTATTATTGTCCGATACAGACGTACATCTAGCGATAAAACGCCACCTTTTTCTAGTTTTCTTTCTTTCTCTATCTTCTTCCTCTATACGCGTTGTCTTCTTTTTTACTTTCCTCTTTTTCTCTATTCTATTTTTCTAGCGTACCACTTTCATTATAAATGGCTTCTCCTCGTTGATATCGAACTTTTCTATTATTCCGTACGCTCCTACTTTTATACATATTTTTCTTTTTTTCTGCTTAATCGGATCAAATTCAAAAATTGTCCAACCGATGATCACTGAACTGATTTGTTGTTGTTGTTGCTTACGTATGTTTTATTCTCTTTTCTTTTCTTTACTTTCAAAATCGATCACGTTGATTCACTTTAATTCGCACTTAATCGCACCTATATGTATATGCAAGAAAAATCGACTGGCCGATAGAATTCCGGAAAGAATTTATATTTCGAAGGTCGTCTTCGGACGTGAGTTATAAACGAAATGATATAAGCGAGCTTTATACGGTTATTAATACTTACAAAGTCGTACCAATGTTATATAATATGACTTATGCATGCCGTTAGGTTACACCTATGCTTAAATTGGGCTATGAATTACGGAGAGAGCGGTGAGAAGAATCGATACGCTTTTTTCCACGATCAACTTTGTTTACGATTTTAGGCGTGCTTGCGCGTGTGTTTTCTTTATTTTACTGCAATTAATTGTCTTTTATTTTATTTTATATTATTTTTTATAGTTTCTTTTCTTTTTCTTTTTCTTTTAGATTAATCGAACAAAGACAGATATTAAATACGCATAGCCATTACCAGGAATCAATGCAAAAAAAAAAACCCACGCGCATAAGTTAGTAGTTAATTGCTTAACAATGTAATTAAATCGATTATGAATTTCATCAAAATCGATATAGTTAATTGTAAACGCTTTTTTTTATTTGTCGAATGGCAGTGAATAATTTCTTGCCAGATAGGTGCACTTGTTAACATATATTATTAAATGTATTATACGCGAAATAATCTCTACCTATTTTAGCGAACCAGGTAGTTCGAATGATATTTCCCGTACGAACAAATATGGTACAATCCCATATAAATTATTTTCTTATACAAAAATAATTGCACGAAGATTATTACGTTTCTTCGCGTGTCGGATATGGAGACTCCGCGTTCGGAAGTTATTTTGGAGTCATCGATTTTATTTTTTTTTTTATTCAAAGTTACATATTCTCAAAATGATTTCATTGTTCGTTAATATTTAACAAAATAAAATTCTTTCAAAATTATTACTCGCCACGAATCGATAGTTCGTTTTAAAGCGAATTTATTTCGATTTCAATTAGATTCAAACGAATTTTACTTCGGTCAAACGAATCTGCTGTTATATTAATATAATTTTTATAATAATCGTAAAATTTATTCATTTATATATATATACCAAGCTTCGAAACTTAATGGTCTCTGATAGTCCGTTTCAAAATATATCTTAACGATTAGATTTCTAAGTTTTGATGCACCTCGAATATTTCACGAATTACACCTTAGGTTCTCGCGAGAATAATTACGATTAGGCCGTATGCAATGCGAATAAGTCATCGAAATCACCAACTAAGAAACTCGTTTTTTCATTTTCCACGTTCT
Organism: Polistes fuscatus; assembly: GCF_010416935.1. Classification (NCBI taxonomy): domain Eukaryota; kingdom Metazoa; phylum Arthropoda; class Insecta; order Hymenoptera; family Vespidae; genus Polistes; species Polistes fuscatus. Next base: position 2,594,253 of record NW_025113096.1, read on the forward strand.
CTTTCCACGGAGACCTGACAATCTACTCTTGATTAAAATGATGATCAGTTTGTAATTTATGTACACTTTAAAGAGCTACTCTCGTAGAATGTATAATCGTTTTCAAACGTATCTAATCGTAAGTAGGCCGATACCAAATCAACGAAGGCTACACCTTTCGTGAAAGTGAAAGAAACGAAAATGTAGAAGGAAAAAAAGAATAGAAAATAAAAAACTATATATATATATAATGTAAATATATGTATATATATTATTTTGTCATTTAAACTTTATCGTACGAAAAGCTTACTTTCAAAACTATCGATAAAAAGTTAAAAATAACGCTACAATATATATATATATATATGAGTGCTAATTCTTTAACGTCTATGACGTTTGAAGAAATATAATATGTAAAAAACGAAAAAAAAAAAAAAAAAGAAAATAAAATAATTATTCGCGTAATAAAATATCATATTTGACTCGTAAACGAACAATCTTCGGCGAATAAATAAATATTGAGCAATAAACGAATAACGAAGAAATAAAATAGTCTCCCGAGGAACAAACGCTTTTTCAACTATACGTATTCGTTATAAATATATTACGATAAAAAAAATGTGGCAGTCCTTTTCTTTTGTTTTCCTTTTCTTTTTACTTATTTTTTTCTTATCCTTTTTCGATTTATTGCATATTCGATCCAGAAGTAAATTATTTCTGGGTATATACCCGACGTGTAGAATTAACGTTAGTTGCGTAAAAGACGGGACACGTTGAAAACTATTATTTATCATGCGTAAATTACGTTTCTTTTGTAATTCGTTAATACTCACGAGTCTTATGAACCATCATTTTTTTTTTAAATAGTGTGGCCACCTTACGTGCTCGGTTAAATATTCGCGACTGCAAGTATGTGTGTGTGTGTGTGTGTATGTGTGTGTATGTGTTTAAGTGATTGTTTGCATTTTATTCGTCACAAGCACGCGCATTTTCGTATTCACAAATCGTATCGTATTAGGGATGAAAATGATGCGTGTACGCTTGCATCCTGTTCCCCTCTTCTTCTTTTATTATCCTTCCCATTATTAGTTTTTTTTTTCTCCTAACCATCCTTCCATCCCTCGTTCCACACTTATGAATCCTTACAATCCTATAATAATACGTTTAATACCTAATATGCGTTAAACTGCAATATGTATGCGCATGGCTTATTATTTTTTTTTTTAAAGTTTTCCCTTTTAATATCGATAGTCCATCATACTTAATATTACGTACAATATACTTTTGCTTCTTCTCTTTATCTTCAATAATAATAATAATAATAATAATAATAATAATAATAATAATAGTAATAATATTAATAATATTATTATTATTAATAATTATAATAATTATAATAATAATAATAATAATAATAATAATAATAATAATAATAGTAATTAATAATTAATAATACATATCACACTGAGCCGGCTGTGTGTGTCCATCTTAGTTTTGGCCCGCACTGTCTATGTCACTCTCACTTTCAAAAATCTCCTGCGTTTTATTTTGAAGGTGCGTCGAAGATAGGCGCAGTTACTTTATTTATTCTTCACCTAATCTAATCATCCCTTTTTTCTTCTTTCCTTCTTCGGCGCATCTTCGAAAGTTCGGGGATATTTAAAAGATCGATAACGCGACATTTTGGATCGCGGGGTTTCCTTGTCAATGATCTCGTTGAGTCTCGATATACTGCTACGATGATGTTTGTTGAAAGAGAATTTGTTGCTTGCTCGACGAGATGCGGATATTACTACTTGCTAGTAGCACTTTCTAGTGCAGGTGCACTTACGAACGAGGTCAATGTCCTTTGTGTATCGCATGCCATCCGTACAGATCAGCCGAACCTAAAATTTGACAATTTTACAATTTTACATAGGAGAAATATAGATAAATGATATTCGAAATTTGACAAAAGTTAAACAACGTTCACTTAGATCTAAGGATTCAAAGTTTACTACTGTATTAAAAATAATAAATCATTTTGACAGTTTAGAGGAAAATTTGATATCGATCGAACAAAAAAAGAAAAAAAGAGAGAGAGAGAGAGAGAGAGTACCTTGCGTCGTTTGGTCTTTCTTGGTAAGCAGCACGAATTGCCGCAACTTCCCCAACATTTGGCAAGTCTCACAGGTCGTCGACTACGGCATCCGTTTTCGCTGTAGTACTCCTTCGTGTGCTCTTTACGACACGTTGGCGCTGAAACGGAAATGAAAAGTTTAACTTAGATCATCGAATGCCACCAGCATACTCTAAAGTTCCCATCCCCCTTTCGAAAAGTCCAAAACTCGAAATGCACCACTCAATGAAATTCGTTCTACGATTATCTTGTCTCAATCATGGAACGAACGAACAAAGGAGGGCCGGGGTAAACCTTTCACAAAGACCTTTTATAAGAGTCACGAGAGTTTACTTCCTAACGATGTCTGTCATGAAAAAGAAAAGGTTTCAATTAGGTAGATAGAATAGAATCACCTTTCTCGCAATATCGCCCGTGCCAGCCGGTCTGACATCTGCAGGAATAATCATTTCCAAATGGCGATGGAACGCATTGTGAGCCTTTTTTACACTCGTGGCTGGTACAGGGATCGGAAGTCCCTGTGATTGGGAGCGATACGACGATATCTGAAAGTTAGTCGAAAGATTTCAGAACAAATCTGTATATATTTGAATCTTCTCTTTGTATGAAAAGTGTAGAAGGAGGGAAAGAGATAGAAGAAATTTCAAAGTTACCGGAATGTTCACGAGGAGGAGGAATGTGCTCTTGTGGCAAAGTATCCTCATTACTGCTAACAGCAATGCCTTCGGCTTCGATGACGTCTCGTGCTTCATCAGCTTCCTCCTCGTTAGAAGCACATCCAGGAGTAACACGATGCCTCTTGGCTGCGTTACTAAAGTCCACTAGCTTGTGGTTGATCCACATCTCAGAGATGCAACCTGTGTTGGAGGATTAAAGTTCGTTAGTTCGAGGTTCAATCGATTCGATAAAGGATACTCTAACAGATTTAACGATTCGGTCATCACCTTGGAAGCTCGTGACGTTCCTTAAATGGAACTCTGTAAGGGCAACGGTGGCGGCGTCGGATGTAACACCACCAACGTACATCGGCGTGGTGAGCTTCAAATATTCCCTTGGGCCCTCGTTTATGATGCTCCTGGCTGGACCGCGATCGACCCTCATCGTGAAGTTCTTCTTGATCGCCAAAAGTTCAGCCATGTGGGGTTTACCGTCGGAGACCATCTCGTAGCTATACATCGTTGAAGTAGGATAATTTCCAACGTCATAAGAGACTCTAACGCGACCGTTGAACAATTCGACGGCTATGTGCTCGCCATTTTGACCGTCGTATAGTAAAACCCCGTTTTCCTGCGTGGTCGTAAAGACGATGGTCACATTTGCCTCGGGCCTCGTGCGTAGCGGCTCTAGCTCGACCAGCGAGCTATTGTCCACGAAGCTCAGACTCGTCAGGTACTCGCATCGTTTTCCTACGTTTCATTCAAATTATATATCTTTACTGTGTTCTTTAATCGAACTATACATATATATTTTATATCTTGATTGAAAACCAAAATAATCTTCAAAACGTACCGGTATAGCCGGGGTGGCACTGGCAAAGATAGTCCGCGGCAGAAGCAGGAGCTGGTTGAAAGCAGGCACCATATTGACAATCGTGATGAGCACACGGACTCGTTTGCGGATATAACATGGCTGTTGATGGTGCAATCTCGCAGTACCTCCCAGTATACTCCGCCGCGCACTTACACTCGTAATTGTTTATGCCGTCGATGCAAGTAGCACCGTTCTAAAAAAGAAAAGAGTTCGTTCGATCGAATGAGGATGACACATCATGACAATGCGTGGAAATTGTAAATTGAAGGATAGGGATTGAGTTGTCGTACCTGGCACATATGATCACCGCAGTCATCCAAGTTGGTGGAACAATTAAGGCCGGTGAAGCCGATCGGGCATTCGCAGCTGTAGTGGGTTTGGTGATCGACGCATCGACCCCCATTCTCGCAGGGGTCGTGCCCCTTTGTGCAAAAGGGTATTTTCGCCTCGCAGTATTCTCCCATGAATCCTGGGGCGCAGTCGCATCGATAGGCTTGGACGAGGTCGACACAGGTCGCGTTATTGGCGCACTTGTTGTTCGCACAGTCGTCGACGTTACTCTCGCATCGGAGTCCCTCGTATCCGGGGGCACAGTCGCAACTGTCACACACGGACTGAACGTCAATCGAGAGATTGAGCTTGACATTCGGTCAAGCTAGATTCGTCAAAACTAACGTCGCTCTTCGGGGCTCACGTGCACGTCCCGTTTCATATTCTACTCTTTCTATATTTCCTTTCTTTCTTTCTTTTCTTTTTTTTTCTTTCTTTCTTTTTTCCATGACGGCGATTAACACACTCGTACAAAAATCTACGAGGCTACTACTGATAAGGCCTAATCGATTCAAAATTACAGTTTCATCGTCACTATACTATCATGCATTTTAAACTACTTTCTACCAATTGTTCTTAATCACTACTTCGTGTCTAATTGACGTATCGATCGTCCAACTTGAATTCTCGATACGTCGTAATGATTATTATCATCATTATTATTATTATTGTTCGTTACGCATTCGTAGGAAGCAGCAGGCTCGTTTTACTCATCAGACGTTTTTCTAAGATATCTACTATCGATCGATAGAATAGACAGAGATATAGAAGAGTCAAAGGAATTCCGTCCGATAATTACGTAATCCTGTTGGATGATCTCGCGCGCCGACAGGATTAGATATATCGACGTCGAAGAGAAACTCAACTACGGGATAACGAGCAAGGCTAAAGTCGACCCGACGAGCTACTGACAAACTTGAGAATAGTCTAGCCGGTAAATACCTGAATCTTCCTTCCTCCAATACTTTGCAAGTTCCGGTGTTCTTGCAAGGATTTCCATAGCACGCGTCAATTTTATGCTGACACCTGTCCCCGTGATATCCTGGCGCGCACTTGCAACGGAACTGCCTATCCGGAAGCGCCTCGCAGAGTCCTCCATTCTGACATGGCGCGGTGTAACACAGGTCGCACTTTGCCAGGATCTCGGCTGGCTGTTGCTTGGCTGCGCGGAAGAAAGGTCTACGATTAATGAGCAATTTTAGTACCGTACCGAGCTGATGGGCCAAAAAACCACGAACTAAACAGACTGATCGCGTTTCACGATTCAAACTAAAAACACCGTCACGACGAGATAACTAAGATCGTTGAACAATACTTGGTCAAGACAAAATTTACATTAACATTATAAAATCATATTTCTTGACAAAGTTGTTCGCGATCTTTATACGTATCGATGGGATATTTACTTTTACAATAAAACGCATCAGGCGGGGTCGTTAAAAGAAGTTTGTCTCTCATATTTGGTGGATCCAAACACTTGGCTATACCAGCTTCAACAAAATCTTTCTTCACCCATTCAGCTAACCAACGCATACTGCAGTCACAGTAGAGAGGATTCGAACCGAGTGCACTGGAAAATGAATAATCGTAGTCATAATCGTTCAAATTCCAATTATTATCGAGCTTTTTAGTAGCCCGTTGAGCATACTTACAGATGAGTTATCAATTTCAAATCCTCAAAGGCACCTTCGGGAATCACCGATATGTCATTGCCATGAAGAGAGCTATCGGAATGAATATTATCGATTAACGCTTTTCCTAATAATAAATCGTGTATTTCTATGTAATTAAACTAGATCGATAAAACTCACATCATACGTAAAGACTTTAATCCTGCTAGAGCATTTCTTTGTACACACTGCAATTTGTTGTAACTGATGATTCTACGAATAAACATACGGAGAATGAGTATAAAGAAATCGTTGAGAAATCTCTCCGAAGAATAGATTAGAAAATGTATCAACTTACAGGTGCGACAGCTTCGTGAGATTCCTAAAGGTATCGTTCGACAACATTCCGATCTGATTGTTGCTCAAATCGCTAGGAAAAAAAAAACGAATAAGAAAAGAAGGTTAGTACACGTTGGTGAAAGTTAACTGAAAAAAGAAAAAAATGATAGCAAAGAGAGAAAAAGAAATATAAAGAGGAAGTTTTATTTACAGCTTGGTCAGAATCCTCAGGTGGTTCAGTCTCTCCGGCTGGATGGTCTTAATGCCGTTCTCGTCCAAATACAACTCCGTGGTTTCTGGTGGAATCCCACGTGGAATTTCCGTAAGCTGAGCCCTGGAACACCTCACCACCGAGCCGGCACAATTGCACTGGGGTGGACAGTAATCGTCGCCCAGGCAGCCAACGCTGTCGTCTGATGTTCGTAAAACGAAACGGCAATCGTTAATGAAACCCCTTAACCCGCGAATTACCGCGGATAGAATAAGCAAGAGAGAACGCGTAGAAATGCTGATTATGCAAATTAAAACGCGCCTCGGTAATTTCATGCAAATTAAGTAGACGATTATTAAGTACTTAAATATTAATAAAAAACTATTTTATACTTTCGTTCTGGAACTTGATGATATAAGATTAAAAAGAAGTTTTATCTACCTACCGTTGGCCACTCGTTCGTTCGTTCGTTCGTTTTTTCGTTAACGCAAATAATTATTTTATGCAAACTTAACAGATAATTATTATCTGTTCGAGTACGTTATTACAAAAAAAAAAAAAGAAAATAAGAATAAGGAAAACACGAATCGTTATTTGATATCTATTTTACACTGGGTTAGAAGAGAAAAAAGATAAAAGAAATTTTCCAATCCGGTTGTTTCAAAAGAGTAGTTCAACGACTAAATAAAAATGAGTAGCTTGTGTAAGAATCATACGTACTGTTACATTTGAATTCGTGATGTGGAATATCCTTAATGACGGCGTCCTTGAGTCGCGGGGGATCGTGACAACGACCGGTCATTCCTGTCATATCTCGTTTCCTGAGCCATCCGGCGAACCATGCGAGGTGACAATTACACGACAGTGGATTGCCTTGCATGTTGCTGGAAACGCAAAGCTATACATCAAACTCACGACTCGAGTAACTCGGAATCATTAGAATTCATGTATTTGCGTATATACGTAGTATGTATATCTTTTAATATGTATAGTTCGTTATCTTGGAAAAAGAATCTTGATAAGCGGAAGCGCACACGATATGCATACGCTTTTAAAGATAAATCCTACGAGTAATATCAATTAATTATTAACGCTTACATGACACGAATGTGAGCCAATCCGTCGAAAGCCCCAGGCATCACGCAGGTTATAGCATTTCCGTGGAGATTCAAGCTCTTCAGATTCGTCAGACCAGTAAACATTTTGTTGTGAACCTCTCTAAGTCGATTGTCGGACAACAATCTGTGAAGAATAAACGAGGAAAATTCATGAGATAAGATGAAGGCGAATATAAAAACGAAAGAAAAATGATTATCGAACGTTCGGTGAAAACTTACAGATCGGTGAGCTTGTGTGCTCCTTGAAAAGCAGACGCTTCGATGCGTGTGATTTTATTTCTCTTTAAATCCAAATGCTGCAATTCCGGAAGCTTTTGGAATAACCCGTCCGCTTTGATCTTGTCCAACTCGTTGTTACCTAACAAACTGCATCGGGAAAAAAAGGGGAAATAATAACTCGCAATATTTTCTCTTTGACCTTTTCAATCATGCGGACAATTAATTAATATTGAAAGAGAAACAACGTTAAATTAACTAATCACGTAATGCTGATTTATTAATCGGATAAAATAATTGATTACGACTAATAACATGAAAATTATTATTTTTATTCGTAGAAAGACAAATGTGCAACAAAAATAAATTAAACCAATCGGTAAAATAATTTCGTTCGATTATACACGTCATTTTCAATCTATATATCTAACAACGAACGATAAATAATGTTGAAATAAAAGTTGCAAACATAATCGATCATTACAATTGATAGAAATTGTAACATGTAATAATGAATTTGAGAATGTTTAACAACGACAATTCATTCGTTAAAATTCAACGTGGTCTCTCGGTTATAAAACATTGCCCGTATATTCATGTCACGCGTGCCCACATGGGTAGTGATATTGTGGAAAATAGATATGATAATAGTATTTATCTTCATTTGAGTGTCACATATCTGATATCGATATTAGTCAAGTATTAGCGAGAAAACGCGTAAAACAACTCGGACAGAAATATTCAGCGATATTCAGTATATATTACAAAAAAAAAGAAAAAAATACTGACTAAAATTATACGTTGCGAGAGAGAATGTAAAGTGATACTTACAGAGCGGAGGTGTAGATCGGTAGATCTCGAGGTATCGAGGTAAGCTTCCTACCGGAACAATCGATAGTTGCGCCATTGCATGTACAAGAAGAAGGGCATGCACCGGGTAAAATGCATTCGCCAGCCCTTTTAGTCAAAAGTTCTTCGTCACCTATAAACAAAAAACTCATTGATAGAGTCGAATTAACAGTTTTATTGCCTGATCTATATAAATATTCTAATTTTCATTAAAAAAAAGATATCTCTGCTCGTTAAAGTAGAAGCGATGCGAGTCTTTTATTTACTCACGAAACGAGCAACATTTTGTGTATACCTACCGTGTATTTTATAACGTTGCTCTCTCTTATATTTGTGTCTATTTTAATGAAATATTAATTTCCGCATATGGTAGAGAATAAATAAAACAAATGTTAAATAACGTTTCACTTTTAATCTCCTCGCTCGCATCACTCCCATCATTGTCGAGTGAGTTACCGTATGCAAATGAGGCATTTCGTGATGAACGAATGATAATGATATTTATTGATAACTATGTTGAATTGTCGATAGGATGATACCCCTTGATAGATGCTTAGTGAAATTTATTCGTTGTCGATATACCAACACAGTCAAAAGGAGAAACGTTGAATGTAATTATGTGAGAGAGAATGAACGTGGTGAAACGATAATATACTGATTTAATACATTTTAATAATTAACAATCATGCCTGGCGACATTGCAAAACTGGGATCGGCCGGGCGTCGCTTGTAGGAGAACGTGCCCGTTCAATAATTGAGTGTTTAGCGGCACACGTTGGGCATTACACATAGTAAATATGTTTATGCATGAGAGCACGGCTATAGAGAAATGATTCATTGTCGCATTATACCTCTACATTGTGAATTAACCGAACCACGATACGCGTTTACGCGGACGCGAAACGATATTAGTAATTTATCGTAATACGTATAACGATGTGTTGTTCAGAAATAGGGAAAATCGATTCGTAGAATAATTTCTTCAATGAGCTACGATCAATATTAAATTGGATCATTGGTTCGAAAGTTATCAAGCTTTTATACACGCTTCAAATCGAAATAGAATAAGAAAAGAAAAGAAAATGAAAGAAATATCGTTATAGTGTTTGCTTCTTATTTTTCTATATATATATATATCGAAGATCGAAAAAAGTATTTTCTTCTTTCGATAAAAATCGAAAATCGTTCGACCGTGGTCACGTTATTTGCCGAGGAAATAAAAGAACAACTTCGCAAAAGATAGTATACTTTCTCTCCAAGGATTCGAAGGAGGCGTTTGAACTGGCTGCTCGCTCGCCTTCTTCTTGTTTCTTGTCTTGAATCCTTTCGTAAACCGCGTGCGGCTTTAGCGTAAATTTTTACTATGGTTCGAGCGGAAGTTACGAAAGTTCCTTTCAAGTTTTACGCCCGGAGCGTAAACTCTCGTTTAGAGAAATGCACGTAACAAGAATACCCCTTTATACTTTGTAAAAGGGGTAGGAGACAAGGGCACATATGTGTTTCCGAAATGTTTATTCCCCGGCGTCGTTTTACTTCCTCTGACCTCTTCATGCTGAAAAAGAGTAGCTCTATATATATATATATATATATATATATAGTATATATATAATTCGTAATACATATATATATATATATATATACATAGATATCCGTACACGTTTAGCAAGAGTCTACAAGTATGTACATACGTACGGAACGTGTGTTTTTCAAGATTATCCTGTGTACTAGGCAAAGTGCATTTGGGATAAACGCGAAACCGCGAAAGAGGAGAAAGAGGATGGGTGAAAACTTTTGGCTATTATCCTCGAACATATACGGCGTATTACCGTGGCTCTTTATTCGAAGTTTGTATATCCACTCACATGACGTAATCCAAAGAAAATAAATAAAAATAAACAAAATTCAATTTCTAAAGAAAGAATTATTTAAAAAAATTATATCATATTTATATTCATTATATAAATATATATTTAATATATATATATCATGTTATTATAAATTTCTCTGTTAGAAATTAATTACTTTTTTTAACGACGACTTCCATCTAAAAATGAGTTAATTCTAAAATCTTCGTTGAAGCGTGAAAAGTATGAAATTAGAAATACCGATAATCCGATAATTACAGTTAACAGAGAAATGATATTGCGTTTGTCACTTTGCGTACAAGTTTGAGAGAAGTATGTATATTATAAATTAATGAACTCGAAATGTGGCCAAGCAAGTCGCAATAAGCGTATAACAATAATCATAAATGTCGACGGTTGGTCCTTATGAGAAGGATAATATGCTAGCATAATAAATAAGCAATCGGTGGAGAAGCGTAGAGAGACAGGGATTCTGCAGCGATGCATCCAGTAGCAATTACACAGGCTCGACAAAGTGCACGACATTAATCAAAGGAATCCAACCGTGGCTACACCTGTACGGATTGGCCGATCATCCAGACCGGACGTGCCGACAACTACCAAGAAGAAGAAGAAGAAGAAGAAGAAGAAGAAACAGAAAGAAAATAAAAGTCTTGGCGCTGGTTGCGTCGCAAGATGTATCGAAACGACGCCAGACGTAAAATGAAAAAAGACCGTTTCAAGAGATGCACCATGAGACTAACGAAGTTACATCGAGCGTAATATCAGCGCGGATGAAAGCATAAATCTAAATCGTTCACCGTTGGCCATGGCCAAAGGCAGAAGCTTTCGCGAACATTACTCTTCACCGATCGTCTAATAGCAGATTAGGAAGAATAATTATTCTTCGAGATTAGAGATGACAAACTCGTTTCGTTTTAGAATTTTTATATTTCTTCAGAAAGCTCGGTAGAGATTTTAATTAAATTATTACCCTGTAAAATATACGTAATATCGCGTATTACGATCGATGGTTAATTCAGTATATCATTTTAGTTTTCTTATATTGCATTCGTTCGAAACGTTTCTATCTATTGAGTGTGTTCGATTAATATAAACGTAAACTGAGAAACGAAACTTATTATGCTCGAGAAGTGGAAAAGCGTTATTAATGAATGTTAATGTAATTCTAATGATGAAAGGGGGGGATAACAATGCGAGATTTTAGTTGGGAGAAGCTACCGACCTGTATACACTGTCCTCTCGAAGTTTTAAGAAGAGATACCGAAAAGGTCGAATCGTGCTTACCCTTACATTTGAACTTGTCGTCCCGCATCGAATCGATCTTCCGCTTCTGCGTCCTCTTCGGAAATTCACATTTTGCACCGGACGTCTCGATTGGATGTGCGTGAAGATAGACACTCAACCATCTCAAGTTGCAATCGCAGATGAAAGGATTTTTTGCTAGATGCCTACGAAAGAAACCCCATTTATATTTTTCTCATTCATTTCTTAACCATCGTTATTTGAATAGATACTTCAATTGAAAGATTAAATAATTAATAATTAAGATAAACGTTAGATACAAACAGTGTTTTGATACTCCGCAGATTTGAGAAGGTTCCGTTCGCCAATGACTTGATGTTATTGTCGTACAAAGAAAGTAACGTGAGGTTGTAAAGATCTCGGAAAAGGTCAGTCCTTATGCAAGAAATTTCATTAGCGTTTAGCAAACTGGAAACAGAAAATATATTGTTTCGTTAATAATTTAATGCTGTTGCAATTATTTCATTGAACAATTAATAACCACGATGCCTAGTTAAAAATCATTAAACGTAATACAATCACTCACAGTAATTGCAAATTGGAAAGTCCTTGAAAGAGACCACCTGGAAGGTCACTGATTTTATTTCCGTAGAGAACTCTGAAATATGTAAATTTCGTGTTATACGTGTTAACTTATATTATTATCGAGTACCATAATACATATGATATATAAAACTTCGAAAACTTACAGAGATTCGAGTGACTTTAATCCGTGGAAAGCATCTGAGGCTACTTTTTGAATTTGATTATTGCTGAGATCGCTAGAAAAACAGAAATAAAACAGATGAAAGAAGATGTTAAACAAATTTGCGTGATTTATTCAAATGTGAATAAGCAGATTAATCAGGAATAGTTCTATACTCACATTCTACGTAATTTTCTATAAGGTGAAAAGGCCTTAGGTGGGATCTCCGTGATACCATTTTGTTCCAATCGTCTGAAAAACGACCAATGAACATTTTAGGAGACGAAGGAACAACAACAGTAATAAGAGATGAAAAAGAAATAAATAATAATTGAATCATTCTTCATTTAAACTACCGTTCCATATTATTCCATCGATCTCGATTGGTTGCCGAGAATTATTAGGAGCAAAAAAAAAAAAGAAGAAAATACAGATTTTTCGCACCGCTCCAGGTAAATTGGCACCACGTCTGGCATCGCACGTTCGCCGAATTCGATTTTCCTATTTTATCCGATAGCGGGTGTGGCGCACCCGGGAATAGGGTTTCTGTATATTTTTTTTTCTTTTTTCTGGCAAATTTCAAATCAAATTTTTTCTTTCTTTCGTTCCAATTTGTGGGATATAAAGCGCATCATCCTTTTGATACTTTATCCACGAAGAAAAAGAAATGTATAAATAAATGGATAAATGGATAGAAAAGAAAAAAAAATAGAAAGAAAAATCGATTACGCGAGACAGAGAAGTTTCGGAGCTCGTTGTTATGTTGAGTCAGAACGGGGTAAAGGTTTTTTTACTAACAATTCCGTGGTGTCCTCGGGAAGATGGGTCGGTACTTTCGTCAAGGAATTCTCCCGGCAATCGACGATTCCGTTTGCGCATTTGCAGGGATGCGGGCATTGCGGTTCCGCGCTGCATTCCGAGCCCGCTCGTTCTACCAAGCCAGAGCATTTGAACTCGTGTTCCTGCAACCAACAAAAAAGAAATAGAAAAAGGATCGCAATGTTTGAGCAAAAAAAAAGAATATAATATCCACCTCCTCCTCTAACAAAAATAAAGAAAGGAATGAGAAATACGGAAAGTTAAGCACACGTTCCGTTTCGCAATAGAAACTATTTTAGACTTTTCCAATTTTTTGTTGGTTTTTCCTTTTTTTTTCTTTTTACGGAAGAAAAGCAAAAACTTGCTTATTTTTAGATAAATTTTTTTTATCTTACAAGATATCTTCCGATTTATTCGTACCTGTAGGTCAATCAGACTTCGTTCCTTCAAATGAACCGGAGACGAGCAACGTGTGTGCTGTCCGAGACGAGAATATACTCTCAAATGTCGAGAAAGCCAAGCCAAGTGACAGTCGCATGCGAAAGCATTATCGGCTAACTTGAGGGTCCGTAAATGGGGCAAACCGGATAACATCTCTTTTCCTAGCGTCGTTAGTTTGTTGTTGTTTAACATTCTGCGAAGAAAAATAGTAAACTTCGTTTTATCTTCCAATACTATTTATCTCAAGTACGAACAAAATAGTTCGTACTCGAGTTATAGCCATTTTACTTTAAAAACTTACAAAATTTCGAGTTCCTTCAACTCTCTTATCGAGTATTCGTCGATGCACGTCAGCACGTTGTTATCCAATAAACTGTTAAAAGTCGATAAGAAAAAAAAAAAGGAATTATAATATGATCTTGAAAAGTGAGAACCTAGGAGTACGCGCGCGATGCACAAAGTTAACGGAAAAGGATGGAATTTCAAATAGAGGAGGATTCGAAACAGTTTAACTATCAAGTTTGTTCAGGGATGCCTGCCTGGTGTTGCACCGCGGAGCATTCAAGCAACTCTTGGACTTCCTGGAGTGAACTAGTTGGACGGTAAACGATGCAGAGTATTACCGAACGTTAATTGAAATCACTAGAGGGACGGTTACACGACTTTTCGATTATACGCTAAGAGAAACGGGAAGAGGAGCGAGCTTAGAACATTGAATGAAGATGAGGAAAGGGAAAAGAAGAAAAAGAGAGAAAGATAGAGAAAGAGAGAGAGGGAGAGTGAAAGAATAGGAAATCCTTGGAAAATATATACTTACAGCTGCTTGAGAGCAGATACACCTCTCAACGTCTTTGGTCCTATCGTGGCTATCTGGTTGTGACTTAGATCTCTGCAACACGGAAGATACAACAATTGTTTCCTTTTAGTCAATGATTCGAAAGGTTCATTTCTCGATTAACGTCAAAATGATCAAATACATACACACATACACACACACACATACACAAACATCCATATTCTCTTCGCCTCTTTCTTTCTTGGCTAACTGCAATCTAGAAAATCGTAATCTCCTCTTTTAGTTGTAACGGAATGTGGTTTCATGATTAATTTCATTGATATCTTCCTTCTCTTGAAGTCAGATGCACCGTCTTCCTTATTCAATGATATCGGTACTATCCTTTTTTGACGTCAAGAACATCGTAATTATCGTATGACTTTTAGTCTATAACAAGCGCGTTAGTGACATCTTAAGAAGGATTTTAGACGAGTTAAGTCGAAAAGGTAGACGAATCGATTTGCATCGAGTCCTGGGAATTGTAAGGCGAACCGGTAAGAAGCAATTACAAGAGAAGGCACATCCTTTGCTCGTCCATCATCCAGTGATCTCGATACCGCTTCTCTCTCTCTCTCTCTCTCGCACTTTCTAAAGATGGAGAGAGCCTGTTTCAAAGTCACCACATGGTATCCCACGGTGGTTCGTTCGTTTGAAGCAATAAGAAGAAAAAGAAGAACCGACCTCGTACCTACTACGAACTTGCTTCGTTGAATCTTTCTCTTTCTCTCTCTCTCTCTCTCTCTCTTTCATACGTCGACCTTTCCAAGTTTTTTTCCCTCGACGGACACACGACCGTAACACGTTGAGTTCCGATGGGTAAAGAACACCGGCTCGTTCCACTTCCGAGCTCAGTTAGTCGCGAGTTCGTCCTACATTTCCGATAAATTATTCAGAGCATCGAATGCTGGCCTAGTAGTCGCGCGACTTCCACTATCGTGGTGTTTCCTCTTCCTTCTTTTTTACTTTTTCTTTCTCTTTCTTTTTCTTTCTCTCTCTCTCTCTCTCTCTTTGAGAAAGGTCTAGTTAGTTTCAAAAGAAACTCTATTTAATTTCTTTCCAATAGCACACGTCAAAAGTTTTTGCTTCTTAGGATAATCCCAAAGGAATCTACCTATTGATTTATTAAATTAATAAAAATAATATTTGATCTTAAATGAAAAAAAATTATGTTAAGTATACGATTATCATTTCGTTATGCTATTTCTTCGAAGAGGAAATCAGCTTGGGTACCTAAGGCGTAACGAAACGTTTGAAGACGATAAAAGACAGGGAAAGAGGAAACGTAATCACGATAAGAAGAGAGCAAGAAGGGTAAAATGGCTTGCTGCGAGGACGGATGTACGAAGGAGTTAAAGTTACCACTAATGAGCTTGGCTATGTACGTGCAAAGCTCTCTTCTCTTCTCTTCTCTTGCTAGTTCTTCTCGTGGCCGGTTATATACTCGACTTTCGTCGTCATCGTCCTCCATCGTCGTATTCCTTGTACTTGTGTTTGTTAGTTTTCTTTATAGGTACATACAAACACACACACAAGCACATACACATTCACGTTATGTATAAGAACGAATGAGTTTTTCTTTCTCAACCACTTCGAAGCTTTTTCACGGGTGGCCGGCTTCACGAATTGCACGAGTCCGTTTTCAAATGAACGGGAGCTTTCAGATAGTATCTCGGATGGCTGTTAAGCATCTTTTATCCGCGAGAAATACGAGGGTTACCTTGCGAGTGAATGCGAGATAGAGTCAGCATCCCTAATGGTTCATTTCTTCGTTAAACTTTATTCGTCGGATACCTATTTTTTCTTCTTTTATTTTTTTTTAAGCTTCCAATTGCGCACTATCGTCACATTATTTTCCTCGTATTCAAAATTCTAATCATCCTTTTCATACCAATTTAACAATATTCGACTATGGATTTATAACAGTTATCGAAAGTTGATGTTAACCGAGCTTACAATAGAGATTAATCTCCCCTAACTTTCACCAAGAATACGATGAATCATTCGGTAAGAAGAGCGCGAAGAGTTCGTTTAACAAAACGAGTAGGGAAGATGAGTATTTTTTAAAGCTCATCGCGGAATCGAATATCTTCAGGCAAGTCTCAAGCGCTGTTAAACCAACTCTCTCTCTCTCTCTCTCTCTCTCTCTCCTGGAAGAGAAAGAAAAAAGTGAAAAAAGAGAAACAAGAAAGAGAGAAAGAGAGAGAAAGAGAGAGAAAGCTTCGGAATCTCTTCTCGAGGCACGAGTTAAGCAGACATTTGTGATGATAGGTTAGGGGTCTTGGAGCACGGTTCAGCATTGACCATCCATTGGCTCGGGGAACTCGCAATCTGTAATTATGTTTGCCACAGACTACGAGAGTGGCTCAGAAAAAGACAGACAGACAGACAGACAGAAAAAGAAGGAGAGAGAAAGAGAGAGAGAGAAAAGATGAGGAGGGACGCTTGAGACTGAATAGAAAGAGAGAGATAGTGATAGAAAGAAAGAGAAAGAGAAAGAGAAAGAGAGAGAGAGGAATGTTATGAGCTGGACAACGCGAACATAAGGCGAGTCTGGGAGATTGAACTTCCAGCTCGCGAACCGAGCCAATCCAGAAAGCAATTACCGAATTTCGACGTGGCCGCGCCTCTACCGTTTACCACTCACAAAGGACCTTCTGGACCGTCTCATCTCTAGCGAAAGGCGAGTACGAGACTAGGTCTCTCTCTTTCTCTCTCTCTTTCTCTCGACAACTTCAATTTCAAATGGTCTTGCCAAACTGGCTGCTCCCACAGCGTTTGCCGCCTCCATTGGTACTCACTGGACTAGGGCGATAAGCACGGGATAAAACGAATCTCGAAGAGGACGCGAAATGCGAGATCCGAATTCTCAACGCGACGCTTGTTTCTCCTTTAAGCTTACCACCCTCTTCTATTTCCTCCCTACTACTACCTCAGTTCACCTCTCATCACCCAAAGCTCTACTATTTTCTTTCTTTCTTTCTTTCTTTCTTTCCCTCTTCTTCTTCTTCTTCTATTTTTCTCTTTTGCTCTTTTCATGGGATCGATCCTTCCTTTTAAAGACGTTCGAAATGAAAGAGAAAAAGATAAAAAGGCAAGGAAAATGAGAAGTTCCAGTCGTGCGTACTCCGATATTTAGACTTCTAACTTTGCTCTTCTTGCCTTGGAAGAATAAACGAAGAGCTTCGAGAATTCAACGGCATAGAAAACACAGAATATACTGGAAAGATGGAACGGGCAAAGAGAAATACACGCTCGGCTTCTCGTTATCGGAGAGAAATGAAGAAAGATGATGAAAAAAACGAGAAGCATGGAAGAACGAAGAGACGAAAATTCTTGGACTTTGGTGAAATTCAAGAGACTTGTAACTTGGGTAGTCATGTGAAAATATGAAAGAGAGACAGAAAGAGAGAGAGAAAAAAATGGTTAGAGAATGACACGATGGATTTGTTGGCTTCATGGGTGGTAGAAAAATTTGAGAAACGTCCCACGATACGATATCGAGAGCATTAAGCGCGAAGGACAGCTCTTATCGGCGACGTTCGACGAACGTGAAATATCGCGGCTCGTTTGATGCCAAGCTTACACGGAGTGTCTGCTACGCGTATGTACGAAACGCGAGTCGTGTTTTTAGATAACAAGAATGACGCGATCTCCCCTTCTCCACCCCTTCCCCAACCCCCGATGCTCGTAAAAATAAAACGCCTTTTTTTTTCTTTCCGCCTTTCCCATCTCTTTTTCTTTTTCAATCTCTTCAAAGTGTTCAAGGATTGTTTTACCTCCTCCTCTGTCTGTTCTTGAAATCAAACGATTGAAAGAGACGACTTTGTTGAACGAATATCGACGAATGTCGCGACTGGTATTATTATTATTATTCGAGATTATTTCAAACCCTTATCAGGTATAGATTTTCGTATGTGAAAATTGAGAGATAAATTTTGGATTAAGATCGAGCCTGTAAATGAGATATTTTCATTTTGTTATAAATATGCACGATAAGAAAGATAATTGTTTTAATTGGATCGCGTTATGAATTAATCAAATCTAATGTGAATTTGTTTAATTCTTCATTGTCTGCTTTTTTGAGTTTCATTTATCATTGCGATATCAAGGAAATGCTTGGTATATTAATGAATTTTAAATTTATATGAACTAATATTGGTACAATGAATTATTTAGATGACAGTACACGTGTTTCATCAACAGTTGACAGACGCAATAATTCAATTTTGTAAAACGCTTGTGTCCGTATATGTCATAACATTAAATTAATTGTCGGAAATAATTCGTAATCTATAATCTACTTTCCGTTGTAAATTTTTCAAGTTTAATTTTGATATACACGCTGCCTCGTGAATTATTTGCAATCCCTTTTTCGAATCATCCTTTAAATTACCCTTTACGAATGAAACGCGGATAAAGGAAGGAAATGTTATTACCTCGTAAATACGAGCTTGTATATTCTCATTGGTCCTCCTCCTCTTTCTATCGCGTTTGTAGCGACGAGAGAGCGAGTGATACTAATCGGAGGAGGCGCGTCCACAGCCCTTCCCCATTGTGTCAAACCATTTATTACCTCTTCTCCGAGTAGGTACTCTCGGTCTTCTTTACCATCTTCGAATAACTTTCTCCGTTTGCGTTGCGATGGGTTAATCATACGTTTCGTTTCTCGTCATACGACCCACGCTCTCCTTTCTTAAACTCGTGAAATTTATTTTCGATTGAACTCGCAAAATTAAATACGAATCTAACGATTAAAGATCGGATAATACTTATTCATAAGACCTTTCAATTTTATCCCTTGACTTTTTTCTTCTTCTCTCTTGGAAAAATAACGAAAAAAAAATTGTCAAGATCAATCTCAGAAAAATCTTAATCCACGAAGTTATATACGGATAAGAAATCAAGAAAATCACGAAATTACGAGTAAGATTTTCGTTGGCATTCGATTTTATTCGAGGAAGGGAACGACTAGAAGGGAGATGGATGTGTACCGTCGACTTTAGCTGCTTATCCACCAGCAGATGAGAGATTATCGGGGCCATCCTGTACGGCCGTGAGAACTCGCCGTAAGGTCGCAACGTGATACGTTCTTTTGTAAGGTGCCTGATCCGGTCTTATCGTCGGAAACTGTGGAGTTCCGTTTAAGAAAGAAGAAGAAAGAAAGAAAGAAAGAAAGAAAGAAAGAAAGAATGAAAGAAAGAGAGAGAGAGAGAGTAAGAAAGAGAAGAAGAAGTAGAAGAAGAAGGAAAAGACCGAGACGGTAAGTTTCGAGACCCGTCCGTCTTGGCCACTTTGCGAGATGATAGATGGACCACCAACTTCACCTTCCTTCTCTTCTCTTCTTCCCTCTTACTTCCATGTCCAACGGTCATCTTTTTTTTTCTCTGCTCCTTCATCATCTTCTTCACCTTTCTACCTACTCTAGCTCGTGCCGTCCCCCCTCGATACTCTCTCTCTCTCTCTATATCCTCGTCCAAGAAGAAAAAGGGGGCCACAAACTCGTGTGCTTTTTCGACTTCTCAAGTGGCAGCTCGTAGGGATTCGAGCACTGTGCCTGCGGAAACGATCTCGATAAAGTCCCGATCCTCTTCGGCTGACCGCTTCGTATTTTTTCTTTGTGTGTGTGTGTGTGTATGTCTCTCCCTCTTTCTCTCTCGTTTTATTTCTAGTTCGAGAACGGTCAGTAGCGGAGATCGATTAAAATTCAGGTTCGAAAAGTATGCGGCCGTTGTGGAGGTTTACTACGAGAGAAAAGCACCTAGATGAGAGAGAAGGAAGTAAAAAAAAATAAAAAAAAAAAGCAAGAAAGAGAGTAAGAAAGAGAGAAAGAAAATGTAAGGGAGACTGCATCGGTGTAATCGGAAGATCGGTATTTTTATCTTCCGCGCTCGTTTCTCTCGCGTTTAGATAGGAGAAATGCGGCCCACGTGTTGTGCGAGCGAGCTTCCTGCCTTCTGACTTACGCTCAACTGAGTGAAAATGGAAAAAGAAATAAGTAGAAGAAGTCGGGCTGCCTCCTCCTCTTCCTCCACCTCCTCCTCCTCCTCCTCCTCTTGACTGCATCCAACCATCTCTACGAATGATCTTATTTTATTTTATTTTCTATAGAGTAGTAGTAGTCGTCGTTCTACCAGAAGTTGTTCGAAACTCCAAAGGATTTCATTAATATCACAGCCTGCATTGCGTGTTCATTCCGATAACAAGGAAACTCCACGTGTTACCTGATTAACGAGCTCCTTTGCAATATATGAATGAAATATGTTCCTGGTTAACGTGTTTGCTATAACGAGAGACGATGACAATAAACTATCTCTTGAAAATTCAACAACTATCTCTTTCGTATTTGTATTTCCTTCAAACTCGTTCTTATCGCGTTCCAATTTAGAGTTGGATTATTAATTAAATCAATTTAATAAGCGAACTTATCTCATGTTTCCTACTGTTACAATAATTGTTTTTGTTCATTTTAATTTTGAATGAAACATTTTCTTTATTATTTTATGTCTTTATATGCGACCAATGAGATAATATTTTAATGAATAAGATTAATTAAAAGAAATTAAGATTGTTGATAAAAAAAAAAGAAAAAGAAAAAGAAAACAACGTGTAGAAAACAAAAAAGTATTAAGGGATTAAAGCCGTCGAACGAGGGAGATCGGCTTTAAAGAATTAAACATGGAAAAGGGGAAAAAGTCGCGAGTCGCATACGTATATACACATACGTACTGTACTGTCTCTATGCCGTATGCAATTCGATCGAAAGGGGAGCTTGCAAGTTACGACTAACTCAAGCTTTTTCAACGAGTGAAAGAATGTAGGCCGTGGATCGTCTGTAAAGTTTATGCGCCTGAGTCTGCACGTTAGCAGAGAGTGGGAACGTGCTTGACAAAAGCAATGTGGATTATAAAACGAGAGCGTAATAATAAAAAAGAAGAAAAAAAAAGAAAAACGCGGAAGGTGGAAAAAAAGGAAAGAGAGAGAAAGAGAAAGAGAAAGAGAAAGAGAGAGAGAGAGAGCATGAACGATCTCTCGCATATAATAATTATTCTCCCGAGACTCTTTTTTTCCCACGCTGGTTCCTTTGTTCCTCATGTTTGGCAAAAGTTCTCTCATGGGAGAAGCTTTTTTCGGAAAAGCTTACTTCCTTCATCTCCCCCTTGCTTCCTCTTCATCGCTCGTCCGTCTGCCGGTTTTTCATCGGTTCCATCGAAAAGTCTCAACATTTCTTTATTTTTTTTTTTAATTTTCTCCGTTATTTGATTCTTCTCTCTTATCTTTTACAACTTTCTACAAAAGTCTGGCTTTTCGAATTATTCCCGTTATCGTTATTGTTATCATTTATTACTCGTCAATTTACAATTATTATTATTATTATTATTATTATTACTGTCATCATCATCATCTTGATTATATTATTATAAAAGAACTTTCTATATTATTTTCTGTTTTATGAAAAAAGATATTAAGTTACGAAAATTCTTTCTCTCGTACGTTTGCCTCGAGATACGATATAAAAGAAATACGAAGAGAAAAAAGTTGATAGGACGGTAAAAATTTCACCTTCTCCTTTTAAAAGGTTAACCGAGAAGACACACACAAAGATTAAGATGATAGTAAAATTTTATACGATGGTACTTACAGCCGCTTAAGGTTCATCATATTACTGAAGAGGAGATCCGGGAGATGACGAATTTGATTGTTATTGAGCCGCAGTTTTTCCACGCCGACCAGATCTTGAAAAGCCCCTCTTTGAATAGTATGGATTTGATTGTTCGATAATAACCTGTCAAAGAAAAAAGAAAAATCGTCGAAGAATAAAATGCTTAAACGAAGATTAGGCAATGTCGTTTTATATAAACGCGATATAATATCATTTTTACAAATTCTTCGATAATATTTCATGCACGCGATAACAATCCTTTTTTTATTCGCGTAATAAATTTTTTTCACAATTTCGTAGATGTACCCAAGATAATCGGATCGTATTTTTTAAATGAAACTCGCGGAAGAGGATCGACGTTATGCAAGTAATTCTTCCTCCCCCCATCCCCCCACACCCCTTCTAATTCCCGTTTATGAAGCCGCACAAATGCATTGCCATCATCGCGGTCGTTAGCAAACTCCGTAATACATGCTCGAGGAAGTTCTCGACACTGAATATTCATAGTACTGCGGTTTCGTGGCGAGAGGTGAGCCGACTTAACTTCTATCTCTCTCTCTTTCTCTCTCTCTCTCTCTCTCTCTCTTTATTTTTTTATCACACTCTCCTCTCGCCTTTAAAACTTCATCACGGTGATAACGTAAAGAAGGCCTATGTAAAGGTATTACTTACAAAACGTGAAGCGTAGCCATGTCCTCGAAGTCCGTTTTAAATATAACCGAAATATTATTCCCTTGAAGATCTCTGAAACAAAGAGAAAAAACAAATGATTAGAATTTGTTCATTAAATTATTCAAATTTGATTAAATGCATTAAAAATGATCAGATTTCGGAATGGTTAGATTGTTCCCCTTTAATTTGGCAAAAGGTAGAACTAACCTATCCCAAAGAGACTTGTCGCCGCAGTATGTTCCGGGAATTTATATGGGTCAGTAGATACCCATATACGGGCGATACAGGTCTTTTTTTTTACGGCAAGGTTAACATCTTTGAGGTCTATCCCAAGAATTTCTATAGGTTCACAGATTGGTATCGAAAAAAGTGGGATCAAAGAAGATAGGGGTTATTGAACTGTGAGTGTTTATTCGACAAAAAATTCGACGATCTTTTTCTATATAGCGATGATCTTCAGTATAAAAATTCAAATTAAAAAGAAAAGAAAAAAAATAAATACGCGATTTACACGAGTGCTTTTTTTTTAATAAATAAAGAAAAACGAAGAAGGGTCAGTGAAAAAGGAAAGTTATGACAAAGGGTTACACGGTACTACTACTACTACTACTACAACTACTACTATTTGGTAAGCGCGAATTTACTCGTCATTGTAGTCGTCGTTCTCGTCGTCATCATTGAAAAAGGCGAAGAAGAAGCTAAAGGAGCAGAAAAGATGAAGAAAAGAAGAAAGAAAAAGAAAAGGGGAAGGAGTTATAGAGAAAGAAAAAGAAGAAGAAGAAAAAAAGGTGGAGGAGGAGGAGGAGGAGGAGAAGGACGAGAGGAGTAGCCGTCAAACACAGCCGTATACCAGCCGTCTGCTCTCTCAGAAGTTATTAAGGCCTTATTAAATTGGTTCCTTTTCCAACCCCCTTCCAACTTTACTAGCTGCAGCAGCACCACCACCACCACCACCATCATCTCCACCTCTAGCTCCAGCTCCACCTCCACCTCCAGCCAGCCGGTCGTTCGGTCCTCTTGCAGTGAAACTTTTTACCTGACAAAAAGGCCGACGGTAAGAGCGAGTAACGAGGTCGGCCTATCTACTCCAAGAGCTTTTCTACATCGGTGAGGATTTTTCCTTCCGTCCTGGGCTACCAACGAGACTACGACGACAAGGACGAAAAGAGTAGCAAAAATTATTCCCTCGTTTTCATCTCTCCCGTCTCCGCGTTCTTTTTTCTATTAATAACGCAAAAACCCATCTTTCTTTCTTTCTTTCTTTCTAACCTTATTTTCTCCTTTCTTTCTATTTTTTTCTTTCTTATTCTCTTTTTCTCTCTCTCTCTCTCTCGTTTTTCAATTCGATGAATACTTTTTACTAAAAATTATTTCCCCTCGATCTTTCATAAGATTATGTTATAACTATATGTTATGATATTAATTTTTATATGATTTTAGTTCGACGTTAAACCAAAATAATCTTCTATAATATTTATTAAATGATTTTATCTGAAATATATTCCGTATTTCGAAATAGAATGAAATACATAGCGGATCATCGGTAAAGGTTTATGCATCGAATAAGAACAGTAATGGGGCTGCTAGGTGGGTCTACAATTAATATGCATTTCCAATTGGCACGCGTTCGGGCAAATCGTTCGTTTATGACGAGCATTATGGAGAATTCAATGGTGATGAATCAATCATCGAATTCGGGAATCCATGAACAATTTATAAATAGGATAATATAATATATCTATACCAAAAATATCTATACGAAATAAATTAACCGAGTGCACATAGATCTCTTTTAAAGAATAACATAATGAAAATCATTTTCAATAGGATAATATTTTAAAGTGACAAGATAAAAGAAAACACTTGCGATTAATATGCTTTTAAAAAAGAAAATCAACGAAGCGATATCGGTTAATATGGCAAAACAGTGATAGAATTAACGGTCCAATAAATATCCAAATGGCCATATTCGGTTTACCAGAGAACGGATTATTACGCCCTGCTATATAATCCCGATGGTAGTCTTCGAGAGAACTAAAACGTAAGAGAAAGAGAGACAGAGAGATAGAAGATAGAAAGAGAGAGAGGAGAATACAGAAGGGTGGGCGACGTTGGTATCTAATTATCAGTTATTATACCTTAAAGAAGCTCAGAGCAACGAGCGTCGCCGATCGCATTATAGAATCGAGGTTCATTGAGTCTCTCCCTCCTTTTACCTCTTCTACTCTTCGTAGCGCGTAATCCACTTTATCGCTCGATTCGATTAATTCTCGACGAGGTAAAACGATCGCGGCTGGCAGGAAAGCTAACGAAGGCACATCGTGGGTCCATCGAGGATGTCTACCGCGTCTCTTCGAGGCCATTCTTCCCTCAACCCCCGCATCCCGCCCCTCCACCTAACCCCTAGTCCCTCTTTCCCGACTCTCATCTTTATTCCTCTCCTTCGTTTCTGTCGTCGTACTCTTCGTCGTGTCACGAATCGTGCCTAAGGCGAAGCTTTCAGGAGCTCAAACGACTAACATAAGAGAGAAAGAAAAAGGTGATAAGAGAATAAAAGGAAGAACTCCCTTTACGTTTAGTTCATACGACGGATTTGTGCTTCCACGAACTCTAATGCGGCTTTTCGCGGTGGCGGTGGAGGTGGTAGTGGTGGCCTCAGCTACCTCGTACTGGTGTTACGCTCAATTAAAATAACTCGACACCTTCTTGGAATATGATAATGGTGATAGCTCGAGTTATCGCATATCTCGGTATAGATTTCTTTGCTCGTCTATGCCTCATCGAAACTCCTTTAAAGAGACTTCAAAAGAGATTTAGAGAAAGATAATGCGAGTGAGAGAGAGAAAAATATGGGAGTGGGTCGTAATTCTCCGAAGATGACGCTTTAAGAGAAACGTTACGGATTAACTATGATTAGTCTGCTAACGAAATACGAAGGACTTGCGAAGAAGAGAAGATGAGAGTGAGTGAATGAGAGAGTGAGAGATAGTGCATGCAAGTACTTTACCTCATGAAAATTTATTACATCATAAGGAAGGTATAAATATTTGCGGTATGAATTATGTCTCTTAAGAGAGAGAGAGAAAGAAAGAGATGAGTTTTAAATTAGTGGTATAAGGAAGTTCAGGTATGTTTTTACTCGTCATTTCTGTGGATCTTAGACAGAAATATGGTATAAATATTGGCGAACGATTAAATTCGTTGACGCTGTTACGATATAAAGAGAGTGTATTTGACTGTACGAAGATCGATGTACCGGTAGGGTAGATAAATCGAAAGGAGTTACTTCTTAAACGAAACGATCGATCGTTTATAATCGTTTCATGTCGATGGAGATAAATGAATTTACGATATATATCTCTCAGGTTATAGCAGAATAATTTAAAGAGAAAGATCGACGTACGTTGTGTGGTAAGTGTTACAAACAAGCTGAGTTCGAATATACTCAAAACAGGAATGTAATAATAACAACTGAATAGGATAGAAAATCTTAATGCTTAAAGTGATGTCACGTTTCGATAGAACGCGATATTGCTTTCGTAAGAAAATATTCCGATACTCGATCAATATCCTTTCACTTTTAACGCAAGTTTACTAAGAGTAGAGAAGTATATGTAATAAATAACTATATATTTTATATCTCGGTTATAATATATGAGTGAATTCTGGCTAGATAAGAACTAAGAAAATATATGTACGGTTGACACGCGATATTATCCTAGGATTTCGGTACAACGGGTATTTCATCATAAGAGATCGTAATCTCGTGGCGAAGGTCACGAGAGAAAATTCCGTAGTATTTTATTAACCGTTTGCCCTACTAAATAATTCGACACGGCAACCTAAAAGAGAGGCCGATGATTGCTCTGTGGTTTCCGAAGAAGAAACACGAGAACTCCGACGAGGATGAAAGAAATATTAAAAGAGCCAAAATAGAAACGTGGAGAGAAAAATTGTCCCTTTTTCTTTTTTTTTTTTGAAAACTATCTTGAATCTGTTCTAAGGATGGATAGCTAGCAATTCGTTTTCTAGTTTCTAGTGTCGACGATCAATGGCTATAATGACGTCCATCGGAAATCCAATCGTGCCTAGACTTTCAGGAAGAAATGAAGGAAGAAAAAAAGAAAAAAAAATAGAATGAACGGAAGAAAGAAAAGAAGGAAAGCAAGGAGGCAAGGAAGCAAGCAAGGAAGGAAGGAAGGAAGGAAGGAAGGAACGTCGTCGTCTTTCTCTTCCTCGTCATCCTATACTTTTGACAAGCGACTCACGTACCGGCTAACAAAATTACTTTTCGCGTCGTCGGGATGTTCGTTAAATACATTTCCATGGGTTTTCACGAGCGAAAACGGAGGAGAAAGCAGCGAAGGTAGAAAATCTAGTAGGAAGGTCTAACCCTGCCTGTCTACCGGATGAGATAGCTGCTCCTACTGCTACTGCTGTTGCTCAAGAGATTCGATAGATGAGAGTATGAAAGGATGGGTAAAGTATGTACGAGATGAAAGTTGTAAGGAATATTCGATTGGATATGCCCTTACTGACGACTTGTCTTGGAATAAGGTGTCCCTACGTGTTTATATTTGAAGTGTTGTTGCTTTCGGAAAGGTCCGCAGGCAGATGTAATCAAAGTTTGCAAACAAGCGTTCTATCTCTCTTGTTCGGACCCTTCCGTCAGAAGTGGGCAGATCACGTCAGAACCAGATGAATATCCGGATCAATCTTCTCGCACACTGTGTGTGTATGTGTGTGTGGGCGAGTGCGTTGTCGAATTATAATTTAAGACAATACAAAAAATATTGATCATAAAATCGATAGATATTTTCTTTGATCTCAAATGTTAAAACCAAAGAAAATTATAATACGTCGAAGTTTATTTTTCTTGAACGGGAAAGAAAGAAATATAACCGCACGGTGAATTTAATATCGCGTTCGACTAACATTTGTCGAAGCGTTTGTAAGTAACAAACTTCGGTAGCAGCACGTTTCAAGTATCCATCAGTATTATTGGTCTATCCGTTATCGCGTAACGTCATTGAAATTGCCGGAGGCTCGGTTGGGTCGTGAGGGAACAGAAGGTGGATGATAGAGAGAAGAAAAGAAAAAGAGAGAGAGAAGGAGAAAGAGAGAACGAGAGGGGGACAGACGGACAGACAGAGAATAAGAGTAGGAGAGAATGCAATGGAAATATCATGTCAGATAAGAAAGAGTACCTTCTGTGAAGGAACGTACGCACGTCGACACTGAAATGTAAATGGAATTTCTTGATTGAGTTTACCGGTAGGTGGAGAAAGTGGGGTGAGTAGAAAAAGAAAAAGGAGGTGGGTTGGTAGTGGTGGTGGTGGTGGTGATGGTGGTAGTTTGAGAAGCCTCGACGATGCTCGGAGTCTGGGAGATACATCGTAAATTGAGAAAAAAGAAAAAAAAAGAAAAAGAAAAATAAGTGCCGCCGAGTCGTCGATTTGACGTATCGACGGCTTTCCACTTCGATTATTCGATGTTCCGTGCCGAGTAGTAGAACATAGTAGCGTGATACAAATAAACTAAATAAATGTTACGCGTGATGCCCATTTTGTAGAGAAACACGCATCGACATTCTCTATTTTATAGTTAAATAAAGACAAATTTTTCTCTCTCTCTCTTTCTCTCTTTCTCGTGGTATTTCCTGTCGCTAAGGTGGTAGACAAATATACGTTTGCAAAACGGCTTGCGCCGTAATTCAAAAGGCGGTCGTAATCGACGGTAGTAAGGTACATTAAAATTTAACGGCTGTTATTTATCATACGTTAGTATTCGTCTTCGTTCTCCTCGTTTGAGTCGATCAAGATACTCAAGAGAGAAAGAGAGAGAGAGAGAGAGAGAGTGGTGTTCGTTGAAACTTGCTCGGAGCCGGACGATCCTTATCGTTCGTGAAACGAGATTTGTGAGAAATGTAAGGGAACGATCGTTAAAAGAGGGTCAAAATAAAATTCGACGAGTTTTTTTTTTTACGTAGCTAGCTTATAAAAAGAACCAATCCGTTCGATTTTTATCGCAATTCTTTTCTTCTCGATGTCGTCAATGGAAAAAAAAAAAGAAAGAAAAGAAAAACAATAAGATGATACAAGGACAACTCAAAAATATACTGTGAAACGTAGCCCGTGTACATTATATACGTACTACGCGAGAAGAGAGAATTGTATAGGAAGGAGAAGAATAAGGAGATGGAGGAGGAAGAGAAGGTGGAGGTGGAGAAAGAGGAGGAGGAGGAGGAATAAGAAGGAGAAGAAATAGAAACGGGGCGTTGTGAAACTCTCGCGTCTGAATTTATTGGGCTGGCTCGCCTCCAGATGAAACTTCTTTTTTGCTCCTCCACGCTTTCTGGTCATTCTTCATCCAGGATACCACTCCGCTCGCGAGTAAGCGAGTAAGCGAACAAGCGAACGAGAGAACGAACGAACGAACGAGCGAGTGAGCGAGTGAACGCGTCAACCCAGTAAAATCAAATATTAACGATCGCCCGCTCGCGTAGAATTCTCCCTCGTTCGTGCGAGTATTTACGGCGGTAATACATCGACGATACCGGAGGATGACCCAACCCGAGTGATATATTATCCCGTCGCCGTCACTCTTTCCTACGAATAAAAATTACACGGAGATCGGTAGCCCGAGGAAGATAGCCTCTTCTTTCTCCTCCGTGTTCCTCCTCCTCCTCCTCCTTATTTTTCGTTCACGACGACAACGACGACCGTCCTATCGTCGTTGAGAAACTTTAATAACCAAGAGAAAGAAGGAAGGAGTGTAAGAGAGAGAGAACATTTCGATGAAAGAAAAAGGAAGATAGTCCACTCGTGATTATGCTGTGCTATGTCGGCTACTTGTAATCTTCGTTTCCCAAGATCGTAGCGATACAAAAAATATTACCACGAGAGTGGTAGGGAAAAATAATAAAATAAAAGAAGTAGCAGAAAAATAACTCTCTCACATAGGTAAGAGCAACACACCATTACATTAAACGTAATATCGCCGTCCTTGAATAAAGAAAAATCTTCCCTTTCTATCGAATTTAAACCGATCGCAAGGCGCAAACACGTAGTGTTAGTTGGTTGTGTTAAAGCTCACGCGGCTAGGCGTGCCGATTAAATCATGAATAAGAAACAATGGGTAATGGGTAGACGAGGGAGGTACGCGTTTGTTTTTCGCCTCGTCGATGCATTAACACGACGCTTCGTGACTTTTTGCTCTTTCGAGAAGTATGAGATACTCGTCGGATAAAGTGAGGAGGCACACGCACATAAACGAAGATAGTAACTTCGTATAATACATTGGATCTCATGCAACACGAATTAACGATTTGTAAATGTATCTAGATTTAAAAGATAAATATATATTAAAAAAAAAAAAAAGTACATATTATATAATATAAACATGTATGGATAAGAAACATGATTAAGAATTTATGTAACGCTCTTAGGGAAAATATTATGATAGAAACACGTAAACCGTGAAATTTTCAACGTCATTCAGCTTATCAACGCGTCGGGGACTATATTATCCTTCTATAACAGGGAACCTACCTATGTACATGAGAGAGAAAGAGAGAGAGAGATAGAGGGAGTCAAGACAAACTCTTAATTCGTGGTGTAGCTCGACGTTTCCATTCATAACGAATGTCATGTTCCTTAGACGTGCTCGAAAAGTGAAATAACAATCATCCGCTTGCGGTGGTGCGGTGTACCGCTGGTGTAATTCGCATTCCGCTTTTAGTGTTCGCGAGTTAGCCGTAGCGACCACCGGTACACCCACCAACCGGACGATTTTAACGTATGTACGTCCGTTAACGGGGATTGACGCGAGGGTTTGTTCTCCTACCGTTTATACGCTCTACTCTCTACTCCCTAAAGTGTCAAATCCATTGTTGCACCGTATTCAAGCTCGTTCGCCGACGAATATTCGCTGAGAACTCTGTTCTAACTACCCCTTCGAAGATGACTTGTCAGCGAGTCTCTTGCTTCTGAATTGTTTACCAGAAGAGATATTTCATTAAGAAGAAACTTGTCTTTCTAACGTTAACGAGCTGTTATCAAGTTGCTTTTGTGATTAACAATAAGATTTAGATAGCACACACTTTATTTTAGATTAGAATAAAAATATTGATAAAATATGATTGTAAGAGAAAAAAAAAACGTTCGAATAAAAATATTATTTATTTAGAAATAACATTATAAATATCGTTATATTTATTTCAATTGTACTGTTGTTAGAAAAGTATCATTATGAAATGTTATATAATTAATACGGAAGAGGATTCGATGTTTATTAAATAACGATCAATGCTACTTTCCTTTTTCTTTTCGACGAGAAAAAAAAAAGATAACAACATTCTATCTTACGAGGAAGAAATTCTCGTCGGTTAACCGACGAAACAGTTTTAGTTTGCTAGCATTAAAAGACAAATGCGTTAGATCTAACGAGCTCAACGTGCCCGACTATGGTTCTTTGTGGTAAACGAGATAGAAAAGCTTCTTAGATCGATCCTAAAGGATACTATCTATTATTTCTATACTCCTAGCAACGTGGATCGTCGTTTTATCGATTATAGCTCTCTCTCCCTATATATGTATAGTATACACGAGTCTGACTTTTATCACGTTTCTCGTAGATCTCGATAGCACCTTTTCTTTTTCTTTCTCTCTTTCTCATAAAAGATAAAAAAAGAGAGAAACAGAGAACGAAAGAGAAAGAAAGAGAGAGAGAGAGAAAGAAAGTGTTCGATAAAACGGTGCGATCAGCGCGAATAGGAACGTGCTCCACTCGATTTAGAACGATGCTCCCACACTTCTTCCTCTCGTTTCGTCTCTCTTTACCTCTTTCTCTTTCTTTCTCTCTCTCTCTTTCTCTTATTTTATCTCCTTTCTCACTTTCCGAGGATCACGACGCGATAAATTCATCGGCGAGTTTCTCCCACGAATCGTCGGTTAAAAATAAAAATAAAATGAAAAAAAAAAAAAAAGACAAAAAGAAAATGGAGAATTACGGTCGAGCGTCGAATCGATAAATCGCGCGATTCGAATCCGTGTTCCGCTTGCAAAAATAAAAATATCAAGGCGAACGGCATGGCAAAACGGTTATAGGTGTTCGTTCATTCGTTCGTTCGTTCGTTCGTTCGTTCGTTCGTTCGTTCGTTCGTTCGTTCGAGGGAAAGAGAATATAACTAGCGTGGTAGAATAATTTTTGTCAAGGGGACGATGATAAACGTTTGAAAAACGACTAATTAACAATTACATCGCTAGTTGTTAAGTGCATTAAACGATATTACGTTCTCGCTACAAAGAATGTATACTATTTATCTGTAAATTTATCTAACGGAATATCAATCATTTATTTTGTCATACATAAATATATTTCCTAAGATAATAGTATGGTAATATTCAATGGTACAATTATCGTATCTCATTTTTCCATGTTCTTTCACTCTCTCCTAATTTCTTTCTCTTTCTACCTTTTCGGTCTCTTTTTCATTTTCTTTCTCTTCTCTTTCTCTCTTCTTTCGTGCGATACAGAGTTAGAGTTATTACCAGAGTTATTACTGTTCCACGGGTAGACTAAAATATGCGACACACGAGCCCGTAGGTATACGTAAAGTGAGAACGAAAGAGAGAGAGAAAGAGAGAGAGAGAGAGAGAGAGAACGGCACACCTCGCGTGAACTCTCGTGCCGGGGTCAGACGTGGATAAATGTTACGCACGATCTGCGTAGAAGTTCGTGCCAGCACCGGCGGAACGTTCGCGCAAATATCAACGTTGCAATACGGTAATAGGAAATATATGATCCCGCCTACGCGTTGCACTCGTCTCTCTATCTCTATTTCTCTTTTTCTCTCTTAATAAATATCTCTTTCCCTCTCTTTCTCTCTTTCTATTTCTCTTGACGATCGCGAGCCACAGCTTCTCGAACGAATAGCCCTCGATTGCGACTTGCTCCGACTCGTCCGCGACGAGAGCGAGAAGATTTTATTGATGTCGAACGTGTTCGCCGTTGCTGTAAATTGACAAGCTACAAGCCGCGCGCTTTTCGCCGATGATTTATCTCGAGGAAAGACGAATCAGAGAAAAATTCAATGAAGAATGCGAGAATGATGTACCGTACATACATACGTATTGCGTTTACTCTCTCGAGAATGCCTCGTTCTGATCCGGTGGCTTAATGAAAGGATGTAATAAGCTGAAATACGCATACATAGATCTATGTATATACCTATATTATATCTACGTATGTATTACATTCGTAAGATAAATAAGACGAGTACTTGGCACGTACATTTATGTTAACAAAAATAAAAGGGAAAGAAACAAAATAGATAACGAAGTAAAAAAGTTGGAAAAAAATAAAACGTCGGGAATTTGTAGTAACGTGTCACTGCAAACGAATATACCTACGCGTTAAAATTGGAGGAACATGCGAAACAGTTTGCAATTTGATTTTTTTCCCCCATCGTTTGTTAATATTTTTCGCGACACGCGATGACTACGAAACGGATCAAATTTTTAAGTGAGAAACTATCATCACGGTCGAGGCCGGTTTATTTTTTCTCCTCGTCGTCGTCGTCGGTGAAAGGTCCTTCTATTCGGTAATTGAACGACGATGACGATGACGATGACGATGAATAGAAATGGTCAGCTATTCGTAGGATATCATGCTTGTTTTTCTATCCGTACACGTATTTTTATCACACAACATGTTCTGACAATAAATTTTTCATATTTTTCATTCATTCCATGTCTAACGATTCGAAGTTCTTGCTCGATCGACCTTTTTGTAACAGACATAATAAAGAAAATAATAGTCATATTATAAGTAATAATAGTAATAGTAATGGTAATAGTAATAGCACGTTGTACAACGAACATTGAAACGAAACGTAGAATGGTAGTGGCTTAGAGAATGGAAAGGAAAAAAGGGAAGTAAAAGTACAAAAATCGCGTTAGGTTGAACCGTTTTCTAGGCGGTCTTTTCGCGTCGAGAAATTCCGGAAAGGTTTTCGTAGAAAAGGAAAGAGAGATAGAGAGATACATAGAGAGAGAAAGAGAAAGAGAGAGAGAGAGAGAGAAAGATAGATAGAACACGTAAACGCGCTCCGCACGTGCTCGTACTTCCGGCTCGCGAAGCTTTTCGTTTAATTGCTTGAAAAGCGGGCCAAAAAAAGGGATTGTAATTGTTCGGTATGCTTCTAACCTTTCGACCGCAGTGAAAATTGCGGGAACGAATTGTCGGCGAGCTGACGGAAAAGAATAAGACGTAATAATGGACAAGACATGGCAATTGGTGTGAGGGTTAAGACCACGTGAAATAAAAATTTAAAAAAAAAAAGAAACAGATAAAAAAACTAGAGAGCTTAAAATAGATGAAAATAGTATACAGGTTACTGCAGTAGATGTTATCGTTAAGAAATTTAACGATTACTTTATCAATACGATCATACTTCGTATATTTTAATATAAATGATCAATATAAAATTGTGACTTTTAAGCGAACATTTAACTTTAGGTCTAATAAAATATAGAATATTATTATTTCAATAATAATATCAAACATACGTATTTAATAATTCCGTTTGTCACAATCAGTAGGAGTATCACTATCAGTATTTAAAACAAAAAATTAAAGATAACTTTTTTTCAATGCCATGTAAAGTAAAGTGACTTTTCACGTAATCCGCCTACCTTCTCTTCTCACTTTCTCTCTCTCTCTCTCGTTTTTCTTTCTCTTCTTCTTCTTCGTCGTTGTCGTCGTCGTCGTCGTAGTTGTATCGATCTCTCTCGAGAATCTTTACGCG
This sequence comes from Polistes fuscatus, assembly GCF_010416935.1. Classification (NCBI taxonomy): domain Eukaryota; kingdom Metazoa; phylum Arthropoda; class Insecta; order Hymenoptera; family Vespidae; genus Polistes; species Polistes fuscatus. Next base: position 2,628,645 of record NW_025113096.1, read on the forward strand.
GTCGTATACGCCGTGCAATTATTTTCATAATCTAGTAGACGCATCGATGTCGGCAGGACGACGAAGACAGAGAAAGGAAGAAAGAAAGAAAGAGAAAGAGAGAGAGAAATAGAAAGATGGAAGGAGCAAGCGTGGGCCCCTAACGAGCCGTTCCACCTGTCGCGGTCGCATAAAATGCAATTAATGGGATTCCGCGTGGGCAACGTCGGTCCAGCATCCTTTCGCGGCTGTTTACGGTACACACCGGCCCTTCCGACGTTCACCGACGAGTGCTCTTTAACGCCTCGCGGCTTCTTTAATCTCCTTCCTTTTTTTTTCTCTTTCGATTTAAAAAAGAGACCCTTACTTTTTACAAAGTTGTATATATATATGTATAGACTAATAATTAGTATTTATATGATGGTGATGCAGGATTTAGTTTACTATTATAGGTCCAATCGCAAATTTTCTTTCAATGTAACAACTTTTAATCTACGAGTCAATTTCTATCGTATCCCATTTTTATCGTAAATTGATTGATTATCTTTTTTTCACATGTCGAACCTATAAAATTTTTACATGACATAACCTTATCTATTTTCTCTGGAGAAATAAAAAATAATTGAAAAATGCATCCTATCAAATTGGAACAATGGAACAACCCTTTCAATGCATACATATATTTATTTATATATATACATATATATATTTACGTCGACGAAAACCTATGAATTCAGCAGCGTTTTTGCAAATAAATCATATTTGTAACAATTCCTGGCTACACTCTACAACAAAAAGAAAAAAAAAAAGAAGAAAAAACGGACGAGATGGAATTGTATTTCGGATGAAAGAGGAGAATGCAAATTCGATATCATTTACGACGATAAAATTCCGACGAAAGTCATGCGGGTGCTGCGACCACGTTTCCGAAGGGAAGAAATAAAAAGAAAAAAAGATAAAGTGAGAGAAAGAGGGGGAGAGAGAGAGAGAAAGAGAGACACGCACACGCAGAGATAAAAATCAATGATGAAAAGGAAGAAAAAAAAATAAATAACTGTAAGGCTTCAACGAAGGTTCAACGGTTTTTCAAGAAGAAGGAGAAGAAGAAGAAGAAGAAGAAGAAGTGGAGGAAGGTAGGGAGGAGAGGGAGGAAACGAGGCTCTTTAGTTTCGGTTAAAAATCCGCAGGTTGTTTGCGGGCTTTGCGGTTCTCACGATTCGCTCGCAAACAAGACTCCTCCTCCTCCTCCTCCTCTTCCTTCTTATTTTTCTTTTTTTTCTTTTTTTCTTTTTGGTGCTTGTTAAATCACGGAGGATGTGTATACGAAAGAAACTCGTTGTGTAGAATCGTTGCAAGGTAGAAAAAGGCACAAGTAGTATGAACGAGGAGTAAGCAGCAGCAGCAGCACACGCACGGTAGGCGCGCGTGCACGAAGCGGCGGCTACGAGTGAAACTTAAAAAAAAAGGGGTGCGTGTCAGTGACGGTAGCAGCAGCGGTGTGCTTTCATGTTCGGAAATCAGGCGTCTAAATCTAAACGGCGCCACGACACGACGTCTCTCACCCGTTCGTCGTCTAATTACCGTTAACGCGACCCGCTTAATTAACGCTAACATTAACGTCTACGTACGTCCCCCATCATCTCGCGGTCTTGCTCTATTTCTTTCATTCTCCTTCATTACTTTCTCTCTCTCTCTCTCTCTCTCTATACTTGTTCATAGACGCTTATTTACGTGTATCGATCATTTCATGATACATATTTTTTGTTACCTTCCTTCCTTCTACATTAACGTTACGAGCCAATGTTAATTACCATTTCCATTATTATTCCACGTAATGTGTGTACCAAAGAAAAAAAGAAAAGTAAGAGAGTTAGAAATTATGTATAAGTAAAATAAAAGGGAGAGAGAGAGAGAAAATGGTGGAAAAAGTCGTGTCCCAGCTTCTTCGTAATAACCTTTTGAACGAGTTTGCGAGTAAAAATTAAGAAGCACGTTAAATAATTGTTACCTTTGTTTTGTTTAAGTTCTCGTAAGTATTTCAATCTGTTGTCGAGAAGATAACGGAAGGATACTTTTTATTTTGTATTCGTTTTTTCGTTCGCTGCTCGTTCGAAATTGAGCGAGAAAAAAGATAGGAAAAGAGAGAGAGAGAGAGAAGGAGGGAGAAAAAGAAACTGGGGAAAAAAGAAGCGCGCAGAAACATCGATCGGGGTACAAGAACGTGATAAATAAATTCGCGGTAGTAGGCGCGGATTTAATGGCACAATAATTTTCTCCGTCGTGCCATTTATAAAATTGTGCAAAATGCCGAGTGTTGCTCCTGGAGGCTAGCAGATAGCATCGTGCCGACCCCCCATGGTTTGGCTTATATTTGCATGTTATTGCACAGGGGGTCGGTCCTAACCGCAAAAACGTATTACGGAACTAGTCGTAAAACGGCTCGGAGACGAGCGTGCTCTACTTTATGCGACATCGGCTTCCAGGGTCAAGGAAATAAACCTCTATTCACGCATTATATCGTCACGTGAATCTGCTTCCTCGCGAACCAGCTTTTACCAAGATATCTTAATTAATGTCGACATTGATACTTCATCATCATACTTTTTCTTTTTTTGGGCAATAATCTTCTCTCTTTACACGTTGCTAAAGAATTATGTGAGAGTATTTATATTATATTAGAAATTTTTCTACACAATCTCCTCCTCGTGTATTAAATAAATTTTACACGATATATATTCTTATCTAATTATTGATGACTTCATTATGACGAAGAAATGTAACGAAATCACGTGACTCATTAGGATAAAAATTCGAACGATTATTGTTGACGGAAACGCAAGTTCGAAAGTCCTAATTGTGTAGGGAGGAAATGTTAATGAGTATGTAAGTCGAATGAGGGAAACGTTGAATTTTGCTTTTTCATCTAAACATCGAATCTATAAGCAATGTAAAAGCGACGATACTGGACGCGTTTAGCAGGTGTTACCTCGTAGAACATATTCCCTCGAAAGCAATTTCGGCAGCATGTAACTTGCATGCGTGTATTGCGCTCGACTGTCTACATATACATATACATATATGATTATATATATATACATTCAAATAGTATGTATATAAATACATACAAATAGAAATATTTATATAAAAACTATTAGATGATAACGTTGGAAAATGTGTATGTTTTTTACAAATAAAATATTCTTTTAAAATAACGTGAAATTATTATATTCGCAATTAACGTTAAAGTCAAACGAATTAGTTTGAATGTAAATTATTGTTAAAGTTAGAAAAGAGAGAATCGAAGATATTCGGATCGTATCCGGATTAATCGTCGTTATTTTCTTTCTTCTCAAGTAAATTGGAAGGACCACCGTGACACTGGGTCTTTTATGCTACTCTGAATAAAGAATAGATGTCGTTCGACTTAAATGGCTTTAGTAATACCCTCGTCATTGGTTCGGGATCCCAACGTTGTAGAAACTTATCTTAATTAGCGAATATATTCGACGTATCGTTTCTCTCTTCTCTTCGTGGGCGCAGAACAAGTATTATCGCGTGGTACGTTCAAAGCCGTGCGTGAAAGAATTTACGAAAAATAAATAACAACGTATGACGCGTATCCATATATATTATATTTATAAATACAGCCGATAAAATATTCCTTAAACCGCGTTAATGACGTTATCACGATTCTTTTTTATCGCAGTCCAATAAAACCGATTAGACGATGTAATCCGATTTCGCTCTTACTCGTAAACCATCGTAAAATTATACGAAATTAAAATGTTTGTACGTGTATGAACGAACCCGAACGAGATTCGAGAGAGGGATCGTCGAAATGAAAAGAAAAAAAAGAAATAAAATAAAATGAAAATAAAAACATACAAACGAAACTAAAACGAATGGTTCTGGTCGATGTGCCGGCACGTCTGCCCAGGACACAGAGGTGTGTTACTGCTCCTATCGAAGGTAGAACTTTAATTGGCGAACATGCCCAAGCGGTCGAGTATTACTTTTCGTGTAGTTGTAAACAAACTCTCCTCCACCTCCGAACCTTTCGCTCTTCTCGTTACTTGTCTCTCTTTCTCCCTTTCCCTCTCTCTCTCTCTCTCTTCCTCCCTCCCTCCCCATTTCTCTTTTTCTCTCTGAATGTATTTTAAAAGAGATGATGCACTGCCGCAGGCAGACTATGTTACACGTTAATTGATAGTCTCTATTTTATCCACGAACGCCAAGCTCGCTTTATTACCGTATGCGTGTGAACGAAATGTCATATCTATCGTCATGTTACAGTGCGTGAGAGACACGACAAAGAGAAAGAGAGGAGAGAGAGAGAGAGAGAGAGAGAGATTTAGTCATAGTACGATGCTATTGCTCGGCTGGTTAATGGGCACGCGCGTTTTATCGATGCGCGCGAAATGCAAATAAATTCGAGGCGCATGCAAAAGTAAAATTTGAATTTTTACGCTTGAGCATATTTATGGCGACAATAAAAGTCGTCGGCGCGTTTGCCGCGGCTCGCACTTTCCCGGTTGCGAACGAGTTTTGCTGTATACGTTGTGTTCGTTGATGCTTTCGATTCACGATTTTTGAATTGCCGCTGACGCGTTCGCGAATTCAATCTACTCTCAATCTATCGCGCGCTTACAAAAGAATAAAATCATTTTGATGAACATTACGTTTCGTTTTATCGTAAATGACGTTTTACCATGCATTTATTTATAAATTTATGTGCATATCTATAGATACCCCGTTACCATAGGAATTTGCTTGAGCATCGAAAATCTACGTTTGATGAGAAGGTAAAAAAAAATTTTAGCATACCTTGCGGAAATATGCTTTCCCTTTTACGAAGAGTTCAAAAGGAAAGAAGAGTGAAAGAGAAAGAGAGAGAGAGAAAGAGAAAGATGGAAGAATAAAAAAAGGGCTGCCAAGATTGTTACATAATCTTTACGCAAAATTGCAAATTCCAAGTACGCGAACGACGATTTGCATAGCATATCCAACCTACGTTACTTTCTCTTTTTCTCTTTCACATACCTACCCACCCACCCTCCGTAAACCGAAAATGCTGAATATGTATACCGAGCACTTTCCTTCTCGAAGATTAAACGCGTCTGCAGGCTGGTCGATTTATTTAAACAACGAGACAGAAAGGGCTAGACCGCTTGCGAGAAGAAAGAGAGAGAGAGAGAGACACGTATTATATTATATAGTCAAAACTTATTTCTCTGGCGGCGGAAAACGTCGGGAAAAGGTGCGTAGTATCCGTAGGAGGGGTGCCGCTTCTCTGCGGGCTCGTTTTAGCAGAGAAATCGCGGTTGTAAATGACCACAAATGGCGTCAATAAATATCAACGTTTTAATTAACATAATGCAGCACTTTAATTGCGCAACATTTATCGTTTGTTACATAGGACTTTCTTCTCTTCGTCTTTGTCCGTCTGTTTTTCTCATTCTATTGCGTACTACGATAAAGCGAGAATGACCCGTGTAAAAGAAAGAGAAAGAAACAAAGCGAAATAAAGAGAGAAAGAGAAAGATCGCTTCTTACTTTAATTACACCAGGCGCGTAATTATAAAAGCGAACGAATAAACGAACGAACGAACGAACGAACGAAAGAATGAACCAACGTTTTACGGAAGATAAGATAGCAGAAAAGAGAATATCGAGTATTTTCGATGTAACCATAAATGTTCGAAATTGGCTTCGAGTGGTGTATCGTAAAATTCCTCTTTTCTTTCTCTTTCTTTTCATCTTTCATTATTCTTAATCACCTACGCTTCAGTGTTCTCTTTTTTCTATCCTTATTTACTTTTTTTTCTTCTTACCATTTAGACGGATGTCGAGCATTCAAAGTACCGATTAAAGAAGCAAACTTGCTTCGCGTTATTTTCATTAAGCGAGGTGGAAGAAGCAGCCTCGCTAATTACAATAATGCACCGGGAATAAGAACAAGTACAGCATTTTCCTTTTCTTTCTCTCTCTCTCTCTCTCTTTCTCTCGCATTCTCTCTTTTTATCTTACTTTTGTTTTATAATGGGTCGCAAATAGCGTGTTCACGTTTCATGTTGTAAATAAGAGCAGAATTACAAACGAGCACCGATTTTCAAACGCTATAAAGTACGGATACGCCGTTTACCTTAGTCTATGGAATTCCCCGAGCGATGCTGCGGTTGTTTCGTATAAAGAATAATGGATGATGTCTATTTGGATTTCATCGTTTCGCTTTCGAGAGTACACCTATATCACTGTGAGATTCTCCGGTGATTCGCTTCTATTATATATCTAACTTTTTCAGCGTAACAAAAAAAGAAGCAAGACAATAGGTGCATAGACAAAAGAGAACAAAAAAAATCGATTAAACTAGTGCTTACATTAGAAACGAATAAAAACTTGAAATACGGATCGTAATATTCTATCCGTTTACATCGTTCGTTGGTGTAATATGATTTATATGCTTTCGTCGATTTTTCAAACGGGGAAAAAAAAATACCTTTACCGCGAGTATCGTGAAAAATGAAGTTATCCATTTAAAATGATATACACGTTTATTACAGAAAAATATTTCAATCTCATCGGTTACTAATGGAATCGTAATCTTATTAGATTCGACTTTACGTACTTTAATTCGATTTGATTCGTTTCGTTTCGTTTCGATGTAACTCGTATCGGATATGACAGCTAAATGTTGTCGAGTATTATAGGTAAACGTTCTTTCACTTTACTTTGATCTCTCGATCTGAAACTATATAAGTTACATAAGTCATTTATGTCGGTGTCGTAAATAAGAAAAAAATATAAACATAAACGTTAGATAACGAGACACATATCTCATTTAACTCGACACGTGTTTCTTAACGACGAGGCGGGTGAGAAAAAATAAATCCTAGCGATATAATCGCGAGACAATAGATCGTCGATCAACAAACGTTTTACAACGTCGAAGGACCCTCAGGTCTGGTCACGTATCGGTATTATATTCGTTTATGTTTGCGTCACAAGACAATAGAGGTTTAGGTAAGCATAGTCCTTTCACCAATATTTGCTAATTCCACTAAATAAACTAACAAACATAGGCATGTATACGCGTTTATACATTTTATCTCGATTATTCTCGAATCACTAAGAAATTCAATCTTCCCTTTGATAGTTTTTTTGAAAATTTGTTCCGTCAATATTCATACAACCAAGGCGTAGAAATTCTACTAGATTAGGTATCATAACCCACGAAACGAGAACACAAACACATTGACGCAGTTTGCGGGTAGCTCGGGTGCGATAAAACCGCAATATTGGATTGATATTAATTAGCCGCGAGGAAGCACCATAAAGACATTACGTCGGCGTACCACGGGTCTGAGTAATTATTGTCGGTTTAATGCCCCATCGAGCGAGGATGAACCCCCATAGGATATGTTCCTGCAATACGCCGCGAAAGCTGTTGTGTTACGCTTGTGCATTGCGAAAAGGGGATGAGGAGGAGGAAGAAGAGGAAGAGGAAGAGGAGAGAAAGAGAGAGAGAGAAAGAGAGAGAGAGAGAGAGAGAGAGAGAAGATCAGGGTGTAAAAGGGTGGTCGCTCGGTTTTTATCCACGATTTTTATGCCTCTTTACTTTCGCGACCACCATCGTTGCCGTGCTTTCCATGCGTATCACCGTGACGAGCTTTCAGCGTTAAATAATAACGACGTGGCCGTTTATAGGATGAATTCCCTAACGTTCAACGTCGTTTATGATCGCGTTAAAATCTAAAGAAAGAAGGTTTTGTTAGTGTTCCGTCTTGATCGTTAAATATTATCGTAATTAAGATAAACTCAAAAAACTAAATAGAAATTTATATGAATTTATTTTATCGTCATTATAAACAAGAGAAAATAAATGAAAATTGATCTATAATTATAATCTAAATGTAAGAGTAATCTTCAACATCTTCGTAAAAAGATATGTAGATGTATATATGTATATGTATATAGATAACCGAGTAATTGCTGGACCAATCAAGAGCGTATTAAGCACGATAGGCTTATGTGAAGTCAATTTCATGTACGAACCTATCATCTCTTGGTCTGCCATAACCAGCCGCGTATCTATGTACACATGCAAGCGGTCAAACTCATGGCTATATGCACTCATCTTTCGCTGCGGGACTCGTAATTGCAACGGAGCCAAGGGCTTCCTCCATTAGCGGATTTGGCCGACGATAATTTTGTGAAATCCTGATCCTCGGCGGTGCTATAATATGCTCGTTCGTTAGATATACCGTACTTTATCGTTGTATTTCCGTTTCTTCGATGTCTTCCTTCCGTAATCTTCCCGAGATTATTTGCAGAATACGATGGTTGTATGTAAAGATTACAAAAAGATGAAGGGGATGGTAAGACGATGTTTTCCCTGTTAAAACACCATATCTACGATTGCGATGTAATTGATTCTTTATATTGAAATAATAAATAATATCATATTGTTATAGAAATGAATACAAATGGTAGTGTACGAACGTGAATGAATAAAATGAAATATAAGAAAGATTATTGTTTTATCCCGAAAAGAGGAAAAATAGAATGAAATATATATTATGAAATATTGCGAGTAATGAATAATAAATCAAAATGTTATTATACATTAACAAAGGCAACCAAATACAACTTCAATTATTATTTATTTCCTCGTTTCAAATTATACGATCAATATCGAGTGCACGTGTGTGTGTGTGTGTGTCTGTTGTTGCAGGAACTAATTGATTTTTAATCGACGTTAAAACGAAAACTATACTACGTTATCGGTAAAGTGTTAATTTCTTGTATATCGAGAAATCCCTACACATCGTAATTTTGTTATATCCTTCCGTATCCCTCCTTGGTCATATGATATGATATTATGGAAGTACTACAGCGAGTTTGATACTGTACTTTGGTCGTAACCCAAGGGAGTAGCCGTTAGAGGCTTGGTACAGCATATTAATTTAATGGTACAAAGTGGGTCAATGCCGGTAAGAGAAAGAGAGCAAGAGAGAGACACAGAGAGAGAGAGAGAGAGAGAGAGATAGCATAGATGACTGTAGTATATCGCTTTTACGAAAGCTATGGTACGAGCACGTTCTCATTCCCCCAGACCGAGGAGAGCTTCCCAGGTAGAAATACAACTGTGAGTTGAGCCTCGTGTGTCTCTGCCGAGATTTGCATCCGAAAAGGGGGAGCACCGTGCGAGCTTAACTCTAACTGGAGTTTCCGGACGCGTTGGCGAATAGCACGGAAATTTATTGCAACTTGGTTATACGGTTTCCTTTGAGCTGACATCGGGAAATCGAGAATGTGCATATAGCTCGATCTATGCGCACAACGCGTTGTCCTTTTCTTTCGATCAGATGCATATATGTAATAAGTAAGTACTTGAAGTACACATGTAAATGATACATATATGAATAATAATGACAAAAGGGAAAAGGTACTGTGTACAACCCTTTTTCTTGTTTTTTTTTTGTCTAAATCAAGATTAATCGATTTCAAGGAAACAACATCGTGTCGCTTTTAAATATTCATTTTGGCGAGGAGAGAAAAGAGAAAAAAAGAAAAGAAAAAAAAAAGAAGTAGTGAAAACCTCCCCTGTTGGTCTCGTTAAGCAGCAAGGCACTCCTCCTCGGGCACGGTTCGTCGAATCGGTCGCACGTGCAAAATTCGCATCTTTTCTCGTCACGGGGGGCGTACGAGGGTGTTGCTTTAAATATAGAGCCAAGCTTAGCGACTCTCTTCTTTTTCTTTTTTCTCGACATCTTTCGGCCCCGAGAGAGAGAGAAAGAGAGAGAGAGAGAGAGAGAGAGAGACAAGCTCGCACGGAAAGAAGATGCTCACATGAAAGTCTCGCACGTATATCATAGGAGAGAGTGTGTGCGTTTAGTGTATTACTTGCGAAAGCTGGCCAGAGAGTCGGTTATAACGTTATGTCACGTTAATAACGTCCAGCCCGCGGCTGCCTTTCTTGATCTTTCGGCTATCCGAGGCATTCGCATTTCGGCGAGGGTGCCCGTAGACGACTTTGAAGCTTTAATTAATGACGGCCACGAGGAACGACCCTCGACCGACAAAGAGGAACCATGGAAATTGCGTCTCTGCCCTCCTCATTTACGCGACGCCGTCGTTAAGTTTATGTTCTAAACGTACAACGGCGATAAATAATAGTCTAGAGTATGATCGTCACACCACTACTACTGCCTCACGGTAAAATTTATTATTAATCGCTCCTGATTTTGATACATATTAAAAATAAATGTATCGAAATCGAATAAATAGGAAAATATTTATCACCCGAGCTAATGGTTTCACTTAATGAAATTTGATTTCTTAAGAAACACCCGTTGGATTTGGCCCATACTACGATTCATGGTACGATAATCGACGGTGATCGACCTCTCGCAGCCTCGAGTACCGCCCTCTCAGGAGTTCAACGAGCCGGTTGTTCGAAGAGCAACGAGGAGGAGCCACGTGCGATTCGCGAAAGACGACCAGGCGAGTTTGTATTTATAAATGGCGCACTCGAGAACTTCCCAGCCGACGGTGAAAGACGTAGACTCCTCTGGAGAAAAAGGAAGAGGTGGAGGAAGAGGAGGAGGAGGAGAAAGAGAAGGATCGGAAGAAGAAGAAGAAGAACAACAACAACAACAACAACAAGAAAGAGAGATAGAGGTTGAGAAGAAACAAGAGTAGGGATTGGAAGAGCAAGAAAGGAAGAAATGGGAAAAGAAAAGAGATGAGAAATATGAAGAAGCTATGGCATTGAACACGTCGAGGGATCATCGACAAGCTCTTCGACAAGAGTCGGAAAGCTTGAAACTGTAACCAGATATGTATATATATATATATGCAAATTCTTTGACTCACCGCAGACTCAGGAGGAACCTATCATTTGCCTGGCTTTACGATTTAACCCAAGCTTCGCGTCGAATAATTTGGTCAGAGAGCAGCGTTCTGTTCCGAGATTAAAGGCTCACAAATTTCGAACGGCCAGACAGCAGCTGTCCGAAAGCGAGAACTTTACGATACATATTTGTTCACTTCTTTTCGAAAATTTCAAGTAGGTATTGCAAAGATCGCTGCTTCGTCTACGTCTTTCTTCCATTCATTTATTCTTCTTCTTTTAATATAATGCAATAAAAATCACGATTTAACGAATGTATTTTTAAGAGAAGTAAAACTCTGATTTTCTATGAAATATAAAGTAGAAAAAGATTCCGAGAAAAGATAAAGAAAAATAAACGATAATGTATACTTCGTCATAGAGAATTTTAGTTGGAATAACATTATGCAAATGTTCTGATTGCAGAGCACGATTGTATCCGAATATCGATCGATTTGAGAGTTGCCTTTTGGAACGTGTCGAGTGCAGGATCACAATGAGGTTGTATAGTATGGTATGGTATATAGTATTGGATAGCATACGATAGGATAGGATGGGATGGGATAGAATAGAGAAGCATGTAAGAGTTCGCACGCGCACATCCTGGTTAAAACGAAATCGATAGGATTTGGTAATTCTCGCTTGTGTACCGTGTAAACAGACGTTTCTGCTTCACCCTCGTTGAATTCGTGCCCGATGCTATGCGTCGGAATATGAACTTAAGTTGCTCGTGGATATTGGCATTATACGTAGCTTGATAGTGTTTAGTTACGAGATGAACGATTAATCCTACCTAAGCCACGATGAAATAAGAACTCAATCTTATTTTCTCTCTCTTTCTCTCGTTCCCTTTGAGAACTACCTGAACGGAAGTAATAGTTCTCGGGACAAACAGATAGATACATGGTTTAGTACGTACGTGTTTTTTCTTTTTGTTTTCTTTTTCTTTTTGTCGATGTACGCGTACCGAGTGATAGCATCGAAATTAAAAGCGTAAACGGTCTGTGCTACGAAGTAACGTACTGGTAGTGGTGGTCTCGCGTTAAGAACGTAATCACCGGCCACTTTATCCTACAGTTACCTAGCTCTACTACTACCGTAATAACGACGACTTCAAAAGCACCAACGATCCTACAAGAGTTTCACTCAACTTCTTTTCAAGAGCCGAGGGAAAATAGAGAGAAAAAGAGAGATGATAGACAAAGAAATAGAAAGAGATGGTAAAGGAAAGAAAGGAAGAAACTAGCTCCTTTTTATATTCCATGAGAAAGAGTTACGATAGAACACTATATCTTCTGGATAGAGTCGTGCTCGTTGACTTTTCCATTTCCAGAAGCTACTGACGGTGGTGGTATTAGGTCGCGCTTTATCCGCTTCCCGACGAATGCACGGGGTCTTAATCGAGCATAAAGTTTAAACCGAGCATAAACTTGCCCTCGCGGCAAAAGTCGATATATGCGTATACCGAAGCGGAGATGGGGAGGAAGATGAGAGAAAGAGAAAGAATGAGACAGAGAAAGAAAGAAAGAGAGAGAGAGAGAGAAAAAGGTCACGGTTTTTCGTTGCTATTTCGGTCGGTTACGCGTGTACCACACGGGCAACTCGATGAATTATTATTATTCGGGTACGCTTGGAAAGAGAACAAATTGAATCACGCTGTCCAGGTGGTTTGAATCTTTCTCTTTCTCTCTCTCTCTCTCTCTCTTTCTCCTTCCTTTTTCTCCATAAAGTAAGTTGAGATTTCTTTTGGCCTGCTGCGAACATTACTTTAAATCGTTACCAAAGATCGAGTATGATAATCGTATCTTTAATTATACGCCACTCGACGGTGATATTAAAGGGAGAAACTGCACCGAGTTTATTAAAGTATTACTTATCGAATCTTATTATATCCCGTCGTGAACCTAATCAAATTATTGTCTCGGTCCATTTGGCTCGACAAAAAATGATCTCAAGAAACTCGTTATTTTACTATCTAGATACATGATATAACCAATGTTTCATTTTATGCTTTTCTTATTTTTCATTTTCTAACGGAAACGAAGACGATATCGAAAAGGGGTTTTTAGTCAATTTTTTGCAAGAGTTTCTTAAATTCGTCTTACGTTAGTCGGAGACACAAGGCAAGGAGAGGCGATAATTTATTCGAAATAAGTCGGTCACGGTGGCGCGAAAAGAAACATATTAGTCTCGGCGCGTAGATATGTGTATTTTCGTCCGTGCCTGCCGGTTGTTCAAGCTGTAACAAGTCGACCGGATGACAGGCCTGTCGGACGGGTGCAACATTTCAAAGTCAGCTGTCGTAGTACGAAAGGACGAGGAATAGAAGGTCCGAGAGCCACCGTCTTCCACGTTGAGTGATCGCTCACCTTTCGAAAGATCCTAACCGGACGCATCGTCCTATCTCTTCTCACAGTCCCTCGCACCATCTCTCTTTTGTACCTTCTTAGGATTTAATTAAATTCTCCTCTTACTCTTTTTTCCATGATTCGTCGCACTGCCTGAAGATGAATCGATGTAATAAACGATACCAAGAAAGAGTAAGAGAGAATGAAATAGAGAAAGAGAGAGAAAGAGAGAGAGAGAGAGAGAGTGAATTATCAATAAAAAAAAAAGGAATGACGATCTTTCCGTAATCTCTCATCGAAGACGAAAAAAAAAGAAAACATCCAATTACGAGAACGATTCATCTCGAATATCGGTGCTCTCCTTAGGGTTAAAACACGCTAAAAGCGTTTATCCTTTAAAGACCGCTTTTTAACCAGTATTATCTCTTTAAACGTCGAGAAAATCTTGCCGGAAGATAGAGAGAGAGAGAAAGAGAGAAAGAGCGAGAAGACATGCTGGGACACCTAACCGTGTAACAACTTGTGTTGCATCTTCCCGTTCGCCATAATAAATCTGTCCTCCATCGAGTACTCGGACGTTAAACGAGCGATTGTATCTCACTGGGATGAACGTAAAAACGCGAAATGTGTTTCTCCTTTTTTCCTTTTCTCCCTTTTAGCTTTAAAGTAAACCTCTCTCAGAGGAGTCATCATCATTATCATCATCATCTTCTTGCTGGTAAGAGAGAGAGAGAGAAAGGAAAAGATGAAGAAAGAAAGAAAGAAAGGATCTCTCGTTTCCCCTCTCGGCAGATTGAAAACCGCGATATTAATCGTTCGTACGTGGTTAACGAACACACTCGCGAATTCTCGTCGACGGGGATCGTCTTTAAAGATGGGCACAGGAGAAGGGCACAGGATAAAACTAAGCGTGAGCTACTTAATTCGTCGTACGTGTATTATGCTTGGAGTAGTGCGCGGTGTAAACGAGACTACCCATAATGGTTCGAGACAGGTACGCTTCTCTTACGGCTGGGTAATTCGTTCTCGTCAAAGGTCAAAGGAGCACTCGTATGTACTATACGCCGTCGACTGCCATCCTCCTCCTCCTCCTCCTCCTCTTTCTTCTCCTTCTCCTTTTCCTTCTCCTCCTCCTCCTCCCTTTCTCTCTTTTACTCAACCCTTGCTCTCTCTACCCCCTTCCCTTTCTCCTGCATCAAATCTACCTACCCACCCAACACGACGACCATGATCTCCCTTGCGGTAAGATATTCCATGCATAAGCCGAAAGCGTGCCTTATTATATACCAGTGGTTCTCCGTATTTTCAAAATGTTATTCCTATTTAAAATACGAACAGATTTATCGAGGTCAATTTGTTTTTTATTTGGGACTCGGGGAAAATGGAGAATTAATGGAATAAATTGGAACGATATTTTCAGGTCGAGTGTCTTACGAATGGAACAAACGGTTACTGACACTTAATATTCGATGTTTTTCTATCGAATAATTAATTGACATTATCTTTATCTTACATCAGTGGGGCATCGTTTAAGAATATTTCCTTCTACCAGCTTCTAGACTAACCGATCTCGCTCAGCGTGAGTTTCGAAAAGAAGCAAGAAGACACGCGAAGATTGTGATATTAATGTGTGTGTGTGTCTGTCTGTGTATGCGTTTGCATGTATTTGTGTCCGTACATTGGAGAGCAACTATCTCTTACTCGAAAAGGAATTAATTTCTAAGGTTATCACGAGCGAAGAAGCACCGAGAAGATACGATAGCGAGATCAGAAGTTTCTTATTTCGAAAGAGTTTCTCTACCGAATCTGGCTTGAGAGTTACGGGTGTACTACCCGCTTTGATCCTTCCTCTCGGTCCAGAGACGTAATCCATCTGCTCTAAAAGATACGGAAGACGAAGCAAGTCGAGCGAAGGAAGCCAGAAGTCGATGGGGGTTCCGTACCAAGCGTTTTCCTTGCACTCACTTGGTATTAACCCCTCGGGTTATCGAGCTTGAACAACGCCCCCGATGCGATTCTACTAACGTCGAAGTGCTTACCTCCTCTCTTCTATTTTTTTCCTTTTCTACTTTCTGTCCGATAAACGTCTTCTGCCATTTCGTTTTCCAGAAGGCCAACTATTTTTAAGGGAGATCTCTAATTTTGTCCGAACTTCGGAGTCTCCGAACTATTTTTATACTGTATACAAATAGAAAAGAACTTTGATACCCTGGTAACGAACGCAATTGAAATTGGATTAAAATTTTTTGTGGAAATGATTGATATTAATTAAGTTAGTAAAAGGTATTATTGTTTTCTATCAAAAATAATGTATGTTCTTTTATAAAAAGGTATTTAATGAATTATTCTATCATATCTTCTTCCCTTTTTTTCTTTGCCGTACAAAATATATTTATTTAATTCTACTTTTTTTTTTTGTTCGTTTGACGAAACGAAGAACTAAATTAGTGAAATTCTCCGTAACATAGTTTTCGATGCATACTCTGCTTTTAATAAGGCTTTTTAATAAAAGCTACTACGGGATTTGAATACACATGAAGTGTAAAACTGACATCGAATAATCGGCATCAAAGAGAGAGCTCGCTCGACACACAACGTTTTGCGATAAATCGAGAATGCGAAAAGGTGAACTCGATCGGTGAGGTCAAAGGTTTTATTAAAAATGTTTCGTTGTCTTTGCTCGACAGACATTTTATATGTTTCCTTGCAAAGCTAGTCGACAAATACGTTTTATCTATATGTGAAACAACTATATTCGTTGTTTCTCTAGATATATGTGTACGTCGATGTTTCAAAAATGAAAAATTACTGTCGGAGATAACGTTAATTTTTAGTTCTTTTCTACTACTTCTTCTTCTTCTTTTTTTCTTTCTTTTCGTTTCTTTCTTTTTCTTAAGTCTACGTTAAACGAAAAATCGACTAATTTATCAGGAATCTCGTATATCCGAGGAAAAAGGGTAGTAAAACAGGATCGAACCACAAGACGCGTCGATTTTACGAGGAAATCAAGAACTTTTACAAGTTTGGATCGACGATATCCGTCGATCTCGAGGATGCCTTTAAAGTCGATCGAAGTTTTGGTGGTCGAATCGAGCAGACCGTTAGAAACACGACGTCGATTCTCACGAGCCGATAATTTGATCTGATAGGATCGATGGAACGGTTAGGATCGTTCGACCCTGTTAAACCAATGAGAAAAGACGGTAACAACGCGTAGATCACAGACTCAAGGTGGTATTCTCGTTACCCTTTCCCATTTCCTTTCCTCTTATCTCCACTTTCATTTCGTCGATTTGCCACACGCCGTACATCAACGAATGTCAATAGCACTTCCAAGAAAAAAGAAGAAAGATATTTTTCCATCACCGACACCGATTTTTACGCGAATTTTTATATTTCCCCTTTTCTTTTTTACTTTCCATTCAATTTAGAACAAATTTTTTTCTCTCATTACTTACGACCATATCATTTGTTTATTTTCGTTTATTTAATGTTGCGCCAACCAGTTTATTCGTATACAATTTGATATATATTTTAAAGTATTATAATAGATTAAGTATGGGTTTCAAAAAATTGTCCATTAAAATGAGCCTCATATTGAATAGTTATTTGTACGAAAAATATTTCCCCTGCAATATTAAAATGATACGACATTTTGTTGATGGTTATTTTAAAGAAAAATAAAAGGACTTTTATTCGAATTTGTATAAGAGAAACGTGATGATATATGATATAAAGAGGATTAAATTCTCGATGTAGATCTCGATTATTCGCCAGAAGAAGAAGGTTCATGCGACTACTGCACGTTCGTGACGAAGAGTCGCTCTAGTCCGGATTTCCAGAGGCACAACCGCATAAGCCGCATCGACGTTCGTGGCAGACGTATCGCAAATTACCCATCTCACGGCTGCTGGAACTTGAGAAGTTTATCCTCGCCGGTGGTACGCCGAGAATGGCGACGATAATGAATCAGTCAAACGCACTATACGCGGTCATAATACGCTTCGCAACGCCTTCCGCATTTTATTGCATTGCGAGTGGGAGAAAAGAAAAAAAAATTAGAGAAATAATCTCTCTCTCTCTCTCTTAGAATAAGTCTGGTATACAATACGAAAGATATGAGCACCACTGCGTAAGTAATGAGTGTGGATAAAAGAGATTAGACGGTTGAGCGGCTCTCGGCTCTTCGAACGCATAACTAAAGTTTATTAACGACCCTTCTTCTTCTTCTTCTTTTCACCCTTTCCACCACCCCTTCTTCTTCTTCTTCTTCCGTTTCTCTCTTTTTCTACTTTCTCTCTTTTCCTTCTTTCTTTCTTCCACCACCAACTTCCACCCACTACCACAGTCGCCGGATATTAATCCACGCCGGTGGTTCGTCCTCGAACCGACAACGTGCGACTCTTCTTCTCTTTTCCTTCTCCATCCCAACAACCCTTTTTATTTTTTTTATTTTTTCTCTTCCCTCTTCCTTTATCCCTTCATTTTCTTTCTCTTTCATTCTATCCATTTCTTTTATCTTTTTCTTGCTTCTCGACACCTCTCGTTCTTTCTCAGAGAACCACCGACAAGATCGTTATATACCCGACGATCTTTGTCTGTGTGTGTGTGTGCGCGTGTCTCTTCTCTTCTTTTTATCGTAGATACTCTATATTAAAGTCAACTCGGACTCGCGGACCTAGCAATTTCGATGCAGATTTCAGGATGCTCCTTTGACACCAACCAAGAAAAACAGACCGTATTTGGAATGGCGTACTCGACGATTAATCGTGACGTTTTTCTAGCGAGGAAAAGTACTACGCTTTTTTTTTTCCCCCTTCTTCTCTGAAAGTCTTTTTATTTCTTTCTTTCTATCATTTTTCTTTTCTTCGTATTTTTCTTCTTGAAGGTACGATAAAGAAAGTTTCGAAGTATCTATGAGATCTCATTCGGTTATTCTTTTCTTTCATCGTTTCAAGATTCTTAAGGAAAATCGTGTTATAATTTCAAATAAAATAAGTATATATTACTTTCGCGTAGTAAACGCGTTTATCGAATTTTATAAAAGTATGGCTAACATTTCGACGAGTTTATCACGTTTATCCTTCGTGTATATGTACAAAGATTTGAAAAATCGCATCGCATTCATCCGATAGAAAATTATCAAAAATAGCGATAACATAACGTGGAGAAAAATCCGATGAAATATTTACTAAATATTTCATGTAAAAAGGCAGATCGTCGTTGTTAAAATAGTAAACGCTAAGCTTAGAATACTTTCTTCCTTTTTCTTATACAAAGCAAATTTCTTAACCATTTTTTCGACTTTCCCAAGATAACCATAAGATGAAAATAGATATTTTCATATTTTATTTTAAAACTCGACCCAGACAAGATATTTATCTCCCTCCTTTGCCTATCTCTGCCTGTCCGTCTCTTCATCTTTATTTCTACCTTTTCTCCTCGAAACGATAGATCGTGTCTCTCTTTATCTTTCTTCGTTGAACTATTCAAATAATTCTACGAGCTTTAAGAGCTAATTCGAGCGAGCATACAGCTCTAATAACATCAGTATTTTCGAAAATACCCAGAGAGCATTTGCCATGATGACGTTTCCCCGTGTGCGTATCGCGGTTAACCTAGTCGTGACTGCTCGTTTGACGTGCAGAAACGCAGATCATATACAGACATAGATATATATATATAGAGAGAGAGAAAGAGAGAGAGAGAGAGAGCAATGAACAAGCAACCTCTGCAGAGTAACCGTTTACCATTGACTCGGAATTCGATCCTGGTCAAAGATACGTTTACGATCGCCAACAGAGTTACTGAAAAGGAGTCACTAAGCGAATGCAAATTGCGAAACTCATCGAGCATGACAGACCCGCGAACGTCGCTTTCAGGTTCAATAATAAGATATGAGAATATCACGGAGCCCTTGATAAAGAGGAGAGAAGAAATTTCACGTTGTAATCGAGATAAGAGGAAGAGAAAAGAAAGGAGAAACTTTCTTCTCGCATTTATCCAATCCTTTTATATCAGTCGACGTACGCTAGATTAGAAACCCTTCTTCAAGATAAATAATGAGAAGAATGAAGAAAAAAAGAAAGAGAAAGAGAGAGAGAGAGAGAGGGAGAAGGAAGAAGAAGAGGACACAACCGATGACATCGTAATCAAACGAGACGTAAAAGAATAGATCGAAATTCAACGGGTCATAATTGAAACGAAGAAAATACATTTGTCAATTTGACTCGATGAGATACGGGAAGGCTACTCGAGGAAGAGAATGCGCGTTATTGCGAAGGAGGAAAAAGAAAGACGAGAAACTTAGAAGAAGAGAGAAAAGAATGGAGAATATTAGAAAGACAAGGATAAATAAAATAAAAAAATAAAAAAATAACAAAAAAACGAGAAACCTAAAGAAGACTCTAATATACGCGAGTTCGCGCTGGCACGGTGCACCTGCCGGCCAAAGGGAATCGCAAGCAAACCCGCACAGGCCGAAGGCTAGCCCGTCTAACCGGTACTGCCTTGTAAAATTCTCAACTATGCACTTAGTACGGACGCGAAGGCAGCGTGCTTCGTATATGCACAGGCTGCTTCAAAATAAATTGCCTATGAATCGTCTCGCCATGCGATTGCCACCAGCAATGCTTCGTTTGAACAGTTTCGATAAACACGAGCCCCGTTCCATAATTCAATAATTATATCTTTCTCTATACGTTCTCATGTAGATAGATAATTTGCATCAGAGTTCGTATCGAAGGAGACAAGATTTCCATCAAGGCTATATTTTATGCATTTTATTTCTTCTTCTCTTCTTCTTCTTCTTCTATTTATTTTTAAAATAAAATGTAAGGAAAAGGAAAAAAGAAAAAAAAAAAGAAAGGAAAGTCGGCAGGAAGATCGATCATTCGTCAGAGATCTCATGTTGTACGAAAGATTTAACTTAAAATTATGAAATATGTATATAGATAGGTACATATATAATATATATATATATATATATATATATTTATGTATGTATATATAAATACCGATCGATAATCTTTCCGTATTAGAGAAATCTACGATCTATTGTGAATACGTACAAACGATGAATTATCGCGGGACACCTGCAAGAAACGCTGCTAGAGAGAAATTTATTACTTTATAATAACGAGAGAAAGAGAAAGGGGAGGAAAGAAAGAGAGACAGAAAAGAAGAGGGGGAAGCAGATACTTTCTAGGAACGTTAATTCAATCGTTTTCTCCTTTGTACTATTCCCTTGTCTCACCGATAGAATTCATTTTCTAGAAGGGTCCCGACAAGAGAAATGATCACGAATAATTGCGGAAATAGGAATTCCGTGCGATCGAAAGAAAGGAAAGCAGAAAGGAAAAGAGGAGAAAAGTGAGGCGGGGAGACGGGGACGAGGTAGGAAAGGAAGGAAGGAAAAGCGTACGGCAGGTGCCTTATTTTCTCCCAAGCAACGAATGAAACGTACAATGTTGCATTTGAGTAGAAGAAAGTTTCGATGAAACGAAACGAAATGCAACAACACGAAAGCTCGTGCCTCGAATGGCTCTCAAGCCCTACCTACCTACCCCTCTGTACCGTTTCTTCGTTCACCCTTCTCGTGACGTACCTCCTATTCGAAAAGGAGAGAGAAAGTATTTGTATTTGTAATTAAATATTTGCCAGCGGTTAATTGAGTCGCACTCTAAGCTTTTATTCCAATTTCTCTGGTATAAATGAAACGTTATACTCGCGACCGTCGTTCGTGACACGAAACTTTCTCTTTCTCTTTCTCTCTCTCTCTCTCTCTCTCTCTCTCTCTCTGCCTCTTTCTAATTGAAGTCCCACTAATCATCGTACGAAACAGAGAAAGATAGAAATACGAAAGTCTCGCGATACGCACTCGCGTTTCTCCTTTTCGGAAACGTTTTAGAACGGGTTGCGTCGAGCAGCTCTCGAGCCTTCGGAAATTTCGATTCTAAAACTTTAATTACAATGTCGTTAAAGTTCCGCTTCTCTCCCCCGTTCCATCACTTTCCCTTTTCCCAACCCCTCGCGCAATGCCAATGGACCGGCGTTAATTGAATCCGCGAACGATTATAAATTTCGTGCGTTCGTGAATATATCACCACCCCATCTCTCCGACAATCGAGACGCTTTCGTCAAAGAATAAAAATGAGATAAACGTTCGATTAAATTTATAATAATAAAAAATCTATGTCAATATACCTTTTTTTCAAATCGTTCACGTTGCCATAAATATCGATACATTATTCCGTGACGTTTAAAATCGATTCTCATCTTAATGCATGATGTACCGGTTCTCTCTCTCTCTCTTTTTCTCCTATAACAATTTATTTTCATAAGAGCCTTCTCTGCACTCATCTCTCCTCCTTCTTTCTGATATTCTCTCAGTTTTCATCGATACCTTCGAACGTATTACCTCGCGCGCCACGAAATCTTCAACATAATCTCGGCGTACGGTTGTATGCTGTAAAACATGATGCACGCTTTATTGCGATCTCTCAATAAGGTTCGAGCGTTATTATCTCGATGCACCGGGCCGTACGGTCGGTGTGTACCGCGTGCACATAGAACGCATAGAGGAACGGGCAAATCTCTGTGTTTGTGTGCTTGCTTCTACGTTGCTTGGTGTGGGAATGAAAGAGAAAGAGAGAGGGAGTAGGAAGCTTCTGTGGCCAAGTAAAACGCGACTGTTCGACTTAATGCGAAGTAAACACGACTATGAACGTTAACTCTCTCTCTCTCTCTCTCTTTCTTTCTTTCTCTTTCTTTCTCTCTACCCGACATATATTCATAGAAAAACAGAAACGTGCGCTACCGTGTAACACGGTGCAGCTTGTGCGATCGGAAATGCACGGATCGCAGGATTCGCACAAATGTGTTTGCTATTAGAAACAGTACAGGATCTCAACGGTGAGATGCTCCCGATATACAACACATAATCGAGCTTTTCTGAAGGGAATAAAGATCGGTCAGGGACCAGTTAAATACCATTCCTGTTATACGCTCGAAATTTTCTCTCTTTCTTTCATCTCCCTCTTTCTTTTTTTTTTATCCAACTATCTATCCACCCATCTACCTTTCTCGAACGTTTCCCCCACGCTAAAAGTGAATACTATGTCGGAGAAGCGGTTAAAATGGAAATGTATAAACGCGAGAACTGGCTCGAATCAAAACGTTCATGTTTCCTATGTGAACTGAATACGACACATAGTTGATATGTATTTCTCGGTATGATAATACTTGATAGGACTCGATAAATTCAACGAGTAGTCCATTCAATCTTGTTAGAGTGCTCGACACTCGTCCTTTTTCACTACTTTACTTTTATGCGCCTCTCTGAAAAATATTATATCTGTGATTAAATTACTTTAGAAATAAAATCGTCGTCGTAAAGATCAATTACTCTCTTAAATTTGATAAATTTTATTGTCCCCTTTTTTTTTGGACTATTTCGAGTGGAAGAGATGATAGTAAATATTTAAGGTATGTTAAAAGATTGAATAAAGAAAAAAAGGAACAGAAAATACAAATGTACACTTCGTTCGTGCAACGAAGAATCCTCAGAAATAGCTATGACAAATCGAGCCGTTTGTCTCGTACCAAACTTCAGGGTGGTTTGGAACCCGTGGATTCCTTATTTTATCTTTCCTTTTTTTTTTCTTTTGTTTTCTTTTGGAACAGGACGACCACACCACGAGAAAGTAAGTTCACATCATCTTTGTAACGTCTTCAAAGTAGGTAGCATCGTTCATCTCTCGTCTCGTCGAGACTTCTTCGACCCGAAAAGTGATGTAACTCAATGAAACAAGAGAGTAGGAGAGATATGATTACTTAATGGTATGTACAATGCGAACTGTTATGCGCGATCTACTTCAGACGGTTCGCCTTCGTCGCGTTGCACGTGCTTGTGCATGCAGCTGCAACGAGCTAAATTCGAAACGGCTTTATCGTTCCTCGTATGTTACTTACACCAAGATGATAATTCATCCTAGTTATACACAGATTTTACACTATAATAATCATAATAATTCTAATAGGTACAACGGAAGCTCGCGTTCTAACGTATTAGATCATACATATTATGATTTATAAAATCGACGAGTAATTTTAACTTTATGTTGATAAGTATGTTCGATTTTATTTAATATAAGAAAAGTGATTCAAAATAATTACAATTTCGCTTTTAATCATTTTTAAGAAGTACATAGTTCAACACTTATATAAAGAAAAGGTTTCTAAAAAGACGTAAAATAACTAAACTAACAATAAGTAATTAAATGTTTTAAAGTATGACCTCAAATTGATCCCATAATTATACATACATAATTGTATTCCAGTAAAGGTTCCCTTACCAATCTTTCTTTTATCAATTCTTACTACTTACTCTCCTTTCTTTATTGTTTACAGCTTTTACATCTTACTTGTTTCATTTCTTCTTTCTTATATTATCATATTATCTCACTCTTGCACGTTTATTTCGAGAAACTATAATCAACAACAAAAAAAACTATTCCAAACCATTTATTTGCCATTTACCTAAGCGAATCCCTCGTCGTTTAGGAATGTGTTGATTTGGAAATCTTAATCTCTTTGATAAACGTATACACCACGGATGCGTACAACACTATTAACCCTTGCAGCAATGAAAGTATAGATGAATAGATACACTAGTTATCTTCTTACGACATCGTACTTTAACATGATACAGTTTAGTTCTACTAATGTATTCTTTCTTTATCGCGATAATTAGCGATAAAGGTAATATACATATGATAATATACAGCTCGTTATACATATGATTACCAAGTTTCCCCCTCCCCACCCCGCCTCTTTTCTTGTTATAAAATGCACATTTACCGGGACCTAATCCTACGCTTTTGCTCTCATATGAATTATTCGTCCGCAACGTAAAACCAGATTCCAAGCAGAGTAATGAATAAGAGCGAACGCGTTTTCCCCGAGTAATTCTTACGATATACGATGTGAACGATAAATCTAATCCTTTTTTTTTCCTTTCTTTCTTTCTTTTTTCTTTCTCAGTCGAGCAGGAGTGTAATCGTGAAATATGAACGAGCGATAAGTCAGCTTAATTCGAATTAAATCCGACATCGATGGAGCGCCGGCGATTTCATCGTCACGAAAAGTTCGAGTTTTTCTTTCGGTCTCCCAATTATGAGAGAGGTCGATATTTGTTGGCGGCAGTGAAGCAGTCAGTGCTGCTGCGGCTGCTTCTGCTTCTGCTACGAGGGCTACGATATATGTAAAGCGCTCGAGAAGTACTCCTGAAGGGCCCTAGACGAGGAATGTAATTCAACTTTTATAACAGCGGCGGCTGTATAAGAGAAAGAAAGAAAGAAAGAAAGAGAGAGAGAGAGAGAGAGAGATATGGAGAAGGGGAAAAATTGTAAAAAGGGAAGAAGAAAGAGAAAAAGAAAGAAAGAAAGAACGAAAGAAAGAAAAAGAGTAAGAGAGGGAGGGGGGGAGTAAAGAGAATAGAAATAGAGGCGATTCGCGAGCAAAGTTTTTAAAACTAAAAGAACCTAGTGGTGGGTACTACTTGGCCGCTTGCACTTGCTCGTTTGTTGTCCGTACGAGTGGTCTACCGGAAGAAAAGTATTCACAAAGGCGCGCATCCTCTCGAGCACTTTCCTCCGCTTCCAGTCAAGTGCGCGTTTTATGCGCTCGATGGGTGTGCCGAGTATGCAGAAGTCGTGTATTTTCGGTCTCTCGCTGTGGAAACATCGACGTGTAACAGCCACCGATTAGTTTCCGCACTTTATTCTCCCCGTTCTCTTTACGTACGCACGATAAAATATACATATATATATAGATAGATATATTTATGCATGTGTTTATATTGAATGCTTATGTTGATAATCGAAAAATCTTCATTGAACATATTATTAGATATTGTTTGTCGTCAAACAGTATTTGAAATGATAATCCAATTATTGTGCATTTCGTATGTTTTATTATTGACATTAATTATTATAATTAGCATATAATATTTATAATACAAATTGAAATTATTGTTCAAAGAGTAAAATTGATTGAATTATTCTCGATTTAGAATTCTTCTCTATTGCAATTTTGATTTTTATTTTCATATATAAAATAACGTTGAGAAGCGTGCTTGGTTTGTTTTTAAAAGTAAATAAGAAAAAGGAAAGAATAAAGTTTCGTTGTAAGATCTTGAGATAATTTGAAATAAGAAGAAGAGAGGAGTTTTAACAATCGAGTAAACTATTTTTACGCAACCTGTATATAAGTTTCTTTCATTGGTGAATGTAATCCTTTACTACTTAAAGAGAAGAATGTATCGAGGGCACGTTAAAACGTCGCAACCCGGTGCCAAGTACCGACCGTTATCGTACCTGCGAGCCACGAAGGCGGAGATGAAAGGGCAGCGCGGCCTGCACGCAAAGAGAGTGGACGGACGTTACTATTGATTCACATTTTCTGAATGCGTCGTCCCATTTACTTTATTCGTTATTTTGCTCATGTTTTTTACTACTACACATATACACACCTCGTCCATAATTGTAAATAATTAACTTCGAAAAAATAAAAGCGTATTACTCTTCTGAATTTGAGTCAAAGGAATTTTACGAAGTATTAAGAAAAAAAGAAAGAAGAAAATAAATTCTTTAAATAAATTTTTAACGTAATCCTCTATTTTCTTTTTCAACATTTCGTGCGACTTCCTTTGATATCGCTCTTAATGTATTATACATTAAAAGTTGTAACACTTAAAGCGTAATCACGAAATATACGAGCTGTCAAAAAGTTGTTGACTCTCCCTCTTTTTCTCTGTCTTTCTCCTCCATTAACAGTTACTTTTCGATAATCAAAAGAAACTCGCGAATAGCTACTCCTACTCGTACTCGTTATACTTTATTATATATCATTTCCCTCAACCCCGAACGCTATACACAAAATCGTGAATGACCACGAATATTTCGTTTAGAATACTGAAAAATTAACTCTCGTAAAAAAGGGGTTTGGTACGATAACGTAATCCGACATAGTCGTAGAACGTGCAAACGATAATAAATCGACGGTAAGTCTTCGAGGGAAGCGTTATCGGTGATCTCGAAAGGAAGGTGGAAAAGGCTAAAAAGTCCAGGGCGGTTCTTGCCTTTTTTTCTAAAGAGAGCTCGAGAAAGTAGATATTTCCATCAAAAAAGGGTAATTTCTTGGTGGTTCTCGTATGGGAACGAGGGAAGATTGAGGAAGAAAGATAGAGAGATAGAGAGAGAGAGCGAGAGAGAGAGAGAGAGAGAAAAGGACGTCAAGAAGACGTCGAGAGGCAGGTTGAAACGTCACGGGCCAGCAGCGAGATCGTGCACACGTCGACCGTACTTACGTCGGACGTACGTAAAAGCGCACGTAAGTGCAGCAAATTGCTCGTAAAACGTGCGCCGCGTATTAATTTACTTTCCCTCCCTCTCTCACTCATACACACACACACACGCGCACGCACGCACACGCAAACACACTCTCATAACTGGCAACCGTCAAGGTAAATACGAAATTACTTTGGAGAAAAGGGTGGGTGGAGTCGGTACACGTGGTTCGATTAAAAAGCGTCGTCCGGTGGTGAACCACCGAGGAGAAAACCATCATCATCAAAACAACCACCAGGACAACCGCGAGGATCCTCGAGCGTAGTAGTAGTAGTAGTAGTATGTCTTTTAAGAGCCGTGAAAGAGCCGTAAAAGCCAACTTGTGGATCGACGATAACAGAAAGATAAGCAGATAACCGTACGAGGTGATTATTTTCAACGTAGCGTGGACGGCTAACTCTCTTGGCGTAACGTGATACGATCTCTCCTCTTCGGAGAGAACTAAAACGAAAGGATCGTGTCGTTCGGAGTCTGGAAATTAATTATTATCAAGTTCTCCTTTTTTCTTTTTCTCCCTTTTTCTCCCTTTTTCTCATCTCTTCATCTGGTAAAATTCAATCCCCTGGACATAACGACGAAAGCGATAATGAGTGCGCGGAATAAAAGTGAGATTTCGAATTTTGATCGATAGCCTTGAAATCAATTAATTTCTCGGTAATTCTCCGCAACGAGCTACGGATCACGTTCGGATAGAAGAGATGGACAAATCAGAATGCTGAAATATTTTATGAGCTCATCCTCTGTCAGGATGATCACGAACAGATAGAAAGAAAGAGAGAGAGAGAGAGAGAGAGAGAAGACAGCTACATAGTTTCGTTGGAACGTTGGCCTTGTTCCAGACGTGATATGCTACGAGTTCTCAAAATGATTACGATGGGATATTCTAAGAAATTATATCGACAAGGATATATAATATTTATATATTCAGATACTCATCTGTGCTGTTAATAAGATCGGAAAGTCAAAAGTGAAGTATAAAAAAGAACGAGAAATGACGAATCATCCAAAATTATATTCAAATTCGTTTTGTTTTTACGGTTTCGTTTTTACTAAAAGAAGCCACATATATAAATCGTGAAAATAGAGAAGAGAAGAAAGAAACAAAGAGAAGTGTATAGTTAATCCTAAATTCCTCAATCGTATTGTTTCATCTACGAACGAAACCTAGTCGAAGCCTTACGATCGTGTAAGGAAGCCAATTTATTTTCACGTAAACGTATCGTATTTTTTAAAACCACGAAAGCTTACACATTCGAAACAAATCCTAATTACCAGAGATAACAACGTCTTACTGTCGAGACAAAAATCGCATAGATTTGCTCGTTAAAAATCGCGTTAATCTACCACGAAAATTTGGATAGTTAAATGTTGGATTAAATTAACAAATACTAGTGTGTAATTATTGATCTACTTTACGAGAACGTTTTCATTTAATAATTTTAATTACATTATAATACTCTTTACCTTATCCCTTTCAACAATTATTCTTCAAATTAATACTTTTATCTTGTAAAGAGTACGCGAAACGTACTGAAATATGATTTAACAACCATTTCCATCAATTTTGTTCTTTCTTTTTTCTCTCGAAAAAAGAAATAATCACCATATACAAAATGTCATCGAAAATTGATAATTATTAAACGATAAATCAAATAACCCGGTCGAAAGTAAAGGGACTGATCGAGTAAACGTATAATAATCGATTCGATCAACCGCTTTTAAGATCGATTTAAGAACGCTTTAAATGCTTATGGTAAGATCGAGAAAAGAGATTGGTCGAAGAGAAACACGCTCTATTATCGGATACCCTTCTTCCTTTTCGATCACGAGCCAAACGTCTGGACCATTATTCTCCTCTTCGAAATCGCTACTCATCGCCGAATCAATTAGTAATTTCTCAATTACTGACTACGACTACTTTTTTTTTTAACGTTACTACCTTGGCGGCCCGACGGTATAAAAGGTAATTCTCTCTCTCTCTCTTTCTCTCTCTTTCTCTCTTTCTCCGTCGTTCCTTCGTGAGGGCGTGCGCGCGCGCGCACGCCACCGGATGGATCGATGATCGAACGATGAGTCGCGCCGCACGAGGTCGAATTTACGACCGGGACGCGTTTGATTTATGGAACCGAGCGCTAGCTTGATCTACGATCGATCTACGAGAGCGGATCGAGGGGCGTCGAGCAAACACGCGATACGCGAAGTTAATCGTTATTCTTGTCGGTCGGATCGAGCGGATAATTAATAGCCAATCAGCGAGCGTGTCGAGCTGAATGTTAAGCAGAACCGTGCAGCTTCGCGTTCGTCTGCCCTCTACTCTCTCTCTTTCTCTCTCTTTCTATCAATGTCTCTCTCTCTCTCTCTCCCTCTCTTTCACCATACTTCCAAACACAGCGGCTTGCGGTCGTACAAACGATGCGCCCGATATCGATATCGATATCGATATCGACGTTCGCACGACGAGAGAGAGAGAGAGAGGGAGAGGGGGAGAGAGAAAGAGCTGTTTTATGCAACGTCATTTTCCACGACGCAGGAAAATCGAATCCGAAGAGCATCCGTCTATTTTATTAATTATGCATAATCCTGGTGCATGGTTCTTCCGATATTTACAATCCCGCTCAGCAATTTGTGTCCATCACAAAACGAAAGGTAACGCGAGTAAAGGTGGAACGGGAATCTCATTGTTTCTCGATATTCTTTTAATTGATTCATTTTTATCTCAATTTCCGGTTTTTGTTTTCCTGTTTTTTGTTGTTGATGTTTTATTTCGTTTCGCGATAACAAATTTCTTTTTCCTTTGTTTAAATCAATCCGCCGTTATGCATATCCGTTTTACCGATTATTTTAGATCAGTAAAAATAACTTGTTAGAATTCTAACGATAATACACGGAACGAATAGAATATACGTAGAAGTAACTGTGTATATAGTTTCGTAGAATCGACCGAAAATTTCGCAGGAAAATTTTGCTCGAAATATTCAGTTCCTCCTAGAGATACAGAAAACAGTGTCGGTGATCTCCCATCGAGCTGTTCGGTGCAATGATCTCGGACCGTCACGGATTTAGTGTTTTGTCGAAGAGATAGAGAAATAGAGAAAGAAAAGAGAAAGGGAGAGAGAAAAAAAGAAAAATGAAGAAGAGAACATGGATTCGTTCTTTCGCTAGATGCACTGTCGGTGAAGTAGGTACTCCTCCTCCTCCTCCACCTCCTCGTTCTTCTCGTCCTTCTTCTTCTCTTGCTGTAGCAACGCGGCAGTTCCGTAACAGCAAAATATGCGGTAGATGCATAGAGCAGATAGACGCCAAGGGAGCGTGAATTCTAAATGAGGATAATGTAATGTACGCCACAAATAATCTTTGTACGTATGCACGAACCCATCTGCTCTTTCTCTCTATCTTTTTCTCTCTCTCTCATTTCTCGAACACGAGCTATGCCATTCGCCCATTACGTATGTATTCTTGAATAACGAGATACCGGCAGCGTGTCTGGTATATCGCTACATCGACGCACCCAGGGACCCCGTTCGAAATTATTCAGCAATCGCGATGATGCACCACCACCACCACCACCACCACTTCGTGTACTATCCTCTAACTAAACTGTCGAGAATAGGTTTTCGTTTAATGTTAGTCCAATCTGAGAATAGTAGGAAATGTCAAGTTTTACGTATCTTCATCTAGTGTTTCGAATAATTTTTCTTTACTTCTTCTTACGATTTGCTTTAGATTATTCTGCACATCTTTTTTCGATATAATACGTTTTACATACCGTTTTCAAACCTCAGATTTTCCGATCTCGTTATACCTTTGCATTAGAAGTTTCTAATTCTTAATGATCCGAAGAAGATTTCAGATCTCAAGAGAAGTTCACAATCATGAGATAATTTTTCTCTTAAAAGCTTAACAAGAACAGTCAAGATTACCAAGTCATGGATTAAAGAGCTAACTTATTGTGAGAACTAGTTACAAGTAATTTCTCTCTAGCTGGAAAGCTTTATCAATCCTTATAAGGACTTTCTTGTCTACTTAGGTGAATAACTGGGACGGAAAAGAATTAGATCTCAAAGATTACGATCTTTCAGTAAATCTCTCTATGAGAGAAAGAAGGAAGATGAAATACTTGAATATCAAGAAAATTCAATGAACCTTTTAACACGGTGGCTCCGATTTGTCAAGTTCAAATCTATCGATGCCATTTTAAGAAAGGTCCACTTCGATGCAATCCTGTTAAGTACCACGCGAATAATTTTCTTCTCCTTCTATTTTCGTAGAGCTAATGATCCGTCGACTTGCACTCGTGCGTTTCCTCCGTCGGATTTTATTTTTATTTCACGCTTGAGCGAAAGAAAAAAGAAAGGATAGGGTGAGGTAGAGACAAAGGGAGAGAACGATGACTCGATACAAGTCTCTTAGGGCTGTGACTTTCGAATAAAGGACTAATGCCGAGGAAATAAGAGAGAGAGAGAGAGAGAGAAAGAAAGAAAAAAAGAAGAAAGAAAAAGATAGATGGATAGATACTTAAAACAAAAAAAGAACTAGAAATAGTAGTTGCGAAAGCTAGTAGACAGGCAGGCAGGCAGGCAGGCAGGGAGGAATAAAGTTCCTTCTTCAAGGGGTAATAACACGAGCGGACTCGTGTCTTGAGAGAGATTCCAGACACGAGTTGAGTATCGGTCCACAACTCTACCACCACCATCACCATCCCCTTCCTTCAACGTTTCTTCTTCCATCCCGTGCTTCTCAATGTTCCTTTAGTCCAGCTCTACAACCTCTTCCTCCTCTTCCTCCTCCTCCTCTTCCTCTTCTTCTTCTTCCTGTTCCTTCTCGTCCCTCATCTCCTACCTTCTTCTCTTCCTCAATCTACTCCCGCCATGGAGTCGAAGTTGCTTCACGCAGGGTAGTTGTTGATTGTTCTCGGTGTAATTATAACTTCGACCAAGCTAGAGACCTACCCAGATATAATTATTAATTACCGTGTCGATGCCCACGTCGAAGCCACTCGTGAACATACCAGGAGAACGAACCTATAGTCTAGATGAATATATATATATATATATATATGAAAGAGAGAAAATAGAGAATATAGAGATGAAGAGTATAACGAGAAGAGGAGCAAATCTCCTTGAGAATTACGTCAAGAGAGAAAAAGGAAGAAGTAGACGAAGAGATATGTGTCTCGAAAGTATCCTCGTAAAATATCGAACGAAGGCATTACTCACGCACCGTAAAACTGATCATCCTTGTCCGTGCATCTAACCATACCAAAATCCTTCCGTTTTCTCTACTCGCTTCTTACTACTTTAAGATCATTTCACGTGTTTTTTTTTTTTTTGGTTCGATAAGTTCTATTCTTGGGTTATAAGAATCTTTACGTTTTTCGATATCCTTCGTTAAATGACGTTCGTCGAGATCGAACTGAAAGGTTTACTCGCGACGATATAAAATAAATCTATCATTTCTGGAATAAAATTTTTCGAAACAATTTCGAATTGTTTCTATTATTTACGAGTATAAGAAAAAAGAATCGAAATAATTAATTGCGTCAAGGGAATAATTCGTCTTTCTTTTTTGTCAACTTCCAAAAAACGTAGATACAAAAGTTTGAAAATAAAAACGATCGTTCCATGGTTTACACGTGATCAGCAGATTTTTCGTCGAACATTTGTGTGAAACGTTGCTAGGGTCGTTTCCCTTTTCCATCGTTTCGTTTTCGTCCTGATTTAACGTGACACTTATTTTGCTTTCATCGGATCGTACCATTTGATTAAAATATCGGAATACTCATACTACTACCGTACTACGAACCGTATCGGAGTCGTGTTGTTCCTTTTTTATCGATGAAAAACATAACACATTGACGATTGGAACAAATCGACGAAAAGGGACGAAGCGAAATCACTCACTCATCGTACTAATACCCTCACACCACCAACCATCGACTACATCCATCATCAAAAGAGGTAAAAGCGCTATTAAAGCTTTAACGCAATTTATTATTCGAAAAATGTGGAACACGGATAACGAAAAGTGCGCTTAAATCTGCTTTCGCGCTATCACGAAAAAGCTCGATAGGCTGCTATTCTGTAACCATCTGCATTTTCTTTTTTTTCCTTTTCTTTTTTTTTCAGAGAAAATGAGCCGAAACTGAAAACTCAGCAACTTTAATCCATGCCACCAAATATCGAGCGAGAAAAAGAGAAGGAAAAATAAGTGGAGAAAGAGAGAGAGAGAAATTATTCTTCAAAGTATAAAATTAATGTCTATCATATAAAACAAAGAAGTCAATTCAGACAGATCGGACAATTCACTGTTAACTATTCTCGAGGTTTCATCATGTTAAACAAAGGTATCTAACTACGAGCAAACGTTCGTGATTATTACGATCAAAGAGAGATCGAAATCCTTGATCACGCCAGGGATGTATATGTGTGACCGGTTACGGAATCTAACATCCGAGAACGGCTGATTAAACAAGAGCTCTTCTCCTCGAAGCACGGAATGCAAATGTGAGCAAAGCAATCGTCGAAAGACGACCACAGTATGGGCCAACGAATGCGTTATATCGTAACATATGTTACGATATTCCATGATAGAATTTCTACTCCTCCACATACAAAGGAATCATGGGTATTCATAGATATCACACGTATACATACACACATCTTTGAAGGTTCCTAGATAGGTTAGCTAGGCGCCACAAGGACGAAGGGATCGTACTATCTGCATGCACAGTAAGAGCATCGATCACGCACCGAGGACAATATTGGCATGATAATCGGAAGGGATTCGGCACGGTTGCGTAGTGTGTCACGTTCTAAGGGTCGAAGCATACACACGCACACATACACGCATATGGTAACATACATTGACAAAGTTAGGACGTATATCTATAGACTCTCACATATCGAGAAGGTAG
Source organism: Polistes fuscatus (assembly GCF_010416935.1). Classification (NCBI taxonomy): domain Eukaryota; kingdom Metazoa; phylum Arthropoda; class Insecta; order Hymenoptera; family Vespidae; genus Polistes; species Polistes fuscatus. The sequence continues at coordinate 2,662,185 of NW_025113096.1, forward strand.
AAGGACGCGTAGTCAATGTCTCCTACTCTCTCCTACATCCTTCTATGCACCGACTCTTTCTCTCTATCTCTCTTCGACTTGCATAACAGCAGATCGTCCGACCCTACGCACACTCTCACAGGGTGTGGCGCGATGTGGTGTGCGGTGAATCATGCACTACCCCCAAGGGCTCCATCTACGATTAATTCCATCACTTGACACGCTCCTGCACGCGTTTGCTCTCTAAGCTTGTCAACCCTACACTTCTCTTTCCCTCCCTCTCTCTCTCTCTTTGTCGAGCGATCGTCCTGGACCTCGACAAACATTTAAGCCAGGCATAAATTTCACGAACCAAGTTGGAAAACGAAGACGGAGGCTGGACCAAATGTCCCGTGAAGAACTTCTACAAGAATTAGATGACGTGAGAGGTGTTTAATGAGACGCGTTGAATGATTTGGACTTTGGCCTTTTGGGAGGATTACCAAAAATAAGGAGAAAATGTGATGGAATTTAGATAAAAAACGGATTTTCTTTTACTTAAGGTGAATATTATCTTTTTTTCCAAACCTAAGTATTAACGCGAGCCGGAAAAGACTAAGGGGTGGCAAAGCCATAACTATTTAACGTGGTGCAGGTGTTCCCGCTGCGCCAGCCGATTAAGCTGCTGCCTTTAAAGCAAGGTTTTATGCCAACATCGAAGCGAGCTTAACTGCGAACCCAACGTGCTACGCGGCTAATTGGAGGAGGAGGCGAAAAAGAGATTCCTTAGTAATTAATACGTTCTTATTTGATACTGCGAAGACGATCGGTGCTTGTCTTATGTTCAATTTTTTCGTGAACGAGCATAGAAAGATAGTGGGAGAGAGAGAGAGAGAGAAAAAGAAAGAGAGAAAGGGGAAGATCAATGGTAAAAATGAATCCCTTATCGTAATTATACAAAGAATGAATACTAACGACACGTTTTGCCGATCACTACTAGCAGGCCGATTGGATCGGGATCGGTAATGAAATGAAGTAATGCAATTAAAGTGATTAATCATTCATGACTTGCACCGGGTACTAATACCTCGTCGTGTCGATACGAGGTAGATAGCGGAGAGCCGGTATTAATGCCCCTCGGATCCGGGCGGCAGGTAAATCGATTAAAAACTTTGAAATATAACGGCGAGCACTCGTTCCTCTTGGATGGTGCAGCGTGCTGCTGTTGCTGCTGCGTTCTACCGTGTCGTGCCGAGTCGTGTCGTGCCGCTCGATTTCGTATTTTTCATTATTCCGGACCAATCCGATAGCTCGATCTATCTTACTTTATTCAAATTAAAGCGAGTCGTTAAGGGGCGCGAGATATTTACGTTTAATATTTATTACGAGATACACGCATTCGCGTAAATTTATTTTGGTTCACCCATTTCCAGTTCTTATCACTTTTTTGAGACAACCCATCGATAAAAAATATCTCAACGTTTTTGCGTTGTCAGTTTTAATGAGGAAATATTAAACGACGTAGTTACTTATCATTAGATTTTTTGAAATAAAACGTTAGGTGTATTCATCTGAAGCATCTATAAAAATAACCAACATTTCATTAGTCGTAGTAATACTTTAATTGAAAGAACGTCATAGATTTGTCACACGTTTCATAATATTCCTAATATTCTCTTTTTCTTCCTCTCTCTCTACGACACATCTCAAAAGTATAATTATATTTCGAACCCATCTGCTATTCTCCTTTCCTTTTATCGACTCTAAAGCTGTAACTCACGTTTCGCCGTCGTATTTCCGTTTCCCACTCAGCCAGTTCATTCAACGCGTGCCACTTGAATTTTACGGGCCCGTAACGAGAACGACTCTGAAACGAGGAACGCGAGGCGGGCCCCGCAGCTACCGCTGCAGCACCAACAGCAGCAATAGCAACAGCAACAGCATTAGCAGCAGCAGCAGCAGCAGTCTCGTCGAATATCGAAAAGAAGAAATTGACGGTGGGTCTATAAATCACCGAGTGAAGGAAAACGAGAGAGAGAGAGAGAGAGAGTGCGAGAACATGAGTGCAAGAGTATACGAGAAAGAGAGAAAGAGAGAGAGAGAGAGAAAATTGCGAGATGGCAGCAGCTCGTTTCGTTCGATATAGCCTCGGCCCACCCTACGCGTTCGCGGTCTAATCAGTTTAAGTGATTCCGAAAGGCACTGCTGCCGTTGCACCACCTTCGCGATTACACGGGCCACGCCTGTTGGTATGCGTGAGGGAGACCGTGGTGGTCCAGAAGTAGCGTGGGTGGACACTCACTGTGCACCGGGTTACACTCTCTCCCTTTCTCGTTCTAAACTCAACACACACACACATACACACATGGGCGCACACACATCCTTACACACTCATCTACGCGTGACAACGGTCTTCTAGCCACCCACGCATCCTTGCGAACACATAGATACTGATATGCGTACACAAGATTTCTCTCCCTTCCCTTTCTGTATATGTATAGGTATATATATATATACATATATGTATTATCCGTCTCTCTTCCGCTTTCCACATTACCATACTAATTGCAGTCAAAGTTCTAACCGGCGATTTATCGAGCCACCGGTATATCGCCGATAAAACCTTCGCCAGGCGACCGATTATGCCGATGCCCGACGTCGATGTCTGCCGAGTTAGTGTGCACTTCCATGTTGCCAATACTACCTTCCACCAGCATCGGTTCGGACCAGACGTCTGCACCCCCTCTTTTCGTCTAGCCACTCTGTTATTGCACGCTCCGTAACACGGAATTTATGCATACTCGATACCCAGCCACGATCTCTAACTACCACCGCCCTTAACTTCGAAATTCTAAAGCCTTTAGTAAAAATCCTTGCTTTCTTTTTATCGATTCCTTATTTCTTCTTATATTTTTCATTCCTTTTACAAATTCTCTCTATTTCCTCCGTTTTCTCTTCGTTGTTGTTGTTGTTGTTGTTGTTGTTGAAGAACTGGAAAGGTGTAAAGCAACTCGTTTTTCACTTCTTTCTTTTCTCCCTCCCCCTGCCCCTCTTTTCTCATCCAACTCGAAAGAGAGAAGAAAAGTTCTGCGTCGGACGTGTCACTGAAATTCACCGTGGCTAAATGTGCCCGTCGTTATTTCTTTCCCGTTTGTTTCCGTTAAGCGAAAACGTTATTCGTGGGAGATGAGTATTTGTTTGCTTTTCAAGCGGCTGCACTGTGCCACTTATTTTCTTTCTCCTTCTCTTTCTCTCTCTCTTTCTCTCTCTTACTAACTCGTTTTCCTTCTTCTCCGTCTACGGCGTACGTCAAATGTTTTTTTTTATCCTGGTAAAGATATATGGTATTTTTCGCGAGTCTTTTTTAAATCCTTTAGATCTCGATGATGGATCTTTAACGAACTGCCTCTGATTAAATAAAAAGTTCCTCGAAATCTCATTGGAACGATTGTTATTATTATACGTTTTGATCGTCCATCGAGGTGTCACTTAAAAATTCGATTTTTACTTAAGTAAGTAAGAATAGCTGGAGAAAAAAAAAGAATACGTTTACTCGATGAGACGTTGAGAAATGAAATTCTTAAGGGACGGGATAGATCGTCGAACATGTTGTAAAGAGAGCGAAACGGGGGCTGGATGATAGTATAGAAAGGGCATTCCTCAAAAGGGACTTGTACTCGTCCCTATTGTCACATCGAATTCTCTATAAGAGTGATGCAAAATTCCAACCGACTCCCTATACTACCGCGAGGGCAGAACAAATCCTCGAGGGAGGGGGGTTTCGTTCGAGCCTCGCACGCAGAGAATTAGATTAAAAACATTAAAGTCGCCTCCTCCCCTTCCTTTCTCCACCTTTGTCGTCTCATCCTTGTGGCACCCTTTGCTCCACTATAATTTGCTTTCTTTATCCTTCTCTCTCTCTCTCTTTTACGCGACCAGTCATTCGGTGATTGCCTTTTGGATGGATCCCGTACTCGTCGGACCGCGAAACCAAATTAGAATCCTAATAATAAGCGGAATTTAAAGTTGCACGTTACCGCATGAATAACGCATGCAGCAAACCAATGGCTTATATCTAAAGGATTCTTTTTGCTTATCGATTAAACTTATCTTCGTCGTCGTCGTCGTCGTCGTCTTTCTCTTTTCTTTCGAAGCTATCAGAAGTTGTTCCTGGCGATGATTTCGAATCGATAAAGAAATCGAGTTCGATCGGTCTATTAAAACGGCACCGCTCGATCGATCCATTTATTTTCCTTTCGTTTTTATTTTTGTTTTCTTTTTAATAATCTCTTTACGAATAATATCTGTATATATATATATATATAACTTGTGGATGTATCAGGTGCTAAGATTACACATATATTTTAACCGATATCATAAGCAATAAGAAATAGTATCCCGAATAGGGTGGTAAAAAATGATTACAAGAACTCGTAGTCGTTAATCGAAATATATTAACGTGGCTATCGCGGTGACGCATCTATGGAATCGATGAAGTAAGGGGGCACCCACGTGTCCCGGAGAAAAGCGAGGGATCCCCCTTAATCTTTTTCTACGTCTCCCTATGGATATCACCACCGTTGAGAGACATTATGAGCCCCCTTGAATATTTTCACACTACTCCTTCCCGCGTCGAAGAAAGCATTCCCTTTTTCATACTTCTACTCCCTACAAAAGTACACGACCACTCGTTTTTCTCGATTAAGCGGCCGGCCCGAGCAATAGACCAATGTATAACGTAGGCCAAGAAGAACCCCGTCTGTTTTGTAACTATTTTCCGGGTAGCTTCGCGTGCCCTCTATGACTATGCAGCGACGTTCCACTACGATGAGAAGGGAGCGAAAGCCGATGCATTTCATATATATATATATATGTATATGTATATGTAGGGGCAATTTTCTATCTATCTTTCTCTTTCTCATTTGCTTCTCTCACAGTCCGTTACGAAATATCGAGACATACGCGTTGCCTGGCGGATTAAGCAGGCCAACGGTTACCAATGGGGGTAGCACGGGGTGCCACGGTTAATGGACAAAGGGGGAAATACGCGGCTGCGGATCCAATTTCTAATTCTACGCTTGGTGAAATCGACGGGTGGGTGCGTGCATGCGTGCGTGCGTGGGTTTGTGCGGGTGAAATAAACTTCGACGTTGCAAAAGGCGACATTCGGATTGGTAGATACTAGAACTAACGAAAACGCAAAGGCATCCAGTCGAAAATGTTTGTCGACGTTTCTCGAATGAAACGGGATGAAGAAAGAGAGAGATCAACGGGGTTAACGGAATGATGAAGAAAAGGGGAAAATATCATTTCGTTTTACGGTTAATGTAACACAAAGTTTAACGGTTTTACGAACAACTTTGATCTTAGATAGAATCGATTGACAGTCGTAAAGTTCAATCATACGGGTTAACGTTTGGAACACTAAAATCATGCTTTTCTAATCGTTTTTGTAAAATTCAAAGATGATCGCTGATGTCACAGTCGTAAAGTTTTAGTATTTCATTTCTGCGATACCTTTCTGAAGTAGAAAGGTTTTCTAGGAGCTGTTAAACTTTTCCTTCCACGAGAACCTTTGCGCCTTTTTATCGTTGCTTTTCTAAGAACGAGTAGAAGATGGAGAAGTAGAAATGTAAGCGCTTAGAAAGGGTAGTACGACGTAGCAGTTAGTTTCACGGGCAGGAAATAGAGTTTATTCGACGAATTTTCCTTGAATTCTTCAGGTTATATAGAAAACTATCTGGAATGGAAAAGAAATTCTTGCGCCAGTTCGAAGAACGAAGGAGAAATCGAGAAGAACGCAAGCTCGTTCGTTTATTTGCTAAGCGAGAGGAAGTTTGAGTTCTTGGTAACGAAAAAGAAATTTTCGGTCATCGAGTACTCGAAAAGAAGGAAATTTCGAGATGGACATTATTATTATTATTATTATAAAAGAGGGATGGAAATCGTTTGATGGAAACTCGAGAAAAGGAGTTTTTCTTGTTCGTTCTTTCTTTGGAATTATCCGGGGAAGAAATCATGGAAGGGAATCGGGAGAATAAAGTGGAGCTAGTTGAAATTTTCCGAATAGAGTGAGTGTAGTAGCATAAGAAGACAGCTCGACGATTTTACGATTCATGGAGAGAAGATTCCGGTCCCCGGAGGCGATAACATCGAACGACGCTTAATATCGTTACTCAGGGAAAGACAAAAGGGCACCTGCCTATTCTCACGGAGGTAGATAGGAACGGTATAAGCGAATCTCGAAGGATGAAGAAGAGAAGAAGAAGAGGAGAAAGGAGAGAAGGAGTAGGGCGAGGAGAAGAAGGGAGAGATGATGAGGAGGAAGCGAGGATAACGGAAAGGATAGGAAAGTGGGTGCGATCGGTCCTCCTAATTCAATCCCGTGGGATATCAGCAGGCCCGAGGGCTCGCGATGCCGGCAAGGCGTGAATCACCGTGTCGTGAATTATCCAGCTCGTTTATCGAGAAAATTGTACCTTCGGAAAAAATACCGGACGTGCGCTATTGTCTACGAACGTTCCTGTATATATGTACGTTTATATATATATATATTATATTATATTTATATACGTGTTGTGCTTGCCCTTACTCGTTGCACTGGTTGCTCGGTTGGATTGCGTGTAGCATAGTGCTGTTCTTGTTTTATTCGTCGTATCGCGTTTGTGGCACTACACGTATTCATGTATTCATTGAATAATTACGGTATATGCTTATCGTTCATTTTTTTCTTGTTGAATTGATAAGAGAGGAAGAAAATAAAAGAAAAATGCAAGATAAAAAGAAAGAATAAAGGATAAAGAGGCTATACAAAGTCGAGACGTTTCCCGCAGAAACCGGGACACGCCCAAACAATCGTGAGCACGGTCAGGATCGTAGTAGGTAGGTGGGAAGAGGTAGAGGATAGGGTTGCTTGACTGCGCGAGAGAAGGTCGACTTTCACGGCTCGACGAATACCCGCAGGGTCGTCCTTGGCGTGAGAACGAGAGTAGCACCTGTTACGGAAAGGCGGAGTACCCTCGTTGTGAATCACAAACTTTCCTGCCACACTCCCGGGATATTACTTTGTGATAGTCGCGATGAATTTTCGAGAAACCCGACTTCCGTTAGTTTAATTCTTACAATTCTCATTTTTTTTTTAAATTTTTAATTATATCTTTGACGATAATTATGTTATCTTATAACACGTTATTATTTTCGAATTACAAAGTTTAAGCCAAATTTTTGTTATATACTAAGAAATATTAAACTTTATGAAAATATAAAAGTTTTATGAGAGAAAAATAAACGTGAAATATTATTATATTATATATATATACTGTTTACACATATTAACATTATTTTTTATGTTGATAAATATCAAACAATTCGGTTAAAGTAAAAAATGCAGTAGTGTCAGTCACAGGAGTTACTTTAAACTGTCAATAATCATAGTGCTTACTTTACATTTGCGGGCAAATATGCATACGAGTACGCGCTTTACACGAATTCGAGTGGTAACTGCCCACTCGAGTGAAGTTTTCGACAAACAGAATGGTGAGAGAGAGAGAGAGAGAGAGAGAGAGAAAGAGAGAACGAATGATGATGCTCACTCTTCAACCACAGGTGCGGAGCTTAAGTTGCTGCCTGAAATATTAATTGTATTTTTGTCAGCTTTGATGAATATAGCGCGAGAGAGAAAAAAATTGCACTTTCTTCAATAGAAAGAATAAAAAAAAAATATTTTTTTCAAACCAATATATATAGGGAAATAGTAGAAATTCAGTTTGAAATATTGCGATAGTTAAATTCGTAAAATTATTTATTCTATCGAATCGATATACAAGTACAAAAGTAACGTTTAGAGCGAATACGATTTAATCCTCACTCGTTGAATAATAAATTTTCCTACATTGGCTGACCAAAAACGAGCATTATCACTTGGAATATAGGAAAACTCTTGTATCGTCCATTTGACTCTCGATTTGGGCTTGAGTTTGGGCCAAATTATTCCTGATCTTTCGCGTTTGAATCAGAGCCAAATTATCCTTGAATTAGTTCAATCGTTAAATATAAAACGCGCCGGCGTTCATTTCTAAAATGTTCCGATCGTATTCCATATTTGCCATTACGACCACAATTTAATGTTATTTACAACAAATCTACGAAAGAAAATCATAGTTACGTTACGTAATTTTCCTGATACTGGGAAACAAAAATATAAATTACGACGTTCGTTAAACCTGTGAATATTGAAACCATTTCTCTTACGCAAAATTCTTATTATTTCCTCGGCCGTGATTTATAAGCATCGTTATCGCTTTGGTATTATCGCGTGCGGAAGCAGCCAGTGAACATCGGTTTCGGATTTGGCTTCATGCCAAACTACCCCTGTTACAAACTCACAAATTCCGTCCAAATGGTAGGAGAAATTATTTACCTATTAATGACGTAGAGATACTAACGAACAGGAAAAGAAGGAATGTGGCATTGACATTGAACGAAAGGTCAGATTTCCTTATAGGGGTGTATATAAAATAATGATTTTCAAAGAATATAAAAGACAAAGAAAAATATAAATATAAGCATAGATAATTATTCATTAAAAACAATAACAAATATATATCTTTTTGTGGTATGTAATAAGAATAATGGATAAAACGATTCGTGGCTTATAAATGATATTGATTTAGTGACAATAGTGTGTGTGTGTTGTGTGGAACAGCGAATTGTGGTAGATAGAGAAAGAAAAGAGCGAGATAGAATGTGACGAAACAGAAGGAACGAAACGTATCGCGATAGGTTCGACGGAAATCTCGTAACGCACGCATCGGCATTAATTTCGACGACGTCGCTTCATTATCATATAGACGAGTGTTTCGTTGAGCGTTATTGGATCTCTCTCGCGTCATGCCGCCGTCACTGAAACGTACGCGAAATACACGCACGTGCATATACGTGCTTAGGGTAAACGTGCGTAAGGTTGCTTGCTCATGGCTTCCGGCCAAGGAATAACGATCGTTTCAAACTATATTCTCCTTCTATCTCTTTCTCTCTCTCTTTAGTCATCTTGTTCTCTTCTTCCTCCTTCGCTAGCACTTTCTCTTTCTCTTACTCCGACATAGATCCTTGTCGTTGTATTAAGTGTCTTGGAACTACGGAGGCTTTGTAGCGTTAACTCGTTGTTTCCCATGCTAATCGCGTCATATGACGCTCTCTACAGCCCCCAAGGGGTATATCGTAGCTACCGATACTTTACACATAATTTATAATTACTATCTTTCGTTCAACAGCATCAACTAACCGTCCATCGTATATTATAATTTAACGTTAAGCCTAACCCTGTTCTTAAGCCAATACTAATTTCATTTTACAACGGACAGTATGTACTTATTATCAATTTAATACCTTGAATAATTAAAGGAAGAATAATGTAAGAACCGTATAATAAAGAGTACAAAGAGGAAAACAAAATAGGACGAGTTAAAAGGGTTATTCTATTCGATATCTCACGGAAATCAATAAATTTAATCGTACTCGAGTTACTTGATCGAGCCGATTGAAACAACCCCTCGAATAACAAAGAAAGGTGTATATCCGGTCACCCCTCGTCGTCTGCGAAGTTCATGATCGAAAAGAGCATGGATTACAAGGAAAGAGAAGGGTAGAGTTGGTGTGTTGGAAAGGGAAGTAGGATTGAGCGATCGCCGATAACGGCATTCAGGCGTATCTCCCTGTCAACGAGTGTATCAAGGACTGGGAAAAGGGCATAGATTATCAAGCGTTTCGATCAAATTTCCTTCTTCTGTATATACGTATAGCTAAAGTTGGGAGAGCCCCATGGGACAAGGCCGTTTCCAAAAGGCATCCTGTAGCATTACGAAACAGACGAGCACTTGCGATCTTGAACGTTGTTGCATCGATGAAGAAGAGGCAAAGAAGGAACTGATGGAGAGAGAGAGAGAGAGAGAAGACAAGGAAGGTTAAGTAGTTTAGGGTGAAAGCAACGAAATAGAGAGAGAGAGAGAGAGAGAAGGGAATGAAAAAGAAGGAGAGAAGATACGACAAAATCTTTACGGCTTCCCATAAATGAACTATCGTTCAAGATTCATGCTACGAGCCACAACGCGACGATGATGACGATGTAGCTTCGTGCCCTTCATGAACGAACCATTCAAACTTGATGTCACTAACGAGACCTTCCTCCTCTTCCTAAAATCTCCCTAATATAATATAACGATGCAGCCTGTTAATCACTGACAACCACGATGTAATAACCGGATCAGCCATTATCTCTTCAACTTGATACCAAAATCCGTTTATCAAAAGAAAAGAGATAGAAGAAAATATGTAAAGAATGACTGACGTAGATTTATCTAGCCATTTTACAATGTTATCTAAAAATGAAATATTGTAAGAATAAATGTATATATTCTATATATTTATATATACAGGTATATTTATAATATATTAAAATATATGATCTTTCTGAAAAAGGAAAACGTGAGTCGTTTGTGCGAGAATTCTTTTATAAAACAAGCACTATGCAGTTTATTATTTATGGTACCACTTGAGTGTATTAAACCACGAACAGAGTATTCTTTACGTTTCCCGAAAAGTACGTGCATAAAGTGTTTCGTTGTACGTGAGCTGCACCCGTAAGTCTGCTTATGATTTAAATATGGTGAGAGCTTTAGAAGGGTTGGGAAGAAATGGTGGAAGAGATGGTAAAGAGGCGGGAAGAAGAAAGGGGAAGAAAGGGATGATACGCTTATGACTTCTTCGTAAGATGCGACCGACTTTACGATACAATGACCTTCGTATTTTTAATGTACTTTTGAATTATCACCAAAGTAGAATGTTCTTTGAATCTTCTAAAACTATTTGTCTATTTTCTCTACGCTTGCTACGAAATTTTATAGATGATTAATCGAATATGAAATGAAATAAAAATTATTCTAACGGAATATAATATAATGATATTTATCTTTCTTCTTTTTATTTTAATCTGAAAATAAATCGTTTAATCGTCGTAGAAATAAATGACGAGGGAAAGCAACCAACCGGAAAAATGAAGATGAAAAAGAAGAAGAATAAGAGAAGGGGAAATAGAAAAATGGTGAGTAAAGTGTGGTAGGACGAGGACGACGACTCCTGGGGTTTCATATGGAAAGCCCCATGTGGTTGCAAACGAGCACGCTCCAGCGTTGTGGCGTTAACGGCCTTGCACGACTCGTAACGCCTTCGAGGCGTCTTCTATGTCGCCTGCTAAGAGAAGAGAAGAGAAGAGAAGGTTAGAGGAGTAAGATGAGAAGTAAAATAGAAGGAGAGAGAAGAGGCTCGTAACTGGGCCAACCGCGTGTTTCTCGCACCTTCGTGCTACCAAAGTTTATCATGAGCGCGAACGAGCTGTAACGCATTACGAAAGTGGAAGAGGAAACCCTGGGGAACGAAGTCATCGTCGGCTATGTCGAGCTTGAAAATTCATTACCTGCCGATAGGAGCCGTCTCGACGAGGAACCGAAAAAATTCTACCTCGTCTCATGAGATCTTTCCACGAGTGAAAAAAGAGAGAGAGAGAAAATAAAAGAGCCAGTAAATGTGTATGCGAGTATGTGTGTGTGTGTGAGTGTTTGTGAGAAAGAGATACCGAGTCACATCTTTTCCAATGTACTCGCAAATCTTATTCGCGTACCAGCTCGTAAAACTCTGACGTTATCCCTTTGGATAAACGTTTTATTAAAATCTCAGCTATCCAGCTCGTTTTCCAAACATCCACGATCGTAGTATGTAGTAGAGCACGGTAGGTGGGGTAGTAGCTGGCTCGTAAAATATCATCGAGAAAAAGGGGATGGACGAAAGCCGCCTATACTTTCCAACGCGTTTAAATTATCTCGAATTAAAGCTTAACTTTTTGTTCTTTCTAGGATTTTTCTACCGTCGACGATTTAATTTCACTGAATGAGGATCGTTAATCCTAAAAATAGTGTAAAATTCCGATCGAAAATCGTCGTTAGAGTTTGCTTGTAAAATGGAGAGTGGTGTACCTTTAACGTTTCCACTTTACTTTAAGCTCACATTCGTTGTATATCTTCGAAGTATTCCGGGCAACGGGATACCTTCGTTCAGTTTGCCGAGACGATTTGAAACGCTTCGTAATCCCATCGAATCGATTTATTCGCTTTGCCCGTACGTATATAACTTAACGAACGTATAAATCAGCATAGCGATACCACTATATTCGCTTTTAAGATAAATCACGTTTCATAGGCGAGATTATCATCATTGCTAGCGACGCAACGTGTCGTTTAATCCGATTCGCTTATCGCTAACACGCTTTCTTTTCCCGTTACACTTTCTAAAGAGCGTTGTGACTAACATTAGCCAATGACTATTTCCAATAATAATTTACACGATTATATTCAATATACATAATTGATCTTATATTGAAAATGTCTAATTCGAGTTACTCCTTGATTCGAAAAAATCCTTTCTTTCTGTAAATGATAATACTTAATTTTCAAACGAACAAACCCATCGGCTTTAAAAACGTTCCGTGTAATCACGTGGCTGGGTTGGTACTCGCAAACAAACGTAAGACCATATTCCATGATACGGATTCTCGATTGGGCACGATATATCGTGCTCGATCGGCGTTTACACTGAAATCCAAAGCCGGCGGCGAGTCGAATGAGTTTAATAATAGCTTAGACTAAACACACAGACGTGTATGCAAACACGTAAATGCAATTGAGGGATGCAGTTTACGTAACGTCGATTCGAAACATCGTGAAGCTTGCTCTGAACACAATACGACGTCGCGTCGTTTAAATCGCAAGGGTATTCTATAGTAAGCATATTTTAGTACGTATATATTATATACCCTTATATATACATATAAGCTAGATTTTAGCTACATATATATACCTTTGTCCATGATAATGCTTTTCGTAGTGATTACCACACCGAGTATTATCTAATTTTCATTAATGTACCTCGTATTTCTATTTCTAGTGTATCACTGTCCATTCGTTATTCCATAAGGGAAAACGGACAAACGAAAATGTAGTAGCATTTGTGGACATCTTGTCTCCCTTAGGTGAAGTCTCCGGTTAACGAAAACACACTCGAATTAAAACGAATAACGGCACACGAGATAATAATAGAGAAACTCTAGTTCATTCTCTCACGTTCGCGTATTCCTACGACTCTTCTCTTCATGAGATCATTGTAAATTCGAGTTCTAAAAATTTTAGTCTTTATGAAAGCATAAGCATCTTTTTGGTTTAAATAAATATTCATAAAATGTCATCATATATACCATGTTTTTAACCATCTCGCTAGCATCCTGTGTTTGAAGTTTAAATAAAGAAAGATAGAGATAGGTAGAGATTAATAGAAAGAGAGAGAGAGAGAGAGAGATAAAAATCGAATTCGATCGAGATAAATCCTAGGATCAAGTTTGAATTTAAAATTTTTTTTCCGTGTCGAAACTGGTGTACGTGTGCAAGCTGCTAGATGACACAGAGACGATTAATCGTCAGGATGAAAATTTGTGAGCCGAGATCAAGTTACGATTCATCGATACTTTGTTCCAATTTCAAAGCAGCATACGTAACAACGTATAGTAGCAATATAATATTGTATGAGCCACTTCATTTGTCAAATCGATACACTTCACAAAACAAAGAGTAGAGAAAATTGATAAAGTAAGGTAATATAATATATAATATATATATACAGGATCTTTCTCTCTCTCTTTCTCTCTCGCCTAATTCGACCACCTAAAATATCTATTTATAGATTATAAATATATATATATATTCTGCTTGCAGTGAAAGGGAATTTTGTTTTAAAAGGGAAAAAGAAGAAAAAAAATCCAAGAGAAATATCAAGGACTGATTTGATTTTGCTTTGGAGTCGAGCATGATTGATTGCTCGCGTGCTTTCTTAATTAGCAAAAATTTGATTATTCAAAAGTCCCAGCCGCTTGCAGCGGCCCATTTAGTAGGGGTACCACCACGGAAAACAAGCCCGTAGCGAAAGGGCGAGAGCATAAAAAAATTAGTAATACAGTAAAATGGTTAAAAGAATAATCGAATGAGTCCCTGAAAGAAAGGCCTATATTAAGTTTTTATGGAAACTCGTTTTATGTTGGAAGAAAGTCCTATGTGATCTTGAAATTTTGAAAAAAATTCTGCCCATCGCTATAACGGCGCCTTTAAACGAAATATTTTTGTCTATAGTACGAAATAAACGAGATATTTTAGGTGGTCAAGTTATGTGTATATGAAAGACCCTGTATATAATTATATTATTTATTATTAAGCGGTCACAAAAATTATTCTTATTTAGTGGTGTTGGGCCTAATTATTAAAGAAATTTATTTCAAATATACAAAATTCGGCATTAATCAATTAACTTAGATATTAAAATTTCAAAGTATTTTCGCTTTGTTCTGTAAACGGGTGATATGATACAAGATTTATAATATAATCATCTCTTCCTATTTCGTCGGTGTACTTTAAATTCGAAAACGAATCCTTCAGCGTGAAAACTTGAGGACAAGTAACGGGGACAAATATTGTCATTGTAACTGATGGTTCGAAGTAAAAAAACAAAACGACGAACGATAATCAAGAATCTTATTTTACTTTCCCGAGAGAGTAACGAGATCCGCGCGAGTCGTCGACCCTTTTTCCTCCACACTTCTCTACAACTAAAAAAGGAAGAATTTGGAGATGAAGATGAGGAAGTAGAGGAGGATAAAGGAAAGAGGGAAACATCGTTGAAGTCTCGAAAGACATCGAGGATCATATTCTCCCTCCTCTTTCTTTCTCTTTCTCATTTCAACGGACACGAAAACTCTCACCTCGGTGAGAAACATAATCGAGATTTCGAGCAATATACAACGAGGCGTTGGTTGTTGGGAGGGAGGGCGGGGTGGTAGAGGATGGAAATTGTCGGGAGAAGTTTATGCCACCACGACGAGGAGGACTTGAAATTCAGTTGTGTTAATTCCACCGGGTTTTCGGGAGCCCTCCGGGCCAGAGGCCGGCTTGTTCGTTCACCATTACCTACGTACACAAAGACGAAGAGAAAAGGAGAGAAAGAGAGAGAGAGGGAGAGAGAGAGGGAAAGAGAAAGAGGAGAGTAGTGACAAACACTTACTAAAGCTTCGTCATGCTCGTACGTGTCACACAGTGCCGACACCCCTGAATTTGTATGTGTATATATTTCTCCCTATATATGTATATATATATACATAGGGATGAATTCACCCCACGTAAAGAGATGTACGCAACCACTCCGAAAATGTTCGTGTATTCGTCCGTTCGTGCGAGTGTGTGAGTGAACACGACGGTCCTGCGAATCCATTAGCCGAGTTCCCTCTCTCTCTCTCTCTCTCTTTTCTTCCCCTCGATGTAGAATACTCTGATTTCTATTTCAAATTACTTCAGCAGGGATGTGTAGTATTAATGCGTATTTGATCGAGAAAAATTTAACACGACGTGAAGATTTGACGGATTTGTGTTATCAGTGTAAATTTTCGGTGTATACGTAGATACACGTTCATTTATGTTTACTAGTTACGAAATAATTCAAAGAGAGAGAGAGAGATAGAGATAAAATTGGTTCGTTTCACGAGTCGTTTCAAAAACTCACTACAAATATTGTATTAAATTATCCGCTTCGTCGTAAGCTACTATATTTCTTTCTCTGTTTTCTTTTTCTTCCTTTTTTTTATTCCTTTCTTTTTAAAAAAACGATGAACGATGAACGAACGAACGAACGAACGAACCAACGCGCGTGAACTCACCGATTTTGTTACAAAATACCGTCTCTCTTTGTTTGTATATTTTTACACGGGACAGAACGTACGGGAAAAGTGGATAAAGAATAGCTTTCTCATGTTGGCACGATAGGTAAACGCTCTTGTTTGTGCGCTTATTCGTGAGAAATATCTTTCAACGATGCTTTTACGTTGATACAATATTATGCATTATTATACTTTTCCGATGTCACCTATGTTTTCGTTTTCTTTCTATATCTTTTTTTATATCATTCCCTTTGTTGTTAGTAAACAAGATTTCTAATTGAAAAATGAAAAGAATCGTGACTGTTTATTCTTCATCGATGCAATGAGATCGTTGCTACCGAAGTTCGAGGTCCGGAATTTAGCGCAAACCCGATTCGTGAAAGCGATAGCCACGTGATTAATATGAAGGATGTAATGATTTACGAGCGAGCAAAGCTTTACGGTGTAATTTACCGCGTGGGGGGCCTTATGCAAAAATGATAAGCGATCGTGTGTGTCTGTGTGTGTGCACGTGTGTGCACGTGTATGTACGGTGCAAACGTTTATCTCGACGTTCGACTATGAACAAAAGTTAGTTACAACACTTGGTTAGATTAAAAATCAAGAAAAAGAACGATTTTCGAAACACGTCTATCTATGAAACGAAAATTCCTTTTGTTAAACGGATAAGGAGAAAATGAATAATAGAAGAAGAAAAATTGTAACGTAAAGGTTTAAGTAGTCCCATGGATATTATCGATTTTATCAAAATAATAACTAATTCGAGTTAATTAACATAAAAAAGGGATAACTAATGAAATTCTCGAAGCTGTATAATACGTTATAATGACAGCTATAGTTAATATTGTGTACATAGGTATATACATAGGAAGAAGAAATTAGATTCTAAATGACGGATTTACGCGAAGGCCAACGAGAGAACGCGTTATAATGAATATCAGTAGAACCTCTTGAAGTATTTTCGCGTCTTGAAAAGCAAAATCGTGTGGACCGGATGCTGAGTAAATTAGTCGCCAAGACTAATGTACTAAATGAATAGAGATGGCATTTAAAAAGGATAGAGAAAGAAAGAGAAAGAGAGAGAGAGAGAAAAAGAAAAGTTATTGAAGAGAGAAAAGTCACGCGAGTTTCAACTATGACGGTAATAAACTTTTAATATGTATTTAAAAGTTTTATTTTACGGGCGTACATCCCGCCGCGCGTGCTTAGCGTCCTCCTCATCATCGTGGGCAGAAATATTTTGCTAATTGAGAACATCCCATGCGGACAATCTCGTAGCCTCCATCGTCATTCTACGAAATGGCGGAAGAGCTCAAAGCGAAAACGTCCGCTTTACGGTCGAAGCGATAAAAATATACCCAGAGTAACAGTGTTCGTAGCAGTTAAGTCAACGATGCGAGGTATTTACTCAAAAATGAGAGAAGTAGAAGAAAGCGTTCGGTCGTTGTTCAGTTAGCTTAATTCGTCTTTCTCGTTCCATGAGACTCGTGATTGACTAAAGTACGTGTTTGGATCCTTAGCAATCATCGTTCATCAACTTACCTGAAACAGAAAAAGAACAAATTTCCTTAGCGATATGATCTTCAATGGTTTTTCAACTTATAATATTTTCAAATTATCTTACGTATTTTGAAAAATTCTATTATACTGTTAACATTTGTAAAAATATATAATAACTTTTATAAAAATGTGTAAAACACAATTTATTCAAATTTTAAAAGCTCGGATTAATGTTTAACATTTTCTATATTACATATTTAATAAACGTGACGGCGAAATTTCATTTAATTCGAGTTACTTATGATTCTCTTCAAGAGAAAGAAAGAAAAACAAGAGGTATATTTTTCTTTTAAGTAAAGGATGTTTAAATAAGTAAATGTTCGCAATATTGTTAGAACAAAGTTCAAGAAAGAAACTTTCTCTAACGGAAAAGGAATCAATTACAATGAACTCGACAGTTATTTACTCAACGCATATTTATCGTATCCGAACGTAGCTAATTATATTCATTAAGTTGGAAGTAACTTCAACAAGCAGAGAGTCTGAGTGTAGCAAAACATGATCAACTAACTTCCTCGTTACATATTGATTGCCCAACCAGTCGGACGCGCATGAGTTTCCTGTAAACTTATTCGTCGTCAAACACGATTCAACAGGTTTTCGTGTGCCACGCGTAAACATCGGTTTGTTCATGTTTTGTATGCTACTTATGTATCAATGTACATAGATATCCATACACACAGCTATTAACGTCAGCATTAAAATGCATTCGATCTGTTGAATACCAAAGTTTATTTGAAACGTCTCTCAACTATTCGCACTTTATGTGTTCTCTAATTTCATATATGTAAATGTAACACGACGAATATACAATATATATACATATATACATTCCAACAATTATTACAATAAATTAAGTAAAATATAATTAAACAAAATTTAATTCATCATTTATTTTATATTATAATTATTTATATTATAAAGAAAAATTATAAAATTAATGTTAACAATTTTTTAATTTTATCCGGCCCATATAAGCTGCAGTAAAATTATTACTAATGAATATAAAATTTGTTTAAATATACAAATGATAATATAAAGATGGTAAATCGGGGATACGTAGTTTTGACGTAATACGAAGAAAATATGTTCGAAATAAGTTTATTTCCAATTGAGATCAGGTAACTTTTCTATGAAGTAGACAGTAAAATAAGGAAAGAGTAGGGCTCGATTTTATCGGCCCGTAGAGAGACACGAAACATTTACTATGTGAGGATTCCAGAGACGGAATGATCACTGAAGCGATTAGCCTGTCTCAAGCTTGATATATCAGTCTGTTTACTTAGCTTTTAACGAGTGCAAAACGTCGACTTGCACTGTGCGCGCATTATCCTATGAATGGGGGGGCAAGGGAGAGGGCTAGAGGGATGGAGGTTAATCTCAAACTGGAATCTTAAAGGCGCGAGAGTCAAGAAGCCGACCGAAGGAACGAACAAACCGACAAACCCTGTCCGCTTCAACATGAACTGCAGTTTCAAGGCCTTAAGAAAACTTATCGCAAGACTGCGGAGCAAGTGCGGACGCATTTGCATTCTCTGTATCGAGCTAGCGAGCACATACTCACATATAGTAGTTGCTCGTCTCAAATAAAAACGTCACAAGCTACCGTCGTTCGGCTTGACAAAACGGATTTATCGCTGACGTGCGTGTGATTTGTTTCAACTCATGGATTTAGAAAATCTGACTTATAAATTATTTTCTTATCTATGGTAAATGATTAAAGACGAATTAAATAATAAGAACTTCGAGCATTTGTGTGATTCAACGATGCTGATAAACTATTTATAAAGATACGGAAAATTAGTAGATGGACAAAGTGGGACAGGTCAATAACGAGTCGCAACGTTTACAAAAATATTCAGAATATAACAAAAAAGAAAAAGAAAAGAAAATTGATTATAATCGTAATAAGATAATTGTCAGTGACAAACGAGACGAGAACGCGATACTTTCGACGACGCAATTCGATATGATCGTACGCCAATGTCACAAATATCTTTTCTTTGCTCTCTTATAACAGATTGTGTGGAGGCTATTTTTGGCTGAACCGAGTTTTGAAATGATACCGTCGTATAACACACACATATACACGGATAGATGACCACCAGCCTGAGTATATATATATATGTATAGATATATGTCTGTTCGTAACGAGCATGGCACGATGATGATGCATAGACGTTATCTTATGAATGGGGGCTTCTCGTAATCTCGGCCCTAGATCTTACTTCAGTGTAGGCTGCGAGTGCACAGTCCTCCTTCCCCCCTTTCGCCACCTCTTCGTTGCAGGCACCTTTTTTGGTTCCTTCTTCGTGGCAACACTGCCAGGGAACTCAAACGAAATGACACAAAATACGAATTTTATGGATATCTTTCGTAATATTTTTATCTTTCATAAGCAAAACACGCCAGTTTGCATAATAGCAAAAGAAATAGAGAGAAAGAGAGATTTCACGAAGGAAAAGAGTAAAAAGGGAGAAATAACCATGGTAAATCGTGCTTCTCTTATTAAATTACTTCAACGAGTTATTACGAGTCGGAAGGAAGGAAGGAAGAAAGGAAGGAAGGAATCTTGAATCATGAATGGTGCCGAATTTAAATTTACATGGAATTACTACGGTAAACGATATTAGAAAAATAAACATTTATCCCGGTTAAACGAAAATTACATTCAAATATGAATGACATTCTATAAATGCAATATAAGCATAAAGTGACCGTTTGAACAAAGATAACGGGTAGAAAGAAAAATCATAAATTCTTGATCGTGTTTAGACTAAAGGGGGATCTACAAGAGTCGAGACAAGGCAAAACACACTTTCAGTCTGAGAATCGAATCGATGATCTAGAAAAGGGTGTAGTAGATACTACTCTACGAGGCAGTTGTTGGGTAAGCAAGCAGTGAGAACGGTGCCGATATATCTGTGTCTATTTAGCGGCGCTAACGAGTAGTTCTACACCCGTGAACGAGAGAAGAAGGAAAAAGATAGTCGAACGAAGAGATGACGGAGAAAAAGAGAGACAGAAATAAACAGAGATCAGAAAGAGAAGGAGGGAGAACGGCGCACAGTGTGCACACGTACGTAACGCGTTATCCTATGAATGGGCTACAATCTCACCCCTGGATCTTTCTCGGTGGCAGGGCAGCAAAGTGAACAGTTGGTGAACGTTGGAGAGCCTTGCTCCACTCGCGGCAGTGCGAGGAGCTACCGTTTGAGATTAGCATCTTTTATGCATATACATGGGAGGAATAAGAGAAAGAGAAAGAGAGAGAGAGAGAAAGAGACTTGCAGCACACACATACGAAGGAGTAACTTTACAGGAGCATGCACACGTATACTCGCTACTGGATTCACCACGCGAAAGCACCACGATTTCGCGGGAACAGTTCCTTCTCTCATTCTCTCTCTCTCTCTCTCTCTTTATCTTTCTCTCTTTCTTTCTCTTGCTGGTTCATACTTCTATCTCTCTGGCTTCTCCGGGCGGCAGTTTCTCTCGGCCTTTATGCGAGCCACGGCTTTAGGAAGTGGCTCTGATATTATCTCGCGACTTGTCTCCTCCAAAGGGACCCTTCTTAACCCTTCCCCTCTTGCTCTCTCTCTCTCTCTCGTTCTATCTATACTCCTTCTATCTTTCCATCTCTTTTTAACCAAAGTCGAATGATAGTTCCGCTAGCGAGTGAACGTACGGTACACGAGCGAGCACTTACCAAACTCCAGTAGCAGCTTCAGAAACGAGCAGTCTCTGATCTGGGCCACCTTCAAGGCGCCTTGGGTGTCAGCGTAATTGTCCAGAACCCTGAGGGAGATCCTTTTCGTTTGCGACGACGAGAGAAGGATAAGAAAGACCGAATAAGAAAAAGAGAGAGAGAGAAGGTGAAGGAAAAGGAGAGCAAGAAGGAGTGAGAAAGCAGCTGCGTTTCTGGATGGCTGCTCCATTCATGAATTCCTCGCTCGATTGGGCAAACGCTTGCTCCTGATGCTTTCAGAAACCAACGCTTTATTCTTACCAGTGAATTTATAATCGACATGCTTCGAACAGACACAGCTTCCGTACGCTTTACCATTATTCTCGTCCACCAATTTTCTTGCTTCCCATTTTCTAATACGATTTCTAATTTTCGTTAGAGAGAGATTTTCTCTTTCCACCTCGAAATTTCGATTAATTGAACAATTAATGTAGTTATGGCAATTTATAATCCGTCCTTTTATTTTGTTTCGATAATTATAGATCGACTTAAACTATGAAAATTTATGATTATTCAGGTGAAATTTTATTAAAAATAATATTTACGCGAATGATCGGAAAAATTGGTGTGATCATTCACGACGTCGAAAAAAATTTGTTTTTTAGTTTTTTACTCGTTCGTACATATGATCCGTGAAGTAATCACAGATTTTTCATTTCTATGAAAATAATTCTAATTCCAGTAGTAGTCCCTTTTTCTCGACAGAAAAACGTCAATTTATATGCAAAAGTATCTAACGTCGGCAACGAGAGACAGAGGGAACAGAAACGGTAGCGAAAATATTGCATTATGTCTGATGTTCTGCGGTCGCTAAAAACGGTTAGACTGGATTCTTTTATTCATTCTTTCTCCCTTTTGCATAGATTCTTTTTCGCTACTCAGACATTAGTAATTATATTTCTACATTTCACGTTCTCTCTCCCTTTTTCCATTGTTTGTATAATATTCTTGTCTACTGTATCTAACTTTGCAATTGGTTTTATGGTAATGAGAAACTAACAATTTTATAAGAAATTTAAAAAAAGAAAAAAAAGTAACAAAATAAAAAATAGAAATGTTAATATTATCTTATTTATAAAAGGAGAATATATTTGCGAAAGCAAATTCATTGTGTTGTACGAACGTTGAGAATCGATCGTTTTCTTTTTTTTTTTTTCTAAAATAAACATATTTACTTAAAATTTATTCAATTGATATCAATGTTTCTCGAACGAATTTATTGACTCAATGCTTCCTGAAATTCGATGAATCAGTTGATAATGATAGGTCGTGCATTGAACTCCCAGAACATCGCTCGAGAGTTCAGTGCCACCGTATATTCTCCATTTGCATAATAAATACTTCATCCTATCTGCTGTATAATACGTTATCGATAAGCTAGATTAGCGTGATTTCCCTCTGCTTGATTTAAGTGGGACAGAATGAGAAATGATTATCGATAGGAAATTTGAACCGAACTTTAACTAACGAAAAAAGTAGATAAATATGAGATCTACGTACGGGTTTACCGCTCCGTGGTTTGTGGTCGACTAACGGAGGTCGTCAGAGTTTCAAAGAACAAGGACAAAAAAAGGAATATACGAAGCTCGTCGAGTCAAGATATTATTATGATGTTTAGGTATACGTTAAATTGCTTCTATTAAAAGCACCCCGACCTATATTTTTATTCATATATTAAGGTCATATGCTTATTCTGCGTATCGTTGATTCGTTAAGTATAATATCATCGAACAAACGAAACCAATCGATTTTGAAGTATTGAAGAATAAATCATTAGGGGAGCTTCGTTCGGTTCGTCGATTATTCAACAATTCTACGACGTCACTATTCTATTAACAATTAGGCGGAAATTTATATGCGAACGTATTTCTCCTAAACACTTGGCCTAGTTCTCAAAACAAAGCTACATTCTCGATCGGTCGCATTAGCTTGAAGCATTCTCTCTCTCTTACTCTCTCTTTCTCACTCTCTCTCTCTCTTTCTCTCTCTCTCTCTCTCTCTCTTAAGTCGATTAGTCTGGCCTGATTAATTACAAACAACGTACGATTTACGAGACCATTATGTCGCCGGGCGAACACTGGAACGAGACAATCGGCAGCAATGGTTGAGCTCGACTGAAATCGACGTTCATCCGTGGCACTTGGTCGTTTAGAGAAATCGATATCTCCGACCTAAATACGCTAAAATCGCGTAAAACGGGCTCCTCTTTTTTCTAATCATTGGAAAAAGCGATTCAAGAAAATACAAGAAGAAGAACTTGCAATTAGTCAAAGAATATCCAAAAGTAGTAATCTCTCCAACGAAAAAGAACACAGAAAAGAAATATATATATATATATATAGCTATAGATAAAAAGCCGTACGATTAATCAGAGAAAATTATACCGCGCTTCGAAATACGAGGAAGCGAAGGAAAACGACGACGCTTGAATTCCGTTCGCTTGATAAATCAATCTTTACCTTTTCGCGGCCCGCGGCGCTACTTAAAAACCGTACTGCGTATTATGTAAATTGTCTCGAGACTTCTTATTCAATGAATCGATCGGGGAAGGAAGAAAAAAAAAGAGTAAGAGAGAAATAAGGCACCGTTCTTTCTTTCGTTCGTTCGTTCGTTCGTTCTTGCATTCATAAAAATAAGAAAAGAGAAGAAAAAGGAAAAGAAGAAGAAGAAGAAGTTGAGAAATAAGGAGACTCGAAAAAAATGTTGGACTCTTTGAAAAAGATAAGGTCGAGTTTATGCGTGGACCTCGTCGATCTTCGGAGCAGTCTGTAAAAGAAACTGGAGCCCCCACGGGCTTCCAGTTTCTTTTTACAGCACGAAGACGTTCAACTGGATGGAATAACGTCGCGAAAATCGGCCTCGTTAATCTCTCGTTGCTCTGTTCTTATCGTTCGTGGCGCGATGAATTAAAGCCGAGTCGCCTTAGGGGCTGCTGCTGCCGTTTGCTGTTGCTGTTGCTGTTGCTGTGCTACTCTCTTGCCATACGCTACTGCTGCTGCTGCTGCTGCTGTTGCTGCTGTTTGCTACCTACCTACCTACCTACCACTCCTACCTAAGAACTTTAAATAACGATGTGATCGCGTAATAACAGGTTGATCGGCTACTGGTCGGCGTAACTTTTGCATTCTCTCCTTCTCTTTCCCACACCATGCACGTGTTCGATTTAATTCGCGCTCAAGATAAGGCTCGAGATATCGGCAGGCCTACTCTAGACCAATAAGCATACGCGAGATATCCGATTCGTGTCTCTTGGTATTTGTATTCCTTTTTTTTTTCAGTTGTATGAACACAACAGCTCTGCGAATACGTTTCCTTTGATTATTACGTATCTCTGTTGAAATTCTATAGTATTTTTGCACCTTGTAAAAAAGATTAAAAAGTACAGTTATACGTAAAAAACCTGCCTTGCGGCCATATATAAGAGGATGGACAAAATTAAAAGGAACTTTCAATATTGGGAAAGGTAACAAGAGATAAGCAAAAAAAAAACAAAAAAATAACAAAATAAGAGAAAAGAAATGTTTGTTTCAAACGTCTCTCTCTGCGAGAGATTGTTTTCTAATTATCCAACGAATTTCGAGCACGCTCGGAAACGAGAAGTTAACGAACAACAAACGAGTTTTGAAGTTTGTACTGCGACGGAATTCGACAAATTTTCAAGAGAAGTAGCGGAAGGGGATGATAACAGGTACAGAAGTGGAATTTTTTTCGCAACAAGCCCTACACGCGTGCACGCGTTACTGTAACACATATACGCGTGCGCCGTTTCGCAAGGGAGAAAAAAATTTAATAAAGGAAAAATATTTTTTGAATTTTATCACGAATTTCTCCATTTTTCATTCCCATTTCTTTTCGTGAAAAGCTAGCTACTACTACGCTTAAACGTTTGTTTCCGTCGTCATACAAAAAGTCAAAGATAAAAGGTACAATTTCATCGGAGCGGAGATTTCGACATACTCAAACTTCGACTCTCTTATTTGGAAAGCGAAATCCCATATCTGGAACATCGTCGCCGTCTTTTACATTGGAATGCAATAAACAATTCATCCCTTGAAATCGCGAGTTACTCGCGCTTTCGTTTATCTCCGATTTCTCCGTGTAACCCGTTACAAATGCGTTCTATCGTATACGTCAAAGGCATTCCGCAATTCAGGGAGTAATGCGAGTACCTACCGCTGGAATTTACGTTTGGATTTCGAAACGCCGACATATGTTATTATCTCTCTTTCGAGATTGCTTGTTCCTTTGCGAGTATATATCTATATAAGTAGATATATCTATACATATATGTATAGTATATACTTATTATACGAAGAAGACGAATTTTCTTGTTGTCCTTTTACGACTTTAATCATTTCTTTTTATTTTTTTTTATTTTTTTTCAAAGAATAATAATTCTATAGAAATGTTCAGAACTTATAAAAAGAAAACATCGGCACCGACGATATATACCTATATCTTTATCTCTCTTTTCTTCTTATTTCTCCCCCTCATCAACGTAAATCCTCATGAGGGGAAAAAAGGAAAAAACCGTTCGATTTCCTTCGAGGAAAGGAACCGTCAGATTTCGATCGTCCCACTGAGAATTTCTTATCTGTATTGTCGTTACGAACAACTTGCAGCACCCTATACGCGCGTCTGTCATCTCTTCTCTCACACTCTCCCTGTCGTTTCTCGCCGAAGAAAATCGAACATTGCGGATCGTAAACGTCGATCGGTACACACTTGGCGCGTCATCCTTATCCTAAAGTTAAGATCTGTTATATGACTTGCATATAAGTGTGCACATATGTAGTGTCTGTGGCTTGTACGAGAGAGAGAGAGAGAGAGAGCTGTTCTCAGTTCGTTCGTTCGTTCCTTCCTTCCTTTTATTTTATTTTTTTCTCTCTTATTTTTAAATCACCGCGCGAGAAAACTTAGCCATGAGATTATATTTGAAATTGTAAAGGCGTTTAAGATAAGAGAACAGATAGGAGATTGATGGAAAATAGGATGTTAGTCCAAACGACCGATGCACTTCTTGATAGGTTATCTTAAGAAGGATACGTACGATGGAAACACCGTACATTATCGCGTACGTTACCACTCTTGTGCTCCATTAAATCGAATATCTTTCAGGTGAAATCTCATTGTGTGCAGGTGTACTTCTCTCGACTAATTCTATCCTTTATCGAATAATGAAATAAATACCAAATGGATTCAAATTAAATCGATATCAATATGCGATATAAAAAATGATAATACTTCAACTGACAAAACAACGATTGGGGAAGTATCCACAAGTAGAATACTAAAAGGATGTGTAACAAATATCTTATTATCACGGCTTATCACACATTATCCACGAGTCGATTCCCATTACTTCCTATATATTTTCCTCTCTTTCTTTCTCTCTTGTTGGCTTGTTGGCTTGGTTACACGAGCGGAATAATTAAATCGTGCGAACTGAAAACGTCAGGCTTGCTACATCGTGCTCGGTGGTTCGACGTATCGCCACATTTCGAGGTCCAATCAAGGTGGCATTGAATGCGTTTGTTACGAGGCTCACTAACCCTCCCTATGGTGGTCCGTATAAGTGCATTATCGGAACCCACCATATCTTTCTCTCTTTCTCTTTCTCTTACTCTTTCTCTCTCTCTTTCTCTCTTATTTTAACTTGTTCTCTCCCACGCAAGAGACGTGACGAGACGCATGGCGTACGAACGAACAAACGAACACGAGGATGGAAAATCTATAGGCAAGTCGCGCGTTCCTCGTAGTACCTACTCCAGGGTTCTAATGAGGCGTACAGTTGCCGTCATCTGTTGAGATTGAGATTGAGAGTGAAACGAGAAAGAAAGAAATAGACAGATAGAGAGAGAAAGAAAGTGAGAAAGAATAACTACTAAAGGGAGAAGAATGGTACACGTTCAACAACCATGACAACGGAAGGGACCAGAAAATTCTATCGTCCTGAATACTACAGAAAATACTATAGATAGATAACGAATTTTTCATCTACGTGAGGAGTAAACCGTTTCCAAGATAAAGGAACATGCTTCGTGCCAACTTAGATTAGTTTCTATTATACACGTCGAAGCATGACATGTATCATAATAATAAAGGAATAATTCTAAAAGAAATATACTCGATATCTGTAATTGTAATAATACAATGTTGAATAAATGATATTACAACATTTATTAATATTTTATCAAAGTTTTTATTAATAAAATATATTGATTATATCATTAACTTTATAATAGAAATAATTTGTTATTTTGTTGTCTATAATATAAAGAATTAGTTGAAATATTTTATCGAATATCGGTTGAAAATAATTTTATTAATTTCGAATGGAATAAGTTGTAACGATAATAAAAATAAGATTTTATTACGATAACAGTAGACAATGATTATTGTAGAAATATCATATGTAATATCAAAATAAGTAATTCGTTGTAAACATAGGCAAAGGGATGCCGTTTGTTTTTGGTATTCACGGGAAACGTTGATACGCCGATACGTTCGACGAGTGCGCGAGGGTGGTTCAACGAAATATCAGTGTGGAAACATAATCGATACCATTGAAATATAATACTCTTGGCTCCTGTTGTGCCTTTCGACGTCGTCGGCGAGACGACCTCTCGGAAAGCGACCAGCAGCGATATCGTTGCTGCAGCAACGCAATTATAAACGAGAAAAAAGAAAAAAGAAATCAAAATAGAGGGAAAGATGAACGATCGTGAGAAAGACGTTATGGTTGAAACGCAATCTTTGCAATAATTTAATATTCATTATCGATAAACTATTTCGTATTATTAAAACGTAAATACGAACTACATCGTTCGTATAAAGAAAAAAAGGTAAAATCGTTGATTTATTTCAAATAGCGTAAATGTCATTTCTAGAACGTAAATAAATGGGAACGAGAGAAAATAAAACGTTGAAAACGAAAATAACTGTGTGAATATAATTAAATAAGAATAAGAAGAAGAAGAAGAAACCTACAATAAAACAAAAAAAAACAAAAAAAGAAAAAACAAAAAGAATTCAATTTTCTCGTAGCAGTGAACGAACGAACGTATTATATTTTTTTAGATCCACGCGACCACTTCCTCCCTCTTTCTTCTCCACGTTCTCTTGAAATTTGGCAGCCACCTCAGCCGTACGTTGTCGTCGTCGTCGTTCTTGTTTGTCTCGCCGACTCTGAGTGAGAAGATTTACGAGCTAGTTTTGTAAGGCGAGACTGAAATATGCTTTGGAGCTTGAGCTACGACTCGATACGCCGATCTCGAAACGGTTTTGGTCGACACGTGCGAGAGGCAATAAGAAGTCATTTCTCCCGTTTTTCTCATAGAGAATACGACAGAGAGGAGGAGCACCGCCTTCGACGACGACATTACTCTTTCGATTGTTCTTTTGTCAAAATTCATAATATACTTTTTTTTATATATTTTTTTTTTTCTTGCCTCCTCTCATTCCTTTACATCGAATTTTCGAAGCTTTATATTTATATCTTCCTTCTTACATAATATCCTCCAACGTAAATATACTTTCACGTATATTCGCGTTCTACGCGCGAGCAACAAGATTTTTATACTTCCTTTCAAAATCGTGGGTGGTACTATTCCATTCATAAATATTTCATTCCGATACCGCTATTGGCAAATTGCCGAGTGGTTTTTCTTAAACAAAAAAAAACAACAGTCCATTACTCCTCCGGCCTCTCACTTCTCCCGTAACAGATAATAAACGGCATTTTCCTTGACGCGAATAGAATTTCGCTGGTCGGTGAAAATGTTCAGAATTGTGGTATGGTAATCCTCGAAATACTGCAAATCAATCAGCGAGATTTCGAGGATGAATGGCGAAGAGATGGAAGGAAAAAGGGAGGAGACAGGTGGTTGGTTGGGATGCACCGTCGAATCAATACGTTTCCCCGATGATCCATCCTGCCCCTTTTTCATCCCCGTCCAAGTTTTCCAAGAGTAAAACACAACGTGACATCGCGTACTTCGTATTATTCCTTCCTTTCCCCCCCCTCTCTCTCTCCTTTTTTTCGGTAAAACCCAAAACTTCCTCCTACAGACACGAAACGTGGCCTTAAACAGAACTTAGATACTTTTTTTTTCATTCTTGTTAAAATGCACCCCCATTTCGATACTAGAATGTATAGCAAGCGATGACAACTACCCTCGCTGAGAAAAATCACCCTTCGAATCTTCTTTTTTCTTTCCCTCTCATTCTTTCCTCTTCTTCTTTTCTTTTCTTTTTTTTTTCTCTTTTTATCACTTTGTTCTCTGTTCTACCAACGAGGGTGGCATATAATTCTGTTTTAGTTTCGCATTACAAGCCAATGTACGGTAGGAAGCGACACGTTTCCGTCCTCGGACAGAGACTCTAACTCAAACTCCCTGACTACTTCTGTTGTTGCTGCTAGTACTCTTCTTCCTTTCGTTTTCTTACCACTTCTCGTGGACTCGTCGTCGAACAAATTTCTTTTTTCTTTTTTTTGTCTCCTTCTTATTCTTTTTTCTTTCGTCTTCTTTTAGCATGTTCGCTCCTTCTCTTGAAAGTCCTTTAAGGGTACAGCAGAGGAATAAGAATTTGACTAATGCAATCGTGGATGCTAAGAAGCCACTCTCGTCGGCTATTGTGCCACGTTATCTCCTTACTTTTACCTCTCTTTATTCCTTCCCCCCACCACCACCACAAAACTCGAGGTGAAAGACAGACAAGGTAAAAGGAAAACAAAAAAGGAAAGAGACAGGTCGGTGTGATCCCTCGAAAAGTACACTCGAACAACGTCGATTTCAGATTGGAATACTCTATTTTTCTTGAAATAAACGGTTTTACTTAAAAAACGTTTAGCTTGTTTTTTTCTCGCTTCTATTTGTTATATCAATTTCATGGAAAAAACACAACGCAAATGTCTACGAAAAGTTTCCGAAGACGTGAAACAATATTAACGATCAAAGTGATTGGATCATTTTGAAATTCTGAAAATGGAACGATTACGAGAACGTTGGCAATCGTTGTTGTAATGATTAAAACCGACACGTTTCGAGAACATTACACGTGTCTCCGAACAAAGTAGGCCCTATGACATATACACACTGGATATTGATCATTTCCATTACCTAGAGAACAACGCTTTCCTCTTCGCGAAATTAATTACCCTCTATCGGTTTCATTGAAATCCACCAATAGTTGAGAGAGGGTGGATACAACCTCGAAGCGATTCCCATCTCTCAATTCTAGATCGCAAGTCGAAATTAAGGTAGGATCTTTCGATCCGATCGAGCATGACAAGCATCCGTCTCGAAATGGGATATCCCTTTTAACCAACGTGTTCTCCTCCTCTCTCTCTCTCTCTCTCTATTTCTTCGTCGAAAACCGATTTCGAGTTTTCGCTCGGTCGATCTTACAATTTCGTTCGATAGTAGAGTAGAATGGGCAAAGTATTAAGTTGGTACGACTACTACTAGTTAGACGAAACTCTTTACACTAACAATAAGAGAAAGAGAAAGAGAAAGACGACGAAGGATGAAGAGGGTGATTGCTAATCCAAAAGGGCTCGATCGTATCGTGAGTCACGCACAAGCATGGAATTTACGAGGTAATGTCGCAGTGTTGCTACTCTCCTCGGGCTCCTCTGATCCGTAGGATTATCTCTCTCCGTGCCGACTGTTTCCGATCCCTTTCTACTATCCAAGAGAATATATATATATATCTATATGTTTGTGTATGCGCGTTCGCTCGCCCGTGTGTCTGTCTGTCCGTCTGTCTGCCTGTATATGCGCGTGTGTACATGTGTGTGAGGGAGTGAGAGAGGAAAGCACGATGACGCTCGATTATTATACCATTGAAATGCGGCGCCTCGTTAGGACCCTCCTTAATTACAAGGGGACGATCGATCGAATCGATGTTCCCCGATTTGTGGGAGAGGGAGGAAGAGAGAAAGAGAGAGAGAGAGAGAGAGAGAGATAGCAAACTTGTCGCGGGCACCGCCTGTGTCTACTGCGATAACCAATACCGTGCGTTGGTTGCTGCATGCGTGAGAACCGTGTCAGGGATGAGAAAAAAATGTACCTCTGCTGCTGCGGCCTGTGGAACAGCAGCAGTGAAAAAGAAATACCCGATGGCACTTAAACGCAAATTTAATTGCTTGTACCACTACTCGTACTTGAAATTCTGACGGCTAGAACCAATGGTTTTTTTGGTGTTGGATGGGATTAGATAAAACAATGAAAAAAATAGAATATATATATATACACACAAAATTAGTGTGGGAAAGTGCAACGAGAGAAAGGAAGATAAATTTTGGTAAACGCATTTTTCATTCTCTCTTTCTCTCTCTCTTTTCTATTTTTTTCTTTTTATTTTTATTTTCCTTTTCCCCTGGCTCCGGATAGACGTCGTGTTTTAATTCTACGCTTCCAATAGTTGGACGTAAAAAAAAAGAAAAAGTAAAAAAAGTAAAAAAAAAAGTAGAAGAGAAATCAAGAGGGAAAGAAAGAGCGGGGACAAAGGGATACATGTAAAAACAAAAATACTCAAAAGTGAATAAAAGATACGTACTACCCTCTGTGGAACGACCATTGGTTTAATCTAATATTAATCAACACTGCTGCTCGTCGCGTGGAAGAATCTTTTTTATATTCGCCCGAGCGTTGTAAACGCGATGAAACTTTAGAATTTACGAACCCCCCCTGCGAATGAATATGGTGGTATTGGTATAGGTCGTCGAGCGACGAAGCGTCGCCTGAACATTTGAATTCATTTATTTTCTCGACAATTTATTTAAACGATATTTGAAACGAAGAGTTGAGAGGTAGATGGGTAAGTGGGTGAGTTCAGGGGGGAGGTTTTGGAGGAAAGGGCAACAAATGAAGGGAGTCAGTTTATCAGGTTTGTCGAAAACGGTTCGAAGTTAAATGAGATGATCAGAGGACATAATACAAATGCACCGGCGCGACGAGAGAAATATTATTTCGTTTTTGTTGAAAAAGCACGATCGGTAAAAGCAGGAATGGACGGAGATGAGGTCACCGGATGAGTATAATCGTATTATTGTTAAAATTTCTGCTCGGATTTAATCGAATACGCAGGATTCGGTATTTCGTCATGAGCGTCGATCATTAATTTCCGAGAGAGAGTCGTCGGTAACGCCGGTAGCACGTGGACGAATCGGCGCCGTTGATTTTCCTACGTTTGTTAGTTCACTCCGTTCGTATCGTATCGTATCGTATCGTATCGTATCGTATCCTATCCTATCGTTACGTATCAAGTTTTATTACTTCGTAGAAATGAGTTAACAAAATTGGATTTCGATGGTCACGCATATTTGAACTCCTACAAGCGAAAGCTGAAATTAATGAATCCATCGGTGACATTTTAGTCGATTCCGTGCCGACATTAAAACGGGAAATAATGAGCTTTGCAATGTAATCTAGCAGGAAAATGGCGTAGTAACGCGAAGCAGATGAACGTTCGACGCATCGAAGGTTCTAATTAGGAAAATCCTCTCGTCATTATCACGACACGCTGGAGATTAATTGCTTCCGATCCCAAAACACCTATTCCAATTTGCCGATGTTGGTAATTATTCCAAACGGCTGTCAAACTCTCTCTCTCTTTCTTTCTTTCTTTTTCTCTCGCGCGTAAGCAGACGTATGGTTATCTTTCTATATTTCTCTCTCTCTTTTATCTTTCCCTTGTCCATATCTATGCGACACAAGTCGTTCTCGCTAACTATTCGTTTCGCGAGTTTATACAAATTTAATAACTTCTAAAAAGACACGCACGTTTTGTTCAATCAATCGTTGATTATTATTTCAATGTGAATCTATAAAAAGAAATATATGTATATATAACAACTCAGGAATAATGTCATAACGTATATTTTAATTAAGATAAAAACATTCTTCAACTTTAGGATTTATTTAATATGCTCCACTTCAAGAAACCCACGAAAAAACATAGATCTTGTTAAACTGAAAAAAATTTCGATTTATTGACTAGACTTTTATCTTTTCGATTTTTATCGGGGAAAAAAACTTCGATCTAATTAGATAGGAAGTAAAAATATTTATCTAAGGAATATTTTCGATACTGTCGTAGCATGGTTTCGTAATAGTTACGCGTTTAACTCGACTTGAGATACGTTCGTTAACGAGTACATTCCGCGATCTGCTTGAACGAGCGCATAATTTTAACGCAACCGTTTCTTTCTGTATAATATAACTTTCTTCAAGAAGGCAAGAACGCGTATCTTCCAATGGACCGCTACAAAATTGACAGATAACTTCGACAGGAACAAGCGCGATGGTTGGAAGAACACGTCGTTTGTAAACCACGCCTACCATTCGCGATGTTATTACCAAGATACACCGAAATCCTTGATCCTTTTATCACTTTGCTGAATCTTTAAACGATCTTAAAAATTCTCTTTGCATAATCCTACTACAATACATAGTATATATATATAATATAATAGATAAGTAAAGATAAAATAAAAAAAAAATAAATTATTTACAATTCTTTTCTTTTCTTAACATAAATTTTATTATCGAATATAAAACGCGTATGAAATGATCAAGATAAAATAAACTCTCGTGTAAATACAAATTAATGCAGTTTTCACAATTTGATTTAAGAGAATCAAATCTTTTTCAAAAAAAAAAAAAAGATCTTCGGACACGCGACAAGTTGTGACTAAGGAAATAAAATAAAAAGAGAGAGAGTATCTACCAAGAGTATGACGGACTATATCTCCGGCAGGACCCCTGACTGTTGAAGGATCTCAAGGGAATATGCTATCCCGTGGCACGACGTATAATACGCTAGAGTGACGCATCGGTGGAGTCTGCATAACTGCATACATATCCCCATAGCGATTCGCATCCTGTACCCAGGGAATTTCACTCCTGACGCAGCTCGTCCATCACACTACTGCTTCCCTTCGAGCCTCGACTCTCTCTCTCTCTCTCTTTCTCTTATATCTATGTATTTCACTTGTTCGTAGTAGATAAAGAAGAAAAGCTGTATTTTATAAAAAGACTTTTAATTTATTATCGTTCAGATAACTTGGGTTCGAGATTCCGACCCTATTGGAGTCATCTTTCGAGTAAGAAAGTTGATTTATCATATATATATATATATATTCTCAGTGAATATTTTCATTTAAAATCGTTGTTCGATTCAATTTCGAATAAGATCACTAACATAGAAAAAAAAAAAGATAAACGATTGATAAGAGATTGGCAAAATAAAGAGTTCTTATATTCGTAGATTTGATCCGTCTCATAGAATTGTAAAAGACCCAGAGAGTGTGATCGATCGTCACGAAAAGATAGGGATCTTTGAACGGTCCGGAAATTAAAAAAATTGATACTCCCAGAGAGAGAGAGAGGGAAAGTTCGATAATGGAAAGAAGAACCTACGTGCGTGTGTTGTTGTTTTTTTTCTTCCTTCGAAAAAAGAAGAAGGAAAAAAAAACAAACAAGAAAGGGATAATACTTCTCACACCTGCTTCGTAACTTTGCACCCACGCGTAAACATCGAAGAGAAGCGAGAAGTAACCGGTGACTCACTCAGAAGCCATCGATTCTAATCGTAACTTTAGCGATAAAAATTCACTAGGACTGGAAGAGGGGGAGGTGGGGGAAAGGAGCTTTGCCACGGCAACAAGGACCAACTAACTCTGAAAGTCACGAAGTTATGTCAGCAGGTGCTATGCATCACGCTTTATTACTAACTGGAAAAGAGCGTTAGTAGCGTTCCGCCGTCTCTGTTTGCTCTCTCAAAAAGCAAGGCGCGACGAGAACAAAGTTATTTATCCTGGCCTCTAGAACACTTCAGCTTGAAGTTTTTCTCCATTTTCCATGCTTTTCGACCAAAGTGTTTCGACCGTCGGACGACGGTCATTTCTCCTACTCTTATTCCTCCTCTTCCTTCCACACTTTTTCTTTCCATCCTAGCTCGGCATTTCTTTTTTGCACGGGAACCAACTAAACCGGCACATTTTTATCGCTACCGTGAAAGAAATTATGGTAGATTCCTGCTTCCTCCATGATTCACGATTCAACGAAGTCTGCAAAAACTTTCCTGTGTATAAGGGGACCAGTTGGAGGAAAAGAGAGAGGTGTAACGGTGAGGTAAAGGGATGGTATGCATTCAGGCACGCTCACACAGTAACGTTTTCCTCTCGTAGTGTTACACTACCGGTGGTGATTGTGCATGCGAGATAGACGTTAGAAGAAAGAAACGAATGGCAGGGACACTCGAGACCGTAGAATCAACGTAATCCCATGACTGATTGTAGGTAATTACGGTATATACCGGGTGATGTCTTACAACGCACAATGCACCGACATAGGGGTGTTATCTCGTACAAGAAAATATAATTTTTCTCTTTCGATCTTTCCTCCTTTTCTTTTTTCATTTTCTTGTCTTACTCATCCATGTTCACTCTTTCTTTCATTTTCTCTCTTTCTCTCTCTCTCATCTATTTTTCTCATGTTGTCTTTTTTACGCATGGCTGCAATTTCACGCGCTTCACCCTCATTAACATAATGCCACGTTATAAATTCGTAAGGTCGGAGCTCGGTCGAGATGTAATTAAAAAAGGAATGAAAAATGCAAAATGGTGATTCGGTGATGTTCCTCTGCCGTTAAGCCACGCACGTTTTCTTTCTTTCTTTCTCTCTTTAACTTTAATTTCCATGCATAAATTGCATCGCTCCCGCGACATATTATGCAATAATAATTAAGTTTAATTCATAGACATAGAGCTTTAGTTACGCATATATCATAACTATGCGATTCGTTCAACACATTGCAGGTTATTGCTCGCGACACAATTACTAATTTTAATTATTGACGATATTATCGTGATACAATGGTTATTGATAGGTTGTTGTTAGCAAAAGAATCTTTTTTACGTACGATTCGCAAGTATTTTTTACCGTTGAAAAATGTACTATTCTCGGGACGTGTAATGTAGGAAGAAAAATTATTAGTAACACCGATGGAACGTAACAACAGAGACGACTACTGCGTCCACTTTTCAGTAAAGTTCGTTGAACCTTCGGTGTTGAAAAGACGGACGAATTGCGCACAGAAATATACATTGGCTGGTATGGTTGGCATTTTAGTTTGTCTCTACCTCCGCCTCCCTTCCTCCTACCACTTTCAATTTATCTCTCTCTCTCTCTCTCTCTCTCTCTCTTTCTCTCTTTCAATTCCAAGCCTAGTCGCGTTCCAAGACGAAATGACTCGCGCGAGTCACTCACTCTCTCCCAGCGGTTTTGACAAACTAATTTGTCGCGAAACAATGACGAACCCGTCGTGCTTGACGAGGACGAGGAAGCTAGTGGAATGTGTCCAATCATCGGCAAGAAAGGGCCATGCACGGCAGTCGAGTTTTCTCCCCTCTCTTTCTCTCTCTCTCTCTTTCTTTCTCTATAGCCTCGGGTATTATTGTCTCCCTCTCATTCATTCTCTCACTCTCTCTCTCTCTTATGCTTTTCTTTTTCTCTACACTTTTCACTTTCCATGTCATTGGCCCTCCCATTCGCTTCACCATATACCCTTGTCCCAGCTATCCATTAACACTAGTTTATTAGTTTTTCCTACTTAGCATACCATTCTTTTTCGGACACCCTAATATATCATTCTAATTTCGTATACTTTCATTGATTATATTTTGCCGATAGAACAAAAGCAGAATTTTCTCTCTAAAATGCTTAATACGTATCACTATGTTCACGTATCCTCTTTGTTCTATTTTATCATGTTCCGTATAATTGATTTTATAGAGAAACGATCGGCTGTCATCGATCCGAAACGTTTATCAATTAACGTACTTTACGTATATACGTCAGAGTGTCACTTCTCGTTTAATGAACGAGGAAGCTATGTGACAGAGAAAGAGAGAGAGAGAGTGAGAGAAAAGCGAACGTGGCAAAGGTAGACGACGATAGCGGAGTAATCTAATTAAAGCTACCGTCCGAAGCTTCAACCCTTCCTCTATCTCTCGCTCTTCGGTGCACCACCATCAACCCCATGTATCTATTGGCCACGATTGTCTGATTTGCATGTGAAGCAACCCGCACGACTCCAAATCCCCATTATTATTAACGCGGTGACACGCTCCCGGATTGCGCATCTCCGCTCGCGAATATTCACGCACACCGACACACGCGTAAATACAAATGTAATACACATATAGCATACGAGTTAGATCACGTAGAACGTATGCACGTCTCTATAGAGTTACTTCAATTCCTTTCTTTCTTTCTCTCTCTCTCTCTCTCTCTATCTATCTCTTTCAGTTTCATAGTACAGCGAAAATTATTCCGCGTACCACCACACCGTACCTCTCTTGAATTAGATCGAAAACGCACGAGCGGAGTTTGGAATCGCGAATTCTGACCTCCTTCGAAATTTCCCATCTAACGATATGCTACTATACTTGCTGTCTTACTTTGACTTCCCCTTAGGATGGAATAGGAAGATTTTGTCTTCTCTCGCTAATATAGATCTTATTTTATTCACTCGAAGTTGTTTCTAAAGTTAATTTCATTCCCAACTTGGATTCGATATTTCTCTCTCTCTCTCTCTCTCTCTCTCTCTCTCTTCCTCTCTCTTTCTTTTCCTCTTTATTCTATAATACATATAATGATAATCTTTAGTTTTTCTCACAAATGATGTAATACAAGTATTTGTGTAATATTACATATATGTCGTATTAATGTTTTAGTGTAAACTGAAAAAATTGTATCTAGTAATAATAAAAATAACACAATGATATTTAAAAAATTCTAAAAGATACATATTACGAAACGAAGGAAGAAAAAGTTAATGACAAATGTATTTTAATATTTTTTAACAATCATAATAATAATAATGTTTCTTTAAAATCATTAGAAGACAAAAAAATGTATACAACAATATATCGTCGTCGGAATTTTTCTCAAGTATTGTTAACAAGAATGTTTCGTTGTTGTCCGGCACTACAACTGGTTAAAACAATATAATTTTTCTCTTGATATCAATCTACTCAATGCGAAGGATAAAACGACCGTAGAAAATTGAGCAAGAGAGTTTTATCGATATGGAAATAGTTCGGCTCTTGTTTAAGAAACCATTCCCGAAAGTTTATACGAAGGATGCGTCGGCATTATGCGACCGGTAGAGAACTTTACTGTCTTTTTTTTTTTTCCTTCCCTTTTCTTTTCTTTTCTTCGTTCCACCCAAGCAGCCGTTCCACCAAGAACAATCCCCCTTACCCTTGTATTTTTCTTTCGAGATGGGCTCTTGCCTATATACATATATTCGAGAAACCCTCTCTCCTCCATCCCTTTTAACATCTTCTATTTTCTGTCCTCCTCAGCAGGATACTCGTTCTTTCTAACCCTCCCAACCACCATTGATTCGTTGGTACGATATCTACATTCGCCGTGATGGCTTCCGTGGTAGGGAAGCGACACGTTTTACAGCAAAATACGATTTGCATCCCATGGTTTGGGGTGTAGGATTTCGGTCGAAGATGAAAGGGAAATATTCTCCGAGTATGGATGTGCTAAGAAATAGAAAGAGAAAGAGAAAGAAAAAGAAAACAGGACAACAAGTTGAAAGAAAAGTCGATGAAGAAAAAAAGGGCTGTGTGTGTGTGTGAAGAACGAAGTAAAGAATATGAAAATGAGAGAGAGTGAGAGAGAGATAACGAGAAAATGAGGGACAAACCAGCTTCGTGTAGTTATATTTCCATTCGAGATATACCGAAGGTAAAGTCGACGTTGCGAAACGACGTAAGTAATTCAAAGTCCTCCCAGTTCCGTTCCGGAAAACACGCATCTCGACTACTATCCGATCGTTCCCTTGCCCGCACGAAACGAACTTCTCGCATCCATGCTCCTCTCTCTCTCTTTCTCTCTCTCTCATAACATTTTCAACATTTATCCAACTATTTTCGATTAATATTAACTCGAGATACGTCGTTAAATAAGTATCCACTTACTCATTTTTCATAAGCTTGACGAAAGTTGACAGGTAATAATTTCTCATGTAATACGATTAATCAATTCAACTTACAACTTCTCCATTATTTTTTTCTTTCTTTCCAAGATAGGAATACTTTATGCACCGTAGAAAGGCATATGCTTATCAATTTTGATATAAACTAAAATATTCAGCTTATTTTTGTCGTGTATTTATTGTATTAATGCATGTATATGCATTGTATTAATGTACCAATTAATTATTCAAAGTATGTTTATTCAATAAATGCATACGCTATTATTAAATTATTATTAGTATTATTATTATTATTATTTAATACTATTAAATAATGCAGAAATTTTATATGCTGATACAATATACTTATTAAATAAACATTATTTTTTATTAAATATTGATTTAATCATAAATGCTGAACGTATAAATGATTTAATCGGCTACACTGATGATTTTCATGTAAATTATATGTGTATAGTCTGTTCGCAAAAAGTTCATTTATTTTAACCTATTATATAACTACGTATATTTTTGAATGAATAGTAATTCATTAAAATCGTATCACGAGTAAAGAAAAAAAAAAGAGAAGATGATAAATCGAAACTAATATATTTAACGAACTCTCTTTGCAGAATCTTCGTTAAGTATTTAACGTCTTATAAATCACACGTAATAATAATTTCGATCGAAGGGTCTTCTCCATCGAGGAGTTCCTTAATTCGTAGGTCTTTAGGATTACGGTTAGCCGGGGAAAAAATCGTGCTCCTCTCGCGGTTCCCTACTCCAAAAGGGGGATTGAAAGAAGTGATTTATTTGTCGCGAACGGTTTGTCGAACGTTTCTCGTCGTACGGAAGTGCCGTGAAATTTATGAACGAGGGAAACTTCCGGCTGAGTTTTATCGTTTATCAATAACCGTACGAATAAAAGTAAATGTCGAAGTAGGTACATATAATATATAACGCAAAAAGATAAAAAAAATATCCGGGGAGGGATGGCGGAGAGGGGAACAAAGGGGGGAGGGAGAGGAACTATCGGCGACGAGAGAACCATTCGTCGAATGGATTATTCCATTAAACGTGATCGTCCAAAATGTAGATGTCCTCGGTTCTTATGGATTCACTTTGCCAGAATAAAAACTTCTTTTCCACGATAGAAAGAGCTCTTTCTTCGAGAAAGATCTTTTTAAAAAAAAAATAAAATAAAATTTTACATAGTAGTAGACCTATATCTATGGCACACATGAATACGATACGTAAGCAAGATACCATTTGTCATATCGATCCTATTTTTATTACAAATGTATTTCACAAACGCATCCTAATTCGAAATAATCGATCAGAAAAAGTGAAAACTAATGATGTTGGCGAATATTTCAACGTTCCCGTATAAATGTGCTAGCACGAGAAAGAAGGTATTCGCGTATTCGAAATATATATTCGACAGCATATATCCCGCAGCGACGTCATTCGTGTGAGTGAAGAGACACAAAGAGGAAAGGGGGACCTTCCTTTCTCTTCCCTTCTCTTTCTTTCTTTCTATCTTTACTTTTTTCTCTCATTCTGCTTGTCTCTTTTCCACTACCATTCGACAAGTTCCGACGATCCAAAGGTGGATACGTCCAATAAACAGCGATATCCCTTATGGAGTAGCCTCATCGCCGTAAGGAACGAGACGTCGACAAATGGATATTCCATCGAGTAGCTGAAAGACGTAGGTGGACGCTTCCTGTGTATCCTCTAACACGTAGAAATTTCTGCTTTTATATATATATATATTTATACACGTTTATACAACCATATTGG
Source organism: Polistes fuscatus (assembly GCF_010416935.1). Lineage (NCBI taxonomy): Eukaryota > Metazoa > Arthropoda > Insecta > Hymenoptera > Vespidae > Polistes > Polistes fuscatus. The sequence continues at coordinate 2,703,056 of NW_025113096.1, forward strand.
ATAACTCCTTCCTCTCGGAACAATTCCCCACCCACGTTTTAAAAAGCACTGCTTCTCTAAACCACGAGTGCAACAGCTTCTTCATCTCTTTTTCTTTCTCATAGATACAATATATATATATACACACACACACACACACACATACTTGCGCGAGCGCGCGGGTGTATACAAAGCGATGCACAAAGTTTTCGTTATTTATCGCACTTTTCCTACCTCCTTGGACGTTTACGTTCCATATCCGTCCCTCTGATCCTCTTTCTTCTCCTCATTCAAACGAGAAAGGCTCCATTATAGGCCCATAAAATCCGAGTGTATACTACGACGTACGACCGTGATCCGCAAGAAGGAAAACGAAGTTAATCGTCGGTTAAAGGGACGACATTATCGAGGAAACGAGTACAAGTCGTTATAGATTCGCCATTCTCCTTTGCTATAAGAAAGAGAAGGAAGGATACATGCCGCCGGCCGGTGGCGTTTGCGGCGACTACGACGAGAAGAGGGACCAAAGGCACTTTATGATACCCATAATACTGTACAATGAGAATTAACGTCCTAACGTTGTCGTCGATAAAATCCCCACGAGTATTCCAAGATCCTTTACGTTTGGTATTGATTCGCGTTAACGTTCCGTTAAACGTTACGCGTCGTCACCGGTAAAATCAACGTTTGATTTATGTTTTTCAGCTAACGTTCACTACCATCTGCGTTTCGATACTTTTCTCTCTCTTTCTCTCTTTGCGTTACTCTTTCATTTTTTTTCTCTTTTTGGTCTCTGGAAGCCAGCGGAGGCCGCCGTAAAAAATTTTTTAAAGCCGTCGCACGCTTTACGATCGCGACCTCTCTCTCGCGAGTTTAAGTATTATTATAAATCCAATTCCGTTTCTTCGAAGATGCCTCGATCTATATGTAAAGCAGCCAAGAGAAGAGATTCGAAAGGAGTCGTCTGACCCTCGATCCTTTTCCTTTTCCTTCTTCGTTTCTCTCTGTCTGGTCCTGTCTCTCATTCTCTCTCTTTCTCTTTCTCTCTCTCTCTTACTATATTCTTTACTCACTTTTCAATGTCGACAACTTTAACGAGAGCAGCTTGGACGATTCATCGACAAGTAGTAAAATGACAAGTCGATCGGCCGTTGAAATCGAAGAATTCGATGGCGCGAATAGAAACTGTCAATATGATCCCCTTTCCCTCACTACCACCCCCCTCTCATTCTCACTCTCTCTCTTTTTCTGTCGTGTCTAAGAGTACCCCATATATTTTTAGAATGAATCCTCTTCGTGAAAATAACGCTTCCATTTTCGATTGAATTCTCGGCAGGAAAATTAATGCATAAATTTATCCTGGATGCTGTCATAGTACGAATTGAAGTAAAGAGATAAAAAGAGCACAAGAGAGAGAGAGAGAGAGAGAGAAAGAGAACGACATCGTTCCAATTTCATACGCGAAAGAAATATATTTTTTCCGAAATTTGAAGAGCCATACGGAAATTGAGATCGATCGATATTTATCGATATGTGTTTCGAGAGAAATATAGAAAGAAAAAATAAAAGAAAAAATAAAAGAGAAAAAAGAAAGAGAGAGAGAAATGAAAAATTCGACGTATTCGCGATCTAGCCATTGTTCTCCCAATGTGATGCAATATTGCTAGGTGAGAGAAAGAGATAGGCGCATTTTAAACTACCTCTTAGAATCTTATAGCCAACGTCAACTGTAAAATGGCAACTGGACTGTAGAGCACGTTCGTTATGCATGAAACTGACTATACTCTCGGAAATTCCTGAATTATTTAATCCGGACGGACATCGATCATCGTGGTCACGCGATACGTCTTTGTCTTTGTCTTTATCTCTCTCTCTCTCTCTCTCTCTTTCTCTTTCTCTTTCTGTTGCTTTTCCACCTCACCTACGACACTAGAGTCAAACCGGTGTCAAATCATCGACCTGAATCGTACAACAACATCAACCACTCGTCATTCTTCTTTCTTCCTATTTTTCTCTTCATCAAAAAAATGGAACTCACTCGGAGATAAGGAAAAAATAAATAAAAAAAAAAAAGGAAAGAGAAGAAAAGATCGTCCAACTCGAATAATTATTTTAACGGTACGCAAGGGAATTTCCACGAGAGAGAGAGAGAGAGAAAGAGAAAAGCATGGTGGTATATACTTGGGCGCTGCTTTGATTAATTTCACGGTGGAGAGAGAGATACAAAATTACACGTTGTTCCAGAGAGCCATAATGTTTAAATGCTACACGTTCGCGAACCAGTTCGGCTACCGTACTTGCACACACGCGTCTTCCTGACATAACCGCTTTTCATAAATTATCGTTAAATTATCCCTTCCGTTCTCCTCCTCCTCCTCCCGTCGTCATCGTCGTCCAGCTTTGGCGACTATCCTTTCCTGCTTTTATGTTGTTGCGGCATTTACCTGACGAAGCTTATAATATATCCTTGATAAAGGAGAGATAACAGAGGAGCAACAAAAATAATGAATAACAAGACGGAAAGAAAGAAAAAGAAAAAAATATTATTACGCGGATAAATCACGACTCGAACGAGAAGCGTCTTGTGTAAGTCAGTACTAGCTACTCAACGCAGATATCTGATTACAACCTGTCGAGACGAGCGTGACGCTACTTTACGAGAATTTTGCGAGCTAGTCGAGTCGTTTTCTACTAGCTGAGAATACGCACACGCGTGCCACGTTCTCTCTTTCTCTCTCTTTCTCTCTCTCTCTCTCTCTCTCTCTTTCTCCCCCATCCCTGTCCCCGTTGAGTATTCACTCGTTTAGATTATCTTTCCTACATCTTCCTGATTTTACCCGCTGCTTCTCGTCTTTTCTAACTCGTAAAAGACGAGAAGCGTAATAACGACGACGTGATTTTAAACCTCGCAAAAGATTTCTTAGAGCGCGCCTTATTTTTCCTTAAAATGTTATCAACATTATAAAATACTCCTATTCAAGAGGATTAATAAAACAAGCAATAACGACAAGTAGTTCTCTTTGCGAATTCAATTATCAAGTTTAGACGTTATACTACAATAAGGTCAAAGTGTAACTCCTTCAATTCACATTCACAAGATTAAGGAGATTTTCTCTAAACGGTAGTCGTTAGAGAACGTTTATGGACATGTTTCAACGCCTTTTCGATCCTTCGATAGTATAGATTGATCGATCGATCGATCGATCTATCCCAAAGTAAACTCTCGTAGTAAGATAGGTGGTAGAGGATGCTTCAGGCGAATGATTTTCATGACCGTAAAACGCGGTAGCAAGCAATCACGAGTTACCTTCTATGCAAGTGGTATATATATATATACCTATATATACCTATATATATATATATACACATAGTATCTTTGTATCTTAGAGCATGCGTTCTCGAAGATCCGATTTGCTCGAGGGCAATTGACTTGGTACGGAAAGCAAGATTATATAGTTTCTTGTCGCTCCTTTCGGATGTACTTGATTCCTACGTAACATCAACGTTAGTCGAGAAAAATTACAAAAAGCGAAGCAAATGAAAAAAAAAAAAAAAAAAAAATAAGAAGGAGATTAAAAAAGAGATTAAGATTGTCGTAATTTTCTCTCATGCGAAAAATAACGCGAGACGATTACGTGTCCCTTCTTATTTTTGTCGTAACTTAAAACGATATCTACGAGACGCAACATCCCCTTTCCCCCCTACCGTGTTCTGCCCTCCGCAGTCCGGTTCTACATTTGCATTCTTCAGACAAATCCAATTTTCCTGGAACAAAGCTGACGTGCGATAGAGCAGAGGGGGGTGGGCGGTGCGAGGGAACGTGGCGGCGTCCAGCCAAGGTGGCCGATCGATTCTCTCTTCTCTATCGTTAAGTGAAACGGCACCGTCGGTAATTGTTCGAGACACGCGTACTACGTGATTACTCGAACAAGAGAGAACATAGAATCGTCCTCTCCGAGTAGTATATCTCCTCCTCCATTCGATCTTAATCTTTCAAGCGGTTTCTCACGTTGTTACCACAAATCGACGATTTATCGTAACATCAGAAGTTTCTCTCTCTCTCTCATTGAAAGCGAATAAGTTGAAAGTGTTATATAGAGAGTTCGATCCGATTTGATCTAAACACATACACACACACACTCATACACACGTATAAGATGAAATCGACGAGACGAAGTGCGACGGGGAGTTCAGTTTGCATCCTTCGATCTTTTGAACGTAACAACCTCGGAGGAAATGTAACGTACGAAATCGGATTCACGATTATATTTGTTTATATAGCTAAAGTCTGTCTATTCGATACAAACATTCCGAGAGAATTCAACCGCAAGAACGTGACTCTCGTCGCGATAAAAGCCAAGCCAAGCCAAGCCAAGCCGCCCCGCGCGTCGATCGACGATACGCAAGCGCGAACAAACGAGCAACGAGCTTGTTTACAAACGAGGCTGTAAATTGCTTTAACGAACCTCCACCGGTTACACCGGGAATACACACGCTTGTTCGGCCGTTTCTACGTCCGCCGCCGCCGCCACCGCCGCCGTCGCCGATATTCGTCGTGGCTGCTGATATTCCGTGAACAAACCGTCCCCCGGTTGTTTCATCGTGTTGCCTGAAAACATTACGACGCAGACCATCGATTTTCACGCGAGAGCGGTTAATGCCTCCTCCACTTCCCCTTGCCCCCTAACCATTACTTCCTCCACCTCTATCTCCACCTCATCCTCCTACTCTTCTCATTCTAACACATTTGCCGATGGTTACACCTAGCAGTAAACAGAGATGCAAACAGAGACACGAGAGCATACAGCCATTGGAGATATCGGAGAATTACCGATCGGTATACTCGATTTTAAACATCGAATGTGCACCATTCGTGCAATCGAATAAGTTACGCTACGACGATGATGATCGTCGCGACCATAACTGGACAACCGTGTGCCTCTGTCTGTCTATCTGTCTATCTTTATCACTCTGTTGTATATTTTGCTCGTATCTCCGCGTACGTGTAGAGAACACCGGAGAAATTACGCTTGGCACGATCGTCTAGTTCAATTCGACGGCTTTACGGTTCGATGGATTGCCAATAAAATCTATCGAATCTATCTCTCGGGCTTTAATTATTCGCTCGTCGAATAATTCTCTTACCGTGATGTCGATGTACCAGAAAATATATATCTTATTTCCGGTACCAATAAATACGTATTTTACATAAGACAATTTTTGGAGATAAATCCTTTGTATTAAATCAATTAATTTAATTGATCGGTACTAATGAGCTATATTTATTCAGTTTACATTTTTATCTCATTTTCTTTCTTTTTTATTCAACATTAAGTTTGAGAAAAAAGTTTCGCTTTCACGTGGAATAACTAAGAGTCGTATTATTTACTGTTCCGCTAGAAATCAGAATATTAAAGAACGCAAAGTCCATTGCAGAGAGTCTTTATACGATGACAGAATTAATAGTGGTTTCCTAGCTAATAGAAGAGAATAATAACCGAGTAAGGGTAGTCGTACCAACTTGAAAACTCTTACGTACTGTTAGCACAAAGTTTCTTCTTGCCCTTTTGCTTTCCTCTCTCTCTCTCTCTCTTTCTCTTATCGTTTCCAATTCTCTTCTTCCTTCTTTATTTCCATCCCTCTCTTCTTCTTCTTCTTCTTCTTCTTTCCATCGTCCGCGTTATATTTCTTCACCGTCGACGGACACGCGATGGGCTTTCGCTTACGAGAAACTTGGAAAACAAAGTTCTTTAAACTCGCGAAATTTAAAGCGCTAGACTTTCCAAACTAGGAAGCGTTTGACTTCTCTTTCCTCTATTATCCTCCTAATATCATACTACCCCTTAACTCCACACACATACACATATAGGTATTATATATATATTCTACCACGGTAATTGATAATTTTAATGTAACTTACGAGTGCAGTTTCGTAGCAAACAACGACGGTTTACGATATTGCGTTTAAACGAGCTCCGTGAAAGAACTATTTCACTCTTGGGAAATTTCCAAGCGATCGCGTGAAATCTCATAAAAGTCTTTTTTACCTGGGACACTTTTTCCTCGTCTACGCATTGTATACATTGATTTTTTTTTCTCGTAATCAACGCATCGTTAACGCGAACGCAACGTTTAGTCAACAAATAAAATACTCGTAATACTTTCCTTTCCTTTATTATTTATTTCGTTTCTTTTTTCCATTGATATTATTCTTACACACATTTCTTCGATTCTTTTCGATAATTAAAAAGACAACAACCTTCGACCGTAATAAACTAACACACCACCACCGTTCGAATTATAAACGAAGCTTGGATCTTTCTCTCTCTCTCTTTCTCTTTCAACCTAAATTAGAAATCCAAAGAAACCTGACACGGGACTAATTGAAAACGGTCGGAACTCTCACATTCTCGATAATAGTGATCCCCGATAATACTCTGATGTGGAACTAAACTTCACGAGAATTCCTCGGTTGGTCTGAGAATAATCCTCGGACAATTAGGACGACTTCCTTCTTCCTTCGATTATTATCGTAAAGAGTAAAAGAGAAAAGGAATAAAAGAAAGAAACGAACTAACCGTCCACGCGAATTTTTCTAATCCATTTGCCAAAGACGGAAAGGGAGCATGACGTAAAGCCCGTTGGGGTTGATCCTTCCAGCAAAACGTAATACCTTGGCTTCTGTAAGGAAGTGCTTACACTAGAAAAGAAATAGAGAAAGATAGAGAAAAGAAGAGAGAGAGAGAGAGAGAGAGGTTGGAAGGGGGGTAGAAGAGGTAAGGGGGATAAGAAATGGTGGAAACGCTCTTCCCGAACCGTACGAAGCAGTCGTCCGACTTAAACGCATCGTAAGTGTTCGAATCGTAAAACGGAATAGGACGAGAAGAAGGTAGAAGGTAAGAGATAGAGAATATCTCGAAGGAGCAGTTCGATTCTAGCCTTCTTCCTTCGGTTTAAGTAAATGCATGGTGAATAGTTAAACGGGAGGGAAAGGTTCCTTTGCACATGCCGATAGAAGAGGAAAAAAAAATAAAGGAATGAAATAAAGATAGAGAAAAAGAAAAGGAAAACCAAAACGTTCTTTTTCCTCTGTGCCTTTTTCTTTTTTCTTGATCCCTCAGACTAAAGCTTTTCTCGATAATCAAAGGTTATACTCTTCGAGTAAAATCGTATAATAATAATCCCGACGATTTCGATCTCTCTCTCTCTCGAGAGAGAGAAAGATAAACTACGAATCGTAAGACGGAAGTTTTATCAGTGAAAGAACATCGATTTCTTTCGAAAACGATAAAAATAGCAAAATTTCTCGGATTATTCAAACACTTTGAGCGCAAATATCTATGACGTTTTTAAATGGAATGACAATCTTTATATTGAAATTGCAACATCGATATATCGATAATAATCTAATCTTGGAGGAAAATTTTTTTTTTATCTTCCATCTCGAATTCGTAGGAAGACGACGCATCGAACGTCAGATTACAATGCGAGAGCTACCTACCTACGACGATATGCTACACGAGATCTCTTTCTCTCTCTCTCTTTCTCTCTAGACACAGTGATCTTAAGAGTGGAAGGACTCGAACAATGAGCTTTAAATCATTAAACATGCCGGACGCGTTCTCGACAATAGAAATTCCATCCAACGTTGGACATCGTTGGGAGTCATTATTATTCCAAGGGACATGCGCATTATGTACGATCTTGTTTATTCCGTCGTTTGTCTCTCTCGAGAGTAGTCTTCTTGGTGATCGCGCCGATTCGAATTCGCGAGACTTCGGTAGTAAAGATATGATGGTAATAATAGTTGTGTCGTGATATCAGTATAATAATAATAATAATAGCAGTAGTAGTAGTAGTAGTCATAGTAGTCAGACCGGGCTATCTTGTCGTTGTTTTATTTTCTTAAGTCTCTCTCTCTCTCTCTCTCAGTTTTTCTTTCTTTCGTCCATCATACCTTAGAGATATCGGTGTGAGCTTCTGCGCATCGAACTACCTTTTCTTCGCGCGTTTTCTTCGTCATTAAAGCGAGGTGTACTGTCAGCACGAGCAACGGGCCTAGGCTTAAGAGGACTGGCGACGCTGTGAGCGCCCACGCGCGTCCGACCATACGCCCACCATTACCTTTTCGCCCACGTATTCTTCCTCCACCTCTTCTCCTTCTACTCCTTCTCTTACTTCTTCTCCTTCTTTTCCTTCTCCACCTCTTCTTCTTCTTCTTCTTATTCTTATTCTTCATCGTCTTCTTTCTGACTCCAATGATCGGTTATACCCGTAGGGCTTTACATCGGTAAGCGCAATTACGTCGAGCTGCCTGACGATGACACAGTCGACGGATCCTCGACAAAATTAAATCCATTGTGATATACCATGATCGTGTTGGTCGACGACGACGACGACGTTTCACCTACTACGTACACCTTAAGAAAGATAAAGATAGACTGACGGTCATAAAGAAAGTAAGAAAGAATGAGAGAGAGAGAGGGAAAGAGTTCATTTCATCCTACCTATCCTCCTCTCTGTCTTTTTTTCCCAACTCGTTCATTTGCATATTCCCTCGGAGGCGACGATACGAAGCGAGAGATTATCCACGAGGCGATATCTCTTCGCGGCAACTTAACGTTGAAAGCCGAAGAATGGTGTTACTTCGTGAGCGATCCCTCTTGCCCCGAGGCTACTGAGGAACGGCTACTCACCCGGATTTTATACTCCTCTATTAATTAGACGAGAACGATCGTCTCTCTCTCTCTCTCTCTTTCTCTCTCTCTCTGTTTTTCTCTACGTCTCTTCCTGTCTTTTTTCTTTTCTTATCTTCTTGAGACCACGATCGAGACTTTTACGAGATCAAGGGGGAGAAATATCGTCATTTTATGAGCACGATCGCACGAGATTTTCACGCTGCCAGATGTCGCACGTGACATTTTGTCCTTTTTTCTTCTTTTCCATCCCCCTTCCTCCTCTCCCTTCTTTGCCATCTATCTCTCTCTCTCTCTCTCTCTTTTTTTCCTTTTTTTGGAAGTCTTTCTTTCGTTCCAACGTTCCTTCGAAAAACACACACGATGCGACGACGATGACGTCTGTTTGGAATCAATTAAGAATTAGATGAGTTAACGAAGTACAAAGCTCTTTAATTTATACGACGAAATTAGAAAGTAAACGACGTCTCGAAAGTATTAATGAGTAATCGTTGTTGAAGGATAAATGTGAATCTCATTGTTATAAAACACAAATCACTTTAACTTGTTAACTTTATTCGAATCAGTCTACTACTACTACTACTACTACTACTACTACTACTACTTATCACGGGGAATAAAGAAATGACCTTTTGTTATTTTAATTAGAATTTTATTTACAACGAGAAAACAAAAATTTACATTGATTTAAGACATTTTAATATGTGCCGAGACAACGATGAAATAACAAAAAGATTTCATTGAAAATATTACTAGCAGCGTGATACGCGAAAATATTTATTAAAGAGAACATGGAACAAAGTGGAATGAAAAAAAAAAAAAGGATCGAAACGAAACGTAATGTTCTGTTATGTACTACCCCATCCTCTTATGTTCTGTCATATCATGTTATATCATGTTCTCTGTCCTGTCCAATAGTGGCATGTGTCTCACTGACTTGTAGGTGTGTCTGTTTGTCTGTCTGGGGTAACATATTTTTTTAGAATGGGAGGTTGGTACTTTAAACTGTTACAGGGTTTCGAGAGAAATCAATAAAGTTTTTTGAAAAAAGTCAAAGAAATGTAATATATTTCTCTGTAATTTTATCCAAACTGTAACGTTGATAAATGTACGTGACCATTAAAAAAAATGTTCTTTCTTTAAATTTTATTTCTATATAATATAATTCGTAAAATTATCGTAAGGGATTGTTAGTATAATAAAATTATACAGCATTTGCTTTATATTTAAAAAGTATATTTGTTATCTCCACGATTTTTCTTCCACAACGATAGATAAACATTGTTAAAATAAAGCTATACAATTAACAAGCTAAAGAGAGCTGAGTAGAAAAGAAAATAATTTGCGTTATACTTCGTGCATAAATATAATTTGTAAATAAGTTTACTGCCATCGTGAAAAAAAAGCAAAAGTGGAAGGAAAGTAAGAGTGAAGATAATGGAGAGATTGCAAGAGGATGAGAAGGGGAAGCTTTCATTGGATAAAGTAATGGGTCAGATATAGACGATGTACCAGGTTTTGAGAAAATGATGACGAGGTCTTCGGAAGAAGAAGGAAGGAAGGAAGGAAGAAAGGGAAAAGACAACGGCGTAGGAAGAAGAGAATTTTTGGCGGTTTGCCATTCGTGTAGACAAAAAAGAAAGAAAAAAATTGGTGTCTAAGAGATGTTCCGATCATCGAGAACACTTGGAAATATTTTGACGGGTGCCATGGGTTGGCAGGGCGGAGCTTAATAAAATCTTTTGGATAATTGTCCTGTCTTTCTTTGGAAGGCCTGCCTATGTTCTCCGCCATTAATTCGTCGACCTGACACCAGTATCTCAACATCCGGGATCCCTCTTTGCGACTTTGTTCCACATGTCTCTGCTTCGAAGATAGCCCTTCTTTCCCTCTCGCTACTTTTATTTTTTTTTCTGTATTTTTTTTTGGTTTTGTTTCTGGTTTCGTTTCTTTTTTATCATATATAGGTAGTATGGTATATACTCTCTCTTTGTCTCTTCCTCTCTCTCTCTCTCTCTCTCTCGCCGCATCGTAACTCTTCTTTTTGCGAGTGCCTTTATACGCGTGCCTCCTTAAGAACGATGAGGGCCGACTTACGAGCCGAGGGGCCAAGGTATTTATACAGCCGCCCACGCTCTTGCACTTATGCCCCCTGTGCTTCATTCACTCTTTTCTTCTGCAAAGTTCCTCCCTTCTTTCTTTCTTTCTTTCTTTCTTTCTCTCTTCCTCTCTCTCTTCCTCTCTTCCTCTCTTTCTTTCTTTTCCTTGTTCTTCTTTCCCATTCGTTCCGAACGATAATCGAGCGGTCGTATCGAATTTTTCTTGTTCATCGATGACGACAAAACTGTTGAGGATTTGTGTTACCTTCTCACGTAATGGGGCTCTCGATTCGTTTCGATGCCCTCACGAATATGAAATTAATAATCTCGAACGATATTATATATCATATTATCGTTTGGAAACGTTTCACTTCGATAGTAATTCTCTCAAAATGAACTTTCACGGATGTACCAGGGTGTTTACAATTTTATACAGTTATATGCATTCATACATATACTTAGTTATGTATGTATGCACAGGGAAGGGGAGAGAGAGAAAATCGCGTTCATAGGATGATTTATTTTCACGATGTTAGCTAGCTCATCCCACCGATCCAAGAAGCGTATTTATTTTGCTCACGTAATACAAATAATAATCGAACTTTTGGTTTAACAAACGGTACATTTATTCGCATATATTCGCTAGAAACAGGTTATATAGAACTTTATTGATTTTAACTAAAGGAATAATGCTCAACTGTAAATGGATGGCAAAGAGGGAAATAGAGAGAGAGAGAGAGAGAGAGAGAGAGAGAGCACGTTTTGGGAATTCGATAAATAAATTTTTCGATTCTCTTCCTCTTTGATATTCGCAAACCCGGAAGTGTCACTTTCCGCGATAATCGTAAAAACGAAACGCCGTGATTGTGCAGCACACGGATTTTTGCCTCTGTCCCGGTTAAAACGTACGTGCGAAGATAAATTTACCTTTCGATCGTTTTACATATTATCTACTCTACTCGTGCGTCATGCTTGCCTTTAATACATTGCAAAATAGCGACTGAATTACGAGCGAAATGAATAGACGAAAGAGAGACGGAGAGAGAATGTGAGAGTATGTGAGAGAGAGAGAGAGAGAAAGAGAGTTATCTTTATGCGTCCATTGGTCGACGATTCGGAAATATGAGAGAGGATATATGAAGAACGCGAAGAAAGAATAAATTTTCAAAGTGGATACTGACGTGTCAACAGTGATATGTAGTCCCGAGGTTATTCGCGATCGAGACCCAGAGGCTTTCAGTTTCTCTCTCTCTCTCTCTCTCTCTCTCTTTTTCTTTTACTCGCTAATTTTCTTCTCTCTCTTGTGTGGCGACTTTTATTAGACGCGAGACGATTCACTACAATCGGTGACCCTGCGAATTGTCGTTTTTGCACGGAAAAAAAGAGAGAGAAAGAGATAGGAGATAGAGAAAGAAAATGAAAGATAGAAGATACGAAAGAGTCAAAGAACGAAAGGGGAAGAGTTAGGGATCCGACCGGACGGACTTTGTCCGGCAGGATTGATCGTAAAACTATTGTCCTTGGCGTAATTAAAAACCTGGATACGCGACCGTCTCATAAAGCGATGGATCTTTTGTTCTTCGATGGGAGACGCGGAAAGAAGGAAAAGAAAAAAGGACAAAAAAATATGCCACCCGATGGGATAATGGCGATCGTCTTTACTTTAGAATTTAATTGCAAAAATATATTATACAACAGAGGGATATTATTTTAGTTTTTTCCTTATTTTGGTGTCTCTATCGCCAAACACGCGAATTATATTAAAAACACGATGGTAACGTACGTCTTATCACCCGTCTTATTTTCTATCCTTATTCTTTTTTATGTTTTAACAAAAGAGAAGCAATATTTTATCCTCTTTACTCTAACGTCGTTATCGTTCGTTATATCTTCGAGAATAAATATTGTAGTTACCTCCGACATGGGGAACGACAAGAGGAAGAATGCAATTTATATGTAGAAGACTGATTAGTAATTCTCTAGTTTTACTGGCTCGTTCAGAAAGAAAGAACGAACAAGAGAGAGAGAGAGAGAGAGAAAAGCATAGGTTCGATAGGAATAATCAGCGAGGTGTTGGAACGCGTGCACGTGACGTCAAAACCGACGACATATCGCTAAAAGGGGTGCGAGAGTCACGTTAAAAACCAGTTCCTTTCTTCCAGTCAGCTTCTATTACGTGAAACGCCAACCGTCATGGGGGTTCGTTCATACTATTCTCGAATTGTTATATGCGATCCTTACATACTTAATGACTTTTCCGTACAGCCTTATTCCCTTTTTCGTCTATCGTAGCCCGTCTCATACATACTTAATAAACTTCTGCTACGAATTCCACCCACCCCCTCCTAACCCTTAACCCCTTAACCCCTATCACCATACCACCTCTATTTATCTTTTTTCTTTTACTTGTACTTTGTTCATTCTCCCTTCCTGGGACGTCTCGATTCGAACGAATAATCGCCGCGTGTTTTAGTTTTCGCGCTCGCCAATAAATTAAGCAGGTCGGCCGCGAAAATAAAACGAAGAAGTATGAAAGAAACGTGAAAGGAACAAAAAGTATGTAAGAAATAAAGAGAGAAAGAACAGTATGGGCTATTCGATGAGATTTTCGCATGACCCAAAGAGTGTCTCTCGCGCGTCCATGAGAAAAGTACGAAAGGGAAGCTTAATTGCATTAATTATCGCCCACGGGACCCGCGCATATTTACGACGATGCCCGGCTCGTTACGAGGACATCGTTAACTTCGTCCGTTTGTTTTCACTGCGAAGAGTCCGCCTTTACGGCCATACTAAATCTCGAATCAAGCACTTTGTTTTCGTACCGGTCGTGTTAAATTTTTGCCTACCACCACGCTGGTTCTTCTCTCTCTCTCTCTCTCTCTCTCTCTCATTTTCTTTTTTTTCATACATTTTATTTTTTTCTGGGGGACTTCTTTTTTCAAAGGTAGTCGTCGTTTCCACGTACCATGGCACCACGACACTGGTTGTGTGATTGCAATGACAGAGACGAGTTGCGCGCGATTTTTAAAATTCAAATCGATCCATGTCGTGCACGCCTACTACCGACGCCTCGTAATTTTCAACGTTCGTTCGTAGTATAATATACCTATGAACCAACATAGGCAACGTATTCGTATGACTAAGCTAAATAAATAATAATCCTTCTTTGAACAATTGACAAAGTTGACTCTATACGGAACGTATGTGTTGAAAAGAAAAACAATAAAATAGAAAAGAAAACGAAATATAAATCGTTAAAAACAATAAGAAAATACATATAGTAAAACATAAAAAAAAAAAAACGTAAAAAGCATTGAAATACGAGAAACGTATATCCTTTTACAATCCGTACAAGTATCGTGCGAGAACTTTCTATCCTAGCTTTGATGCAAACTCGCATAACAGTTTCAAAGCAATGAAAGCTCTAACGAACTCGAGAAAGCTATATTTTTATATTACTCCGTTTCTCGTTCGTTCTAATTTCGTATGATGATTTCTAGGTCGAATGGTACGTATATATATTCGTCATCACGGTTCTCAACATTCCTCTTATCTGCATACGTATATACATATATATATACTATACATATGTACATCTAATCAAAATCCAGACGTAGTAATTGTTTGAGTAGAGTAATTAAATCGTACGTGGGGAAGACACGAGTCCCATTTCTCTCTGTCTCTCGACGCGAAGTTAGTCCATTAAATCGAGACACAAACGTTTATAATACGTTGGTTAGCTCGAAACGAAAGAGAGTTTCTTTTGAAGGGAAGAAAAGGAAATAGGGAGAGGAAAGGGGGAGTGGAAGAAGTAGCGATAATTTCCTACCTTGCGGTAAAGCTTACGATGCGAGTCTTCAAATGCAATTTCTTCAAAGAGCACAAGCCTCGTCAAGACACGCGAAGAGAGAGAGAAAAATAGAGAGAGAGAGAGAGAGAGAGAAAGAGAACGAGCAGGATATTCGAAAAGTGAAAAGAGGCGTGGAACCGAGAATAACGTTAAAAGAGACCCCCTTTACCCCGCTCATAATGGAATGCAATGAATTACATTGACGGTACTCTCTCTCTCTCTCTTTCTTTCTCTCTTTTTTACTCTTTCTTCTACACGTACATCATTTGAATACCGGCATTTATCGCAATAGAACGACTGAGAAATAAAGAGAGAGAAAGAGTGTGGATGCGAAATAATCGTCAACACAAATGCGAGAAAACGTAGTTTCGCGAAAATTGTACCCTCCTGGAATTAACGCGCTTGAGAAGCAGCGTGCTGGCTGGAAAATATGTGTTAAATACTCCGAAACTCGGCATCTCGCGTGGATTAAATTCTATCTGTTGAGGGATTATCTTTCTCCTTGATTATTATTCGCTTCTTCTAACCATGCAAAAGATGAGAAATAATGAAAAATTGAGGAAAATGAGTTAGCATAATAACACTGAAAAAGAAGGAGACCTTTGGATTCTTTCGAATTCTAAAGATTTCATTTCAAAGCGGTTTCAAAGTGGTATTTTTAATAAGAATACGTTTAGTATAGAAATGACAAAAATAATGATTACATTTCGTTGTAAGAGGAATAAATAAATAAAGATCAAATGACCCAAGATAATATAATGATATTATTATTTCATCGAATTCTAATAAAGAGTAATAGCGACATATCCAAGAGAAAGAGAGAAAGATCCGATCGATTCCTTAAGATTTATACGCCGTAATTGGTGAGCTGATGCGCGAGCAATCGGACAAGAACTCAAGAGTGATCCGACACGCAATGACATAAAGTCGACGCTAAAGTTGTTTCTACGTTTTCAGTGTACAGGCGTTCAACGCTAAATCGGCTTTCCGAGAAAGGGACTCGTAATCCTAGTGGGCGTTATCTAATCGAAGAGGATCGTGCAATGAAAATCGATGTAACACGACGACCGAGTAAGTCTCGACCAAACGAAAAGTCTTTTTAACTCTTTAAATCGCTTATTTCTCGTAGCGAATTCATTCGAGAAACAAGTTTATTTGCCCTTGCAATCTCTATGTATCTATCTATCTATTTATCTATCTATCTACCTATCTATCTATCTATCTTTATCTCGCCCTCTTATACGTTGTACGCGTAGTATCGATACTATAAGCGATTCTAATCGCATTAGGATCGGTCGCGTCGCGACTGCGGTACTTGAATGTATGCGTGTTGTGTATGGCATTAGGTCGTTAAGCAGCTTTCAAGCGGTTTCTCGGAGCTTGCAGCTTGCTCGCGCGCTTTCCAACAGGAACTGTAGCTAAAGGTTACGCTCGACGTGATTCGTTATTAACCGTCTAGCATGCTAAAACTTGTTTGCGAATAGTTGGCGTATTGAAAATAATCAAAAGATATATGAGTAAGGATTGATTTTCTGGCGCATCTTTTAAATATATACATACATACATACATATATATGTATGATAAACGTCTTTGATCTGAAAGTGATTCAAATGGAAAAAAAAAAGATTAAATTCGATCGTTCGAGTGCTATTTGTAGCACGGCGTATCAGCGAATAACTTTTAAAGTAAAGAGAGAAAGAAATAAAATAAGACGGAAAAGGATTCAGGAGTTTCTGTGGCGAGAAGTAAAAGACCGAAATAAAAATGACGTTGACCATTAAGCTCGTTCGATCTCCCTCTTCCTCTTCTTCTTCTTCTTCTTTGAGAGAGATACAAGTCTGGTAGGACACGCAAACGCATAGCAATTTATTGCAATCAGTGTCCCGCGTGCGCCTCGCGCGTGTCCGGCCGAAGGGAGAAGAAAAAGAATAATAAGAAGAAGGTTGAAAACAAAAGGAACGACGTAGTATCGGCCCTGTGGGCTCTCGTAAGCAAGCAGGGCCAATGCAAAAAGAAAAAAAAGGTTCCAGCATGTGTGCGAGACTGTGTATAAGGCACACCCATGAAAGAGAATTTAGCGTATACAGAAAAAAGAGGGAGGGAGAGAGAGAGAGAGAGAAGAGGAATCGATGTGCGTGACCAAACGTGCTCGTTCATCGATTTTCAAGCCGATCTCGAACTCCTCCTTCGAGCGCATCAAATTAGCCTCCATTTGCTCGATCGATAAAAATGCTCTTTTTCGATGTCTTCTTCCTTAAAATTGTTCTTCGAAAATATTTTTTCTTTTTTCTTTTTTTTATTATTACGTATCTCATATCAATGTAATGTAATTCCAAAAAATAACTAAGTAAGACTAGTTTTCTTTTTTTCTTCGAAATAATGAATGTTTCAATAGACGAGAAAATGTAAAAGTTGCACGGGACTCGATTTGAACGGAGAAAAATTAATAATATGTTTAAAAGTCACGAGGAAATCCTTCATTCTTGGCAAACGAATCTTTAGTTCGCCGTAAAGTTTTACTCGAATTCCAAGAATCGTTCTACCATTATTAAACTTCATTCGGAATGTAATATACATAGGTATATAGATATGTCAACGTTCCTAACGAATTCTCGTCCAGTTAGGTCGAAGTGGAAGAGGAGGAAAAGAGGAGAAAGTGAAGAACGTGGAAAGAAATGAATTTCTTGGTAAAACAAGAGAGAAACGCGGATGAGGATGGTCGGGCTATGGGTGGGTGGGATTCCCCCATGAAGTAGAAAGAGAGAGAAAAGTGTAACGTTTAGTTTATTCATATTCTAGGTAGGCGAGAAATCCAGACTACTGATGAGATCGGGCCATCCGCAGAGGATTTTCCGCGTTTGCAAATTACACTGGGTGCTGCTACTGCTTCTACTGCTACTACTGCTGCTGCTGCTGCAATGCGGCTATCGTGAACTTACGGAAGCCTGGATAAAGAGGGAAAGAGAAAGAGAAGGATAGGAGAAAAGGATGAAGAAACAGGGAAGGTCGAAATCGGAATAGAGAGAACTCTAGAGACCTTCGTTAGAAACCGTCAATTAACTAGAATCGAATTACGGAAATTTACTTTCCGAACTCGGAGAGAGAGAAAGATAGAAGGATACACGGGCAAACAAGACTTTTAGCAAAGAAAAATACTTCGGAGAATATTTCTAAAATCGGATGTTAGCAAGCCCCCACTGTATGCTTGCGTTTCTAGAGTTTACGAGATAATAGTTTACCTCCTACGCTTTCCTATCGATATTTCTACCGTATTTTCAACGATAATTTATTTTCTCTTACAATCATAATTACTTATCTTTATCTAAAACTTTACGAACATATATGAAGTAATAATACGTAGAAGAATATGTTACATATACAAAAAAAAAAATGCAACTTTCGCAAAGTGAAACGATTTTTTTCAAAAATGAGAGAAACGTACATCGAAGTTTTTTTTCGAGATTAGAAATCACTGTTTACTATCGTTCCTATTTCAAAGAACATTCTTTTATCTCTCCTCGATACACGAGTACAACAAAGTCCGCATTAGTCCATCAACTTAACTAATCTAAGGTATATAAAAAAAAAATAAAAGTAAAGGAGAGAAAAGAAAAAGAATAAAGAAAGGAGGAGTGATAAAAGGTGAGGGAGGTAAATCGCGTTCGATGGGAAAAATCAAGTTTCTTCATCTGGCAGTCTGCGTTCTGTCGCGTCACGGAAACGCTCCTTCGGCATATTGGCTGTGAAACACGTGTCTTTTCGCAATCTCGAGATCTTTCTTGAGCGAGGGATAAGAACGAGAGGAAAGAGAAGAAAAAAAAAAGAGGAGAAGAAGAAGAAGAAGAAGACAAAAAATAAGAGAAACTGAGGGTCGGTCGGTTATGGAAGAGAGGGAATAATATTTCCGCAACACGCTCCAACACACCGCGTCACATTCAGTTCCGTTTCTCCTCTTTTCTCCCGTTCTTTCTTTTCCGATGTTTCGACGTTCACTTCCGCGTACTTTTTCTCTCCGCGTATTTCTACTACCACCACCAAGATAGAAAACCCGGTGGCATAACAACCCCATCGTGGCAAGAACCACAGCCACTAGTCTTCCGATTTCTTTTCAAATCCTCTCGACAAAAGTCGGATAGAGAAAGATAGAAGCTTCATTGCTGATCCTTCTCTATTGAGAGACGAGACGAAACGGACATACGTGTCGTCAGATGGTCTCTTTTTCATCTCCTCCACTACCAACATTACCACTACCAACCATCATCACAAATACAAACTCTGAAGAACCTTTCTATCTTGACTATTTCTTTACTTCTGTAAATGTCTTCCTCAATTTCTCTCAACCGTAGGATACCTTCTCGATTTAACCGTACCCTTCTCCGTAATGTTTGACCTCTTAATTTCAACTCTTTCTACAAACGCGAGAAAATGTCTTTTTATTTGTTTTTTACTTTTTATTTTGTTTCTTCCTTTCCACTTATCGATTACGTTCGAAACTTTCATATCCAGCACCTATTTGACTTGGCGTTCGATCTTAAAACGCAATTCTTTCGAAATTACCTTACCTTACCTTACCTTACCTTACCTTACCTTACCTTCACTTCACTTCCCTTCCCTTTTATCTTTCTTTATTACAGAGAAAGCAACGTTCGAGTTATTTAATTCTCGATTAGATACTTTCGGTCAATTACGTTGAAATTCAACGTGATTGTGAAAAGATACAGAAGAAGTAGAAAAAGATTCGCATCTGCGGTTATTTCAGCTAATTTCTGACGATCAGAGTACCGAACGAACGAACGAACTGGCTGGCTCGCTCATCTTTCCACTCTACCACCCTTGTTATCTCTTTTCTCTTTCTTATCCTCAGTTTTCTTCCACCATCGTGTCTCGGAGTTTCGCCATATAAATCTGCCGAAATTAATTAGGGTAGGTAAGCCGCAATTTAGCGTAGCGCCAGCTAGTGCCAGGACAAAGTTATCCCTTTCCCTTTACACTCTCTTTCCTTGTACATTGTCTTCTTCTTCTTCTTCTCTCTCTCTCTCTCTCTTTCTCTATATATATATATATATATATATATAAAGATATCTCTCTCTCTCTTTCAACCACTGCAGTATAATATCCCTTATTAGAACGCGTCTGGCAGAAACGAGCTGGTTGGTTGGCTCGTAGATATCGAGAAGGAACACGAGAAACGAGGAGAAGGAGAGAGCTGTGTGGAGGTGGTTAAAGAGGAGTGGGATTGACGGCGGTTTACTTGGCAAGTCAAACATCCTACAGCTTGCAATATCCTGGCTGGCAGGAGTGTAAGATACCGTTAAGGGTGAATAGAATCTAGCGTACCCAGGATTACCTCTCCTCCCCCCCCCTCCACCTATCTTCCCTTACCTCCTCCAACCTTTCTTTACCACTGCGCTCTAGCCACGAGACCTCTCGGAAGGAGAGGATTTAGCCCCTGACCACATCAAATGGACAACATTGGCCCACCGGGTATGCAAAGTATGTCCGTCCTCCTGAACGTGCCGTTTCCTGCTGGTCCAGAAACGCTCTAACATCCAGTACACGGAATTTCGACCCTACTTCGACGTCCGATCAGAAGAACCCTATCATCGATTTGATTGATTCGCTTTCCCGACTCACGAATCCGTTATACTCTCCGTTTATACTCATTTCGTGTAATTTGCGTTTGACTTATGTATAAATATTACGTACCTAATATAAATATATATTATTTTGCATATTCTTCTACAATCATTCTATATTTGATTATTCTAATATGTAATTAAAAAAGAAAAAGAACAAATAATAATCAAATCATCTATCCTTTGAATTGAATAAAATCAAATTATTGCGATAATACTGTATTAGAAAGGAAAAAAAAATAAGAAATAAAAGTAATTCGTACGCGATATCAAATATTGTGGAATATTTGCGAACCCTGGCGTGCGCGTATACACACACACATATATATATATTTATTCATGCATATGGTAAGGTCTCTTCTCTTCATCATCGAGAAAATGAGATTCGACCTTTGCGTACGAACGAGCTGATCTCGCATTATCGACACGTTTCTCTCTCTCCTTTTCGGTCTTCGACTTTTCACGCACTTCTCCTCCTCATACTCATACTCATACGCACGCGCGTCACGCATTTATCCCTTTCTTTTTTATATACTTATACGAGATACTTTCACGTCTGAGGTAAAGTAAAACGAAAAATTCCAGTGGATCCATCGTGCGTACTAGGAGGACCTGCCTGCTCCCTCTTGCCCTCACGCTTTTCCGCACTATTTGTCGGAAATAGGTGTTCATTTCGAACCCCATTCTGGCGTTCTCCTTCTTTTCTTATTCTTTCAATTCCTTCTTTTTTTCCCATCTATTCTTTAATACCATTCGCATCGTCTGAGAAAGACACGTAAAGATAAGGAAAAGAAAGAAAATCGAACGAAGAAAGCTATCTCTCTCTCTCTCTCTCTCTCACATACTTTTACAAATCCTTATCTGAGATCAAGGTTATGTAACTGATTTTAACGCGAGTCACGTAAAGATAGGAATTAAAAACACGATGGAAAGGTTCACCGATAAATTCTGCTTGTGCAGAGAAAACGATAAATAAAAAGAAAGAGAAAGAGAGAGAGAGAGAAAAATATATATATATATTTTGGTGTTTTGCGACCTCAGAATCCTAAACGTATCTCTTATTCCATACGCGACGAGAGATCTCACCACGAAATCAAATTCCATTCTCGATTTCCAGGTTTCTCTCATCCTTCCTTTTATTCGTTCGCAGGATGGATAGGAGGACGATGATAAAAGAGAGAGAAAGGAAAGAGTAAGAGAGATAGAGGTGTTCTCTACTCGTTGAGGAGGATGGCAGTGGGGGCGGGGGTGTAGGATGTGTGTGTGTGTGTTTGGGTGTAGGATGATACTGCAGGCCCGTTCGAGGGAAAAATAAATTGCGAGTCGATCGCCACGAACGGGAAGTTCGCGGCTGAATATTGATTTCCGCGACAGAAACGAACATCCGAAAAAAAGATAGAAATTGCTTATAAAAGGATACGATATATATATATATATATATTATACATAAGACGAAAATGTGTAAACGTATTTTGAACGATTTGGAACGTGTTCTTCGGATTCGTGTCGCGTAGCTCACGGGGAGAGTTGAGGTCGATCGGATATCAAGAGAAAAGGTGACGAGTCGTCTAAAAGGACTATCTCCTTTGGCCAGACATTCCCACACGGTGGTACGATAGTGAAATCGCGATAAGGACTTTCGTCCTTTTTATTTTCCTCTTCTAACCCCTGTGCTGCCTGCCTTTTAGACGTCTGACTATTTCTAAGAAGAAGAAGAAGAAGAAGAATACCTCGAATAAAAGAAGATCGTTCGATTCGTCTGCCGTGAATCTCCTGTCCTTCATTCCAACGCGTTTATTCTCTTTACTTTCCTATTGCCCTTTCCCCATCGTACTTAAATACGTTCAGTCTCGAATCGGTCACGTCTCGAAAAATAAAAAAGAAAGGAAGAAGAATGAAAGAAAGGAATTCATTAGGTTCGAGATAAGAACGATGTAATTCGATGATTAATGGTAGACGTCGTTGCTACTTGGTTTAAACGAAAACGGAGATACTAATCTTGAGACTCTGTATCGATAGGTCGAAAGGGGAATGCGGGGGTAATCTCTCTCGCCATTAGGAGGAACCAGAAAGATAAAAGGAAATCGATGACGATCTTGATACTTTATTTTCAAATGATTTATCTTACCACCGGTTGATACGGTTACTACTTAAGAGAGGGAACATAAATATATATATATATATGTATTTATATTTAACTTCTCTTTTTTCTTTACAACTACTAAGAATATGTAATTATGTAATTATGAATGTAACGATTCCATCAAGAGAGGGTAAAAAGTTTCTTCTCCGTGATAGCGTGTTATCGTTTGTGGTGTACTGACGTGAAAAAAGAAAAGGTTCCCGAAGGCGCACTTTATTCTTTTCCTTTCTCGAGACGAACAATTTGTTTTTCTTTTTGCGAAATGTCTGCGTGTGGCGCGTGCATTATCGCAGAAAAGAAGATGTACTTCTTCTCCGTGATTTTACGGATATGTTAAATTGATCGTAAGCAATAAGATTCTCTTTCGGAGAGCGCTTTTTGCGGTATCCTTGCGAGACGCACGCGTGCGTAATACTAGAAAAAAGTTTCTTACGCGTGCATGTAAGAGAGAGAGAAAGAAAGAAAGAAAGAGAGAGAGAGAGAGAGATAGAGAAAAGAATCTCGAAAAGGGTCGCCCGTTCGAGTTTAAAGGGCAGTTTCTTCTCGACGGGGGATCCCACTCGACTCTTCCACGAGGACATTAATTTTCAGAGCTTGAAACGTTCTTTCTCTGCATGTTTATTCGATTCAACTTCGTTGACGATCTTCTTTTTCTTTCCTGTTAGGATATCCTTTAAAGTCTCACCGACAACGCCATAATGGATTCACTACTCCGCCCACAACTTTTCTACCCTTTCCTTTCGTCATTCTTTAACCACCCCTTTCTTGTTGAATGTAATGACAAATCTTTTTATCGATTATGATATGTATGTTTATATCATCGTAAAATCAATAAATTTTCAAACACGATGTAAAAGCTTTATTATTTACTGTAAAATATATTTACTATGTGTTACATGTATATTCGTGCCTGCCTTCTTATAGTAAATTTTCGATAATTGATTTTTATATGTAATTTTATATAATTGAGATTTATATTTGTAACGCAAACTTTTTAAATTCCTATACACAGTTACCTATTTTAAGAATATTCAACTTTTAATTTAATGCACATTTTATTGCAGAAAAACATTTTATTCTTAGAAAAAATATCATTTTACATAAATGATAATAAAATTGATCTCACAAGAGTATTCGTATTTACACAAGATATAAAAAAAATACAATTATTATTTTTGTAAGTAGTACTCGAATGGATCCTTTGTATTTTGCATTTTATAATGCTTCTGAAATGATTTGATATACTCTGCTGACATCTATTTTTTTGTTAATCATTTATATAAAATTATACATCTTTGACAATAAATCAATGATCTAGCCACGTTGAATTACCAAGTCCCGTCAGATCGCTAAAGTCAAGCAACGTGGAAACGGTCAGTAAATTGGATGGGTAAACCCGTTCGAAAAAACGAAAACCGTGTACTGTTGATTCCGGTGAGGCGGTAGTAAAAAGTCGACGACCTCTTTGGTAGTATAGGATAGATGTTTTAGGTGTTCGGAAAAAAGTGACTCGAATTCGTAAAAGAAAAAGTAAAAAGACATATCTCTTACAATAAAATATTCTTTATCAATCAAATTTATATCAATTTATAAGATCATTAAATATAAAATATCCGAATTCCAACTGAAAATATTTAAAATAATCGAACGTTTCATACTTAATGATCTAATACACATTTAAAAGAATAGTTAGAAAACATAGCATTATACAAGCAGATATCAATTATTTCAAATTTACAATAATAACACGAATATTGCTATGATTCACTGTACCTGTAGTTTATTCTATTTTTCATTTTCTTCATATCTTAATTATTATTCTCCTCTGTGTTTTATATAATCAACACACCTTTTACTTTTGAAATAACACTCCCTCTTCTATTACTGAACAAGATTGGCTTTAGTTCACGCTTTTAAACAAGATTCCTTAAACAATCTCCCTACCCTACCTTCTTATTTTCTCTTTTTTTCTCGCGTTTTATTGAAATAGCATTTTTTCTTTGTAAGTCCAAAGTTTAACACATTCGAACGTGTTACCGACCAAAGTTCCGTAAGATTCTATCGAAGACACAGCCTCGTCGTTCTTTGCGTCAGTCGATCAAACTTTGATGAACCGGAGCCGAGTACCTCTCGTCGTTGTGTCGTTGGTTCGTGTTAGTCGTTCATGTTCGTCGTCTTTGCTTCGTTGGAGTTTGCTTTCGAAAAGGGAGCTTTATCCCACACTGAAGAGAGCAAACTTTTATTAGCGTTGTATTGTCTTTTCAAAGGATCCCGTATAAAACCTTGGCTATGCGTATTTTGTGTTCTCGAACGAGTATAAAATCCTGAACCTATCGAAGAATTTCCACTCTCGTTCTCTTCACTTTCCAAAAGTTTAGTAATAATTCTTTTAAAATGAAAGAATAAAACGCGTTCGTTACAATACTTTCCATCCTTAACAATGGAAAATGAAAAAAGAAAAAGAAAAGAAAAAGAAAAGAAAAAGCAAACAAGCCAAAAAATAGGGGGAAAAGAAGAAGAAGAATAAGAAGAAGAAGAAGAAGAAGAAGAAAAATAAAAAGAAAGAGAAAAAACCGTAAGGAGGAAAAAAAAATGTAACAAAATTATTTAACGAGTTAGAGACTCGCGAGACAATTTTTATACCGGCATCATTTTTAATACTAATCCCTTCGAGACCATAATTACGCGATAAAGCGCATTTACCGTGGCGCAGGAAAAACATAATTAACGTCAGCGGTTCTTTTCACCGAGAATTCTCGCGAGATGCATCCTGACATCAAAAGAACAAGCAAGTTAACTCGATTATTGCAGTGGTTATAGATAGTACGTGGCGTGGCATAAAGCCACCACCACACTATTACTACTACTACAACTACATCGCTCGCTACCAACATAATCAACGCATCACAACACAACGGACGATGCATCCAGGCCAGAAGATAATGTGCGAACAAAAACCCTAATGCACCTGCACCAAGATTCTCTTTGTTTCTTCCTCTATCTATTTCTTTTTCACTTTACATCCATCTTTTTCTATCTACCCTCTCATTTTTTATTTTCTTTCGCACCTTCGACGATACGCCACTAGGATGAGTTCTAAAATGGACGAGAGATAGAGAGAGAGAGAGAGAGAGAGAGAACCATCTTTCTAGGTCAGTTACCACTTCCACGCGATTAGCTCGCGATCTTATTGCTTTGATCGATGTCGGATCCGAGCTGATCGATCCGCTCGTCCGTCACGAAATTCTCTCTCATTTAAACCGCACCTAACCGTCCCCACCCATAGTCAAAGAAAAAGAGATGAGAGTGAAAAGAGAAAGAAAGGAAAAAATAAGTCACCAATTTCACGTTTTAACATTCGAAAATACGTTTATATTCGAAAAGAGGAAAGATTCGAGACAAGGTGCGGAGGTGGTCGTGTGTTATGGTGGTAGGGTGGGGAAGGGAGTTGGCAAGAGATGAAGGTACCCTACATGATATAACGACCTAGCATTTTCAGGACCGAACCATTTGTCACTCTCTGGCAGAGTCTCGTGAAGGGTCGAGAGGAATCAGAATGTATTCCAGGGAGTTCTCGACGAAGCAGTCTCCAATTTGGAACGAAAAGAACACAGGTAACAGGCCTGTACTCTTCGATAGGATCTTTCCTAATGTATTCGGTCATATGTCTCTTTCTCTCTCTCTCTCTCTCTTATTCTTTTTCTTTCCTTTTTCCGTCTCTTTCGTTTCTTTTCCTTTCCCATACTCGAAGTTTTTCTTTCTTCCATCGCTAGTAGTCTGCTAGTAGTTCGGCAGTATTTTCCTTCGACGTCTATCCCATTCCCGTCTCTCTCTATCTCTGTCTCTCTCTCTCTCTCTCTCTCTATCCATCTATAATACTTTTGAGTAGAAAAGAGAAAGAAAGAAACATTGGAACCGTACGTAGTACGCTCGATAAAACTAGTAGCCACGAATCACGATTTTCTCGGGCCGGCCAAATTGGGAGCAAACCTTTCGAATACGAGAAGACTTTCGGTTCTCTTTCTTTCTTTATTTCTTTCTTACTTCTTCTACTCTTCGAACCAACGTTCTATTCAACGAATTTGCGAAAGATACACTCTCGAAAATTGCTGGATCTTGAAATTAGGCGTACGTGATCGCCATACGTTGACTTCCAAAGAAAAAACCTCTCTCTCTCTCTCTCTCTCTCTCTCTCTCTCTCTCTCTTTCCTCTTTTGGTTGGCTCTTCTCACGCTCGTTTTCTCTTCCTTTTCTCTGTTTTTTATTTTATTTTTCCATGATACTTCGTTTCGCTGATCAACGATCGACGTGATACAATTTTATTCGGACGATATTTCTTTCGAGGTTTTTTCGTTTAATATCAAATTGTCGAGTATATGCCAACTTTTGATGTTGAACATTTTATTTATACAAGAAACAAAAGGGTAATTATAAAACGATACAGAAAGAAAAGTGGAACGATTGGCAATAAAAAAAAGAAAATACGCAAAAAAAAAGAAAAAAGAGAGAGAGAGAGAGAGATAGAGAAGGAATAGCTGTTAACACAACGTATAAAATTGATCTATCGATATGGAATTTCAAAACGTAACTGGTTTGACGTATTGAAATTTTCAGAAACTGTCGCTGGCAGATCTACGTCGCAGGTCGAAACCATAAAAATGGTCGTGTCAATTAAATAACGGAATTGGAAAGGTGTATCGATGAAATTTATGAAGCTTCGCTGTGTCACAACGAATTTTTACAAGGCACTATGGCGAGAAGGAAGCAAAACGAGAAGTCATCTGCGGTGGTAACTTTAAACGAATCAAAAAGGAAAAGGGGAAAATTGAATATGTTATAGCTTTCGTCATAAAGATAAAATCTTTCAATTTGATTGTCTATTTGGAAACAATATTGTTCGAATGCTTTTTAGAAGGTACGTATTCCGTTCTTTTTCTTTTTTTTTCTTTTTCAAAAAATTCTATACGACAAAATATCGAGGTAAAATACAAAGAATGTGTGTGCTATTATAGCAAATGTTTAGGAGAAGAAGAAGAAAAAAAAACGTGGGGGTCCCTTTGCCTCGATATTGTCCATGTTTTTTTTTCGCGAATATCGCCCGAGGTAACGAGAAGAGAAAAATATAAAATAAAAGAAGAAGAAGAAGAAGAAGAAGAAAAAGAAGATACGTGTATAAAGAGTAGGGGGTGGAGGGTGGGGGAAAGATGTAAGAGGAAGAGAGATAAAGAGATAGAGAAAAAGAGCCATCAAAGGATATTTAAAAGGTTCTTCTCGAAGCGAATCGCCCCGAGTGACGTCTTCCGTTCTCACGGGCAGCTTGCACGATTGTTCATGGCGTTAACGGCGGGCCCTTTACTATCGCATTAAAGATAAGCGCTTATTACCGCTTGCTGAGAGAACCTATTTACAGTTAACTATATACATATGTACATAGAAGCTTAAAGGTTCTTTTAAAAGGAACGATCCTCCAAACAACTCTCTTTTTTGTTCTTTCCCTTTCTCTCTCTCTCTAAATCTCTCTCTCTACTTGTTCTTTGTACTTGTTCTTTGTACGTACGAGAAGATTCAAAGTATAAATTCCTTTAAAAATATCAAGTTATTCAACGTAAACTAATATATATATATAAGTATAAAGTAACGCCTTTGATTCTGCTTTAAAGTGAATATTATTTTTTATCGGAAGATAGTATCGAGTTTAATTAAAAATTGATTAAGTTAATACAAAAAAAAAAGAGAAGAATAAGAATAAGAATAAGAATAAAAAGAAAGAGATATTAATCTGTAGAAAAAGAAATAATTGAAGATTCGAAAGCAAAGTTTTTTACAGTTATCGAATGGCTATCTAAAAAGAGTTTCATTTTCTTAGACTTTAACTTAGCTATTTCCAAGGAAATATCCTAGGAGGAAAGTTTTTGGAAAAAGACGAAATGCAGTTGAGGAGTAGAAGGAAAAGAGATGAGACGAAAAAAGAGAAAAGCTTGATCCGAGTCGACAGGACCTCTCGCGGCAAGACTTTAGGGTGAAAGCTGCTTCGAGTTTAAAGGTTGAGCTCTTGGATCTGGATGTCACCCTGTGCGCTAACATAGAACCGAGGATTAGAGAGAGAAAGAAAGAAAGAGAATCCTTTCTCATTTCTCTATTCGTGAAACGAGGCTTCAAAGGAATTTCCCTGCCGTTTTGTGAAACGCGCTTAACTTTCTACCCGCAACAACGCGTCTACGTCAACGACGACGACGACGACGACGAATTTTTTCTTTTATTCTTTTTTCCCTTTTTAGTTTTCTTAAAACTTATATATTTTCTTCTTATTTTTCTCAGTTTTCCTTATCCTTCGTCTTATTTACAACCATGACTTACGTACATTCAACTGTAAGTAAAATCTCGGCATCTATTTCGAATCTTATCGTTCGCGCCAATCTTCTTTAGCTTTTTATAAAAACGAATCTATTTTTAAGTTTTCTTTCAAGGTTTACATTATATAATCATTTGCAGACAATATTATTTAGTTAAGTATATTATAGATATTATTTATGTCTAATGATTTATATATTATATTATAAATAATACGCTGAATGTAATTCCACGTGTTAAATTAAATCGAAAAAAGGAATAAAATTTATTTTTGGAGTATAACCCGTTTTTAAGGTAATCGTATTTGAAAGTAAAATATTTTAAAACTTGCTACTACTGTCATCAGATTTATGATAACCATAGAAAAAAACTTACTAGATTAATCTTTGCTCTGTCCTGTATATCATCCTTCTGTCCGGATGAAGACAATTTCAAAATCTTTATCTATGATACGCAGCTGGAGGTACTGTGGCGTTATGATCACAGTTCGACTGTTAGAGACAGACTATCAACGTAGAAGAAATAAGTCGCCTGGCTGAAGACGAAATGTAAACATTGGAGAAATCAATGAATACAGAAACATAAAGGAAAGAAAATATTGAAATAGCCGATAATTAATTGGAATGATAATTTAATATACGCGTATTTCTTGTCACAATATTTTCGAACAAAAATATATTACTTCCTTTTTCCGATTTAATATCTTTCTAAATATAAACAAATTAATAACTCTAAGAGAGAATCTCTTGTAAATTCGAAAAAATACAATTTACTAACATTGTTAATTGAACAATGGACATTTCATTACAGGATAAAGCTCGATCATCATTGAATACTGTTGCGATCGAGAACCACGACGACACAAAGAGGATGAAGAGGAAGAGGAAGAGGAAGAGAGAGAGTGATACGACAAGGACGATTGTGCTAACGGAAGTGTGGAACAATTAGAAATGTAAGCCTATTATCGTTCGTAGATTCGGATCAATAATAATTAGAGAGAACGCATTTACGTTCGTGATGCGACTGAACGTACAACGTTCGCAAGGCATGCGAACTTCAAATCGAATGCAAACAAAGGTAATACAGTGTACTGCGCAAGTTACAGTCTGATCTCTGGTTACACGTTCGTTAGGGTTTACAATGTCCATTTCTAATCTACGAGTTTCATCTATTCTCTCTTCATTTCTCTCTCTCTATTTCTCTTTTCTTTCTATCCACTCTTAGTTATTTGTATTTCGTTTCTGTAAAGCTCCGGTAAGCTTCCAGTATTATACCTAAATTTGTCCTCCTTTTAATTACTCTTCTCAAACTATTCTCCGTTTCCAACGAAAATCGTCGTCGAATCTTCGAGAACCAATAAACTCTTCTCTCTCTCTCTCTATCCTTTTCGTTCCTATTTATTTTCACTTTACTTGTCCACCAACGAGAACCAGCCAACGAATTTCCTCTTGAAACAAGGAGACCGAACAAATGCAAAAAGGGGAATTGAATTCTATCAAACTTTCTAGATCGAGATATCTTCCCCACCTTCCCCCCCTTTCTCTCTCTCTCTCTCTCTCGTGATTCTCAAATAAATTCAAGAATTATTAGTGGAATTTCGAACGATCGTCTGGATCGTTTTGTCCAACCTTAAGATCCTATCTCCCGAAATAGATAGATAGAGAGAAACAGAAAGTGAGAGAGAGATATATATATATATATATATATAGAGTTCGTCGATTATCGTACGCCTGACAATAATAATACAGAGAGGCCGAAGAGCCATGGTAAAGTGCAGTTTAATGCACTTCCAACTAGCACTAGAGGAGTATCCTTGATCCGTGCGCGATACTCGACTTCGACCAGATTACCGAGTAACGATCACTAAAGCCGCATCTACCGGGGCGTTTACATTCAAGCGAAGCGATAGAGAATGACGATATATACATGCGTATATATACATATAGAGGAAGAGAGAGAGAGAGAGTGAGAGAAATGTGGGACGAAAGGGTGAAACTACGTTATCTTCAAGTACCGAATACGTTTAATAATATTCAGACACAGTCCATTGTACGTTTGTATTCTATTGCAAAATGATAAATAATAACGCGTGGTTATATTATTATTTTTTAGTTCTTTTTTTTTGTAAGTTCATTTCTTTTCTTCCAAATAATATTAGAGATTTTTCTTTATCTAGATAATTTATATCGAACTCGCGTTAACATCCCAATTGTTAATCCGCAGATTATTTTCAACCGATTAGTTTAGACAATCTCAATTTGATTTACAAGAGAGATGGAAAAGAAAAAATATTGCTAAGAGTTAAATCATGAGGTAACAAGAGTGGACTTATTTTCGTAGGTAAGAGGAGCTCGATATGATCAAAGAATGTAGTATACAACATCGATTCTGTTTGAGGGAGAAGAAGAAGAAGAGGGAGGAGAGAAACGAATTGACTTGAAGAGATGAAAGAGAAACTTGCAAGGGGGGAGATGGTATTTTCCTTTCAAGTATATAAGACGGATTTTTCGACTACCAATGATGGCTCTTTCCTCCCATTTGGATATCCAGTACCTTCTTAAAAGAAAAAAAAAGATATATCTTGAATGAACAAAAACTTGCCAACGAAATACAAGTGGATATCTTGTAATTAGACGTAGAAGCGGTCATCAAAATATTGAAATACATATCTGCGGAGTCTGGAATATTTTTTTAGGGGGAAAAGAGACTACATACAAATACATGAAAAAGAATTTGCTTTTATTTCGAAACGCAAAAGCGCGGAAATTTTAATCTAGAAAATCCTGATATCATCCATCCAAGGAAGATCGTTGCAAAGAACACACAAAAAAAAGAGATATAATAACCGATATGCTCACGAGATTTACGAAATAATATAGACATTTTGCTTTTACATTTATTCGGAGTATTTTTATGATACGAATAGTATAGGAAACCGAGAGGTAAAATTATTTCCTCTTTCTCTATTGCATTCTTTTTTTATTCGTTATCAGAACAGTAATAGAAAGAGAAATAGAGAGAGAGAGAGAGAGAGAAAGGGAAGGTAGGATAGAATTAAAAAAAAAAAAACAACATAACAATAAAACGAATGTGAACACATATAAAATAAAATCGGTCTTATTTTTTTGCACAAGTGTTCCAATCAACGAATACGACGAATAATTCCGATGGATATGAATTTCTTCGTGATCAAGAAAAAATTCGAAAATAGATCGATCTATCGATCGAATAACAATCGGTCTATTATATTTACGATTCCATCTGAAAAGAGTGCAATCAAAGTCAATTACATATCGTCGTATGATTCGTTGAGATGATGATTTCGTTGGAGATTTCTACGACACGACGTTACGCAACGCGAATAGATAAAAGGAGAGAAGGAGAAGGAGAAGGAGAAAGAGAGAGAGAATAGATAAAGGGAGAGAGCCACCCTTCAAATTGTCGGAGCATAGAGAGATGCAACGCACCACGCGTTACTACTACCGATGCTCTAATTACCGGCAATTACCGTTACCTAATCAATTACGGTAACGCAATCTGCTCGCATACCTACTACTATCGACTGACCAGGTACGGTAATTGCGGTACCCTTCTCCACTGATTATGACGCCATACACCATGAATCCATCTCATTGCTATTCGAACGGTTGCTTGCTTTCTCTCATTTGTTTTCTCCCATTTACATATCTTTCCACGACGATTCATTTTATTTAGCAGGAAAAGGTTCTCCGTAAAAGGGCACCCAAACTCGAGCAAAGTCTTTCTCTCGATAATCTCGTTCGCAAGGTAAGTTAAAGGAGGATAGAAAAAGATAGAAAATAAATGAAGATAGAAGAAGGAACGTGCAATAAAGTCCGACGACAAATACCGATCTTTGAAACTCGTTGCTTCTCTTCTTCTTCTTCTTCTTCTTCTTCTTCTTCTTCTTCTTCGGTATTTTACTTCTTTTTTTCTTATTACTTTCTTCTTTCCACTATTTTCCACCGTTCCTTTTTCTCTTTATCTTTGAACACAAAGTTGGAAAAAAGGAGACGACGTCGTCGTCGTCGTCGAAGTATAGAAATAGAAGTAAAAGAAGTAGAAGGGTACATAAGTAATCGTCCTTTATGGGAGGGAGGTCGCACGAGCACACAGGGTCGTGTCGAAGCTCGTTGAATGATCAACTTTACGAGCAACTACTTTTTACTCGTCTTACGACGATCCATTGTATATTTTGTTTAAATAGGAATCGGTTTCGCCGATTACGGTTTCGGATAAGCAGCATTTACCAGGTGTTTCCTCGCCTTATGGGGAAACTTCTCGAGAGCACGCACTACGAGGATAGGAATGTTTGCCAATTGAACTTACAATATACATCAAGATAGTTTTCAAAGGATCGATAAGAAGACCAAAGAGACGAAGATAAATCAAAAGAAGAAATAGGAGAACCAATGAAGTCTAGAAAGGAACGACCCAAGCAGACAGAGAGAGAGAGAGAGAGGGAGGGGATGGAAACGCTTCTTAATACCTTCGAGAAACTTAGTTTTACGATCGTTCGATTGGATTTGTCAGGCTTATTTACCGTTTTATTCGGAACAAACTTTGTTAAGTGGACTTATAATTTAATCTGTCTATGTTCCCCTCTTCGTCTGTCCTTTCCCTTCCTCCCTCCCTCCCTCCCTCACTCTCTCTGTCTCTCTCTCGCACTCACTCTCTCTTTCTTGCGTACCTTTCGAAGATGCAAGTAACGTTATCAAAAGAAGAAATAAATATGCATTTAAGATGATTATTCTATCGTTTCTGAAAGCTTCTGATTGTGAGATACTTCGAGGGAAAACTTTATTAAATTTATATCTCTCTCTATCTTTATCGAGTATATTCAATAATCGAATCGAAGTCGTGACGTGTTTATTTTTCGATCAAAGCTCTTTCGATCAAAACAAAATAGCAAGAAACTAAATGCTTCAAATACTTCTTTTTTCACAAAAAACTCTCTTTCTCTACCCACCCTCTAAAAAAAAGAAAACTAAAAAATAAATAACGGATCGTGTGTTTTTTTGCTCTCCCTTTTTACGAGTTTGGGTCATTCCTCTACGAACACCTTCTCATACCTATCCAATACTACCACCAAATAGGTCGTCGTTTATTTACCCGTCTCTCTGGAGTCAACAAGCATACAATTTTTTGTTTTTCCGAACGAGTCACCCATCCATTTTACTAACCCACATTGCTTGACTTTAGTAATCTGACAGAAACTAATAATCCAACAACGTGGACTAGGCCGTTGACAAGATAACAGATAGCGTATAATAATATTCAATAAAAAATTAAAAATTAATACGAACGTAAGATAAAAGATAACTTTTCAATTAGATTGATTAACTGCGTGTTATTCTCTGGGAATGTTCGTATTATTTGTTGACGATCTAGGGCAAACGAATAGACATAAATTTACTTCTATCACATTTTCTCGCACGGTTAAAAGCAACCGAGTGGCTGGCTCATAAATCGAAGATCGATGTTCGTTTGCTATCACTATGTGTCGATGTTAAACGTATTTATGTATTACATACGTATAGATGTATGTGGTTATGTAATGGTACATGAAGATACATAGACGATCGTGTAAGTTAGAACATTTCTAGCATGAATGTACTTCGTCTCGGATATTGGGAACTAAAGGGGAGAAAGAGAGTGAAAGAGAGAGAAAGAGAAAGAGAGAAAGAGAGAAAGAGAGAGAGAGGAGAGAGAAAGAGAAAAAGAGAGAGGCATGAAATGCATCTTGGCTATTGCACGCTCACGATAAGCTCGCGTATCAATCATTACCTTAGCCGTGTAATTGAACGCGAAAGAGAGAAAGACGAAGAAGGGCTAAGGAAAGAGAGAAAGGGAAGAAAGAAGATGAAGGAGTAGAAGGACCGATTCTATAGAGAGAGAGAGAGAGAGAGAATAGAGGTGGATAGTCACGGTAACGAGCTTTTTCCATGGTCGCGTGGGAGCCGTCGGTATGGGCGTACCGGTGCACGAATATATCTATGCATATACGGGGTGTCACGAAAATACAAACGAGTAATATCTCTAGTTCCATATTATTCTCTCCAATCTCGTTGATCTTGTACAACTCCCACGATAATAGTCGATAGATATCTTCCCTAATTAATACGATTATATGTAAATCTAACGTGGTTATAAGATAGATTCGATAGGATTAGAATTTCAATAAGTAGATAATCGAGACGACCATCTACAATGACCTTTAACGATTATCGAAACCTATAGATAATATAACAAGATTCGGCACCGGCACACGTTATTATAATCTAGAAACACCTACGTCAGAGATCATAATTCGTTGGTTAAAATGTGAACGATAGATAGTCGCATTGTCCAGGAACGATTCATTTTGCTCGAATACGATTACGAGCCAGAACACGTTACATCACTTACGAAGAAAAGTGGTTATAAGAGATATCGTAGATCGATATTAGTGTCGTTTAACGCGTGTCTCGAGACACTTCGTACAAGGCACGGATTTATGTATATGCGGCGGCTTTCCTTCCGCTCTTTATGGAACACAATGTACCTACCTAGGTTGGTTTGACTGGGAAGGAACGGCGGTGGCAACTAGAAACAAAAGTGAGAGAGAAAGAAAGAGTAAAAGACAGAAAGAAAGAGAGAGAGAGAGAGCAATACAGAATGTAGAAAGAGATAGAAATAAAAGACAGATACATAAAAAGAGAATGAGAATAAAAGGGTAAACGGAGGCCGAGCAAACGGGCTAGCGGGTAATAAGTATAAAGCAATTACCGTAGCATTGTGTTCCGTTCGAAGGAACGTTGGTGTCGTATCCGATCGATCGAGACACGGGGGGGCTATTAATTATCTGAGATTGCTTCGAGCCAATGCACAGAGCGCGCGCGGGGTTAAGTGACTCCGCGGCACCGAGAAAACGCCATTGTTTTGTCGGTTAAAGAGAAAGATAGAACGGAAGAGAGGAAGAATGAGACAGAAAAAGAGAGAGAAAGAGAGAGAAAAAGAGAGAAAGAGAGATTCGCGGACGGACCAAGTCTACGGATCGAACACGAAAGGGCCACTCGAGAATCGTGACCAAGCTCAATGAACTGCAGATGCTCGCGTTCGACTTCCGTCGCTCTTGATCTCCTTCCTCACTCACGATTATCCTCCAATCAGCGTAGCAGCCTAACTACTATTACTACTACTACTACTATTGATAGTACTAGTACTACTGGTACTAGTACTACTACTAGTAAATCGATCCTTCCCTTTCTCCTCATATCTACACTTCACTCCCCCTCATCCTCTCTCTCTCTCTCTCATCGTTTCTATCATCCTTTGGATAACCATTAAAATTTGCGAGCTCGCTTTTCTCGAGATCTTCTAACGAACGATATTTAAAAGTTAAATGGCATCGCTTATCGGTGGCTACATCATGAAACCTCCCCAACATCGGTATCGGGTCTTCTTCCATTCCTCGTGAATTTTTTATAACGCTCTCTTTCCGATTCTCGTCTCGACGATTTTTCAAAGAATTTTCCTTTTTTTTCTTCTTTTTTTTCTTTTTCTTCTTTTTTTTATTTCCTCTATTGCAATGCCATTGACTATTAGAGTATTCATTTAAAATCACAATCGGAATATATACGTATCCATTGAAGTTGACTTACGAACGTACTTTTCGAAATGGTATAAATATAGATATACGTATATGTATATGTATATATACATAGAAAAATATACAGGAATGTTTGAGTATGGAAAACAAAAATGATTAATAATCGTATTGTGGAATATGCAAGTCGATGGATCGCTGAATGATAAGTAAAGAGGAAATTTCCATTTTATCGAAATATCGACGCTTGCCATCAAAAGTACCTACTACCACTGTTATTACTATTACTAGTATTACTACTACCACTACAACCAACCCATGATTCGTTCTAATTTGGCTCGACCGAATCGGAATGTGTTCATAATCGGCTAAGCGTTCGTCCATTTCGGTTCTTCAATCTGTCCTAATGAAAAAATGGTTCGTTATTAAAAAAAAAAAAAGAAAAAAGTAACAGAAGGGAAAAAAGTCGATGATAGTCCACTACGATCGAGAAAGAGTGATTTCGGAATAATTTGAAACGTGGGTCGAATAAGGTGCCTTATTTATACGTAGCCTTCATTTCAACGTAATTACGATGTATAACATCGTTATCTTTACTGAAGTAATTTTTCCAAGAGACGTGTAATTGCTGAGTAGAAAGAAACATTTATCTTGATTATATCTGAATATAAATTTATAATTATTTCCTACTTTTAGCATTGTTTAATGAAATTCCTTCTATTTATTTGATTATTATTTCTCATATATAATTATTAATATTTTATTACTATATACGCAAAAATAAAGAGAGATAGATAGAAAGTGGAAAAGAGATAGATAGATAAATGTCATAACGAATGTACGTCGAAATACGATTCTTCAAATTGATAACCGAGAAATAATAAAATATTCAATAAACGTATCGAAACATTTGGTCAATATTATTGTGAATAGAATGAATACGAAATCGGTGAAATTACTCAGCATATACAAAATGTAAATAATAATTAAGGTCATCGATCATTTTCATATTTTCTCGGTATTCTCGAATATTTCGAATTTTTTCCATCCGAGTTTTAGATAATATAACGGAAGTGGAACAAAACTCCTAGCGGTTTCGTAATATAATTTCCCCTATATCGAAAGTTCGGTTGAAATAATAGTTTAGCAACTGTGGTTAAAAATGGAAAAGGATTTCCTCATAACAGGTAGGAAAGGTAGGTAAAATCTGTTATCTTTCTCTCTCTCTCTCTCTCTCTTTCTCTCTCATCTTCTTTTTCTTTATCTTTTTCTTTGTTCTGTTTTTCTTTTTTTTTTTCTTTTAATATGACCAACACACGAGAGAATGAGAAAGAAAAGTAACGGGACGAAAAGACGACGTACCACCACGCTGACCTAGTTGTTCTCCAGCAGCCGTTGTTTCGCCCAAGTAACCACTTTCATCCTCGAAAATTTGCTACCACCATCGTCGTGGGCCTTGGCATTCTTTTCCTGCGATGTACCACTGCTCTCCGAGCTTTATGAAATTTTGACCCAGATGCGTTTAACCATTCCTTCCTTTTCTCGTTTCCGCATACCTACCTACATACGTATATGTAAATGATATTTCCCACCTAACGAGTAAAAACGAAACAAAAGGCAAAGGAAAGAACGAAAAAAGAAAAAGAAAAAATAAATGGACTCGTTAGAAGAAACATTCCCCTCCCGCCACCATTCTACTGCATAATATTCGCGATTACTACATTCAATCTGGCAACACGGATCCGTCGTCCTCCTATGCAACGTGAAAAAATCGGACGCGTTATTGAACGAACAAAAAAAGAAAAGTTAATAAATAATGAAAATTACAAGCTTGCGGTATACGTTGTAAATAATTTGTATATAATGTTTCATAATTAATTTCGTAATAGAAGAAATGAAAAGCAGAAAAACAACAAACGAATAGTTCAAGAACACTAGCTAACCTTTGTGATACGTAATTATAATATTTAACATATCATTTTTTCTTTATACTTTTCTTTATCTTCTGTGTTACCTTTCTGTGTTACCTTCCCTTTAACCGGACGTTTGGTATTACACAAAAACTAAATGAGATCTTTTGTCGGACAATAGAATATAAAAATTCCATTTTCCTTAGTCCCGTTCATTCGAAATTAAATCCAGACAATTTGAATCGAAACCGAGATAGATAGATACCTCATCCTTTTCTTTCTCGCTCTATTTGCCAGATAGATATATCGCCTAACTTTTGTTTGACTTTGTAGGCTAAGAAACACCAAAACTTCGTTCTATCGACGATCGTGAGCGTGCAGCGAAGATACTAGGGGAAGAGAAGAAAATAGACTAGGAGAGAAGGATAACGGAGCGGGAAGGGGGGAGGGCTAGAGGTATAAGTAGAGATCGACTTTCTTCTCTTTCGTCTCTCGAAATATGCTAAACGCGTCGGGGTTCGTGCCGAGACCACCAGCTCCTCGAAATATGCTTTGCAGAATCTTCTGGAAGTAAGGAGCTGGTGTAAGAGTAGAAGAAGTAGTGGGGAAAGAAACGGGAAAGAAGAAGAAGAAGAAGAAGAAGAAGAAAGCGGAATAAGAAGAAGGGAGGAAGGATAGAAGAATGTTTACCGTTCTCTAGTAGTAGAAGTACATTGTAAGCTTAAGGAAGGAACGAGCGAACGAACGAACGAACGAACGAACCTACGATCTAAATCGAACGGTGAAACGTTCACGATCATTTTCTCGCTCTGACCCCGATCGATATCGGGGCCTCGAAGAGAACGAACGAGTTGCCCACGCAAGCACTACTTGCGAAAGCTTGCTTGCTTGCTTGCTTGCTTGCTTGCTTGCTTGCTTGCTTGTCCCCTCTCGTTCCTTCTGTCGCACGCAAGAAAGAAAGAAATAAAGAAAAAGAAAGAAGAGAGAAGATGCGAGAGACGAGACGAAACAAGGAAAGAAAAGAAAAGAAGAAAGAAGAGGTCGCGGTGCACGACGACGACGACGACGACGACGACGACGACGACGAAGAGAAGAACTGTTCTCGTGCAAGCACGACACAACAACGATACAGAAAGAAAGAAAGAAAGAAAGAATGAGAGAGAGAAGAAACATAGCGTGGAAGAACGAGCTCGATGTGTGCCTCGTATCCACTGAAATGGACTATTGTTCTGGACGATGCTTCGACGACCACCCTCTCTCGGAAATAAAACAATCGAGACGCAGAGATCTACGGTCCTGAGCAGGACTCGGGTCGAGCATGTAGGCCGTTGGTGACCTATTCGAACCGAGCTAAAATCCGCTCCGTGGACCGCAATTTCGAAGGACAAAGAAGAAATCCAGACCCTACATCGATCCGTTTAAATTCATCCGCGTAAAACCCTGAGACTCCGAAAGTCGATGATCCTCTCTCTCTCTCTCACTCCCCCTCTCTCACTCTCTCTCTCTTCTTGTGTTACGATCTCGATCCAACTTTTCGAAACTTCTTCTCCTTTTCTCCTTCTTTTTGTATAATACAGCTGCATGTAAGACCCCCATAGATTACAGAATGGATTAAAAACTACGTGTTACCGAATACATTAACTGACTTTATGTCTTTCCTAGGTATGTAAATATACTCGAGAAAAAAAGGAAAAAATGATAAAGAAAAAAGAAAAAATAAGATAAGTATGTGAGAGAGACAAGAAAGTAGTTGAATAAATTGACTTTTTCTTTTCTCTCCCCCCTTTCCACCCTGTTTATACTCGTTTCCTCCTTTTTTCCTTTATGGAGGAATAATTTCTCTCGCGATGGAATTTCAAAACACGCTCATGGGCGGATATAAGAAAACACGTGGAAGATCTTACGAAATCGTTTATCCTTTTTTCTTCCCGATCTTTCGGAGATCACTCGAATCGCGAAATAATCGTAAAACGCAGACTCGTTTATAAATGCGCGCACCACTGTTGGAAATCGATCGAATTTACACTATAAGAAAGAAAGCTTAGCTTCGAACGAAGCTCTCGTAAATTCGATATCCGTTTTTTTCTCTTTTCTTTCTTCTTGTATGCAGTGAAGGTGAACAAAACGAACGACTACAAGGAGTAAAAAAAACAAGAAAAGGAAAAAGGGAAAGAAAGAGAAGCATAGAAAGTACACTTTCTCTTAGAAGAACAAGAGAGAGAGAGAGAGAGAGAAAAAGAGAAAGAGAAAGAGAAAGAGAGAAAAGGAAAGGAACTTTGGCCCTATCGACTTACGTTCAACGAGCGTAACTTATACTTCAATTTTAAATTCAGCCCCATACGCCACCATTTACATCCATAAAACGTGCATCCGTGCGAATGGGCATCCTCTTTCGTGCCTTTCGTGTCTTCGAGTCGGCGGATATATCTTTGTGTATATATGTGTACGCACCTACGCCTATGTGTGTGTGTATGTGTACGCCTATCAAAAATAGAGATAAAAAGAAATATACGCGTGTACGTAGACGGAAAATAAAGCAAAAAAGAAGATAAAAACAAAAGAAAAACACAAAAAACGTGGAAGAACATTTTGCCGAAAAATTGCTGAAAGTTGCTTTCGCGTCCGAGCTATCGGATATTTTCCTCCTTCGAAAATCTAAGCATCTCCATTCCCCATACTCCCCCACCCCTCCACCTTCTTCGTCTCTCATTTTCTCTTTTCCGAATATTGCTCGCGTCCTTCGTTTCGACGGGATGCGTTAGGTGCATATTGTTCGATAGTCTCGTTTTTCCTATACGTCGTAGAATGGAAATGGAGGGAAAAAAGTTGTATGGGATGAACAACGGAGATAGAAAGAGGGAGAATGAGTGAGAGTGAAATAGAGGATAAGATTCGAGAAGCTTCGCGACGTTATCCTCTTTAGTCGACTTTCCCTGAAGGTTTTTCCTCTCTTTTTTTTTTTTGCGAAACCGTCTTCACCTAGGATGTCTAAGGAACGGGAAGGGGGAGGGGGATAAGGTAGGAAAGAAAACAATTTCACCGGCGAGGTACCGTACGAACGTGAACAGGGTGTTTTGTCTCATGGAATCCTCTTCTTCTCTATTCCTCCTCCTCCTCCTCCTTCACTATTTCTTTCTTTGTTTTTCTACTTTCTCTTTCTCTCACGTTTCAGAGTATTCCCCCACGTGTCTGGCAGACCACCACCATTGGCAGGCAAACCTTCTCTCTTACTTCGACTTTTGTTTTACCCTTCTTTCCTCTTACTTCCAATTTTTTTCTATCTCGATGAACGTATTTTCCTCATTCGCGTTTTACGCGTCTTAATGCTCTCTCTCTTTCTCTCTCTCTGTTTTCTCTTTTTACTCCTACTACTATCATCATCCTATATCGAAAGAAGAAAGGAATTTGTAAATATAAAAAAAAGAAAGAAACAAATGGAAAGAAACGGAAAATAAAGATAGAAAATTCACGGACGACGACGCGACGACGACGACGACGACGAGGATAAATCGGGGTGTACTCTTATTTATTTTTGTTCTTTTACCTACTCTCTCTTTCTCTACGAAGAACGTAGACTTCGATACACATACAAGCATGAACGATGTGTCAGGTAACGAAGGCAGCCGGAAAGATTATTTGCAAATACGCAAGACAAAAGAATCGTTCCTGTGAAACGGAACGAGATATCGTTTCTTTTTCCAACACATTTTTCACTTTTCTCTCTCTCT
Source organism: Polistes fuscatus (assembly GCF_010416935.1). NCBI lineage: Eukaryota > Metazoa > Arthropoda > Insecta > Hymenoptera > Vespidae > Polistes > Polistes fuscatus. Next base: position 2,745,055 of record NW_025113096.1, read on the forward strand.
CTCTCACTCACACACATGTTTTTTCTCTCTCTTTCTATCTCATATGTCCTCGCTTTTTCCATTATGGCAATCGGTCCAATCGCCGAGCTTTGTTCGTCTAGTCCTCTTCTACCGGCCTGCATGTCGTTGAGATAGGTGTGTGCAAGAGGAACGAAAAAACTCAACTGATGTGAGAGAGAGAAAGAGAGAGAGAGTGAAAGAGGGAGGAAGAGAAAGCACAAGAGGCGGAGCATCGATGCGTAATGAAAGAACCCACCTCTTCATTCTCAACCTTCATCTCCAACCATCTCTCTTTTCTCATTCTCCTCGCACGTCGTTTCTGCGTTTTTCCCTTACCCCCTTTCCCGCCCCGAGTTAGGATGAATGGCCAGTATTACTTTATCGGTGAAAACGGCTAAATCGAAAATTGAAAAACGGACGAAACGCGACGATGGAAAGTGGGCCGTCGGGTCGGCCAATGCTCCCGATTCGTCGATGATTTTTCTCCAACGAACTGAAAGAATCTTTCTTCTATTCTATTACTTTAACTCGTTCATCTTTCTCTTCTCGCGATGATCATCAAACAAAGTTACCAATCTTTTCGCGTCTACCTTCCCCATTTCCTACTTTCACCTGCAATTCGAGAGGACTCGAATCGCGAAGACGTGTTAAGATCAATTCGTTTGGAAAATAGAAGAAAATAGAAGACGGAGTATTCGTTCGATCGAATTTCAAAGCTCGAATGTTTACCTTTTATTATTTATCTTTTCGTTATACGATTTATTAAATTTTCACACGGTATACAGGATGATTTTGAAAAACTAGGACGAGTTGTTATTCTTGTTTTTAAATAAAAGTAGACGAAAATCGTATGACACGATACGTTTTAACTTCTTATCATCTTATTTTTTTGCCTGAATGCATCAGTGCAATCAATGCATGCCAAATGCAATTGGCCATTATTTTTTAATGGTACTCAATTTTGTTCTTAACCAATTAATATAATTTTATTTTTCTGAGTATAAAAGTACTAACCGAAATTCATCGAAAGTGCAATTACATCTAGCGGGTGCATCCAGTGCATTCGCGCGCAAAATAAGCAACTCTCTCATAAGAATTTATGATGTGTTATGCAATATGATTTATTCTTATTTAAAACAAAATAAAAGTATATCTTTCCAGTTCCCAGAATCATCCTGTATACCTAATAATAAATTGATTAAAAATAATATCCGATAGCAATACTTGTAGTCTTAACACGCATATTGAAGCTCGTCGATAACAAAATAATTCGATACATCGACGTGAGTTTAATCTAAAAAGATAAGAGACGAAGTCTTTGCTTATAATTTCATTAAAGGGGGTTTTTTATATTTCTTATCTGTCGAAGCTCATCTTAACATAAGAAAACCTAACACACGCGTACGGACATATCGAATTTAAAGAGTTAAGCCGATACAATTACAAAGGCTACGCGACGGCTTTGCCGATAACTCCGAGCGATTCGATAAATCGTTCGATGATAATAACGGTGAAAGCGACAACGAAAAGTGGACCTGCCTCTATTAGGGTTGAGAAAAAAAGATAAGAAAGAGATAATGTCAGGTGTGTTAAAGTTCTATCTCTCTCTCTCTCTCTCTCTCTCTCTCTCTCTTTCTGTTTCTCTCTTTTCTTTTTAGTAAGAAGAGAACTCGTGCACGACTCTCTCGCAAATAGAAGGAAATTGCGTTTAGTTGGTTCGACGAAAACGAGTGAAATTTACAACGACGTACTAGTGGACACATAAATAACATCGTTTACTAATGCTCGGTTACACTTTGGCTCGTACTTCATTCTTATTGGTCAGTTATAGCTGCTGCTTGGTCGGGGCGTTTATAACTCGTTAAAGACCAATCCGGCAAGTTTTTCCATAGCGATTATTAATTTCACTGCTCTCTTTCGCGTTACATGTTATACTACCGAGATTCTATAGAGAAACTGGTTTTCTCGATCTATAGGTACGGATATAAAAACTAATTCGAGTCTTCCGACAAACGAGTAATTTTCGTTAAAACTAACTAATTCAAATTGAAAATTTTTCATCATCTCTATATTATCGTCTCGAAACAAAATTACACTAGCGATAGAAATCAACAATAAATTAAAGAAGACTTACGAAGTAATCTGAATGAAAGTAACGATATCCGAAACGTATTACTCTTTTTTAAAGACATAAATTCACTGAATTTTGTTGTAAAACGAATAACCATGTATCGTTTAATCATTGAATAATCATATTATCAATACCAGTATGATTTTATTTACTGAAAGTGATCGTTAATGATTTCATTGTTGATACGACCACTTAAAAATAAACTTTTACTTAGGAAAAAAAAGAAAAAAAAAATACTCGGTAGCTATTATTATCAAATGAGAAAGGAGAAGCGAACGAACAAACGGTTTAAAAAGAAAAAAAATGATATAAAATAATACTGTACTCTCGTATGAAAAGTTATTCGAAAATTGAACGAACAAACGCATACCTACCGAAATTCTTCCATCTGTTTCTTCTTACCTCATACACGCGAGGAACCAGCATCAAGAGAGTATGGAAAGGGAGAAAGAAGAGGAACCTTCGCCATCATCATTAGTCCCGCTCTACCGGTAATCGCGATCGTTCTTACGAACGCACAAATTGCCTTTCAAATTGCTCCCTCCTGAGAAAACAGCGAACGGTGCCGAGGAGAGATGCTCCCTTTTTAACGTTGTTTGAGATAGAACGAGACAAAGAAAAAAAAAGAGAAAGGGGAAGAAAGAGAGAGAGAGAGAGAGAAAGAGAAGAAGGGACAAAAGGAGACAAAACGAAAAAGGGGCAAAGAGAGAAAGATAAAAGAGGAAAGATTCTGTCGTGGAGCCAATGCTGCCGCCGATCCCTTCGTAGAAAACGTGGTAATAGCAGGGTCGACTTCGATTCTTTTTACTCCCACTTTTCTACGATCCTACGATCGTATTCCACTTTTTTTTCCCTTTTTTTTTTTACTATCCACTTGTCGTTTTACTACCCTCGAGAAAGAAAAGAGAAACAAAGTGAAAAAGAGAGAGAAAAAAGAATAGATCTTTCAATTTGGTCAACCGCAAGAAAAGTTCGGATACGTTTTACCAACTTCCGCGCATCAAAAAGATTAAGAAAAGTTGTGGAAGATCGTTTACAAAGTACTTACCTTTATGTACTTATATCACATATATATTGGTATGTTAGTATACATATGTATAAAACGTAACCATCGCACACTACATACGTACTATCTCTTTAAATTTCCGCGTACAACTATTTCTATAAGACATATCTCAAACTTTGCTTTCTCTTTTACTTGTAAACACGACATTTCGTATCTGGAACAAACCTCTTATTTTCTACAACTACTATTATATATGTTCGATCTCACACATATATATATATACTTAAAAACATATAACTTATACGTTTCTTATTTTTCTCTCTAACTATACATCGATTTCAATTTTTCTTATTTAACAAACCACAGTTGATAACACGATTTAGAAAACTTGAAGAGAGAGAGAGAAATTCAAAAATAAAAGAATCGAGATGAGCTTCGAACAATCACCCTTCTTTTGTTATCTCACATCCGTTTATTAATTTTATCTAACACAAGATTACCTACCTACGTAAAGATAATATAATTATACTGTATCTTTTTTTGAAAATTTAATGTGTCGATAATTGTGACAGTGGACTTATTGTAAATTAAACAATTGCAATTATTCCATCGTCATAATTACCAACACATATTATTGACAATGTTATTTTATTTAATATTATATATTATATATAAATATAGAATTTGTGTAAGCTAATATCCATAGATTCTGTAACGAAAATCAATTCGTCGAGTAGATCGTAAAGATTTCATCGTAGTAACTCTATATAACTGTCAGTGAAAGATGGTACTAAGAAAATCATCGATCCATCGTAATCCGATAATTAACAGCTGTGATTTACTCTAATTTTTATTTTTCCCCGTTCCTTGGAGCAAACTCGGCCTTCTTGGTTGCTTGCTCGCGACCTACGATCGGAATTTAAGTAGCCAATTAAACGAAGAACGAGCGTCCTTCTAGCAGAGAGTGTAAGAGAGAGAGAGAGAGAGAGAGGGAGAAAACCAGAGAAAGAGGACGTCAATTACCCACGGCACCGTGCAATTACCGGGAAAAGGCACGGCGTTAAAAGATTCATGGTTGCTCACGAACCATCCCGCGTACCTCTCTAGAACCCAACGATCCCAAAATAATTTTTCTTTCGATACTTAACGTTAACTTCATAAAATGTATATATGAAAGATCGAGTATCTTTAATGTACAGGATGTTTCAAAATATCTGGGCATAACTTAAGAGGTGATTTTCGCGGTAGGAAATCAATAAGAAAATATATTCATACAACTATATTATATCGGGCACACAATTATGTGAAGTTTTTTTACTCCTAATTTTAGAGTATTAAAACAACTCCTGAATTTATGAGCGCATATTTTGAAACACTCTGTATGCAAATAGATTTATTTGAAGAAAATAATAGGATATGTAAAGAGATTTTCAACAAGAAGTAAACGTTAGAGATATGTATAATACATTACAATTTCGAATAATAATGTATATTTTCTTTCGTTATTTACATATCTACTTTTTCCATATAAAATAATTATTATTATTGACAATAAAACCAGACAAGAATATAGACATTGTTCTTTAAACAAAATGAATAACTGACCACGTATAAAATCAATAAATGTAGCAACTACTTACAACTACACTTCAGTAGAATATATACATAAAAAGAAATAAAAGAATTTGAAAAACTATTATAACAAAAATTGTACATTCAAATTTCGTATAGGACAACAACTTTCGATTATTATTAGATGACCAAAAAAAAAAGATAATAAAAAGATCGTACCGTCAAGAGATTCGTCGATCACAGAGTACCGTGGTAAAACAGGGATTTCGAATGAAAACGAATTTCATGAAGAGTTCGAGAACACTTCGTCAAAATATATCCGTTGAAATTTGTACTCTCTCTCTCTCTCTGTCGCTCGCTTTCATTCCCTTTCCTCACTTTGTCTCTCTATTTCTATCTTTCTTCTTCGGGGTGGCGTTCAGAAAAGGGGAAGAACACCGACGCCGCGTAACCGAGATTCCGTGTCTCGGAGGAATTTTGAAGGAAAGACGCGGCTCGACGTAAGAAGAAGAAGAAGAAGAAGAAGAAGAAGAAGTGCAAGAGGAGAAGGAGAATAAGAAGGAGGAGAAAAAGGAGTATGAGGATGAGGTTGAGGGAAAGGAGGAGAAGGAGAAGGAGGAAGATGGTACCTAGGGAAAAAGTTCCTACCTCTGGAGAAACAATTTGTCCCGAGCTACGGACGATGAATACGCCGTTACCGGGTGGCACCCTTCGTTTCGGCATACCTGAAACGACCGCCGGTAAATTCTTATCGCGGAATGTAACCCCCGTAAGAACATATCGCCGGGCTACAATGTTTCAGAATAAACTACGTGTTTCAAGAAGCGGAACACAGCGCACCGTTTTACAGACGATATCGCTTCGAGCTAAGAGAGAGAAGAGAAGAGAGAGAGAGAGAGAGAGAGTGAAAGGGGAGAGAAAAAAATGGGAAGGAAATAATGCGTGTTTTGAACGTACCTTTACCTATCTATCTACCTACCTACCTACCTACCTACCTGCCTAACATCGCTTGGAGAAGATAAAAGTAATCTTTACTTTTTTAAAGTAGATAAAAAAAGAATCATGGAAGAGATGGAAAAGAAAGAAAGAAAGAGGGAAAAGAAGTTTTACGACAAGGACATAGATACACCCCTTTTCCTACTCTTCCCCTCACCATTTATTACGTATACACATACTAGAATGCTACGACTTATAGGAAAAATATTCGTAGAATGATCGATCAGGTACGTGAAAAATGTCAAGTTCCGCGATCTTGAAATGCTCGAGATGCACGAATGAGATGCCGTTTGGAAGTATGTCTTTTAAAGTCTATTACGCGTCCTAAGACGAGAAGAGAGATACGATCCGTTAGATTGCTTGATTTTCTAACATAAGGAGAGTAGTTTAATTAGACGAACATTTTCTACGTATCTTCTTCTAATCTCTGCAATACGATTTCAATCCATATGCTTTCAACTCTATGTTATTTTATCTCACTCTATTTCATTCGTTTCCTCGTAACATATTCTATGGAGACGTTAAATCTAACTAGATTAAAACTCGTCCAACCGCTAACTCTTAAGAGATAACTTATCTTTTCAACGGATTCTTTTGAGATCCAACACCAGTCGTTTCAACGATTCGATCTCGATACTTTGCGCGCGACTTATTGACTTTCAAAAATTTGCAAATTATTTTATGGAAGAGTATAGAAAGGAATATATACATACATATATATTATATATATGTGCATGCAAACGTTCGTGTTTATCCGGTGTGGAAAAGAGATAACCTGTAACGGTGAATCTGAAATGCATCGAGGATGTATTTTTATCCGATAAGTGGCTTAAGAAGACTTACACAAATTTTTGCTCCTTCTCTTTCTCTTTCTCTCTCTCTCTCTCTCTCCCTTTTTTTTCTTCTCTTTTTCCTACATACGTATAATATAATACTTATACGTGTATTTAAAGAGTACACAAAAAAAGAAAACAAAATTCGACTACTGGATATTTTTTTCTCTTTTTAAATTGTTTCTCCTTTCCTCCTTTCTCTTAGATTTCGTGGTGGTCCTCGACTCGGTAACGTTTTATACATATATATATATATATTTTTTTTTTCTTAAAAAGAATAAACACCGAGCAAAAAGAATGCCCTCTCGAAACGTCGCGACGCTGTCGACTGCCATACAGAATTTTAATTAAAGGGAATTAAGCCCGTAGTTATGGGCCTTAAATTTTAGTAAATACGAAAGGAAATGTCGGCCTGGTTGGGGCTCTCACGTTGGTTCCTTTACAAGACACTAATTGTATTTACGATCGTTTTATCTTTGCGTCTTTGACGTCCGCTCGTAAAGCAAATCCAGCAAATGCGTGAGCGCACGCGCCTCATATGATACAACCTTTTCGTTTTCATTCGTCATAAGAGAGAAAGAGAGAGAGAGAGAGAGAGAGACTTAGAAATAAAATATGAACAGGGAGATCTATTTTGTTCAAACGATTGAAGATAACACAATTACTTACGTATTCAAATGAGAAACGAGAAAATAACGTTGTAATATTTTCATTTGTTTATATTATTTTGATTTAATCTTAATCGAGTTAAAAAAAATAAAGAAAACGACTAATATCTAATTCTATTTATTGCCCTAATCAGTATCATAATCCTCTGTCAAAATTTTACGAGCCAGCTACAACAAACTAGTTACACGTCCACCGTCGTAAAACATCTTAAACCCTTACTCCTTTAATCTTGTTCGTTATGCTCGTTCGCCAATACAATTTTCTCCTCCTTCTCCTTTCTTCTCCTCTTCCTTAAACTCGCTATCTTCTTTCTCTCTTTCTCTCGCATTTTCATTTTTCTTTTTCGCCAGGGGCCACCGTAGAGTAATCTCAACGATTGTAGATAGGACAGCGCGATAATAGTCGGAAACTTTTCCTGGATTATTCTTAAAACCTCTTTCCATTCTCTGACGATTCATATTGAGGACAATAAAAAAAAAGGAAAAAAAGAAAGAACGAAAAAAAAAAAAACAGATTAATTGGTAGATTATGCGCTAAGAGCAAGCAAGGTATATATATATATATTATATACCGCGGTAAATTAAAACCATGTAAAAACATCTTGAACGTTTTCAAGATAAGGAAAAAAGAAAGGGATAGATATATTATAGGCAGACGGAAAATAATGATAATAATAATAATAATAATGAAAAAAAGAGTAAAGAAGTAAAAAATTTAAAGTACGACTCGATTGCGTTTAAAATAAATTTATAGTTAAGGAACGTTCGAAACATAGAAATCAATAATGCAATTTCTCCGTTGGTGGTTTGCGAGAAGAAACGAAGATTCCCCTTCTTTTAATGCGGCTGCACGGACGAACAGGGACGTTCGGTTGTCGATAGAGAAATCAATTACTCGAATTATTCCACGTAGAGGCTCGGAATCGAAGTTAGAGCCACTCGGTGTAGAATGCAAACCGAACTTGAGTCTGAATTAGAATCGGGACGGCTAAAACGTACCGCAGGTGTTCCACTCCACGAGAGAGAGAAAGAGAGAGACCATAACAATACCGAAAGTACGGATCCTCCAATGAGCGCGAGTCTTCTACTAATTAGATTAAATGCTAACTAGAACAACCTACGCGCTGTACCTCCCTCTCTTTTTCTCTCTCTCTCTCTCTCTCTCTCACTCTCTTGTACATATGTATTTATACATGTACAATATACATGCATATACGTTAGTCCGTTCATTCGTTAAGTCTATTCCCTTCTTTGCATTGCTTTCTCTTTACCTCACCCGTTATAGACGGAAACGATGCAGGTGGAAACTTAATGCGCACGTACGATCGTGCACGCTCTCTCGTACTTGACCCACGGGGAGACGTGCACCGCTATTCGCCAACATGTAACCGAGCTATGTATTGCTACTTCTAAACGACGACACAACTATGACAACGATAACTGGAAGAAAGACGAGTGCACTTGTAAAAGATCTCGAATACTGATCAAGTCCGTACCCGAAAGGTAATATAATGAACATAGATTTGTTTACAAATTCCCACGGAACTTATCACGAATTATTATCTCTCTCTCTCTCTCTCTCTCATTCTTCTAAACCCCTTTTCTGTAACCCTTTTCCCGTTTGCCACGTACCAGTTCGTAAGTGTGTGTACACGCGTAATGTACTTTATCCCTCTCGTTCATAAATAATGACGATTTCAATTGCATCACGGTTATATGATGTAATTGTATCGTTTACGATTTAAATTATTTACACTCGTACGTATATCTTATAATACGTACAATATATAGAAATACATTTACATATATACTTATGTCGTATAACGAGATACGTATAACCCCTACGTGTAAAACGTGCGCATATGTCTCTCTCTCTCTTTTTTGTTCATTTCTCTCCTTCCTTTTCTCTTCTCTCCCCCTTTCATTCACCCCTTTCTTCCTTGTTGAAGCCATTAGACGCATTACGCGGTAGCGTGACACGCCGCGCTTTTCGATACGACCAACGACGACGAAAGCGAGCGAGAAAATTGCAAAGTTCGCGGGGTACCTCAGTGTGTACACACGAGATACCATTCGTCGCCCACCGAGACTGGACACGAGTACGAGATTGCAAGGAAGGCAGGCAGGCAGGCAGGGTTGCAGGGGGTTTCTGGTCAGTTCCCTCGGGGCTTTTCAAGGGAGTGGACGCTTGAGAAAGAGAGAGGAGAGGGAAAGAAGGGAGGGAGAGAAGGAGAGAAATGAAGCGGGGGTGGGTCGGACTCTGGTTGGTCCATACGAAACTTTTCAATGGACCTTCATCACAATGGGAACGGTGGTTTACATTTATTAGACCCGCGGCGAAAAGCTTAGTTTGCATTCGAAGCTCCCCCCCTCTCTTTCCACCCTCTTCGAGCACCCTAGGCCTACCACTACCCTCCTTCCACCATCCAAGAGAGAAGCCGACAATGCGACCGAACGTTATTTCTCGAGGTGGTTTTCGAGCAAAAGCTTCGAACCTTCTCCAGGAATAATATAATACATATTATATACATATATACCTTTTTTTTTTCGTTCTTGGTTTCTCGTTAATAAGTGAACTAGAGGGGAACAGAAAATGTAAATAAAGAAACGTTTATTGTTCTCCTAGGGTAGCGACCCTGAGTTTATAATTGAAATGAAAAATGTTTAATTTGTATAAGAAATAAAACAGTGAAAGTATTCAAATTTAATAACACAATTTCGCGAAACTTATTATCGAAATTTTCCTTTTTCTAACGCATTTGCGTTGAAACGTTTCGAGCCAAGGGAAAGATTTCGAAGCTTTTTTTTCAATCCAATTACAATTAGAAACATATTGGTACTACCTTTAAAATGAATAAGATTTTTTTGTTTAATTTTTGAAAGTGTAGTAAAAAAAAAAATCTAATTATCAGAGAGATTTTCAATCTAATGCGGTAGCTATTTATTGTAAGATAAATATATGAAAATCAAGTTAAAAAATACGCATTACGCGTATATGTCATTCATTGATAAATATGTTAAATTTTGGAAATGAGAGAACGATTAAAAGAGTAAGTAACTTAAAAATAATGTTAGCCATTTGTTGGAGAGAGACAGTTGAACCGTTTGATTATTTGAGATTCGTTGCAAAGCGGATATATATATATAATACATATACATATATATTCACGCGTGAATAAAAGCTGTTAGCCAGCGATATCTCTCAATATTTGTAAATGTAACGAATATTTGTCAAAGGGAGTAGGTATCCGCGCGGTTTTGCGTTCCGATAATATTTGACCGAAGGAATTTAATGTCGAATTATATATATATAAATGTACGAACCAAGCGGCGGTGCGTTCATTTGGCAAATGTCCATCGGAGTCCAACGGACGTGTGTATCTACTCATGCGCGTAGGTATACACGAACATATGTACGTACATTGCGTGTTGGGAAAAGCAACGAGTAAAGGGAGAAAGAAGAAAGCGCTACGGTTTCGTTATTGCGCACTATGGTAGTGCATAATTTGCAGTTCGCGAAAATTTTCCGCACCGCGTACGGTCGCTCGTTACGTTTAAACCCGACGACTTTGCTCTCTCTCTCTCTCTCTCTTTCTCTCCATGTTTACTTGGTTAAAACTCGCGTGCGTTAACATCGCTCTCGATGGTTGCTGCTTTAGCCACGGAGCTGGCAAACGAGATAGAATTTTATCGCGGTGGTTCATATAATACGCGATGTTTCGTTTCGTTTCAGTTACACTCATTATTTCTATCTTTCCTTCTCTCTCTCTCTCTCTCTCTGTCTATCTATATCCGAGGTATCATAGGAAATTTCAAACGTTACTCGTGGAAATTACATCCAAGAAGAATTTCCACAAGCTTTGACGTACATAATGTAACATTCAACGAGAACTCATTAAATTTGTCTTCGAACAGGAGTAATGTACACATCCGCGTTAGACCGTACTTCCTTTAGAAATTGGAATTAAGTTCAAATTCGAAGAAACGCGCTATTAGATATATATGTATACGTGTATTTAAACATGTTGGGTAGTATTCCTGTTTTCATGGAAAATGCGGAAATTATAGTTTACGGTCGAAGAGATATACATACACGCATATTGTGAATATAAAAAGAAATAATGGAACGAGAATACGATTACACTCGACTCTTCATGAGATTTCTCGCGAGCTACACCGAACAAATATAATCCATCGCCATCAATCACGTGCAGGCTAATAAAAAAGTACCGGATTATTGTACTCGCGCTAGACTAAAGCATATGAGTAGAATAAAGAGGAAGAGGAAAAAGAGGAGGAGGAGGAGGTGAAGGAGAAAGGAGGGAGGAATAGGAAGAACGAACGGAAGGACTTATCAAATGCAACCGATCGTGCGAGAGCACATAAAATCTGCATGGACCCGAACAAACGTGCAAACAAACGAGAGCTTATCGATTTATACGAACAATAAAGAGCACTACCGATCAAACAGAGTGATAGATATGAAACAGGAGATATCGGAATGTAGATGTGGGGGGAAAAATAGACAAATTCCAACTTCAATATGACGTCGATGACGACGACGACACAACAACGACGAGGACGAGGACGAGGACGAGGACGACGAAGCGTAAAAATGACTTTTTAACGTCCAGTCGAAAAAAAAGGATCAAACGAACGATCATCTCACATAAAAAGCTTTAGAATTATAAAAAGCACGAGCATTTGACCGTATTAATTTAACAAGCTGATCGATAATAAAACGACCTTGACGATCTAACGATAATAAAAAGAATAATGAAAATTGTTTGATCTAAAAGTTGCGTCATCGACGTTTTCGTTTTCGTTTTCGTTGTCGTTGTCGTCGATGCCAACGTCGTCGTCGTCGTCGTCGTTGTCGCTGTCGTCGTCGTCGTCGTCGTGTCTCGACGAGGTTTCCGACGAGCCATTGTGTAACTTTCGTTCTCTTCTACTCGTCATACTCGACTGGCATCCTCGTTTTGTGTCACCATTGTCATCTTTGTCATCGTTCCGAGCACACACGCACGTCGTAACGCGTGCCTTTTATATACAAGAGAACATGTGTGCCTGATATATATATATATTATATTAAGTATGTATTATATAAAAAATGTAAAGAGAATAAAAAGTATGTACCCGTAAAATATATTAAGCAATGTGTGAGTACATTACATGTGGGGTACATACACGTGTCGTACATTTTTTTTTTTATTAAGATAGATAAGATCGTCTTACAGGAAATGATCGATTTTTCGATGTTACTCAAAGAACTTCATCGAACAAAGTATATTACGTAATACGTAATATTATATTACGATAGAGAGAAAATAAATACAAAAAAGAAGAAATAATAAATCTTGTGGAATCGTTACATCGTATATATATATGTGTGTGTGTGTGTTCTTCTACTCTTATTTTTTTTTCTTTTTCTTTTTCCATCGAGATGTAACTTTACACACGAACGACGACGACGACGACGACGACGTATGCTTTTTACGGAGAGAAAGAAAGCTAGCTACGCACCACCGTGTTGCACGGACGTTGATATTTTTACGAGCAAGCTGCTAGGTAAAAAACGAAAGCAGATACGAACGTAAAACTGGGAAACGGGAGCTATGAAAGCTCTCGCACCGTATCGAGAACAAAGAAATAATGATTTTCAACAACCGTCAGGATGATTTTACGTCGCGGACTGCTATTTTTTTTCTCTTTCTCTTGCTATTTCTATTTCTCTCTTTTTCTCTTTCTTCTTTCTCATGCTCTTTCATTTTGGTTCTTTCTCGTGTGTTAGCGCGAGGAAACTCGCGAGATCTCGTAGGAAATCGGGCGTAACGTCGTTTTCTAGTCCCTATCTCCTTATTAGCGAAATGTCGCGAAACGACAGTCACGGTTCCTCGCGTTTTTCCCGTTCTTTCTTTCCAGTCAACGGAGAGGAAAAAGAAAGCACTGCGCGAGAAAATTCCTACAACGTTGTACCCTCTCTCAAATTTTCTCCTACACTCCTATACTTCTGGTTCAACCTTAGAGCAGAGCGGCGTTTAGGAAAAACCAAACGCGGGATGTGGGAGGGCATCGTTCTGGAACAACGAACGGAAAGGGATGGCTCAAAAAAGGGAGCCATCATTTCGAGCAAATTCAAAGAGCAAAAAAAAGAAAAAGAAAATAAATAACAAAAAATGTAAAACGTTATAAAAGATTAAGGAGACAGATATAAAGATGATAAATTTGTATAAAACGTAATGGACATATTTTGATTATGGTAATAATATATTACATATAATCGGATGTATACAACTTTGTGCATTATTATAATATAAGAAAATTTTCTCCATGTATTAGACACAGATTAAGATTAATAAGAAATTTCTATTAAATAAATATAAGGAAAGATGGATAGAGATTTAAGAGAATGATGAATATATACATATATATGTATATAGAGAGAAAGAGACTCGGTTCGTCAGTTGATCCAGTGGTCGGTTGGTCGATCCGCGTGTGCGTATATCTCATCTGCATAGAAACAAGCTCGCCAGGACAATGGGCTCCCTCGTCCATTCTGAACACTGCAAACACGCTGCAACCGTGTTCCCCTGGACCAATGAGAAACCACTTCAGTATGCTCTGCTAACCCTTTCGACGAAGGGAGGACCTATCATCGACCCCGCGTTATCCTTTGTGTGTCCTACAATAATTTCGTACCTGGCAACGTTTTCCAAATCGTTCAACTCCCCCCATCCTCCCATTCTCTTCCCTTCCCCACTGCGAAGTATCGAATAATTTCGAACGCGTTCAGAAAATATATATATATATATATTAATTCATACAAGCGTTCGTCTGTTGTCCGGTAATCGCGCAAATTAAAGGAAAAAAAAAGAAAATTATTTTGTTCCACTCGTTCTAGGTTTCGTCCGAATTTCATTTGAGCCAGGAAACTCGTTTTCAGGGTTGTCTTTGATATTTCCTGGATAGGGTTGAATCAAATGATAGGCTTTCGCACAAATTTCAATGAATATTAACTAACTTTTTGTAACGAATATCTCATTGCGTACAAAATTATACAGAAATAATTGCATCGAAATACGATCGAGCGAAAAAACGATATAATTTGATCGGTATTGATATTCGAGTATTTTCTAAGCATTTCATCGTTACGAGTAGGTATATTATTACGAAAGCAATAATGATAACCGTGATCGATCAGGTCGATCTCTCAGATCGTCCAATCGTATTTGTTGAGAACGTTCATTAAATCCTAACGCGAATAATGGACGAAGAACGATTGGAAAGTTATTATTTTGCCAAATTATTCGATGATCGTTATTTATCCAAGTATTTTTACGCGCATTTCTTATAACAGCCGAGAGCCTAAACGTTTTCCATTCCATCTTTTACTCGAGTAACCACGGTGGAAAACGTTACAATATGATCGGGATAATTTCTCCGAGTATATCAAATATTTCTTTTCGTTCGAGAATAAACCAATGCAGTGGGCTCTTCTATCCGATTATATAGAAACTGCTTTTCTGTTCAGAAAGTTCGATAGATGCTAGAAAATTTCGTGAACCTACTCTCAGGGGTATCGGTCCTGGATTCTCGAAGGAAAAGGAAATGTAGAAAAATGTTCGATAGGAGGTTATTTTCGTCATTTTTTCCTGTAACAACAACCCTACCCTTTTCTTAACGAAATATCAAGCAGGTATATATCCATAAATAATGCAAGCATAGTATTATCGTATGTCGAACTTCCGTTTCGTATGCTAGAGCAAGGAAATGAGTTGAAACGGATTCCACATAGTATTAACCGATATCAACTTCTTCCGTTTTATTCTCCTCCCTAGGGGAACCTAAATTCGAAAGAAAAGTGCTTTACCTTTTTCCGATCGATGCTCCTTGACTGACAAATAGTACGACGTTCAATGCTTGGTTGGAATTTACATGCAGTTTCGATGGCTACATATCGTCGAAGAAATCGAGAGCCCTTATAAGAAATTCCTTTCGATATCTCGAACATGAAGTATCATTGAGTGTCTTCTAAATTACATACATACATATATACATACATACTAAGAGAAACATTTTGTTTTAAGTGAGATTTAAATTATTAGATTACTCTTATTCTTCGAAACGAGAAATGGTTATGTATATCGATCATCCTATCTTTCTTCTATCTTAAAATTCGAATTTACGTATACATGTACGGTTAGATATAAATGAAAAATTATAAAATATTCGTATGTATGTATGTATGTATGTATGTATGTATCTATAAAAAGAAAAAAGGAAAAGAAGAGAAAAATGTAAAGGAATATGAACGGAGAAAAACGAAATGGAATAAGCAAAAAATGAAGTAAGTATCAAGAACTGTACACACAACTTCCCTTGGAGTCTTACTTCAAGTCCGAGAAACAGGAACTGCTTCCGATTTGACCAGAGGCGTTTGTCGCTTGAGTTTTGCGAGTGGTCCGATAGGATCTTGGAATGAAGTAAGAGCAAGAAGAAGAAGAAGACGAAGACAAAGAAGAAGAAGAAGAAGAAGAGAATTACGATGAGAGAGAGAGAGAAGAAAAGAGAGAAAAAAAGAAAAAAAAACAAAATTTTGTTAGGAATTTCATCAGTGGAATTTCGATGAATGAGTTTCGAGGAGTCCGTGCGCCATGGGCGTTTTTTACTGGACGTCTTCTTACCGGGTGTCTTTTCCTTCCATTGACGGTGAGAATGTCGAAGAAGAGTTTGAGAAGGAAAAGGAGGAGAAAGAGTAGAAGGAGGAGGAGAAGAAGGAGAAGGTTAGAGGTATGCCTCCATCTTTCTCATCGAGAAACTTCGTCGTTTATTACCGCTGCGTTAACCGGTGCCCTTCCCACCCCCCTCTCATCTCGTCTAGAAACGGTGGTAATTAATCGGAGAAACTCGGATCGTAAACAAGGCGCCGTCCATTAAGATCCCATTCATTACACCGGAAGTGGGCTCAGGTAAGATTCTCTCCCTCTTTCTTTCTTTCTTTTTCTTTCTTTCTTTCTTTATTTATTTCCTTCCTTCCTTCCTTCCTTCCTTCCTTCTTTTCTCTTCCTCCTCCTCCTCCTCTTTCTCTTCCTTTCATTCTTTCTTCGTGCGAGCAGTAGCCCGGAAAAGAGGAGGCAGGTGGTTAAGAACTACTCACAGAGGATCCTCCAAGGACGAAGGAGGAGGAGGAGGAGGAGAAAGAGGAAGCAAGTTAAGCACCGACTGGGAGAGGCTGAAGACTTTCAATAATTCTTCAGAATAACTTTGGAAAATGCGTAGACGGACTACCCAGCCGAGTTTCGTCTAAAGTTTCCACTTCGTCTTTGCTTTCTCATTTCCTTCTTTCTTCTTCTTCTTCTTCTTCTTCTTATTTTCCTTATTTTTCATCTTCCTCGTCTTTCTTTTCTTCTCGTCCTTCTCCTCTCGATCTTATCTTTCTCTCTCTCTCTCTCTTCTACTTCAACGTCTAGCTCGGAACGTCGTTTTGGTTGAACATAAGTTTCAGAAGCCGTTGTCCTCTTTCTGGCCGATCCCAGAACGCAGTCTCCACTCTTATCTTTTATGCATTATCGACGGCTGAGACTCTCCCAACCCCCTTTTTATATCCCCCGACTGGTTGTCCTTATTCTCTCATATTTCGGAACCAATATTATGCTAATGTCTTGCGTGCAGCCGTCGCTACTTACCCTGACTAAAGATAGTAGGAAGGGTTTGTCTCGTAGGATCGAACGAAACATGAAGGATCGTATCCTTCATGGATGAAAATTCTGTAAGGTTAAGTTCACGACTCGTGAAGTTACCGATGTTGTCAGACGTCAATGGTTTTATATATCGATCAATCGAAGATGATCATGCGCGAATAAAGATTTTATACGTCCTCTCTCGAGCATGTTTACTCTTTTCCTTGAATAATTCTATTCACCGTGTGACCAACATCGATATCACTTCATTTCACCTACTAACCCTTTGACATTGACGTTCAGCCGAACCAGTTTGTCGTCTTAAAAATACCTATTAAACGATCTAGATAGAAAATGAAGACGAAATATATATATAAGTCGTTTTTAAAAATAATTTTTTTTTTCTCTTAAAAGAGATCTCTTACTTTAGGAATCATCATCGATAATCAAATCTTTTATATTACGCAATTATAAATATTATTAAATAATAATTACCCATAGACGATAAATATACAGAAGACCCTGATAATCTTCGAAACTTACCTGAAACAGAAAATAAAAGAAACAAATTAATAAAATAAATATAATTACATCTATATATATATATACATATACGCAGTATGAAAAGAATTAATTTGATAAAATTGAAGGTATATGTGGGTAATAGGATCAAATGTTGGACGAGAGAACGAGCGAACAATTATCTGTCGAATATCGGTAATGACTTTACAGAATTGAGAATCGGCGATGCATTCTGAGCGTAAATAACCCTCGTTCGCCGATAATTTCTGCCTCGTCCCGCCGGCTATTAACGATCCAGTAATAACTGCGTGCGCTGTGTACTACGGGGATGGTCGCTTAGACGCGGAGGGATGCCTCAAAACCCACGTGCAATTCCCAGGCATATCCGCCATTCACGACATTTCCAACGGCAACCTTGCGCTTCCCCTTTCCCCTTCTTCATCATTCTCTCGCTCTCTTTCTCTCTCTCTCTCTCTTTACATATATATATATGGGTCTCTCTTTCACGTTCAGTCACACGTACTCTAAACCGTGCTACGCGGCGTTCAATTTTCCATCCTCGTATAATCTCATTACGGTCAATACCTAATTCCAGGTTAGCCCGATGGACCAATTAGTCGGGAACAATCCCACGACCCGGAAGCCCGGGAGCGATCGCAGGTAAGCAATCTCGGTGGAAACCTGTCGACCTCGGCTCGATTCTAGCATGGGAAGGTAACAGCGGAATTGCATCCTAGCAGAGCGTACGCGCAAATTTCTGCTAGGTAATTCGTTCTATCGACTACATCTCTATCTATCTATCTATCTATCTATCTATTTCCATCTCTCTCTCTCCCTCCCTCTCTCTCTTTATCCCGTTTTTCGTTCTATTTCTCGCTCACTCGGGTGCGTTTTCTACCTTTCTCACTTTTTTCCCCCCGTGCACCTAGACCTATCGTTATTATGCATTGACGGATTCGTTCAACCGTACTCTGATGGACACCAACACAACCCACTTTTAATCACTATTCAGGCGGATCGAGAAGAACCGTATTGGGACTCGCAACGCGAAACCTGATCACTGAGAGCGAAAGGCAGAGAAAGAGAAAAAGAGAGAGAGAAAAAAAGAGAGAGGAAGAGTCTGATAGGACACGACAGTGCCGTACCAGGGAAAACAAGTCCTGAATGGTATCGTTGGGGAACTACTACGTCTCTCTCTCTCTCTCTCTCTTTAGGATCGGTTCTACCTACTATGGTGCAAAATGATGAACAAAAGAAGAGACAACGGTTTGAAAGAAAAAGAGGAAAAATAATACAAAGTAGAACAATCGACGTTGAATGGATGGGTGGGTGGTGGGTGGATGGATGGATAGATGGATGGATGAATCGATCGATGGATAGACGGAACATGTGTACGCGTACGTTTGTTCGTTTCAGGAATGAACGAAAAACTTGTCGTAGGTCATTGACATCCGAGATCGACGACTACGACAATCGTAGAAAAAGCTTCACTGTGAAATCGAAGTCGTTTCTATGAATCCAATGGCAACCCTCGACTACCCTACCCCCACACCCCCACACTCCTCCACATTCTTTTTATAACTACTTCCTTTATCCAAGGACGATTATCGAAAAGCCATCATTCCAACGAGAAATATTTCTTGCTTGATTGAACTATCATGAGAGACTTTAATAACTTTCCTATGATCGTATGACAGGGATTAATAATTCATCTTAATTGTTTCCTATTTTCCGTGATAGAGACTACCGACTAAACGACATTTTCCTGTATTTATTTATTTTTTCATTTCTTTTCTTTAGATATCTCATTGTCGGATATAAAGAATTTTTTTTGTTTCTTTATTATTTTGTTTTTTAATCTAAACAGAAATAATAAAATAAAGAAGAAAATAATATTGATTCGTTCTACTTTTCAATTTCACAAAAATACCAAAGTGGTCGTCGATAAAATATCGAAGACAGGTATCAAAGTTTAATAAGCATACCGCTATTATTTATATTGTCTCTGTTCGATAAAAATGAATTCGACGTTGAAACAGTATAGCTGTATTTTACGATAAACTGTAAAAAAAAAACACACACATGCAAAAAGAAATAAAAAGAAGAAGAAGACAAATAAGAAAAAGACGAATGAGAATAAAAGAGACCGAGAGAAAACGGCGAATATATCGGGCGAACCGTACCGTGAGATGCAAATAACTTATTCGTAAATTTATTTCGAATAGACGAAAGAGAAGTTGCGTAATAACGATGCCGGCTTTTAAGTATCGGACCGAGGGGAAAAAAAAAAGGAGACATAAATTCGCGTTGGTACAATCGCGAGACGACGACGACGACGAATCCTCATGAATAACGGTAATAAATGTCGTTCGTTTGAATGGATCCTCCTGTGTTCGCAGAGGGCTCGAGAAGTTCGCCGAGTTCGGAAGAAGAGGAAACGTAAGTAAGAATGAGATAGATGAAAAATAAAAAGAAGGAGAAGAAGAAACGAAATCTTCGAAGGTGCATCATAGCCGCCACGGGACCTTCACCCTCTCTCTTTCTCTCCCTTTCTCTCTTTTTCTCTGTCTTTCTACGAGTACCGGCAGCCACCCTTCAAAAACAAATTCATATTTCAAGGCGAGAACCCTCCTCTCTTCGTTCGAGAGGCGGCGCGCTCGTCTAAAGCAGAGTCACGAGCCTCAGATAAAAGTGAAATACGTGAGTTTACCATTGAAACACGCGCC
This sequence comes from Polistes fuscatus, assembly GCF_010416935.1. Taxonomy (NCBI): domain Eukaryota; kingdom Metazoa; phylum Arthropoda; class Insecta; order Hymenoptera; family Vespidae; genus Polistes; species Polistes fuscatus. The sequence goes on from NW_025113096.1 coordinate 2,765,189, forward strand.
GACAACGTTAGAAGAGAGGAACGAGGGGTAAGGAGGGAGAGGAGAAACAGAGAGAGAGAGAGAGAGAGTGAGTGAACACGCGATAAAGACAAACGAGGAGACAAACTGTGGCAAAAGGGATCGTGCTCGTTCGTCATTCGACGTCACCTTTTGTTTCCACCTTCATGAAAATAGATTTGAGAGAGAGAGAAAGAGAGAAACTTGATGGTAGAAGTGAATCCCACTGCTACTTCTTTTTATCTATCCATCGTATTCATTCACTTACGATGAAAACGAAGAAAATTGATACAAATCGTTTCGCGATCGTGAAAGGGAACAAAATTATTTATAATATTAGGATGAAAGAATGAAAGAAAGAAGATAGAGATAAAGAAAAACATTTAGGAAATTTTTACGTACGACTTTGGAAAGATAGAAAAAAAATCTACATTTTGTTACGTATCGTTAATTCATTATTTATTTCGTATCTTCTTTATTTTTTCCCTTATTTCTATCTTTGGTGAAATTCAATTTACATAGACGTGATTTATTTTCATCTTTCTCGACATCGACGGCTTGGGTTCGATAGATGTATCCGTTGATGCCGAGTGTTACACCCATAGAGTTTACCGTTTATACGAGAGAAGATAAAAAAGAGAGAATAAATACGAACTTTCGATGTTGCATAAGATGTTTAGAGAGGATCTCGATGGATTTCACCGTTCTTTTCGCGCTAACTATTTTTATACATTTCTACTTTTTATCCGATAAAGATGCCGATAACATTGTTGATATACAAACGATTTTCCTTGCCATATTTGATCATATTTTCTCTTCTTTTTCTTTTTCGTTCTTTAACAAGAAGTGACAAAGAAATACGTTAAAGTTTGATGGAAATATCTTCGATCGTAGTCGATAAAATATTGAACGGTCAGCAGCAGTACAAAAAGCTAAAAAGGGAAACGAGTCCCACGAGTAAGAAAAAGAAGAAGAATACGAAGACAAAGAGGAGAAATTGAAGAGAAAAGACTATAGCTAGTCGTGGAATAAATATGAAAGGAATAATAAATATTTGTACGAATCCGCAGAATTTTCCTCCCGCGAAGAAGGCTTCTCTCTTCGGTAAACAAGAAAAATCCATTTACGCCTTTTTCATCGAGACAAGTCATCGTATCGAAAAGAACGAAACGAATAGAGTTACCCCTTTCTCAATCATCTCAATCGGATCGAAAATCTCGGATCTTTCATGAGAAGGGAAAACAGTGCTTCTCTCCTTACCCTTCTCTCATTTTCTCTTCCCTTTCCTTTCCCTTACCGAACGAGATTCGTCCAAGTAGTCGTTGTCCAAACGCGACGAGATTGACGGCTCGAGAGTACGCACACGCTCGTTTTCAAAGGAAACCCTCACTTACACTCTCTTTCCTTATACACGTATTAGAGGTATAACACCGTACATCCCGCCCACACTCCCTTGGAATACGTATAAATCCATGAAGAATAGTGCGTATGAAAGAGAAGAAGTGGATAAACGCGTGCAACTGTATAAACACTGGCACAAGCAAAACTTAGCTATAATATACGTTCGTGCAATACCGGTGGTGTACGTTCATGTTATGCCTACTCGTCCGTCCATTATTGCGATAGCAGCCTGCGTCAATATTGGCCCAAAGGGTTTCACTGTGATTGTCTTCCGCGCCCGCGCGCACACGTTTACCTATATACTTGTATCTATATATATATATATGTATGTATACGCTCGAGTTAGGCACGGGTTCATACGTGATGTCATGAGTTCGCTTCTATGGCAATGGACGGTTCCTTCTATTCTTCCTCTTCCTCATCCTCATCCTCATCTTCAATCCTTTTCATTCTCATCTTCCTTCAATGACGACGACGACGACGACACTGACAACGACGATTCCATCTCGTTTATCCAGCTTTACACAGGACGACTATTGGCGTCCGAACGATTTCAGAATGGGAACGTTCAATTCACTATGATTCTACTTACCCATAATCCAACTATTCTCAGTTCGCACCGTTCCTCGAATTCTGTCATAAGAATTTAAACGTTCGTAAACGATCTTGTTTACGATCGAATACGCGTCCTATAGATTTATTTTTTATTATTATATATTATTTCCTTTTTTTTTCTTTTTTTTTTTCAAATATCAAACGTAATTCCATATATATTTTTATCTCATAAAAATTAACGACGAACATAAATAAAAATTTCTCGAATTATTTTATTTCCACGATATAAACGCGATTAAACCTACCTTACGTAAATACATATTTTCCATTAAATTCCTCGGACTGTATAAAATAGCTTGATATTTGAATGACATATGAATAATAACAAATGAATGTGTTATTAAATCGAAAAAATAAAATAAAAGAAAAGAGAAAAGAAAAGAAAAAATATCTAGAAAATAAATATGACATGAGAAAAGAATTAAAAAGTCTTCTCAGACGTGGTTTCAGACGAGAAATTTTACGAGCCACCTTTCGTAACATATTTCGGGCAAGGTTCCAATGCAGATGGGAGAAAAACGTATAACAGAAAGGGTAAAACAAAAAAAAAAGAAAAAGAAAAGAAGAAAAGAGAGAAAAAAAAACAAGAGGAGAAAAAAAAACAAGAAAAAGAAGAAAATCACGACTGTGTTCTCTAGACGGTAGACTCATTAAAGATTCCACGGAGATGCTCCAGAGAGAAAAGTAGTCGCTTCCTTACAGCATTGAGCGAAGATTTGCACCTGTTCCCTCGGTCTCTTTCTCTCTTTCTCTCTCCCTTTCTCGCCCCCATCGTTTTCTGTCTCTTTTTCGAATGCGTTTATTTTCCTCCGTTAGACGGTTCGTGAAAAGAAAACGTGGCCTTCGCGACACTGTTTGTCGTTTATATATACATATATATAGTAATGTATATACAATGTACACAAGGACGCGTGACAGGCGTCTGCTGTGAACGAGTAAATGAGTGTATGTGTGAGAAAGAGAGAAAGAAAGATGCTGGGACAGGACACGTACGACATAACTACCGGCACCTGGTGCATAAAACGCCGCACTGCATACGTTACGAGGGATGCTGCGATGCTTTTTCTCTGTTTCTTCTTCTCTTTCTTCTTCTTCTTCTTCTTATTATTATTATTCTTTATTCGTTGGACCGACTCATCAGTTCTTGTCACGTTTTCGTTTAAAGAAAAAAATCTTTCTTCCTGTCTACACTTTGGATGATGCAACGGATCCCGTATGTCTTTAATTTTCTATAGAATTTGTTTATATTACTTTATTTTGTACAAATCGGTATCAAATTGTTGTTTAAGATCCATCGGCATTAGATATTATACTCAATTCGATAGTCGTTTCGTATAAAATTATACTCAATTTAAAACGAATAGAGAAGAATTTAAAAGCTATATTATCTATAAACGTACTTTCGAGTAAAATGCAACAGGTGTAATGAGACATATGAGCGACACATGTCCGGAAACTGCAAAATCTTGTAACAGGAAATTATAGTCTCGATGATCCAAGATAATGAATGAGTCTTCGTGTCTTTAAAGGATTGTACAATGGTAAATTGCCTTTACTATCCACGTTACACCGTAATTTCCTTCGCTTATAGTCGTAGCTCGCGCGCGCGCGCGCGCGCTTAGCGAACGTTCACCATCGTGGAAAACTTAACTCTCCTCGAGTTCTGTCGGCAACGATAAAGTTTCTTTGTATAAAAAAGTTCGAAAGAGTGAAGAGTGTTGGAAGATAACGAGAAGCATTTCGTCACGTTTAAACATTCTCCGCGAGGAAAATGAAAAAAAAAAAAGAAAAAAATAAAGAGAAGAAAAAAATAAAATACCAAAGAAATCGTGCGTTCGTTCGTTCTACTCGTCAATAATATACGCTGCGTCGTTCGATAAAACGTTTCTCAAATATCGGACGAAACAAAACAACAACAAAAATGGAACGAACGAAAAATAAGTCAACGAATCGATGAATGAAATTGACTGCAGTTATATTAAAAATCACTCCCCAACTACCAATTCCGTATTTCAACTTCGAATTCGTCGTACGTGCGTGTCCAATATATCAACGCATAAAGAAAAAAAGAAAGAAACTGAGAGAGAGAGAGAGAGAAAATAAATCATATAAACGTGTTCGTCCATAAAGAACGTGAACACAAAGACGATGCCTTTAGTCGTTTGGTGATCGAACAAGTCGACAAAAAAGCTTCATCGAATGATAAACTGTTACTACGCGGAACGATTCTCAACGATTTCTTTCGAGCTTCGAGATAAGTTCGGAAGATACAATTGGAGAGGGCGGGGTGGGGGAGAGTTGTAAAAGAAGAAGAATATGACGAAGTCAAAAGAAAGGAAAACAAGTAAAAGCAAGGAGTAAGATGACGACGCTAGACACGAAACTAATACAATAAAATAAGTTTAATCTTGAATCGATTAAACGCACGAGTTCGAGTACTATCGATATATATATATCGTCTTAACTTTTTCCTTTGTATATGGTGCGTGACTATATTTCAGCTTTGTGATTGTTGGAAAAGCTTCAAGATTATGGAGTAACTATCAAAAGACTTAAGAAGTAAATATCGATTCGAGACATGAATAATGGAGTCGCATAAGTTTGTCAACGGTTATTCGTTCGTTGATCGATACTGTATATAGGTACATAAGTATGTATATGTGTATGCGTATGTACGTACGTTCCAGTAAACGTGTGTAAGCTTACGTGTAAAGCTGCATGCGTGCACCAAGTCAGCCCCATTGCATATCCTGAGGAGTCCATGCGAAATAATTTACGTCGAACGCGACGTTTATCGATGTTCATCGAAACGTTCACGCGGTATACCTACCTACGTGATTGTAATTAGGTTTTGTCGGTCCGCTATGGTTTTGTCGCTTGGATGCACAAAGCCATTCGAGTAATTAATCGGAAACGTAATACATAGTTAATACTGTAAATGCACGGTACTAAACCTACTACAATAATCAACAAATTATGTTCAACGAATTCAAAGCAATAATATTAACGTAACAATAATTTATAGAAAAATATATATTCGTATATTAGTTGGATTTGTATAATAATAAGATTAAAAAAAACACACACTCGCACTCGCATACACACATATACGAGAAAGAAATTTCATAAAACTCTGAGAGAGATATAAATCTTAAACGATTCCCTATATAAATTCGATCATAAAATCGATGGATACAAAGATATTAGCGTAGACATAGTTTATCTGTTTTTTAAATGAAAATATTATTAATTAACATTGTTACTCATGCGCACAGATGGAACACTGGAGGACTAACAGGATATTTTCAAATAACACGATTTCACAAGCATAGAAAATACAGCGAATCTCATCGGCACAGCCGGTTGGTTGCTTGTTGGTTGGTTATTTCACGATACATTTATCAAGCGGTATTAATTTTAATTAAAATTTTAGTCGGTAGATACTTGCCATCGTCGAGGCTGATTCGAGGCCCACGCACAATCACCCACGAGAGAGAACGTAACGCCTTTTCTATTCGTGTTGCATCATTAGCGTCGTTTCTGTTCGGCCGGGTTGAATTATGACGGTCTCGGCCGGTTATCGTGGAACTATGCTTTTGATAAAGTTTGTTTTTTAATTAAAATCTGCCAACTCTGCCAAAGCTTCCCGTTGAAAGGACCATCATCTTGCGTGACAGCCACTCACGCGACGAGATGCATCGGCGCGTGCGCTGCACTCGTATGCGCATCCCCCGTCATCGTTATGCGAAATGCATTTTCGATTCCGTTCTGGATGGAACGACCGACTCTTTTTCTTTTTCTCTATCTCTATCTTTGTCTCTCTTTCTCTTCGTACGAATGGAATAAATAAATATTTCACAATGAGAGAGAGATATGCAATCCCGAATTTATCTGTATAATGAAATTTTTAACAATACGATAAAAGTAAAAACATGTAAAGAAATTCACAATGTTATATCATTATCTCTTAATGATATGAAATAAACATAATGAAGCTAAAATTAAATGTAAAAAAAAAAGAAAAAATAAGAAAAATAAGGTAGAGAGAGAAATAACGATAATGTTATAACACACGTTTTTCGTATTAACTTGATCATATAATTACTCGCTGTATGTATCAACAATCGAGAACAATAATCCATTAGCGTTAAAATCATGTCGAATTATCGTACACGCAACACAGAGAATAAATTCGAATATCTTTTAAAACGGGATATTTTCCATCAAGACTACCTATAAATAAAGCTCGGAAACGTTCTTCTTTTTTATTTCGTTTCGTTCCTTCTCTTTTTTCAGTAAGTGAGATTTTTTTATTGAAGTGCGATTTTACATCGTTGCGAACATTCTTCAACGATGAAATTAAATTTCATATCGACGTATATCGCACGCGTTTCATTCTAACTTCCGTTATAATGGAAATATCTCTCTGTCGTCGTATTTATTTGGCTTTAATATTTTTCATCATCAATTGTCATGAAAAATAATAATTATTCGGGTTATTTAGAAAAGAATTTGATTGGAAAAAAGGGCCGAATAATAATTGTTTTTTCTAGATTTGATTAAGTAATTAAACATCATTCAATTAAAATACATTATAGATAAGATTCTAAACGAGGTAACGCAGGTTTTAAGAAAATTATTCCAAAAATAAATAAAATTGATAATAATTTTAATCTTATCTACATTCGTAACTTTAACGACAACTGTTCTTACTCGCTCGACACTTTTCTAGTTAAGTAATTTTCAATTTTTCTCATTTTCTACCAAAATTTCGGTATCACTACGTAAATTCGAATAGAAACAGAATATTTATGAAATAAACAAAAAATAATAATAACCTTTAGAATATTCGAGGTAAATTTATTTATCAACAAATCTTACGAGTAATATACTTAATTATTTTTTTTCATCCAGGAATGAGAATATTAAAAATAACGATTTTAAAGAATCATTTTAATAACAATTTAATCATATAACGTTAAATGATTTCGTAATTAAAGGATTTATTCGTTCTAAAATTTAGATTGGTAATCTATATAATACAAAGATGTATTTCTTGATATGTATACAAATGAATTCACTTAAGCGATCGAGGAAATTGATGAGGTGTCGAAAATTTCGAGTGGTATTTCTTCCCATTAAGCTCATAAGATTTAGACAGTTTAAGTATATTTGGGGTATCCGTTATGCGACCATCGATATATATCGATACCCTACGGGAAGCAGAAGCGAAGTACCGCTTATTATCGTGCTAGAGCCGATTTATCGTGCACCTGTCAGTGTTCGCGATCTCTTTGATGCCCTTCTTTGCTCCTCTATGTTCCTTCCTCTTACCCCCGTGGCTTAGTTATCACCCCCTGGCGTTGAAACTTTACTTCAAAGGCTACTTTGAAGAATGATCCCTGGATATTCTCTCTCTCTCTCTCTCTCTCACTCTCTCTCTGTCCTATTCTCGTTAAAGGGCGATTTCACGTGAGAAAGGGTTGAAACGGCGAAAGGATGGTTCGAGGTATTATATTTGAAAGGGAGGGGGAAGAGGGAAGGGGTAGGGAGAGGGGGTAGGGAATCTTGCTTCTCCACAGTGTCCTCGAGTATTCTGCGTTATAATCGAGGGCAGTTGAGTTTAATTAACGGTAGGGCAAATAATTTCGGAATGGTAGGAGGGGAACAAGAAGTTACCTTCCTCCCTCGAAATTGTGAAAGTTTTCGTCTTGAGACTCGACGTCCTTCTCCAACTCCTTTCATCTTTCTTTTTCCTGAAATCTCTCACTTTCTCTCTCTCTCTCTCCCTCTCTTTCTTTTCTTTCTGCTTCGTATAAATTTTTGATCGAAACGATTAAACGCGTACAAGACGGTTACGCACTTTCACCCCTGATATTATATTTCTCTGATGGCTTCGAAAAATTCGTTTAAACGTTTTCGAATGATGCTGCTGCTGCTATCTACTTTAACGAGTAACTCTCGAAAACATTTAACGCGTCTCACGAATAATATAAGACATTCATACTTTTCAAATGAAAAATGGGAAACTCTCCTTTACTCGTTAATAATATTATAATTAGTAAAAATGAACTGGTTGACTAATTAACGAGACGAATTTATATGTTTATTCCTTCGTTTAAAGGAAAAATAAACGTTTTTATATCGAAGATTTTCCAAGATCAATAGAACACTTAAGAAGAGAAAAAAGAAGAGAGAGAAGAAAAAAACAAAAAAGTAAAATAAAGAAAGAATCAAATAAAAGTACTTTCATTTCGTTGTCTAGATACTTTTATAACGGATATTTTCTTTCTATAATTGTAGCTATAAAGATCACAAAGAGTACGAGTGGTGCAGCTTCTATGCCGATGCGTGCTGTGCGTAATAAAGGAAAGTATTATCGTGAACGCAATAAACTGAAAGAAATACTTGGGAAAAAGAGAAGAGAAAGAGAGAGAGAGAGAGAAAAACGAATAGAAATAGATAAAGAAAGAAAATAAAGAAAAATATAAGGAAAATTAAAAAGAATAAAATAACAAAAATATAAGCAATGGAAACAATATCGAGCGTGCTTCTAAACCTTTTTTCATTCTTTGTACCCCTTTTCATTTCTAGTAAGGGCACGTGGACTACAAAATTGCCAGACTACCACCCTTCCTTCCTCTCCTTCTGTTTTTATTCTTTTTCCTCTTTCTTTCTTTCTCTCTCTTTTTCTCGTCGTTTACAATCTTCCAACCATTCCATTAGTTCTTTTTTTCTTTATTCTTTTTCCTTTTTCTTGCTTTCTCTCTCTCTCTCTCTCTCTCTCTCTCTTCGTAGACTTTACTGGTGTTTCTCGCGTAGTATAGCATCGCGAACGACATATATTCCAAGTACTTATGGCGACGGCACATGCTCGTTCTCAGCCTTATTGCAGGAAGCACGTTTTACTATCCCTTTTTCCTACTACGTAAGCATACGTATATGTGTATACACGTAGATGCATAGAGAAAGAGAGTTTCATACGTGTTCTTAGATGAAAATCTTTTGACGCACGATCGCCACCGCCATGGGACAATATTAACAAATTATTATATTTTATAATGTTACTTTACTTTATTCTTAAGCACCGTTAGATAAAAAGTTGAAAAACAAAAATTACTAACCAGTAATTAAGACATACATATTTTTTACATCTCGAGATCGCTAAAGTAATTTAAAATGGGAAACGACAGTAAAGAAGAAAAGAGAAAAAGAAATAATTGAAAGAAGTAGAATGTTTTATTTCGAATCGCAATTCGTCGTCTTCCAGTGCATTATATTTGTTCAAATTTCTGAATACATTTCTAACATACTGATCTAAATACTTCGAAAAGAAAGAATGTGCACGCCTTTCATACGCGCGATAGAAGTGAAACTCGTATCATCGTGTGGAAAATAATCAATTGATTCATATGTATACAGTGAGTGTTTCTTAAAATCGTATACTGTTACGCATACTAGATTTTTACTTGGAAACTATTGATACAATTTAGAATGAAGAAAATAAATAAATATATCTTAATTATATATTTAATGAGTTTAACTTGAAAGTTATTTAAATATATTATATAATAAGTGAATTAAGCATAAATACGAAAATATTGTATAAGAAAACGCCCGTCACTAAAAATCGTACCTATAAGTATAACTGTAAAAACAGGAATATCATGAATATCATGTCTCTAACATTTGGTCATTTAAATGTTTTTTAGTATGAGAAATAGTATACCTATTAAAGTAAAAATGATATAAAATACATTTGTTTAAAAAATACATATCCATTAACATACTTTGAATATTAAATAATTTCGATCTGATATTTTATTACATAAAAATTTTCAACTCTAAGTTACCACTGTCCAGGATCGTTAAAAGAAATATATTTTAATTGAAACAATCCAATATATTAATAAAATACGTTAAAGTATTATACATACCTCAAATGATTGTTAATTAATCGAAGGAAACGTATATTGTAGTCTAAAAGCACGGAGCAGAAATACGACGCACCGTTCTCTTCGAAATCCAACAGTAAACTGTCTCATTGTCCTCTATAAAAGTCGGTTAAAATTCTATCGATGAATGTTGTTTATATGACTTTCCGAATATTATTTTCATCGTACATAGATGTGTAACCTACGGAAAGTCATTTAAACAACAATCGATAGAAGAATTTTAACTGACTTTCATAGAGGACAATCTGTCAGTCTAACAGTGTATTTCTAAGAGGACGGTACGTCGAACTTATATTCCGTGCTTTTAAACTCCAAAATACATTTCCTTCGATTAATTAACAATCATTTGAGGTATGTCCAATATTTTAATGTACTCTACTGTACTAAAATTTAAAATAAAAAAAAATTTAAATAACAGTAAAAATAAAGGATGACCAATTGTTAGACACGAACAAACTGAATATTTCTCCTATTTTTACAGTTACCAATACGTATAATTTTTAGTGACGAGCGTTTTTCGTACAATATTTTCGTATTTGTTTAATTCATTTGTTATAAACGTGGCTTTCAAGTTAAATTTATTAAATATGTAAGTAAGGTATATTAATGTATTTATTTCATTCTTACCGTGTAAATACTGACCTAGATTATTTTCCAAAAATACTTTTTACAATTTAGATATTTTTTTGAGGTATTCGCAAAAAAGTATCTGTTTTCTTAATATCCCCATCGATGGTGCTTGCGGACAAATATACATACTAATTCGCATAAACAAACATAAACACAAACACACACACATACATACACACACATCCTCATTAAAAAGAAACAAAACAAATTTCTTTATATGAATATTCGTTGAATGATAAAAATAGACAAATAATATATATATTAACAACATAAATGTCGATAGCATGTCAATTTACGTGTTACATATTGATTACACGGGAGGAAACAATAAATATTGCTTTAGTAATTATCTCCACCTAATAATAACAAGTTCATAATTATTACTGACGTTTTGAGTTATAAATGTTAAATGAAATGCAATTGAAGTATAAATATGTGTGGGAATAAAGGTATACATACACACATACGTACAAATAACACACACATATATATATATAGATACGTTGCAAAGAAAAGTACTGTAATAAATCCATATATTAATTCGTTCGCTTTTATTCTTCGTTAGGAAATACGATATAAACATATACACATATTATACAAAACAAAAAATGAATGCAACTAAAAAATCTGTGGAAAAGATTGGTTTAACAATGTCCGTTATATCATTTTTTAAAAATTCGATCCTACGTCAACTAACCATGTTTGCTATGCACACACATATATTGCATATCAATATAATAATATAATATTTATAAATGAAGCAGAGAGGCGAAAGTTCGAGCTTGCTCGTAACGTCTCGAGCGGGATCCGTTCGATCGTGTAACACACGTGCACACACATATGCCAATACGTAGCCAAAATACGTGATAAAATCGTGCGTTCGCGTGCGGCGAACCGACGCCGGTTTGCTCGGCTGACCGGCTCGTAAAATTGCATCGCCATTTCGACGAGACGACGAAAAATTCCGATTTTACTTTCCAGTACACCGCGAACGGCTGGCCTTTTTTTTTCAAATTGCTTCGCATCGAATCGCTCGGAAACTCACCGATCGCTCGGACCGACCGACCGAACGTTCGTTCGTTCGTTGTTACGGGGTACAACATGGCATGCAAATAATACGTGTAAAGCGTGAAGGTTGATCAGAAAATGAGGACGTTAACGAACCCGTTAAAATCGCATTTCATCGATCGTTTTATTGTCTATCCTTCATTGTTTCTTTCTCTCTCTCTCTCTGTCTCTCTCTTTCTCGTTCCTCCTATCTTCCTCTCTTTTTTTTCGTCTAACTTTCTCTTTTATCGATAAATGTAATTATTTATGGATAAAAAAGAAAAATTTTCTCTAATAATTACAAAGCGGTTAAGCTACTCCCCCCTTCCCTCGCAAAAAGTATTATAACGTTAAGTTATAAATCCCGTAAGTTAAAATGCTTCCAGAAGTTCGTTAAATTTTATGATACTATTATAACGCGTCATTCGTTTCTCATTTCTATTTCACTCTTCCACCCGTAACATTATCTCTCTCTCTCACTCTCTCTCTCTATCTATCTATCTATCTTTCAACAGATTTCACGATTTTACCGAGATTCTTTATTAAAATTTATCACCGTCGAATCTATCGTTAAATATTATATACATCGAAAGCTCGTTTCCACGAGAACGGGAAACGTTCTCTTGTTCCTCCCCCCTTTCCCCTCCCACCCACAAATGTTTCTCTCTCTCTCTTTCTCTCGTTCTATCTCTCAAACTTCGGTCTACGAATACGCTGCTGTGTCATGTGATCGTATGTGTGGATCGTATTTCATCTTTGTAAGTATGATAAAAGTGTAGCCACGAGGTATGCAATAAAATTAAATACACATTTAGTGAGTTATAAAAATATGCATACCTATGAAAGATATGCTGGGAAAAGTAATAGAAATGATGCAAGAACTTCGTTAGTCGTTATTTTCAAAAGTGTTGTATTATTAGTCGTGTGGTTACCTGTATATATGTATAATGATCGATCGAAGGCTTTTACTCTCTCTCTCTCTCTCTCTCTCTCTCTTTCGTCTTACTTTCGTCTTACTTTCGTCTTACTTTCGCCTAAGTAGGTACACGTACGTATACATATACAACTATACGTTTAATTACATTTTCTTTAACCTGAGCCTTTCCTCAAGTTCCCCCTCAACCCCCCCTATCCCTGCCACTCTTTCGCTTCCTCGAACGATCGAACGACCGTTCGATTTCTCGGCCGTTTACCGTAGCCAACGATGCCAAAGGTCGACGTTCTCGCAACCTTTGAACCATTTCGTGTCCATTTTGCACGTGAACTAACCTGCAAAAGCAAACGGTAGAAAACGCGTTACGCGTTCGAAACTAACGATACTCAAACGTTGAGTGATCTATCCAAGTTTCCTACTGGCCTTTCGATTACAACCGCCTGTCGAACTATCATCCCGATGATAGAATACTAATGTTCGTGAGAAAAAGCAAAGAAACTATTTTCAAGTGTTTTTTTCTTTGTTTTTTACTATAGTTTATATCGGTGTATTTAGTGGAAACTATTATTTCCAATATTACGCGTAAAATTTTTATCGCCATTTTTGAATAAACAGTAGTAGTAGTAGTTTTAATTTTGTATAAACAATATTATCTCATTTTTTATATTGTTTTATTACCGGTTCTCTTATACTCGTCGAAGAACAGTTTGATATTTTTCATCGTGAAAAAAATTTCTTTAAATTTAACTGCACCTCCCTCTACCCTCCTCCCCCGAAAAAAATGTTTCTCGCAATTCTCGGTTTACGCTCCATAGGTCTATGTCATCCAGAATTATTTCGAACTATCAAACAACTATAACAAAACTTTTATTTTATTTTATCGATCGAATATTTATTATATCTACGTCGGAATTTGTTTTTCAAGAAAAATCAATCAAAAATCTGTTGGAATTTTTATTATCGACAATTTTAGTGTCTAACGATTATTCGTACGATTCGTATTATTAATATTTATGAGATGAAAGAAAAATAGAGGGAGAGGATGGAAGAAAAAGAGAGAAGAAGAAGGGATTAAACGGAGCTTATAATTAAGCGATTACACTGTTTCTTCGATAAAAAGTAGTGGCATCGAACACGAGCAAAAACGCCTATCTCGCCCACGGACCAGCCGTTATCCGTTGGTTAAACCACAGCCGGCGGACCTTTTTATTTATAGTACCGAACTTAATTGGCCGCGAAGTACCGTGCTCGGCAAATGAAATATGAGATTCGTTGGATTCGATGGGGTCAAGAAATGAACCGGTTCCTTTCGAAGTGCCGCTTTGGTAACGGCAATTATTAGAGAAAGAGAGAAAGAGAAAATGAAAGAAAGAAGGAAAGAGAGGGGCGGGGAGGAGGAGGGGGGGAAACAAACTACAATTGTTCAGGAATTTGACAATGACTTAGTGTATTATAGCTCCTCGATCTTAATTTTTTTATCTTTTTTATTTCTTTCCACGTTAGAGACTAATCATTATCGATAAAATAAAAAAAAAAAGAAGGAAAATAACGGAAAGGTTACCAATCATCGTATAAACAAGAATTTATCAGAGTCGTTAAAATTTCTTCGAATCGAATAACGAGTCCAAGAATGGTATATCGCGTGAGAGGAGATAATAGTGAGTGAAAAGGAAAATGAGGAAGGAAGGAAGGAAGGAAGGAAGGAAGGAAGGAAAGCAAGCATCATTCTCATTTCACCTTCGAACAAATAGCTGTTTGAATTCGATCGTTGAAGGTAGGCGAAAAGGGATAATGTAAGTGAAGTACCTTCGAGGTAAGAGAATAGGACGGGGTGTAAAGAGGTGCCGGCAAACGGTGAAAGGCATTTACCAATGAAAGACACAAAGAAAGAGGGGGGAGAGGAGAAAGAGAGGCGCCGATTGTTCCTTAGTTTTATAGTAAGTACGAGAAAGAAAAAAAAGGTTATACCTAGTGACTTTCTTCCAATGATAACCCTTGGAGAGTTACTTTCTCTGTTTGCGCATAAAATTATTGAAAATGTTTGACTATCTTCGTAAATGTTTTCCTAAAATTCTCTAATTATAAATACTTCGGAAATGTAGTTCGTGTAAACGTTTGCTTATAAAAGTAACTTCTTGTTTTTTCGTTTTTTTCTTTTCTTTTTAGGTTCAATTTAAACACGTTTGAAAAACTCTTATTACTTAAACTCTTATTAGAAAAATAAAATAAAAAAGGGGAAGAAATATAGAATTTTTTTACAACATAAAATATTGACTGTAAAGAATGAACTTTTTTTTTCGATGTTTTCGTGATGTGGAAAATTTTTCTTTTGACATCGAAGTAATGGTACGAGATCAAATGAGAGTATGCTTTGTGAACGTGTCGGATATATGCTGTACTATTCTACTAGCATCTTACGTTTTCTTTCTTGGTGTGAAATTTTTCGAAGCATAAGAGATACGACTCACGAAGCTTTTCTTCTTCAATGTTATAGAGTCGAAAATGTTTTTCGAAAAATTGTATATAACTTTATTGCAAAAAGCACGATTAATATAATTGTTAGATAGACGATTATATGATTCGATATTTGACGAGTGGACCAATTGTTTCTGTTCTTTCTGTTCAAGTGTAAAACGTACAAGAAAATCTTATTCTTAATTAATACATTGCGTATGGTTTACAATAATTCTTGTACGTAATAAACCAAACTTTGAGACGTGGTTACGAAATATGTCTTTTACATAGTTTCTTTTATATAAGACGTATCAACGATTCGACGAATGAAAAATAATTTCATTAAATTATAATATTAAAATTTGTGTGTGTGTGTGCGAGTAAAAGAAAAACCAATCGTTATACATAAAAATATTTAAGAATTGATTAATGTTTAAATTTAATAAGTTTTTCTGTTTATCGTATTAACAATAAGCCTTTCAATACGTTTTAAAATTTATAAATTTCAGAAGTATATTAAGCAAACAGACCGTTGTACATAATGCGTTTAAACATTATCGTAAATTCTTTGAGAAAATTGCAATTGATATATTTTCTATCTGATTATTACAAATCATATTGGTCACTTTTTATCATTATATAAAATTCATTGTAAAATGAGGAAGGGGAACGAGAAGAAAAGTGATATAATTGTCTGGAATCTCTTCCCTAGTAATATAAACTCCGTTCTATTTAAAAACGAGTAGCGATTTGTCGGAGTAAAACAGCGTTGCTGCATTCAATCACGACCCTTTTCAACGGGAAAACACACGTATGCCCTTTGATTATATTTTAAACAGATCTGATAATCGAGCTTAATGGATTGTTACTCGATTGGCAAAAGCGGCTGGCTCGTCGTGTCCTATGAAACGCGAAATAACTTGAATCGTCAAATGGTCTCATCCCTTCTTCCTCGTTTTTCCCCTCCGCCCCCGTTAAACCAGTCTTCGTTTTCATCCCTCTTTGCTCTTCGAACCCTTTCGCAGTCTGGCGTACTTGAAAGAGAAAAAAGGGGAGAACGGAAGAGAGAAAGGAATGTTCGCGTTCGCACTAGGGAAAATTTAACGAATTCGATAATCCAACGTGTCTGTTACAATAATATTTCAACCATTATATTTCCTTCAAAGAGTATAGAGCTTTAAAAACGTGAGTAACGTCGGCCAATGGGGTTCTCGTCCGTCGTTTGAGAGACGTTCCCGTCGATTCTAATGAAAAAGCCTTGACGAACGTACAGAATTTTCATTTGCAATTTTACATTCTCGTGTAACGGCTCGTTTGTCTCGAGTATTTTCACGAAACAAAGGTGAAAACGGAAGTGGAAACGAAAACGACAAAAACGTTCGTCCCAAACGATAGGCTAGACGTATCGTATGAATCGATCCAATCGAATACGACCAAAGAATGATAGAAGGCTTATATTTTGTTATTCTATTAGAAAAAAAAAAAAAAGGAAAATGTTATAAAGAAATGAATAAAGAAAGTAAGAAGAAGGGTGAAAAAGATATCAATAAAAATACGTTCTAATTTGATCCTATCGTGATCGAGTTCATTCCTCCCCCCTCTGAAAATAGTTCGAATATCTTCGTGTAACTCTCGTGAGCTACAAACAGTAGTAACTATACTTTTAAATGCGTCCGGAATAATTACGGAATATAAACAAAGTTTTCTCTCCAACGGCAAAAGTGACCTTATTACCGTAGCTAACTTCGTTAAGCGATTACGAGCGTGCTCGCGAGGAAACCGCGAATACGACAGCATCTTAAAGTCGAAACTCGAAAGGTAGATAGGTAGGTAGGTAGGTAGGTAGGTAGACGACGACGACGACGACGTAAATCCTAATTATTATTTAAATTTGGCTTTTAGGAGTCGGAGCTTCTTCTTCTTCTTCTTCTTCTTCGTTCGTAAGCAAACTTACGAACCCGAAAGTAATAAGGATGAAGGGATGAAGAATAACTGCTATAAGATGGAAATCGATGAAAGTGAGAAAGACAGAGAAGGATAGAGAAAGATAAATAAATAAAAATATATATATAGATAGAAATATATATAGATAGATAGAAAGAGAGAGAAACATATAATATAACGATGAAACGATGAGTATATCTCATAGGGCGAGTAAAAGGGCGACTCCTTGAGGACACCTTCGCAGTTTACAACGAGATCCTTCGTTCCATTTTCAAGTTCTCGGGCATGCGGCCAACCGAGATACCCTTTCGAAACTTGATACCATTGGGGTGTGTAGAGGGTGTATAAACCGGCGGTCCTTTTCGAAACACCCTCGGCAAAATCACGTGTAGATAGACAGAGAGAGAGAGAGAGAGAGAGAAGAGGATTCTCCGAGGTTCTGTCCAGCTTTTAGGTGTATACCTAGTCCGCACTCATTCATGTATAACTAATGGCATCTCTGCAGGGCATCTCTTTCGTTGGCACTTTTCTCATGGTCTTTGACCTGTCGAGTGCCAAACGACACCGCACGCAGTGCGATTAATAATCTCGGTAATTGTGTCAAGCGTTGGGAAGGAAAGGAAAGAAGAAAAGGAAAGGATGATTTTTGCATTTGAAAATACGAAGGGGAGAACACTTTTATATACTGTCTCTCTCTCTCTCTTTCTCTTCTTTTTCTCCCTTCTTTTTTCCTCTCTGTCACATCCTTTTCTTTTTTTTCTTTAATTTTACTCTCCAGTGTAAAATACGTTTTTACCATTGTTTCCCAACGACCTATATATATTTCTATTTAAATGCCGTTGAAAGAGCTATCTCGAGAATGACTTAATAAACAACAACGAACGGGTTTCAAAATTTCTCCTAGCGACGCTCTAGGAACAACATGAGTAAATAAAGTGAAGCGTTTTATTGCATTCATTCAGAACATAGTTTTATGGAATTTCCTTTCGTGGCTTGAAGCTTGATACCTACTTCCGACAGCTTGAAAGTGAGAATCTCTCGTTTCTCTCTCTCTTTCTCTCTTTTAGTAATAAGACTTCAAGAGGATAAAATGATTATGCTTTAAGAAGTAAAGCGTTACGCTCGATTTTGAATGCTTTAACTCTTGAATATCCGTTTACGTAACTTACAAAAAGAAAAAGAAAAGAGAAATGCTAAAAATGAGCTGCCACGATGAGTTAAACGACAACGATGAATGTTAACAAAAAAATTACTCGACAAAAGTTTCTTTCCGTTCCAAAAAAAAAAAAAAAAGAAAAAAATGTCTTTTTCTTTTTATCTCAGTCGTGATATATACGGTAGAAAATTGCATTTATCTACATTATATACGTAGAAGTAGCGGTAAAAGCAGCACCAACAACGGCCACCTTAATTTGGCACGTATAAAAATAATAAAATGTAAAAAAAACAAAGTTAAAGGGTCCAGCGAACGCAAAGACGACGTCGACGTCGTCGTCGTTGCTGTGAGCGCACTTTCGTGCTAGACGTTGCGAAAAAAAAAAACGAGTTTTACTAACGTACGCGAAACCCAACGAAATATGAAGAGGAAATATTTACCTCTCGACAAATTGCAGGACGTTTTACCATGGCCACAATGGCAAAAGCAACGTCAACGTTATAGGACGAGTGCAACAACAACGTGTCAAGTGCAACAAAGTTTGTATTACGCAAAAATTATACTAAAGATCACTGCTTAATTTGTTATTCCGTCGTCAAAGGTTTTCACTACTTTCATATCATATTGTTCTTTTAATGTAACTCCTTGGGAAGAGAGAGAAAGGACGGATTGCGGGAGGGGGGAGGGGGAGGGGCGAGGGGGGGGGAAGAAAAGCATTTCCCCGTCGTACTTTCTTTCATTTCATTCTTCGTGAGCCTATGAATTAACCAACGGAAAATAGAAAAAAAAAAAAAAAGAAAAAGAAGTAAGGAAAAGGAATCAAGAGTACAAGATAAAGATCGAAGAGTTAAAAGCCGACGCTTGGAATTCGTAAAGAAAGCCGTAGCAGGTATTGCGACGTTGGTATTGCGTTAAAAGGACGAAAAACGCAAAGTTCAAGTACGATAAAGCTAATGCAAGCGACTTGTACCGGAGTGGATAAAAACGTTGGAGCAATAGATAATAATTATTACGCGGTAACGAAGGAAACGGAAGCTCGCGTGCATTCGAGGAAAAGTGGATAAGGGTGGTGGTGGTGGTGGTGGTGGTGGTGGTGGTCACCTTTCTCACCCTCTTTTTCTCCTACTTACTAACACCACCTCTTTCCTCTACTACCACCACCCCCGCCCGCATGCTGGTAGCAGCACGAGATGTGCATGCACGACCGCTCGGCAATGAGTCGTGATAATTTTTATTTCCGTTCCCCCTCTTTTCCCCCCCCACCCCACCCCACCACCCCTTTCGAGTGCATTAGCGATCACATTAGCGAGTGCATTAGCCGACTTGACCACTATCGTTTATCATGAGAACGAAGTGAAAGGGATCTTCGATCTGCGACAAATCTTTTCTTATTCATAACGTAAACCGTACAAAAGGTAGCAAATAATGAGAGAACAATAATCCATTGGTCGCCTTTTTTCGGCTCGAAGAAATTGTCGTCAACCCTTTCTCACCTTCTTTCTTTCTTCCCTTCTCTCTCTCTCTCTTTTTCACTCTTTCACTTGTGACGATGGTCGTTCCGCACAAGTAAGTATTACACGAGTGATATAACGCGCGAAATCGGCTTAAAGCTGCTCGAATTATTCATAGATCAGATGTAGATCTGTATATTTATAATGCACGAGCGTGACAGGTAATCAGCCACGTAAGGGCCGTCATAAAACGTCCAGATAATAATGGAAAATATATGCGTTATACACCTGCACTCGGCTTATATGCACCAACTGCACGAGGCTTTCTTTTTTTCTTTCTTTCTTTCTATTTCTCTCTCTATCTTTACTTAAGTGTTTCGTACAGCAAAAGTTTATGAATTTCTTTTGAAAGAAGAGCTTAATGAGTCCCACTGCGTTAACTGGCTTAGATACTAACTGACTCACTACTACTTTTATTTATTTCTTTTAATATCGGTAAGAAAAAAAAATAAAAGAAATAAAAAGAATAAAAATATGAAAAATAAAAAAATAAATCTTATCTGTAGATACCTCTTGTATGTATGTGTGTATGCATTAATGAAACTATATCTCTTAACTGTTAGCGAATTGCTCCGGTTTGTAATTAGGCACAGGATTTCCTACAGATTGCGTCATGTGATTTTATTCGACTTTTATCGATCGTATCTTTAAGTTACCTTTCCAACTATAAGACTTACGTAGGGAAGAGTTGCTATCATCGAAAGCCTCCAATAAGAAGAAGATTTTCTAGATCGGCAAAGGAAAGTTAAAGGATCATTAAATTTCGATCTCTCAAAAGAGACGATTTCTAACGTTCTTTAATAGTACTTTAATGTGTTCTCTTCACGTATCGTGGGAGAGAAATTTGCTCGTTAACCTGTCGTTTTCTATCAGGTATATCTAATTAATTATCGAATTTCGTTAGTACGGTTACCTAAGCGAAAGGAACGATTATATTAAAATTATCGATCGTATGCTATTACGTTCATACACAATATCGGCAATATCGTTATATAACGTTCGCAAACGTGTGACGATAATCTAACGCGTTTTATTCCGAAATGTCTGAGAAGGAGATGGGGAAATCAATTATTCGTCGAAGGTAATAGACGTTGTAAGATGGAAAAGAAAGAAAAAAAAAAGGGCTCAAACTTTTTCCTACCATCTTTTCTTCAACCTTTTGTTACGACGGCTTGATCGAAAGTAATATCGATATTACCGAACAACGATCTCTTTCGTAAACGAAACGTACGACCTGCTTACGCGGACTATAGCCACGTTTATCGATAGCACTGCTGTTATCCTGGAAAAACGGGGAAGGAAGAAGAAAAAAGAGATATAAGATAGAAAACACGGAGGCCACCCAATGATGACACTGCCCTTACCGTCTTTCTCGTAAAATGAATAAAGCTCGACGTAACTCTTTCAATAGGGTAAGCTTGGAAACGTAAGGGAAAAAAGAAAAGAAAGAGAGAGAGAGAGAGAGAGAGGGAAAGTGAGGTAGAAAGAAAAGAAAATAAGGAAGAGAAAGAAATGAACGGAAGAAAGAAAAAGTAAAACCGGTATGGTGGAAAATCGGTAGGGTTCACGGTTGAAATAGAGTAAAATTACAGGACGAAGTTATGCACCGGTGAAATACATAGCGACGTAATGGAAATACTTTGTGCCGCTTCGTGTCGCGAACGATACCAAAGGTATGCAACGGTTGCGGGAAAAACGAAGTGGAACTAGTTTTCCTTTTCTTTATTTTATTCTTCTTTTCTCCTTCTTTTCTCCAACTTCTTTTCATTTTTCTTTTTTTTCCTATCATGCCTCATCGTGCCAGAAAAAGAAAGAGAGAGAGAAAGAGAGAGAGAAAGGGAGACCACGAAACCATGGATAAAGGTGGTTATGGGTTTCGAATACTTTCCTCGTGATAGGATATTCAAACCGATTCTTTTCTTCCATTGTTCTCGATTCTTTCCATTCGATAACAGTTCTATACAGCAGTAGTAGCTATAGCAAATAACCTAAGTAATCTATTTCCTTTCTTCGGAAACTTATTTTTTTTAACACTATTACGAACCAAAAGGGGGATGTAGTCTTAAAATAAAAGAAAAATTATTGCACGCGCTTTTATCCTTAAAGGATAACGGCTAGACTAGTTGGCTAACTTTTCGTTATACGCTCCTACAAGGATTACCTTGTCGTGCGAGTTATTACGAAGGGTTTATCCTTCAAGATCTACGTTTCTTTATCCTTGTGTTGGTAAGCAGATAAGTACATGGAATTTGGTAAACGCGTCGGAGAAGATAGAAAAAAATGTCATTAGAATATTTTTATTTTATTTTATTTTATTATATTTTCTCTTTCGAATTTGTCGTCCCTTACTATTGACGAATCTTTTGCAACAACGTGTTTTCCATTATAGCGAACTAGAGTTGATGGATTAAAAAGAAACGATCTAATAGAAATTTTTTGTTTATATCGAGATCGGCTCGACTACTGGAACTTAAACGTAACGGTACTTGTTTAGTAAATTAAAAAGAAAAAATAAACAAAGAGTAGAAAGGAAAAATAAGTTTAGCCGAGAGAGAGAGAGAGAGAGATAAAGAGATTCACCAAAGTTTTTCGTTATATAAGCTAGGATAAAAAAGTAGAATTTATGATAATGTCTAGTATAAAAGCAGCACTGTGTAGCTAAGAAACGAAGTGGAAAAGGCTTTCCTAACTCGATGGGAGGACGACATTCTAAAATCTTTCCTCCGCGACGACAACTGGACGACGATGACGACTAACTACCACCACCACTACGATGACACCAACGAGAATAGCGAATAAAGTTTGAGAAGCTAAACTATACGAAAACTCTGTTTGGTAATTCTATTATACTCGGCCGTAAATTTTCTTTCGCCATACTTTTGAAACTGTAATAAAGCGTAAAGACAAAAAAAGAAAAAAAAAGAGAAAAAGAAAGAAAAAATAAAGTTAGGTATCTCTTTAAAAGAGTGAAATATAAAAATGCCTGTTACTTTCTTAATTGTTAACGGACACGTGAGAATGGCATGAACTTTTTTTTTTCCGTCAGTTACCAATTAGAGTACGCCGAAAGATGGTAAAATAAATAGCCGGATAAAAGCAAGGAAAGAGTCCATTTTCTTCTTATAGATTGTTTCTTTATTTTTCAAAATGCACGTAACTAAACGTGCGTTTACTTCGAAATAATACTTTACATTTTCTTTACCCATCGGTAAGGCACGCGCCATCCGTCCGTCCGTTTGTCTGTTTGCTCCTGCCGATTCTATACACAACTTTTACATACATATATGCACACTTACGTATATAACTATACTTTGTATATGTATATATATACGAAAAGAAGATTGGTTAGAGCAAATTTACCGAGGTGCATGTATGCACAAGGTGTAGTGTAGCCCTCATGATTGTCGAAGACGGAATGGAATGTGGAACGAGGGGAGAGAAAAAGAGAGAGAGAGAGAGAGAGAGAGAGAGAAAGTAGACTTGTTTGGACATAGGAAACTTGTTTCTCGTTGATGCACGAACGTGCAGACCTTCTCCAGACAGTTTTTACGAGGCTCGCATGCGGACGCAAGTACTCTTCTCTTTTCTCTCTCTCTCTCTCTCTCTCTCTCTCTCTCATTCTCTTTCGTTTATTTTTCTTCATTACTCTCCATCGTTCGAAACGTCGAAGAACGGATCTCCTGAATTCCAGAGGAAAAAGAGCTCCACGTTGCTGCGTGACGACGATCGTTTCCCAGCCGACACTTTTGGTGGGGTGGGGGGTAACGAGGTGGGGAGGAAGGGGGAGGACGACTGCTTTACGCGCTTACGAGGCTCTTAACTTTAAAAAACCAGTTGCGGCTTTGGCCCGATGTAAAAATGATTCCGATGCTTTGCTTTGAACATCGGCGGTGGGGGTGCTGGTGCTGGTGGTGGTGGTGGTGGGGAGGGAGGGGGGCAGTGGTTGGAAGGAAGATTTCTTTTTCGGTCTGACTTTAATCTCACTTCGGTGTTTTTATTCTCGTTTGCTCTCGTGTTGCGTTAACGAAGACGGCAAAAGAAATTCGCGTTTCGATGCTCTCTCTACCAACGAAATAATTCGATTGCTATCAAAGGGAATTGAAAGATCAACGAAAACGATGGCGAATAGTAAAAAGTTCGATAAAAATTGTCGCTTTGATCGAACCAGTCCTTTCTCTTTCTCTCTTTCTCTCTTTCTCTCTCTTTCGATCAATCGATTGATTGGTCGTAATTCGTTAAAAGAACGCCAAAGTCAAGGTTGCAAACGTAGCTTTAAAAATATATCCGAATTATATTCGAAGCTTGAATATATCTTTTACAGATTTAAAAAAAAAAAAAGGTCTTTAAACGATCGGCGTGTTTACTCTTCCAGGAAATCCGATCCAATCGCGGATTCTTGTACTTGTTTTCAGGCGTTATACGATCATTTTTAAAAAGTATGTAATTTGCTATGAGTGCGTGGTTGGTCTCATGTGAGTTCGAACGTGCCGCACGAGACTCTGGATTTTGATCTGATAAAAAAAAAAACGGAGATCGGCCCCTCGATGTTAGGGTAGAGGGTGGAAAGGAAAAGACAGAGAAAATGGTTGTTGTGTTATAGGAAATCGCGACGGGGTGGTGGTTTTTTTTCGAGAAAGAAAGAAAGAAAGAAAGAAAGAAAGGGAAAAAACGATAGAGAAAACGTTCGTGGCAGCGACGCGAGCGGCGCCGTGGGATCTCCGAAGCCATGGGAGAAAAAAATGACGGGGTTGAGCTCGATGCGTAAATGCCTCCGAGTCACGCGAACGAACCTCTCTCGTTCTCTCTCTCTCTCTCTCTGGCCTTTTTCTTTTTCTTCCTTCCGTTCTTTCTTTCTCTTTTTCCCTTTTCTTTTTCTTTTTCTTTCTCTTTCTCTTTCTCTTTCTCTTTTTTTACCTACGCAATTCGTCGAATGTAGGTACGTACTTGTTCGAATTTCTAGGGGAGGAGAAAGCCACGGCCGACGATAGTCTAGCTAGCTGGCTGGCTTGTTGGTTGGGTGGTTGGTTGGTTGGTTGGTTGGTGGAGGGTCTCGCACCGTTTAGTTCCAACGAGTATTCGCAAAAACGAGTTGTTTCTGCTACCAACAACATTGCAGCAACGACCCCAACCGAGTATTCGATCTTTTGCAATCGGTCACGAAACGACCCTTTCAGTCGGCCTATGTGCGTTGTAAAAAATTCATTTTTCAGATCACGGATTCTCGTAATACATATTATTACGCACGAAATCGTTTCTTAGAATGTAACAATTCGTCGCTTTGTTTTACACTATGCGCTCAAGTTACGATATAAATTATACATAGGTATGCAAGTATAGTATAAATGAATATATTTTTGCAATTGTTAATATTGATATTGGTAAAATCAATTTTCAGAAGAAATTCTAGTTTTTGTATTGACTGTAACCGTTGTGAAATAATTTCTTTTTCTTTCCTTTTTGAATAAGGAAGATTCGTTCCAGCGACTAATTGATATTTATAGATACGATCGTATTTAAAAACACATTCGCAGTTTTATTACGACGATATTTTTTAATTATAAGACATTTACAAGGTCACAAAAAATAAAACACAAAGAAAGTATAAATTTATAGACTGTTTGAAAAGCAAAGAGACAAACAAAGCTGTAGGAGAATTTTTCAGCTACTAAGTTACGAGAGTACGTACGTATGGGAACATTGAACAAATTTTCCTTCCTCCGGTGACTAAAATCCCTACGGTAAGTGCATGAATTTTTGACTCAGGCTCATTACGTAAACAGACACGTTTTAGCGGTATTGGTGGTCAGGGTCAAGAGACTGAAGCGGTATCATTAATAAGTCACCGATTATAATGTACGCTGGCTAAGTGGATCATTAAACATGCTAGTCTGCTTTTCTGAGTAAAAAAAGAACGAATGGGAATGGTATTTTTTGTATCTGCCAAGTGGATTAATTGGAATGGTGAATTAGGTCGATTATCTCGAGAATTCGTGAGAGAGAGAGAGAGAAAGAGAGTCGATGATTCGAGCTTTCGTTAGGGAGGATCAGCAAAGAAAAAGAGCATAAGAGAAAAGAAACGATGTTTCTCTGTATTCGATCTAAGTGGACCAAGTTCGATATACGAACGAAAGAACGAAGTAACGAAAAAAGAAAAAGGAAAAAAAAAAGAAGAAAAGGGAGAGACTAAAAAGAAAGATAGAAAGGGAAGAAAGCGAAGGAGGAGTTTGTAAGCGAAACAGGATGAAGACGAGTGGACAAAGGGGTCTTTTAGGCAAATGAAGAACGAGGGAACGATACGGGAAGGGAGGCCCGCGGCGAAAGAGAAATGGGATAGATGATCGTAACAGGGAAGAGAGAGAGAGAGAGAGAGATAGAGAGAGAAAAGAAAAGAGTACGAGTGGATGCTCGCCTCGGCTCGTAAATAAAACGTGCAAGCATACCCACGCTATTTTACTTTACCCCCCCGACCCTAACTCATCGTCCTCGTATCTCACTAGAGTAATCGGTCCATCGAAAATAATAAATCCATCGGTAAGCGTGAAGATACGTGTGCTTAATGCAACAAGAAAGAGTTATAAAATTGTTTTCGTTAACATCGGTTCTTCGATGTTTAATTTATGTTTATGTATAACGTGTAAACGCATAGAACGCTTATATATCGATAATAATATAACGAAACATTTTCTCAATGTTAACCATTTACGAATTACTTTCGAAATACTTTCTTATACTAAATGTACATTTAACTTTCTCTCTTTCTTAGACACACGTAACATATTAACGATCATAAATCTCAACTAATATCCCATGTGTCGAGTTACAAGAGCGGTATCTCTAATACCCTAATCTCTACGCCACTGTGGCCGAACGAGTCCAATTCAATTCGTTAGCATGGACGCGGTCGGAAGATCGATATCGTTATACGAGTCCCGCGAGTATCCATTAAGAACTTTCGATACGGACGTATCATTTATACTCTCTAGCACACAGGAGAAAAACGAACGTCGGCTCCCACACAAAGATAGAAAGAGAAATAGGAAAACGAGAGAGAGTGAGAAGAGGGCTGGTGGTAGGGTAAGTTGGAGTAGAGAGAAGGAGGAGGAGGAAGAGGAGGAGGAGGATACTAGTTCATACGAAAAGTAACGTGCACTCGTTAATAAATTCACGGTGAGTGCCTCGGCCGGTCGAGGCGTAGGTGTATTAGGAACATACAGAGGGAGCATTATTGCGGCTACGTCAGAGACGTAACACGGTAGATATATACTGTAGACACCGCGAACCGTACAGTGGTTTCACTGGTGATGGATGGAGCCCGCGGCCTCGAGTGCCATTAACACCCTGGCGGCTCGCGAACGTTACCATGAAACGCATGGAAGAAAAGGGCCCCGTTGCTACCGCTGCTATGTGCTTCTGTTGTATTCTTGCCTCTCTCCTGAATCGTTGTCCCAAGATTCCAGCGTGGAAAATCAGGACGGCCCCTTTGTTCTCCCTCTCTCTTTCTCTCTTTCACTCTCCCTCATTATCTCGCATGCTCATTTTAAGCGAGAAACCACTGATCGGTTTCCAGCACAACACAACAATAAGGTCGCCGCTTATAACCGACCATTAGGTAACCACTTCGAGAGCAAAACCGATCGATGAGCCACGGAATGCTTAGTAATTTCTCGAAACAATGCTCAAGCGTAGGTATATCTTATATATCGTGTTTATCCTATAAGCCCGTAATTTTCGAATGAATAGATGATAGATGCAGTATCAAACTTTTCGAGCAAAACATTATTTTTTTACTTTCTTTTCATTTTATTCTTTCATACGAAAATTAAACGATCCGTATCGGTGATATTTATTTGTTTTATCAGAAATTCAGGAAACTCTTTCCTCGTAGGAACGTCTTTGAAACTATCAAAGATACGATGGTTCAAACGTATTTCGTATTTATCCGCGAAAATCGTAAACGGTGATCGGACTCGACGTGGCAAGCCAAATTGGTAGAGAGCGAATCGGAAAATTCGACGTGACGTGGGGAGATCGGTGATTAAACATCGTTAAAGCACGTCAAAGTCGAAAGCGCATCAACGACGGTAATCGCGTTAACTCAGTTCCATTTTGTACGTGTTCCTCGTATCTATTGACACAGAGTTTGCGGATGTGCGGTGCCCGATGGCAAAGGGGGACGACGAATTAATACGATTATCTATTCCGGATCTACAACAAATTTTCTAGTTTTATGTAAAAAAAATTCTTTCGAAGGAAACGTACTATTATAATACTGGTATCTAATAATCCTATAATAGAAATAAGTTTCACTCGCCTATGTTCCACGATGATAATATTTTCCATCGGTAAACTTCGTTCTATATTCTTGCAGAGATAAAAGAAGAAGACAAATTCTGTCTACCATTTTCTTACTTTATCTCTAATAATTTCTTAACATAACGATCGATAAATATTCGCATTTCCTTACCCGTTTAGCCGAGCATCGTCAAGACGAGCCTCGTTATTTCAACCGAAAGGCTAACGTTCATTTTTAGAACTATGCCGAGTTAACGAGCGAAAAGAAAGACGTAAAGGCAAAAGACTCACTACGTCTTACCTCTCTTTACCCTCTTCCCTTTTCTTACCCTTACTTTTCTTCTCGAACAGATACGTAATATTCTTTGCCACGATGTTTCGATGATACGTGAAACTACGAGGCAGACGCCAATGTTTCTTCTTTTTTCGAGTATTTTCTCCCTCTCTCTCTCTCTTTCTCTATCCTTGTTTAACTCTTCTCGGTTAGCTCGAAGCCCGAAGCGTGGATTTCGTTTATACGAGAGTGCGAAGCCCACGTTGATTGGCTTCCAGATCGGCCAATTATCTCAGAAAGAACGATAAATAATCGCCGGTTGATACCAACCGCCTGGTATTTCGGCTTGGTCCAGCAAACGGACACGCACATCTTCTTGTATTCACATACATACAAATATATACACATAGGTATACTAATGGTCGATCGTTTTCGCTTGAGAGACTTCCGAGCGTCGCCTATCCTTTATCCTCCACCTCCGCGGGCTCTATTTTCGGGGAGGAGTAGCTTGACGACGAACACGCACGGAACATCGTGTGACCATTTGTAAACGACTCGTTGGAAAATAAGAGGAACAACGTACCTTCGTGAAAGAGAGAAAGAGAGAGAGAGAGAGAAAGAGGGAAATAAAAAGAGAAACGCTTAACGCAGCAGGTTTATATTTCGATGGTAATGAGCCTCCATTAAGGCCCATATTGTGACAGGTCTCAAGACAGGCGCGGAGCCTTCGACCATTTACAATACTCAGAAGTAAAGAGAGATACAGGAAATAAGAGAGGTGCAAAGGGAGAAAGAGAGAGAGAGAGAAAAGGGTAGATTCTCGGTGGTTTCTACCTGCTGTGATTTCGGTGAGAGTGTCGGTGCACGGCTGCCACGCCGAAATCTGACGCAGCCACCACGTGTTTGAATGCTCCGAAACGCCGTTGTTGGTACTGACGGCTTAATTAAGTCCGAGAGAGAAACGTCGAGGACTCGACTGAGAGAGAAAACTCCCTTCTCTCTCTCTCTCTCTCTTTCTCTCTATCTATCTATTCCT
Source organism: Polistes fuscatus (assembly GCF_010416935.1). Lineage (NCBI taxonomy): Eukaryota > Metazoa > Arthropoda > Insecta > Hymenoptera > Vespidae > Polistes > Polistes fuscatus. The sequence continues at coordinate 2,794,435 of NW_025113096.1, forward strand.
CTCTGTCTCTGTCACTTAACCCTCAGATTCAACGACCATTATTTCCCCTTCTCTCTTTCTCTCTCTCTCTCTTTCTTTTATATACACCCTGGTAGTTCTCAGGGTAGTTTCGAAGGTTTCGCTCTATCGCCTTTCAACTGACACCACCAAAGTAAAGTAACGCGAGATATTTAGCCCGAACTAGAATATAGGCCAGGAAAAAAGGGCTCCAAATATTTATAGACTCTTTGCTCGTGCTCAAAACGATTTATGGGCCAAGGCCTAGCATGGTGTCTTGGTAGGGGGAGAAAAAAATAAGAAGAAAAAAAAAGGCGGAAGCTGGCAGCACCTTCGAAGAGTTAGTCCCTTTAAATACACCACAGGGGGGGACTGACAATATACTTTGCCACGTGTATGATGTGGTCCAGATGAGATACGATCTACAAGATTAAATTTCTCTTTATCTTATACCGTTTAAAGTTGTACCGTATAAAATGATATATTCTCTATCTACACGCTAAAACTTATATGCGAAGAGTTCGTAATTAAAATAAAAAGAAGAAGAGGAAGAAAAAAGATAACCCCCTCCTCCCTTTGAAAAAGAAAAGAATAAATAGAAGTACTACTGAATCGAAATGAAAAAAGTTTTGTTACAAATTGAATTACATACGTAACCATCTCAGTGATCACGCGAGTACCAGACATAAAGCTAACCATCCTCCTGTATTTACGTGTCCAAGCTAAAGGAGCACATCTCGACGAGGGATTTTATAAAATCGTCGTGACCAGTCCTGTCGCGAAACTCTGCTGGGAGCAAGAAGTTCGTCCATTACACGAGCGACCTGCTAGAAATTTTAATCAAACTTTCAAATGAGGTTTTGTGAAGCAGCAACCATCACCCTCTCTCTAACCCCACCCTCCCTTACTCTCCTTTTTCTCTTTCTCCTCTTTTTCCTCCTCCTGCTCCTCTAACCTCTTACTCTTTTCTCTCCTTCCTACTACATGATCCACCGTCGAAAACGTGTTACATGCTTACTTGACGCAAGCACCCGAGTCGTTTAACCATTATCCGCCATATTTTTCATACTCGGTAGTGAACGTCGTGCTTCACACTAGCCAATGTTTGTAAAGTCGTTCAAACAACAGGCTACGATGAAAGTTCTTTTATTAAACAAGACACTTCCGATGAACATATTAAACGTATACCTAGGTATACCTATAGCAGGAAAAAAAAACCAATAAGTTTATTATTCATTCATTTTATCGTGCAACGCATTTGAATTTGTATCTCGTTTGATATTTTATTCGTTTCTATTTTTTTTCCTCGCGTATAAAGTTTAGAGAGGACGTAATAGAAGAAAGGATAGATACAAAAGAAATCGTTAGAAGGGAATAATCTTTCTTTTATCGTCGAAGAAACACGTAAACTCGCCGACAGAGGTTGGTAATCATGCATTGAGGAGGGCATCGCAAGTAATAAAATTTTCAACGTGTAACACGCGTCTGTTTCTCGTTGTCGGCTCGTTTTCGTTTAAGCTTTTCCCCCGATATCTTTTTCTTATCCCTTCTGTTCGGTCTACTTAAAGCTTCCTCCTTTTAGGGTGGTACCAAAATCGGCGCCCGTTTGTTGTCACCCTCCACCTTCGAAAGCCTAAATAAATAATACACGAGTCGTTACTTTCCCACTGTAAGGAAAAAAAGGAAGTGGACAAGCAGAAAAGAGGAGGACGAGGAGGAGGAAGAGGAAGAAGAGAAAGAAGAGAAGAAGAAGAGCGTAGGAAGAAAAGTGTAGGAAGAGGGTATAGAACTTCTCAGAAATAGAAAGAAAAAAGAAAGAGAGAGAGAGAGAGAGAGGGAGGGAGGGAATGAATGAATGAGGGAGAAAGAAAGTGAACAATCGATGGCACGCTGCCCGGAAGAAGAAGACCTTGGCCATTCGCCACACTCTTTTCCTCATCGATACGTCCCTTGGGTACCCAAACACATACATACATAACTTAAACTATAGCCCTTTCATGTTTGAAAAAAAAAAAGGTAGCGAAGGTATACACTTTCTCTACTTTCTCTACGTATATATAAGAACATTACGTGGAAAAAAATCAATTTGAAATCGAACCGTTCGTGCAACTCTGATGACGACGATGACGATGACGACGACGACGACGACGAGGATAGAGTAGAGTCAGTCGTAATCAGCAGAATAGCACACCGAGCTTCTCTCTACTTCGTGAAATTAAAAGAGAAGGAGGATGGAGGATGAAGAATGGAGAGGGAAGAAGGGCAACGAGAGAAGACAACGTAATAGGTTGGAGGAGCACCGTGTGGAAAATTTATGAAGGTAGGCGAAATGCGAGAGACACCGGGAGAAAAAGATTTCAAGATTTTTTTCTCTTCGTCCCTATCTTCTCTCTTTGTCTCTCTTTCTCTCTCTCTCTCGTCTCTTATGCATATTTTCTTTCTCCCTTGTTTTATTTTCTTTTCTTTTTTTACGAGATGCGCAAGAACATCTTCGTCGTTCCGTGAGGTAGCATCACATAATCGGTTCTAAAAAGAATGAACGAGGGAACTGACTTTCGTTGTAATAATGAAGAACACAAGTAATGACTTATGTACTGATTACCGTAAATTACGAATGCATCTTGCGACTCGACAAGGCTCTAAGATGAGATTCTTTTTGTACTTTTGTTTATCTTCTTTTTTTACTTCTTCCATTTTCATTGTCATCATTTTCATCATTTTCATCATTTTCAATTTGAAACGAGAGAACATCGGAGGTAATTTGAATCGTATATGAAAGATAGACTAAAAAAAAAAAAAGAGGGCTCGGCACAAGGAGAAAAATTACGTATAGCAGGGAACAATGCGTTGGTTCCTGCTGCATGCTAACCGATGCGGAATCATCGTCGCGTTCAACGAAGCCTTTTTACCGAATCGATTAACGTCACCGCAAGATATGCCGCCCCTCTTTCAACTTTTCAATCGTAGTCTCTGTAATGGTCCCATATATCATCGTGTTGCACTCTCTCTTTCTCTCTCTCTCCCTCCCTCTCTCTCTTTCTCTCTTTCATGATTTATTTGTCTGTCCTTGTAGTTCTCTGTGAAGTCAACGAAACAACGTTAAAAGCACTACCACACCGGATATCAATTTAAAATGATTTTTCGCTTGGCCGAGTGTACATATTTCTTTTTTTTTTCATCTTCCCCTTTCGTTGTTATTGTTTCTATCAAGGATGAAAATAAATAAGTGATAAAAAACGAGAGGCTGTAATATTTATTTAAAAAACTCGTTTATGAAAAAAGAGAAAGAGAAAAAGAAAGAGAGAGAGAGAGAAACAGATAGAGAAGGAAGAGGGGAAGATGACGGAAGGGGGGGTGGATTGCAAAAGACAAATAGTCGACGAAACATTTTCGGTTGGCGAAACTCGACTCTGGTCTCGGCTTGTTTGTCAACTTTTCTGCCGAATCGATTTACGTCACGTAAGAGATCTTGACCACTGTTATATCTGCCATCTACCATTCTCCTTTCATAACCCCCCTCAGCCCAGCCCACCCCACCCCACCTCACTCCTGTCGCGTGCTCAAAAAGGTTATAGATATTTTTTATAAACTTTCTCTCACTCCGCTCTAGTACATTTAAATTGGATTCGTCCATTTTAATCATCGTTGGCAGGACCTGCATATATGTGTGTATGTATTATTGCACATTTAACAAAGTCGATTTTGTAAAACGTGGACCACTTAAATGAGCCTCGTTTATTTTAATGACGCTAGGAAATTTACAAACGTATTTCATACGCGACTTCGAACACTGTTTTCCTCTCTCTCTCTCTCTCTCTCACTGTCTCTCTCTTTCCCTTCTTTCATCATACTATTCTCGTTCCGACCAATCCCGAAAAAAAAAGTACCAATTTTACGGCTTTTTATGTTAATTGTCGCGAAAACGAAAGAGATCGCGATAATCGTATAGTACAGGCTACGAGCGATACGTTTAATTTTGGTCGTTCGTTCGAGTAATTACTTCTCAGAGAAAAATAGATTGGTATAAGACTAAAAGGATTGTGTTTTTCTGAATCAAAGAGATGTTTCTCCTGTATAAAGGATTATTTCGCAGTTGTGTAGGTAGGTAATACACATAATACGCGTTTACAGCGAGGAGTTTCGAAAATTCCACGAAATTATGTGTCCTTAAAGGATAAGTCGATTTTATAGGATCTCGTTTAACGTTACGTATAATTACATTTCGTGATTATATTACTCTTCGATGTAAGAAATAATAATTGACGGCACGGATTTATTATATTATATATATATATAGATATCTGTTCCGTCCGTCCCACATACACGTTTCGTTCGATCTCACGGTAATTACTGTTCTCAACGTTGGCCACGTAATAGAAAGAACCGATTCCTTGCATCGGCACGCTAACCCAGATAATTTCTTAGAAAACAACGATATAAAACGAGCAAATGAACGATATATTAAAAAAAAAAACTGTTAAAGTTAATGTCTCACCTCGGCCTTAATCCATCGTTACTTATATTAATTCTCAGAATTGGCTTCGGCATTGACGGCCTTGTCATGAAAAGCTAATTTCCCTCGCGTTTATGGACGACCTACAAAAAAATTTCTTAGAATCGGTTAGGGCAATCCAGAACGATAGAATCGTGGTCAGTGAAGTCTTAAAGAATACCTGATCGATATTATCGAACATATTCAAACAAATGAAGAAAAAGAAAATAAAATTCAATATGCGTAATAATGAAATTCAATAAAAATCATTATTAATTCGTTCGATTAATCAGTCAAACAAACTAAAAAGCAATTTTTTCTTTTATCGAATCAAAAATCTTGTTAACAAATGGGATTACATTACACGCGCCTAAAATAAGCTCGTAATTTTCCCCCGAGTTATTTTCGTCTCGTGACAGAACGAAGAGAAAGAGAAAGGGACGGAGAGAGGGAGAGAGATAGAGAGAGAAATAGTATAAATCGAAAATGGGAAAAAAAAAATGATGAAAGAGAGAAAGAGAAAAAGAAAGAGACAGCGAGACAGAGAGAGAGAGAGAATGTCGGGGGCCATTATTTAAAGAACTCGTTAATGAACGGAACGAAGTTTCGCGGTTGACGCGGCGGTGGCTTTGCCGTGGCAAAAGGGATACGGTGGCGTAACGCGTTAACAGCTTTAACAACGAGAAACGGTGTTAGCTCGTGGAAAATTGTCGTCGTCGTCGTCATCGTAGTCGTCGTAGTCCTCTCGTAGTCCTCGTCAAGCACGAGCGAAATCGTTGGTGGTGGTAGTGCGTGCGTGTTAACATTGATAGTAGTAGTAGAAAACGGAGTCAGGGTTTGAAGTTTTAGTATTGGTGAATAGCTACGGGGTGTGGGCAGAGATGGTAGAGGGATGGGGAAGGGGAGGGGGAGGAGGGGAGAGGGTTGGAGTTCTCTACTAGCGCGAAGTCGCGAGAGAACTCGCGTTTTCTGTCGAATCAATTAACAAGCGCGACGTCGAATTGGCAACGCGCCTGGCAATTATCGCGTCCCGACGCGCATTGTGCGTTCACGGACAGCACAGCACAGCACAGCACAGCATAGGCGACGCGACAAGGGGGCGGCTACGAACGGGGGGAGGGAAGGGACACACAAGGGTAACGACAAACCGAAATTGCGTTCGAAAGCTCGACGCGAATACTCCGGTGGTGCTTTCGACGACGGCAACTGCCACCAAGGCTAATTTATTGTCCGGGACAACTCCGACGACCGAGAAAACGTCGACGGCTTACCGCGGTAACTCCCTAATCCGCCCCTGGATTTTCCTTTCTCTACGTTTTCTGTTTTTTTTTGTAATTTTTTCTTTTTCATTATCATTATTATTTTGTTTCTTTTACTTTTAATCTATTCTCGACAGTTTTTTTTTTTCTTTTCTATTAACGCATTCGTCGGGAAAAAAAGGAAAGGAAACGAGAAGAGATAATACATAATTTTCCGAGGGGGAGAAATATACTCGCGAGAGAGAGAGAGAGAGAGAGAGTAAAATTTATAATAAGCTTTTTTCATCTCAACGAAACGTTATTTTTTTGTTGTTTTAACTATATCTTTATTTTTTGAACCGATTTTTTAATCTCTTAATACGAGTTGAAGATAATGAGACATAAATATTATTAGAGATCGTATAAAGATTACAATTAAAATTGGACAAATTTCTCTTTTTGTCTTTCTTTCTTTCTTCCATATAAATGATGACACTTATTTTACATATAGATACGTATTTTCAATGAATAATAAACAGAATGAAATGAAAATATGTTTAAAAATAAAACAAATTAGCGAAGTATGTTAGTACACCGTTTTCCCGAGCACCGACGTAGCCAATTAATAATAACAAGTAGACGTTCTGGCGTTGTCTGAAAATTATCGTTTTTAAACGTGTAAAAGTAACGCTCATCAACACCGTAGCCAACCATTAATTTCAAACGGTGATAGTACTTTTCCCACTCCACAAAAGCTTTGCGTACTATTTCGTAGGGTGTTATATAGGTGCATAGCTCGCGACCGGATGCGGACCGTCCGTTTAATCAGACGTTACTATCTCTTCCGTCTTTCTGTGTTGAGAGCTAACTTTTAATTGCGATGGTTTACCCTTGAAATCAAATTAAAGCCCGTTCAGAGGATCGACGAGAAATTGGCAATGGTTTTAACGAGCGAACTGAAAGAGACAGTCCACCCTCCTATCGTCCAATCCTTTCTTTCTCCGAGATTCGGACCCGATGTCCTGTGAAAATAATTGACTACACCGATTTGACGCTTTAACTAATCGTCTAGCCTATATTTTTTTCCATTGTAATCTATTTTCAACGGTTTCTTATTGTTTTGATTTTCATTTATATATTTCAGGAATTGTAAAGAATGTCCACGTAAATCGGACAATGTGTATAATGAACAGGTATTTCACAGATTGGTAACTGGAACTTCATGTAAATGAAACAAATCATGGAAATTTAAAACTCGCCGGCCCTTTTTATTTTATAAAATTTTATAAAATGCCCGTAATAACACATTGCCCGTATACATATACATTTGCAGTCTCAATATTTTCCATCCATTTCGAAATAATCTCTTTTAACGATATATATAGTTGAATATAAAACGATAAACGATATTCTGGAATATCGGCAAAAAAAGCCATATAGCCGATAGATAGATGACCAGCGATGTCCTTCGCTAATTTAACGTAAATTTTTATCCGGATAAAAAGCGACCGTTTAGCACTTTTTCATTCGCTTTTCCACCGTGCTACAACATTGAGGAGTTAGGGTGGTGGAGTAATAGGTAGGGTGGATAGTCATTTCGATCGTAGCTCCTGGCGGAATATCATCGAACCGTGGAGATCATTAATGCAAGCCCATACTCTTTCAGCTCAGCCCCCTGGTGCTTTTTCTCCTTTTTTTCTCTCTCTCTCTTTTTTTTTTTTTTAATCGGCCCATTCACTCACTCTGTCACTCTCTCTCTCTCTTAGTGTCCATCTTTTTCCCTCGCACTACTAGCGATTCCATCGAACATGATAGTATGGACCCATCGTCGGTGGTGGCAGGAGGTTGCGCGAGTCAGGCAACGTTTCGTTCAACGCTTTTATTTGCAAAAGCGGCAGAAACAAACGAACGAACGAACGAACGAACGAGCGAGCAAGCGAGCGACGGGGTTAGGTGAATAATTAGTGCGCTGAAAATGAAAGTCGCCGGACGATATTTGTCAGTGGGTTGGTTGAGCGTCCTGAAATGAACAGAGAAAGAGTTAAAACGTATGCGTATGCTGCGTAAAAGAGAGAGAGAGAGAGAGAGAGAGAGAGAGAGAGAGAAAGAAATACGGGGGAGGAAATCTTCTATCTCACTCTTTCATCCAACCTCTGACCCAACTCTCGGTTCTTTTCTCTACAGTTTGGCATCAGCTTGCACCCCCTTCGGTTCCTCCCCCCTTTATCCCTCGCAGTGTCCCTCCTCTCTTTCCGTTTCATTCTCGTATACATACATACGCGTTTCCAAGTTCATAGCAATTTCATTGGAACCTTCCCCTCCCCTCTCCTTTCATCCGTGAAGCGCGAATAATCCAGTTAACGACGTAGTGCATGGGGTCGAGTCAGATCGATCGAGATTTTTTCCTTTTTTCTTTTTTCTTTTCGGGGCAGGGGAGGGGAGGTGAAATATTTTTTGTTCAACATCCGATAAAAATCTGCGAACCGATTAATTATTAACGACGTTTGAGATGGCCTTCAGTATAGTAGTCTTTACGGTTATACCAAGAACGATTAGAGAATGATAACACGCGTTGTTATAACGAGTGAGATCAAGAAAATCCAAATAAAATCTTTCTCTCTCTCTCTCTTTCTCTCCCTCTCTCTCTTCAGTTGAACGTTACAACGACACGATTTCTAAAAGAGATTTAAACGTCCGCTCGTGTCAAAAAAGCGACAGTTCTTGAAAAACTTTGATCTATACGTTGGTGTTCGTTGATTATTATGATTATACGTTGCAAATGGTAAATGGTGATTAATCGAAGCACGTCGCATAGAATCAAAAAAAAGCAACTCCATCAAGAATCGTGGTATGTTGTCTCGATTAATCTCTCTAGCAACTATCTTCCTCTCTCTCTCTCTCTCTCTCTCTCTCTTTCTTTCTCTATTCCTCTCCAATCTTTATTCCTCTTTTTCTTACTTACTACTCTTTTTCAGGTATGATTTTAACTTAATCGACTGTCCGGATAAAGCCTGTCTTTCAAGTTTATCTAGGATATCTATGAAACGACGGAAGGAAACGTTAGATTATGCGAGTTGTAACACTATTTCGGAAAATGCATACGACTTTGGATTTGGAATGTCGTGGCAAACGAAGCGTAACGACACGACGGTATCGGCTATTCGGCAAATGGCCTGTAAACGCATGCACCGCTTATGTCAATTTCGTTATCTCCATCCTTTGCTAACTCTCTTTATCTATCTATCTATCTATCTATCTATCTGTCCATCTATCTATCTTTTTCTCTCTTGCTCTTCATGTCTGGTAAACTCAGCAGTGCATTCTCTCTATTCGTGACCGCAGGTAGGTATACGTATGTACGCACAGGTTCTGCTTGCACACGAAGAGTAGTATACATATATGCTTTCCGGATGTTGCGAGATTCAATCAGCTATCTATCACGAAATTTTCATTAGCGCTTATATAGTCAGAAAGTACTCGATAATTAGAAAAATTTTGAACCGCAGAAAAAAAAAAGAAACAAATTGTCTATTCTACGCGAGCAAAATGACGACTCGCGTTTAATTTAAATTAAAAAATTTTTTTTCCGCTTCTTTTTTTTATTTTTTTTTTTATTTTTTATACACGTTCGACGCCACTTCGTCGAATCCTAGATATTTCTAATTAAAGAGGAAATTCGCGTTAATAGAAGTACATCATTATAGAGACCGTGTGGTTTCCTCGGCGAAAGGAAATAATTATAAACGGTCTTCTTGCGTGTTCCTAATCTGATTTTAAATATAAATCTCGGTGGCCTTAATTAACGAAACGATGATAAATAATAATTATTTTCCATAGCACTTCGTAACAAGCACTAAGGGCATCAAGATTAAAATGATATTAACGTTAGTTATATATATATATCGTATTAAAGGATATTACCGATATTTCATTAGTTATGAAAGTATAAGAAAAAGGAACTTCGAGTTCATGTGTATTTATAAGATCGCATTTGTGGTATATAGATATTACAAGGACCGCCGTAAATCGAAATAGTTTTTTTCTTTTGCTTGGCACGCTTGCCACGTTCCCTTCGTACCCACTACACGCACACGCTGGCTGTGTGACACGCGTTCCATACGGCTGCGCGTTGTTAACCGCACTCGTGTAATCGCGTTCATTTATGTTGCGGTTAGGCCACATCGAAAGGGGGGACGTTCTCGCGTTGGCAAATCGTTTCTACCCATGATCTTCCGTCTTGAAAACGTCGTACACTCGAGAAACACGGATAAAGGCGTTATTAAAGTCCAAGTATGACGATAAAGGGTCTTCGTATTGCGGAAGACGAAATTCGTCTGTCGTCGTAAATCATGAGAGAGAGAGAGAGAAAATAAAAAGGGAGGAGTGGGAAGAAAAATGAACTACCGTCTCACTTAAGAGCGCAATTTACTCCTTTTTTTTTTCTCTTCCTCTTTGTAACGAACGCTTTATAGGTAGGAAAGGTAAGTACCTATCTACGTTCGAAGTGTTAGATGATAACTTTTGAATTTATTTAGAAATAAATCACTGCGCAAATTCTTTAAGATAATTAATTACTTATATACCCGAGTTAAAAACACGCGATCGTTTATTCGTAACAAAGAGACAACCTTTTATTTCTATTGTTTTAATCTAAAATTTAAGAACGAGAAAATCATTTTCAAAGTTAGATATAATTATCTCGAAGTTTATTGAAGATAACGTTCTTCTTTCTTCCCTTCAACCCTCCCCCCTCCCCCTCCCCCTCCCCACCGATAGCAAAGTTTACCACAAAGACGATGGATTTATTTTTTCTTCTTGCGAGTGTGCGAAAGTCTCTCGAAAGAGAGAACCGTTTGACAAATTTTTCTCTCTTTAGAATTCCGAGAAGCTGTGCTAACGAGTAACGGTACGATACAAGAGAATTTCTCGAGAATCTTTAACTTCGAGTCTCGTCTCGTCTCGTCTCGTCTTGTCCCGAACTCACGAAGGAAACCATACGTATTTCGATGTAAAGCTCGCACTTGCTTTTTTATTTTTTCATTTACCCTCTTCCTCCTCATTCTTTTCTCCCTTTTTTCTTTCCCGTTCGTTCGAGTCGTTCGGATACGCTCACGTCGTATATGAATAATGATAATAGCTCGTTTAGACCCAGAAGAACAATAGACGAGTTATATACCCCATCGTTTTACGTGGGAGGTGGAACCTCTCGAAAAGAGATAACGGATGCTGTATCCAGCATCTACGTGTTTCTCTCTTCAACGTGGTACGACGATCTTCGTTACATACGTCGAAGCTCAATTAAGATCG